>NC_133151.1:44609934-45359934 GCF_048418815.1 Hemitrygon akajei
ACAACACACTCAACCTAAAGCACCTACAACACTCGAAAACTTCTCCAGACGAACCATGGACAGCATTCTGACTGGCTGCATCACCGTCTGGTACGGGGAGGGGTGGGGGCTACTGCACAGGACCGCTGTAAGATGCAGGAAGTCGTAAAATTACTCAGCTCCATCATGGGTATTAGCCTCCATAGTATACAAGACATCTTCAAGGAGCAGTACCTTAGGAAGGCAGCATCCATCATTCAGGACCCCCGTCACCCAGGACACGCCCTCTTCTCATTGCTACCATCAGGGAGGAGGTACAGGAGCCTGAAGACACACACCAACGATTCAGGAACAGCTTCTTCCCGTCTGCCATCAGGGAGGAGGTACAGGGGCCTGAAGACACACACTCAACGATTCAGGAACAGCTTCTTCCCGTCTGCCATCAGGGAGGAGGTACAGGGGCCTGAAGACACACACTCAACGATTCAGGGACAGCTTCTTCCCCTCTGCCATCAGGGAGGAGGTACAGGAGCCTGAAGACACACACTCAACGATTCAGGAACAGCTTCTTCCCCTCTGCCATCAGGGAGGGGGGTACAGGATCCTGAAGACACACACTCAACGATTCAGGAACAGCTTCTTCCCCTCTGCCATCAGGGAGGGGGTACAGGAGCCTGAAGACACACACTCAGCGATTCAGGAACAGCTTCTTCCCCTCTGCCATCAGGGAGGAGGTACAGGAGCCTGAAGACACACACTCAGCGATTCAGGAACAGCTTCTTCCCCTCTGCCATCAGGGAGGGGGTACAGGAGCCTGAAGACACACACTCAACGATTCAGGAACAGCTTCTCCCCCTCTGCCATCAGGGAGGAGGTACAGGGGCCTGAAGACACACACTCAACGATTCAGGAACAGCTTCTTCCCCTCTGCCATCAGGGAGGAGGTACAGGAGCCTGAAGACACACACTCAACGATTCAGGAACAGCTTCTCCCCCTCTGCTGACAGATTTCTGAATGGACATTGAACCCTCACTGCGTTTTCTTCTGTTTCAGAACGATGTATTTTATTTTAACTATTTAAGTACATAGTGTAAGTCAGTTATTTCTCTATATTATGAATTCCATTCGGCTGCAGCCAGCAAGTTAGCGAATTTCACAACGTATGCCGATGATATTAAACCTGATTCTAATTCTTCCACCCGTGGGATTCTCAGATGAGAGGACGACATGGGAGGATTAGGGACGGTCGTTTCAAGCTTGATCTCGTGGTGGGGGCGGACTCTCTGAAACTCCCCCGTCCCGGAGGTTGACGACAGAAGATGATCTACAATCAGAGTCAGGTTCAACTTCACTGACATGAAATGTGGTGCGAAGTGGCAGCAACTTCACCCAGGCAGTGAAAGCAACTCTGAGATCGGAGCTGGGGCACCCATGGGAGACCCGTTATACACACGGGGACACAGAGATCAGACCTGGCCCACCCATGGGAGACCCGTTATACACACGGGGATTCAGAGATCGGAGCTGGGGCACCCATGGGAGACCCGTTATACACACGGGGATTCAGAGATCGGAGCTGGCCCACCCATGGGAGACCCGTTATACACACGGGGACACAGAGATCAGACCTGGCCCACCCATGGGAGACCCGTTATACACACGGGGATTCAGAGATCGGAACTGCCCACCCATGGGATACCCGTTATACACACGGGGATTCAGAGATCGGAGCTGGCCCACCCATGGGAGACCCGTTATACACACGGGGAAACAGAGATCAGAGCTGGCCCACCCATGGGAGACCCGTTATACACACGGGGATTCAGAGATCGGAGCTGGGGCACCCATGGGAGACCCGTTATACCACACGGGACACAGAGATCGGAGCTGGCCCACCCATGGGAGACCCGTTATACACACGGGGACACAGAGATCAGACCTGGCCCACCCATGGGAGACCCGTTATACACACGGGGATTCAGAGATCGGAACTGCCCACCCATGGGATACCCGTTATACACACGGGGATTCAAAGATCGGAGCTGGGGCACCCATGGGAGACCCGTTATACACACGGGGATTCAGAGATCGGAACTGCCCACCCATGGGATACCCGTTATACACAAGGGGATTCAAAGATCGGAGCTGGGGCACCCATGGGAGACCCGTTATACACACGGGGATTCAGAGATCGGACCTGGCCCACCCATGGGAGACCCGTTATACACACGGGGTTTTCAGAGATCGTAGTTGGGGCACCCATGGGATACACGTTATACACACGGGGATTCAGAGATCGGACCTGGCCCACCCATGGGACAACCGTTATACACACGGGGATTCAGAGATCGGAGCTGGGGCACCCATGGGAGACCCGTTATACACACAGGGATTCAGAGATCGGAGCTGGGCCCACCCAAGGGATACCTGTATACACACAGGGATTCTGAGATCAGAGCTGGGCCCACCCATGGGACAACCGTTATACACACGGGGATTCAGAGATCGGACCTGGGCACCCATGGGAGACCCGTTATACACACGGGGATTCAGAGATCGGACCCTGGGGCACCCATGGGACAACCGTATACACACGGAGATTCAGAGATCGGAGCTGGCCCACCCATGGGAGACCCGTTATACACACGGGGTTTCAGAGATCGTAGTTGGGGCACCCATGGGAGACCCGTTATACACACGGGGATTCTGAGATCGGAGTTGGCCCACCCATGGGACTCCCGTTATACACACGGGGATTCAGAGATCGGAGCTGGCCCACCCATGGGATACCCGTTATACACACGGGGATTCAGAGATCGGACCTGGCCCACCCATGGGACTCCCGTTATACACACGGGGATTCAGAGATCGTAGCTGGCCCACCCATGGGAGACCCGTTATACACACGGGGATTCAGAGATCGGACCTGGGGCACCCATGGGAGACCCGTTATACACACGGGGACACAGAGATCAGAGCTGGCCCACCCATGGGGACAACCGTTATACACATGGGGATTCAGAGATCGGAGCTGGCCCACCCATGGGAGACCCGTTATACACACGGGGATTCAGAGATCGTAGTTGGGCCCACCCATGGGACAACCGTTATACACACGGGGATTCAGAGATCGGAGTTCAGTCCCAGCATTCCCTGTCAGGAATCTCCATACTTCTCGCTGTGGAATGTGTGGGATTTCCTGGCTGTGCTTGTTTGCTCCCTCGGTCCAACACTCACCCGATAGGTTATTCATTCATTGTGAACTGTCCCTTGGGTAGGTTAGGATTAAATATGGGTCGTCAGGGTTTGCTTTGTTGGCATGTTTCGAAGGTGGGACTTCGTGCTGGGTCACTGAATAAAATCTCTGGGATATGTTGTGAAAATTTGTTAGCTTTACAGCAGCAAATACAGAGGAATACATGACAAATAGATACAGAGGAAAAATCTGTTACATCTGTGTCTATTAAAGAGTTAAATGAGTAGCGTATAATGATGGAGATAAAAAGTAGTGAGGTGGAGTTCATGGGTTCAATGTCCATTCAGAAATCTGATGGCAGAGGGGAAGAAGCTGTTTCTGAATCGTTGAGTGTGTGTCTTCAGGCTTCCTGTACACCCTCCCTGATGGCAGAGGGGGAGAAGCTGTTCCTGAATCGTTGAGTGTGTGTCTTCAGGCTCCTGTACCCCCTCCCTGATGGCAGAGGGGGAGAAGCTGTTCCTGAATCAGTGAGTGTGTGTCTTCAGGCTCCTGTACCTCCTCCCTGATGGCAGAGGGGAAGAAGCTGTTCCTGAATCGTTGAGTGTGTGTCTTCAGGCTCCTGTACCTCCTCCCTGATGGCAGAGGGGAAGAAGCTGTTCCTGAATCGTTGAGTGTGTGTCTTCAGGCTCCTGTACCTCCTCCCTGATGGCAGAGGGGAAGAAGCTGTTCCTGTATCGTTGAGTGTGTGTCTTCAGGCTCCTGTACCTCCTCCCTGATGGCAGAGGGGGAGAAGCTGGTTCCTGAATCGTTGAGTGTGTGTCTTCAGGCTCCTGTACCTCCTCCCTGATGGCAGAGGGGGAGAATCTGTTCCTGAATCGTTGAGTGTGTGTCTTCAGGCTCCTGTACCTCCTCCCTGATGGCAGAGGGGGAGAATCTGTTCCTGAATCGCTGAGTGTGTGTCTTCAGGCTCCTGTACCTCCTCCCTGATGGCAGAGGGGAAGAAGCTGTTCCTGAATCGTTGAGTGTGTGTCTTCAGGCTCCTGTACTTCCTCCCTGATGGCAGAGGGGGGAGAATCTGTTCCTGAATCGTTGAGTGTATGTCTTCAGGCTCCTGTACCTCCTCCCTGATGGTAGCAATGAGAAGAGGACGTGTCCTGGGTGATGGGGGTCCTGAATGACGGACGCCATGTTTTGAAAGGCATGGCATGAAGATGTGACTGATGGTGGGGAGCTGGTTCCCACGACAAAGATGGCGGAGTTTAAGAATGTTCAGCTGGAGTCTTCAATCTACCAATCTCTGTGTCTCCACTGTCCTGCTGCTGGTCGAGGAGAAAGGGGTTGCTGGGGAAATGGCGGGCTGCGGGGAGCTGACACCAGCTGAGGGGCAGCCTGGCTTGGTGCCACATCCTCTCGCAATCTTTCGTAAACCGTCAGTTCAGCAAGTAGGGTCACTGGCTGCAGTCTGTCATCAGGACAAAGAGGCGGTCACAAACTGCCTTTTACAAAATCTCCCTCCTCAAAAGCACCATGGGTCTGTTAAAACAAAAACCTCACCTCTCACCTGCCAGCTTGTCCTCCTTCCGCTCCCTCACCCTCCTATTCTGCATCTTCCTCCTTCATTTCCGGTCCCGATGAAGGGCCTCAGCATTATCCCTCCCTGTAGACGCTGCCCGACCTGCTGAGATCCCCCCAGCATCTCGTGTGCGTCACTCCAGATTTCCAGCATCTGCAGAATCTCTGACGTTCATCTCCATTTAATCCTTTGTAGTATTGAATGTAGTTTTCATTCTGCTTCATGTCGCGCCGACACAGCACAGGAAATTCCTAATCCACGTAAACGGATATGGCGGAATCGGTGAAGTTGCTCCTCGACCCTCGAGATATTTGTGATGACGGACTGGCCTTGGCCTCAGGATCCTGCTGACGGAAGCCGTGCGACATCGGGAGATCGGTGTGGACACAGGGATCGAGGGGGAGGGTGGGACAGGCCAGTCTTCCTGGGGAAGGGACATCCTGACAGTGCACAGGCTCAGCGTCTGGCTGTCGTAGAGCTCGCGTGTGACACTGAACTGGAGGCCTGAATAGAGTAGCCAGGGACTTGTAAACACGAGAGGTTGTGCAGATGCTGGAAATCTAGAGCCACACACACGAGATGCTGGGGGAGCTCGGCGGGAGAACCAGAGAGGGACGAACTGTCGACAGCCCGGGCCGCGACCCCTCGCCAGCATCTTTGGTGTGTTCTGTACGGAGCCCTCGTGTATTTTACACTGCATGACAAACTCGTGTTTACCACAGGGGGAAGTCGACACTGTGGGCCATCTCTTTTAACGTCAGGGATCTACCTTATTGTATGACCATTATAAACGATTGGGCAGTCAGCCCCCTCGTACAGTAAAATAAAAGCTTGCTGCGGCCCTGCACCTTACTATCATCGAGCCACAGAGCATTACAGCCCCTTTGGCCCATCTAGTCCGTGTCAAACTGCACCCGGACCGCAGACCCCCACACCCCTCCCATCCGTGTCCCTGTCCAAACTTCTCTTAAACATTGAAATGGACCCCACGGCCACCACTTTGCTCTGGGAGCTCGTCCCACACGCTCATCACCCTCTGGGTGAAGAAGTTTCCCTTCACCATTTCACCTTTCACCCTTAACCCATGGCCCCCTAGTGGTAGCGGGAAAAGGCTGCTTACAATTGTCCTACCTGTACCCGGCATGACGTTGAATACCTCTATCAAACCGCCCCTCAATCTCCTACCTCCACCAGGCAACAAGCTCCGGAACGTCACGGCATCCCGTTGAAAACCTTCTCCTTCTGAGTCTCGCTCGCTCTGCGTTATGGGGAAATACTCCCTCCCCCCCAACCCCCCGTGATGCCCCTCATCATTGTGTAAAGAGGGAAACACTAGCTGACAGCTTCCAATTTCTAGCAGTGAAAACCTCCAGTGTTCTGCCCCAGTCCGAATACATCGCTCTGTGGGTGGAAACACCTCGTTAATGAGAGAGGTCGGAGGAGAATGGCCAGACTGGGTCAAAGTGACAGTGACTCAGATACCCACACGTTACAACAGTGGTGGGCAGAGGAGCATCTCTGAATGCACAACACATCGGACCGTGGGCCACAGCAGCAAAGACCCCTCCGGGCTCCACTCCTCCACCGAACAAGGGTGGCCAACGATCTGTGCCTGCTGTATTTTATTTCCATTCGACTTTCTCAGTGAACTCGTGTGTGGAGCGACCTGCCTGAAGAACGCGCAGAGCAAAACGTTTCGATTACGTCTCGGTGCACGGTTAAGTCTCCCCCTTTTCCTTTTCAAGGCGGCTTGGGATCTGTTGGAGTTGGCGATCTACAGCCGCTCTCAAACTACGTTCATCGCGGTCGGTGCGTTCTCCCTCTCGGCGGCTCGGGATCTCCGGGTGCACGAGCCGACTCCTCGCTGGCTGAAGGATTGAGACGGGGTCGGTTGTCAGAGGCCCTGGCACCCAAGGAATCTCTCTCTCTCTCTCTCTCTCTCTCTCTCTTGGACAAGCAATACGACGGACTGGAACGTCGACACAGTGAGCTGATGGGCTCTCCTGTCGGAGTGGCAGCAGTGACACATCTCTCAGCTCGCTAGTGAGAGAGAGAGAGAGAGAGAGAGGGAGGGAGGGAGGGAGAGAGAGAGAGAGGGAGAGAGAGAGGAGAGAGAGAGAGCACGGGAGAGAGAGAGAGAGAGAGAGAGAGAAGCTGTCTGAAACGTCAGAGAGCTAGCGTGGACACTAGTTCTTTGACAGACTATAGCCTGTGGTCTGTGGGGGGATTTGTGTGGTGGCTGGAGGGGCGAGGGAGCAGTTGATGCCTTTGCTGCTGCTCGTGCTTGGGAGGGGAGGGGGCTTTCGGGTTCTAACGCTCGCAGTCAGTCATTCTTCCGGGACTTTTCTCTCTGTTTCAAGGATGTCTGTGGAGAGTAAGAGTTTCAGGTTGTATATTGAATACATTGGTGGCGTACGGTGTATTGGCCTTCATCAATCGTGGGATTGAGTTTCGGAGCCGAGAGGTAATGTTGCAGCTATATAGGACCCTGGTCAGACCCCACTTGGAGTACTGTGCTCAGTTCTGGTCGCCTCACTACAGGAAGGATGTGGAAACCATAGAAAGGGATGCAGAGGAGATTTACACCAATGTTGCCTGGATTGGGGAGCATGCCTTATGAGAATAGGTTGAGTGAACTCAGCCTTTTCTCCTTGGAACAACGGAGGATGAGAGGTGACCTGATAGAGGGGTATAAGATGATGAGAGGCATTGATCGTGCTGGATAATCAGAGGCTTTTCCCCAGGGCTGAAATGGTTGCCACAGGAGGACACAGGTTTAAGGTGCTGGGGAGTAGGTACGGAGGAGATGTCAGGGGTAAGTTTCTTACGCAGAGAGTGGTGAGTGTGTGGAATGGGCTGCCGGCGACAGTGTTGGAGGCGGATATGATAGGGTCTTTTAAAAGACTTTGGATTGGTACATGGAGCTTAGAAAAATAGAGAGCTATGGGTAAGCCTAGGTAGTTCTAAGGTAGGGACATGTTTGGCACAGCTTTGTGGGCCGAAGGGCCTGTATTGTGCTGTAGGTTTCTATGTTTCTACATTCTCTGATAGCAAATGGATGGATTGAACACGGCGATGAGAAACAAGCCTCGCTGATAAAGCAGCACCCGTCCGTCGTTTGCCCAGAAGGCCATTACTTCACCTGTGATAAATCATATTGAAGTTATTCAGGATAGTGAGACATTAATACAGAATCATTTACAATCAGACATATCAGCCACGTCTCAAGTCTCAGGAATCTGCTGGTCGTTCGTGAGCTGGGGGAACCGCGTGAACTGAGCGACGTCGAAGGGACGGCAGGACGGCCAGAGGACGCTGCCCCCTCCCTCGACGGGTAGGAAAGCCCGACGTCTGCCCGTGGACTGTCCATGAGCCCCACTTCCATGCGTTCTCTCCACCCGGCGAGGAGACGTGGCAGATGCGCGCTTGCCTCTGAGAGGGGCTGGAGATCTCTGCTGTGGTCCTGGTCTCCGTCAGGGGACGGGGCCCTCGACGGAAAGGCCTGTCGTCCTCCCAGCCGTCCACCGACAGCACAGCCTGCGCCTCCAGCCGGTCCGAAACGTCCGGGCCCAGGGCCCAGCTCGGAGCCCTCGGCCTCCCCGGGGCAGCGATGGCACCAGTGAGTCCCTCCGCCCTGGTTGTGAAGCCGTTGGCAGCCACAGGGAGAGGAAGGTCCGGTTTCACCTCACGCTCTTCCTCTTTTACTAGACCGGAGGGGTCCAGCTGCCACCCCTCCACCTGGGGAGGGTTTCCGGATCTCCTCCGGTGAGAGAGTGGCGCGATCCCTTGCTGGGCAGAGTGGCGTTACGCAGGAAGGAGGCTCTCTCAGGGAAGGAGGGAGGGATGGCGTTTTAAATATTAAAGGAAGTGAGGGATATGGGCCAATCTAAGGAATATTTACCCAAACTGAAATGTTTCGAAGGACTTTGGCGAGAGAGGGAGGGTCAGAGGCGTGAGATGGGAACGCGTCTGCGCGCAGTCAAGTTGCAAAGAGCCACATTGGAGGGCGGACAACCTGATACCAGAGGTCCCCCAGCACCCACTCTCCCTGATGGGGAACACTGTCTGATCCCGAAACGGGTCCCCGACACTAACCCTGCCCAAAACCTGGATCCCTGACCCAAACGTGGACCCTAATCCCTGCTCCTGACCTGAATCCCGAACCCTCGACCCGCGACCATCACCCCAATCCCTAAACACCGACCCCACCCCCGATCCCGGCCGAGCTTATCGATCTACTCCTAATGCCCAACTCGGAATGCCGCGTCTGATGTGAAGCTGAACCGGTACAGGCGACTCATCCCGAGGCCTAGACGCTGACTCACACCCTACTTTACAACCCGGTCACTCGAGTCGAGTACGATGCCCCGTCGAGGGGTTACTCCCTTCACGGAGAACACCAGGGCGTGTCTGTGTTTAACGTGCAGAGACTGATGCACGGGCAGCCATCGCACCGTCCTTGGCAGATCAGGGTCAGGGCCCAGTGGCGTGGAACGCAAGATGACTGGGGACCCTTCCCTGCTACAGACTTCCTCCATCTTCACTGTCATCGTGATGGGTCATCACCTTCCGCCAGCTCCAGGTCTTGGTTGGAACCTCACCACCATGGCTGACCCTACCAGGAGCTACGCTCCAGACAGCATCTCAGGTACATACACACAGAAAATCCTCCGACACGAACCCCAGGTCCTCGTCTCAGACCGAAAGGTCAATTCCTGACCCGGACCCGGTCCCTAAGCTTACCTCATCTCCAGGTGTAGTCCCACTCCTTCCATCGAACGCCAAGACCAAAGACGGACCCGTTGAGAAGCCATGGCGAGAGGAAGGACTCACACAGGAGATGGCTGATGCAGACGTGGGTCTTCCGTCGCCATTGCTCAGGTCCCAGCAGAAGTGGAAGAATATGAGGGACAGCTCCTCCTTCCCCTTCCCGTGGCCAGCAACAGCGTCTCGAGCACAGGGAGGAGCTGACAGACGGGCTGCTGAATCCGTCTGACACCTCGACAAAGGCCATACATACACTGCCTGGCCCACGATCCACACTCACTCACTAACGTTCACGTACGGGGAGCGTCTGATGGCTCAGATGTGAAATCGATCTCATTCAATCCTCTCCAGAGTGGATGTAGAGAGGATGTTTCCTATAGTGGGGGAGTCTAGGACCAGAGGACACAGATAGAGTGGATGTGGAGAGGATGTTCCCTATAGTGGGGGAGTCTAGGACCAGAGGACACAGATAGAGTGGATGTGGAGAGGATGTTTCCTATAGTGGGGGAGTCTAGGACCAGAGGGCACAGATAGAGTGGATGTGGAGAGGATGTTTCCTATAGTGGGGGAGTCTAGGACCAGAGGACACAGATAGAGTGGATGTGGAGAGGATGTTTCCTATAGTGGGGGAGTCTAGGACCAGAGAACACAAATAGAGTGGATGTGGAGAGGAAGTTTCCTATAGTGGGGGAGTCTAGGACCAGAGGACACAGATAGAGTGGATGTGGAGAGGATGTTTCCTATAGTGGGGGAGTCTAGGACCAGAGGGTACAGATAGAGTGGATGTGGAGAAGATGTTTCCCATGGTGGGGGAGTCTAGGACCAGAGGACACAGATAGAGTGGATGTGGAGAGGATGGTTCCTATAGTGGGGGAGTCTAGGACCAGAGGACACAGATAGAGTGGATGTGGAGAGGATGTTTCCTATAGTGGGGGAGTCTAGGACCAGAGGGCACAGATAGAGTGGATGTGGAGAGGATGTTTCCTATAGTGGGGGAGTCTAGGACCAGAGGACACAGATAGAGTGGATGTGGAGAGGATGTTTCCTATAGTGGGGGAGTCTAGGACCAGAGGGTACAGATAGAGTGGATGTGGAGAAGATGTTTCCCATGGTGGGGGAGTCTAGGACCAGAGGACACAGATAGAGTGGATGTGGAGAGGATGGTTCCTATAGTGGGGGAGTCTAGGACCAGAGGACACAGATAGAGTGGATGTGGAGAGGATGTTTCCTATAGTGGGGGAGTCTAGGACCAGAGGGCACAGATAGAGTGGATGTGGAGAGGATGTTTCCTATAGTGGGGGAGTCTAGGACCAGAGGACACAGATAGAGTGGATGTGGAGAGGATGTTTCCTATAGTGGGGGAGTCTAGGACCAGAGGACACAGATAGAGTGGATGTGGAGAGGATGTTTCCTATCGTGGGGGAGTCTAGGACCAGAGGACACAGATAGAGTGGATGTTTCCTATCGTGGGGGAGTCTAGGACCAGAGGACACAGATAGAGTGGATGTTTCCTATAGTGGGGGAGTCTAGGACCTTGGGCCACAGTCTCAGAATACAAGGACATCTCTTTATTACAAAGTTGAGGAACATTTTCTTTCGCCAGACAGTGATGAATCTATGGAATTCATTGTCACAGACAGACATGGAGACAAGTCATTGGGTGTATTTCAAGTTGATGTTGACAGGTTGTTAAATAGTCAGGGTGCCAAAGCTTATGAGAAGTCCTTTGAGCAAACAGTGTTTAAGTCGTGTCAGTTGTGTGTGCTTGCGTTGAAGAAGCATTGATTTTTGTCCGATGAGTAATAAACAGTAAGACAATTGAGAACTGTATCATTCACTGTGGTTTCAAGCATCCAGGCTGGAAGACAGCAGAAGTGGCTGTGACTGAAAATGAAACGATTTTACTATTTCAGCATTTAAGTAGTAGGAAGAATGATCCCGACAGTTCTCCTGAATGTTGTAATGAAAATGAAGATTTGAAGGATGCAGGCATTGAAAGCTTCGTATGGAGGAAGTCCCTAGTCTGCACAGTACACACACATAAAAACAAATTTCCTGACGTGTGTGAGTGATGATAAACCTGATTCTGATCTGGGTCTCTATTGTGGACTGAGAGTGGGAAGAGGGCAGGGAGAGGGGAATCATGGTTGGGAAAAGGGGAAGGGAGAGGGGAGGGAGTGGGAAGCACCAGAGAGACATTCTGTAATGATCAATAAACCGATCGTTTGGAATCAAATGACCTTGCCTGGTGTCTCAGGGCTGGGTGTGTCTGTACCCACCCTGTCACTCCTTCTCTGCCCCCTGTCCCACACCCTTCCCGCGGCGCCCCACCCTCACCATTCCCAACACCCTTTGCTCCCGCCAGATTTACAAACTCGCTCTCCGCTCCACGTTGACAAATACAGGACTGTGTAAAGGTCTCGGGCACCCCAGGTGTGCCTAGTCCCGTATGCCAATGATATTGAACCTGACTCTGACTCGGGGATGAGGAGCTCGCAGATCTGAGGGCACCCCCGGGGGTCAGGGTGATGGGGCAGCAGGAGGGAGTGGGACCGGCTCGCTTGGATCCAGCCCAGCACTCACTGGGGAACAGAAAAGAGAAAGCTTGGCATTTCTGCTGCTCAACCTGACAGCTCAGAAGGCAACACACCAATTCAGCATTTCACCGTCTTCGAGTTTCGTGGGAGGTGCGATCGATCCAGAAACCCAAATACAGTCGAGAGAGACTTGGTCCCGCTGTGTACTGTGTGCAGAATGCAAGCTTCTCCTGTTCAAAGTCAGAGTCACACAGCGTGAAATAGGCCCTTCGGCCCAACCTCTCAATACTAGCCCCTCAATCTGCATCATCCGCGCACCTATCCGAATGGAATGGCGCCAGTCACAATAACATTTTCTGGCACCTGTTCTCCATACCTACCACCCTCGGTGGGGAAAACGTACCCCTCCCACCTTAATCCTGCTGCTCCTCAGTACCTTTGTACGACGTGGGTGATCATGGTCTTTCCATCACCATAACTTTCTTGGCAAATTTTTCCATTGCTTCCTTCTGGGCCGTGTCTTTACAAGACGGGTGACCCCAGCCGTTATCGATACTCGTCAGAGATTGTCTGCCTGGCGTCAGTGGTCACATAACCAGGACTTGTGATCTGCACCGGCTGCTCATACGACCATCCACCACCTGCTCCCACGGCTTCACCTCACCCTGATCAGGGGCGAAGCAGGAGCTACACCTTGCCCGAGGGTGACCTGCAGGCCAGCGGAGGGAAGGAGCCCCTCACACCTCCTTTGGAAGAGAGGCATCTCCACACAGCCACCTGATATTAATGTACAGTATGTGAAATAGGGAAATGATAGTGTGTTTGGGTATTCATAGAAGTGACCTACAAACATAACGAAGATCTGCTTGTCCAGCACCGACTCCATGAACAATACTTCCTTCATCTTCCCCCACTCTCTCCGTAATTCCCTTGTCCATTTGTCTCTCCCTCTCCAGTACTTATCTCCCGATGAATCGAACACTCCCATCCCTGTAGCATCCATGTGAATCTTTTCTCCAGCTTCATCACCTCCTTCCTACAGCTGGGAAAGCTACGGAAAAGCTTTACACACAACGGACTGGGCTGAATCCACGAGTCTTTGCGGGATTTTCCGTTCAAGGGTATGAGTGTTTCCCTACCGGGCTGTGACGCAGCCAGTCACTAACTCTCCACCACACGTTTATGGAAGTTTGTCAATGTTTTATCCATCGTGCCAAATCGCTGCAAACCGCTCGGGAAGTGGAGGTGCTGCCGCTGTGCTTTCCCGGTAATTGTACTCGCCTGCTGGGCCAAGTCAGCTCGTCTGGAATGAAAACACCAAGGAGTTTCTTCACCTCTGATCCCCAATGAGGACCAGCTCCTGGACCTCTGGTTTCCCTCTCCTGAAGTCTACAATCAGCTCCTCGGTCTTGCTGCTATTAAGTAAAAGGTTGTTGCTATGGTATCAGTCAGCCAGGTTTTCAATTTCCTTCCTGTCTGCTGATTTACAACCACCTTTGATTCAGCCACAACTGTCGAGTCTTCTCGCTGCTGCCTTCAGGAAGGAGGTACAGGAGCCTCAGGTCCCACACCACCAGGTTCAGTAACAGTTATTACCCCTCAACCATCAGGCTCCTGAACCAGTGAGGATAACCTCAACTCTGAACTGATTCCATCGGGAAGGAGGTACAGGAGCCTCAGGTCCCACACCACCAGGTTCAGGAACAGTTATTACCCCTCAACCATCAGGCTCCTGAACCAGTGAGGATAACCTCAACTCTGAACTGATTCCATCGGGAAGGAGATACAGGAGCCTCAGGTCCCACACCACCAGGTTCAGGAACAGTTATTACCCTCAACCATCAGGCTCCTGAACCAGTGAGGATAACCTCAACTCTGAACTGATTCCATCAGGAAGGAGGTATAGGAGCCTCAGGACCCACACCACCAGGTTCAGGAACAGTTATTACCCTCAACCATCAGGCTCCTGAACCAGTGAGGATAACCTCAACTCTGAACTGATTCCATCAGGAAGGAGGTATAGGAGCCTCAGGACCCACACCACCAGGTTCAGGAACAGTTATTACCCTCAACCATCAGGCTCCTGAACCAGTGAGGATAACCTCAACTCTGAACTGATTCCATCGGGAAGGAGGTACAGGAGCCTCAGGTCCCACACCACCAGGTTCAGGAACAGTTATTACCCTCAACCATCAGGCTCCTGAACCAGTGAGGATAACCTCAACTCTGAACTGATTCCATCGGGAAGGAGGTACAGGAGCCTCAGGTCCCACACCACCAGGTTCAGGAACAGTTATTACCCCTCAACCATCAGGCTCCTGAACAAGAGAGGGGTAACCTCAACTCTGAACTGATTCCATCGGGAAGGAGGTACAGGAGCCTCAGGTCCCACACCACCAGGTTCAGGAACAGTTATTACCCCTCAACCATCAGGATCCTGAACCAGTGAGGATAACCTCAACTCTGAACTGATTCCATCGGGAAGGAGGTACAGGAGCCTCAGGTCCCACACAACCAGGTTCAGGGACAGTTATTACCCCTCAACCATCAGGCTCCTGAACCAGTGAGGATAACCTCAACTCTGAACTCATTCCATCGGGAAGGAGGTACAGGAGCCTCAGGTCCCACACCACCAGGTTCAGGAGCAGTTATTACCCCTCAACCATCAGGCTCCTGAACCAGTGAGGATAACCTCAACTCTGAACTCATTCTATCGGGAAGGAGGTACAGGAGCCTCAGGTCCCACACCACCAGGTTCAGGAACAGTTATTACCCCTCAACCATCAGGCTCCTGAACCAGTGAGGATAACCTCAACTCTGAACTGATTCCATCGGGAAGGAGGTACAGGAGCCTCAGGTCCCACACCACCAGGTTCAGGAACAGTTATTACCCCTCAACCATCAGGCTCCTGATCCAGTGAGGATAACCTCAACTCTGAACTGATTCCATCGGGAAGGAGGTACAAGAGCCTCAGGTCCCACACCACCAGGTTCAGGAACAGTTATTACCCCTCAACCATCAGGCTCCTGAACCAGAGAGGATAACCTTAACTCTGAACTGATCCCATCGGGAAGGAGGTACAGGAGCCTCAAGTCCCACACCACCAGGTTCAGGAACAGTTATTACCCCTCAACCATCAGGCTCCTGAACCAGTGAGGATAACCTCAACTCTGAACTGATTCCATCGGGAAGGAGGTACAGGAGCCTCAGGTCCCACACCACCAGGTTCAGGAACAGTTATTACCCCTCAACCATCAGGCTCCTGAACCAGGGAGGATAACCTCAACTCTGAACTGATTCCATCGGGAAGGAGGTACAGGAGCCTCAGGTCCCACACCACCAGGTTCAGGAACAGTTATTACCCCTCAACCATCAGGCTCCTGAACCAGTGAGGATAACCTCAACTCTGAACTGATTCCATCGGGAAGGAGGTACAGGAGCCTCAGGTCCCACACCACCAGGTTCAGGAACAGTTATTACCCCTCAACCATCAGGCTCCTGAACCAGTGAGGATAACCTCAACTCTGAACAGATTCCATCGGGAAGGAGGTACAGGAGCCTCAGATCCCACACCACCAGGTTCAGGAACAGTTATTACCCCTCAACCATCAGGCTCCTGAACCAGTGAGGATAACCTCAACTCTGAACTGATCCCATCGGGAAGGAGGTACAGGAGCCTCAGGTCCCACACCACCAGGTTCAGGAACAGTTATTACCCTCAAGCATCAGGCTCCTGAACCAGTGAGGATAACCTCAACTCTGAACTGATTCCATCGGGAAGGAGGTACAGGAGCCTCAGGTCCCACACCACCAGGTTCAGGGACAGTTATTACCCCTCAACCATCAGGATCCTGAACCAGTGAGGATAACCTCAACTCTGAACTGATTCCATCGGGAAGGAGGTACAGGAGCCTCAGGTCCCACACCACCAGGTTCAGGGACAGTTATTACCCCTCAAACATCAGGCTCCTGAACCAGTGAGGGTAACCTCAACTCTGAACTGATTCCATCGGGAAGGAGGTACAGGAGCCTCAGGTCCCACACCACCAGGTTCAGGAACAGTTATTACCCCTCAACCATCAGGCTCCTGAACAAGAGAGGGGTAACCTCAACTCTGAACTGATTCCATCGGGAAGGAGGTACAGGAGCCTCAGGTCCCACACCACCAGGTTCAGGAACAGTTATTACCCCTCAACCATCAGGATCCTGAACCAGTGAGGATAACCTCAACTCTGAACTGATTCCATCGGGAAGGAGGTACAGGAGCCTCAGGTCCCACACCACCAGGTTCAGGGACAGTTATTACCCCTCAACCATCAGGCTCCTGAACCAGTGAGGATAACCTCAACTCTGAACTGATCCCATCGGGAAGGAGGTACAGGAGCCTCAGTTCCCACACCACCAGGTTCAGGAGCAGTTATTACCCCTCAACCATCAGGCTCCTGAACCAGTGAGGATAACCTCAACTCTGAACTCATTCCATCGGGAAGGAGGTACAGGAGCCTCAGGTCCCACACCACCAGGTTCAGGAACAGTTATTACCCCTCAACCATCAGGCTCCTGAACCAGTGAGGATAACCTCAACTCTGAACTGATTCCATCGGGAAGGAGGTACAGGAGCCTCAGGTCCCACACCACCAGGTTCAGGAACAGTTATTACCCCTCAACCATCAGGCTCCTGATCCAGTGAGGATAACCTCAACTCTGAACTGATTCCATCGGGAAGGAGGTACAGGAGCCTCAGGTCCCACACCACCAGGTTCAGGAACAGTTATTACCCCTCAACCATCAGGCTCCTGAACCAGAGAGGATAACCTTAACTCTTAACTGATCCCATCGGGAAGGAGGTACAGGAGCCTCAGGTCCCACACCACCAGGTTCAGGAACAGTTATTACCCCTCAACCATCAGGCTCCTGAACCAGGGAGGATAACCTCAACTCTGAACTGATCCCATCGGGAAGGAGGTACAGGAGCCTCAGTTCCCACACCACCAGGTTCAGGAGCAGTTATTACCCCTCAACCATCAGGCTCCTGAACCAGTGAGGATAACCTCAACTCTGAACTGATTCCATCGGGAAGGAGGTACAGGAGCCTCAGGTCCCACACCACCAGGTTCAGGAACAGTTATTACCCCTCAACCATCAGGCTCCTGAACCAGTGAGGATAACCTCAACTCTGAACTGATTCCATCGGGAAGGAGGTACAGGAGCCTCAGGTCCCACACCACCAGGTTCAGGAACAGTTATTACCCCTCAACCATCAGGCTCCTGAACCAGTGAGGATAACCTCAACTCTGAACAGATTCCATCGGGAAGGAGGTACAGGAGCCTCAGGTCCCACACCACCAGGTTCAGGAACAGTTATTACCCCTCAACCATCAGGCTCCTGAACCAGGGAGGATAACCTCAACTCTGAACTGATCCCATCGGGAAGGAGGTACAGGAGCCTCAGGTCCCACACCACCAGGTTCAGGAACAGTTATTACCCTCAAGCATCAGGCTCCTGAACCAGTGAGGATAACCTCAACTCTGAACTGATTCCATCGGGAAGGAGGTACAGGAGCCTCAGGTCCCACATCACCAGGTTCAGGAACAGTTATTACCCCTCAACCATCAGGCTCCCGAACCAGTGAGGATAACCTCAACTCTGAACTGATTCCATCGGGAAGGAGGTACAGGAGCCTCAGGTCCCACACCACCAGGTTCAGGAACAGTTATTACCCCTCAACCATCAGGCTCCTGAACCAGTGAGGATAACCTCAACTCTGAACTGATTCCATCGGGAAGGAGGTACAGGAGCCTCAGGTCCCACACCACCAGGTTCAGGAACAGTTATTACCCCTCAACCATCAGGCTCCTGAACCAGTGAGGATAACCTCAACTCTGAACAGATTCCATCGGGAAGGAGGTACAGGAGCCTCAGGTCCCACACCACCAGGTTCAGGAACAGTTATTACCCCTCAACCATCAGGCTCCTGAACCAGGGAGGATAACCTCAACTCTGAACTGATCCCATCGGGAAGGAGGTACAGGAGCCTCAGGTCCCACACCACCAGGTTCAGGAACAGTTATTACCCTCAAGCATCAGGCTCCTGAACCAGTGAGGATAACCTCAACTCTGAACTGATTCCATCGGGAAGGAGGTACAGGAGCCTCAGGTCCCACATCACCAGGTTCAGGAACAGTTATTACCCTCAAGCATCAGGCTCCTGAACCAGTGAGGATAACCTCAACTCTGAACTGATTCCATCGGGAAGGAGGTACAGGAGCCTCAGGTCCCACACCACCAGGTTCAAGAACAGTTATTACCCCTCAACCATCAGGCTCCCGAACCAGAGGGGGGAACTTCACTTGCCCCATCACTGAACTGTAACCACAAACAATGGACTCACTTCAAAAACTCTTCATCTCACTTTCTTGATATTTATTGCTTATTTATTTATTATGATAAGTTTGGTTTTTATGTATTTTCTCCGAGTGCCCACAATAAAATGAACCTCAGATTGTTATGATGACAAACGTGTACTTTGATCACAAATTTATTTTGAACTTCCACCTGGTGTCAGGAGACCACAGTGGTCGACGGAGTGTGTTGGGAAGAATCTCACAGACTGCACAGAGGGGGGAGAGGCTGAACAGGATCCAGGCCAGTGCACATTCAGATCTGACAGGGGAACAGAAAAGACAAAGGTTTGCATTTCTGAAGTGCATCCTGACAGCTCATAAGGCAACACACCAGCTCGCCACTTCACTGTCTGAACCACACAAGCCCAGGACGAGGACCCAAACAAAACCGTGTAGAGCATTGTAGGGTTCTGCAAGGTTCCCAAACTCTGGTCGGAGCCGCACGATCCAGGCTGCCGTCCCTTTGCTGGATGACAAGACATTCTTCCCCACACAATGAGGCAAAACTGCAGTCAACACTCTAGCTGTCGTAAATGGGATCAGTGTACACAGAGGTTCAGGAGCCTGATGGTTGAGGGGTAATAACTGTTCCTGAACCTGGTGGTGTGGGACCTGAGGCTCCTGTACCTCCTTCCCGATGGAATCAGTTCAGAGTTGAGGTTATCCTCACTGGTTCAGGAGCCTGATGGTTGAGGGGTAATAACTGTTCCTGAACCTGGTGGTGTGGGACCTGAGGCTCCTGTACCTCCTTCCCGATGGAATCAGTTCAGAGTTGAGGTTATCCTCACTGGTTCAGGAGCCTGATGGTTGAGGGGTAATAACTGTTCCTGAACCTGGTGATGTGGGACCTGAGGCTCCTGTACCTCCTTACTGATGGAATCAGTTCAGAGTTGAAGTTATCCTCACTGGTTCAGGAGCCTGATGGTTGAGGGGTAATAACTGTTCCTGAACCTGGTGGTGTGGGACCTGAGGCTCCTGTACCTCCTTACTGATGGAATCAGTTCAGAGTTGAAGTTATCCTCACTGGTTCAGGAGCCTGATGGTTGAGGGGTAATAACTGTTCCTGAACCTGGTGGTGTGGGACCTGAGGCTCCTGTACCTCCTTACTGATGGAATCAGTTCAGAGTTGAGGTTATCCTCACTGGTTCAGGAGCCTGATGGTTGAGGGGTAATAACTGTTCCTGAACCTGGTGGTGTGGGACCTGAGGCTCCTGTACCTCCTTCCCGATGGAATCAGTTCAGAGTTGAGGTTATCCTCACTGGTTCAGGAGCCTGATGGTTGAGGGGTAATAACTGTTCCTGAACCTGGTGGTGTGGGACCTGAGGCTCCTGTACCTCCTTACTGATGGAATCAGTTCAGAGTTGAAGTTATCCTCACTGGTTCAGGAGCCTGATGGTTGAGGGGTAATAACTGTTCCTGAACCTGGTGGTGTGGGACCTGAGGCTCCTGTACCTCCTTACTGATGGAATCAGTTCAGAGTTGAAGTTATCCTCACTGGTTCAGGAGCCTGATGGTTGAGGGGTAATAACTGTTCCTGAACCTGGTGGTGTGGGACCTGAGGCTCCTGTACCTCCTTACTGATGGAATCAGTTCAGAGTTGAGGTTATCCTCACTGGTTCAGGAGCCTGATGGTTGAGGGGTAATAACTGTTCCTGAACCTGGTGGTGTGGGACCTGAGGCTCCTGTACCTCCTTCCCGATGGAATCAGTTCAGAGTTGAGGTTATCCTCACTGGTTCAGGAGCCTGATGGTTGAGGGGTAGTAACTGTTCCTGAACCTGGTGGTGTTGGACCTGAGGCTCCTGTACCTCCTTCCCGATGGAATCAGTTCTGAGTTGAGGTTATCCTCACTGGTTCAGGAGCCTGATGGTTGAGGGTAATAACTGTTCCTGAACCTGGTGGTGTGGGACCTGAGGCTCCTGTACCTCCTTCCCGATGGAATCAGTTCAGAGTTGAGGTTATCCTCACTGGTTCAGGAACCTGATGGTTGAGGGGTAATAACTGTTCCTGAACCTGGTGGTGTGGGACCTGAGGCTCCTGTACCTCCTTCCCGATGGAATCAGTTCAGAGTTGAGGTTATCCTCACTGGTTCAGGAACCTGATGGTTGAGGGGTAATAACTGTTCCTGAACCTGGTGGTGTGGGACCTGAGGCTCCTGTACCTCCTTCCCGATGGAATCAGTTCAGAGTTGAGGTTATCCTCTCTGGTTCAGGAGCCTGATGGTTGAGGGGTAATAACTGTTCCTGAACCTGGTGGTGTGGGACCTGAGGCTCCTGTACCTCCTTCCCGATGGAATCAGTTCAGAGTTGAGGTTATCCTCACTGGTTCAGGAGCCTGATGGTTGAGGGTAATAACTGTTCCTGAACCTGGTGGTGTGGGACCTGAGGCTCCTGTACCTCCTTCCCGATGGAATCAGTTCAGAGTTGAGGTTATCCTCACTGGTTCAGGAGCCTGATGGTTGAGGGTAATAACTGTTCCTGAACCTGGTGGTGTGGGACCTGAGGCTCCTGTACCTCCTTCCCGATGGAATCAGTTCAGAGTTGAGGTTATCCTCACTGGTTCAGGAACCTGATGGTTGAGGGGTAATAACTGTTCCTGAACCTGGTGGTGTGGGACCTGAGGCTCCTGTACCTCCTTCCCGATGGAATCAGTTCAGAGTTGAGGTTATCCTCACTGGTTCAGGAACCTGATGGTTGAGGGGTAATAACTGTTCCTGAACCTGGTGGTGTGGGACCTGAGGCTCCTGTACCTCCTTCCCGATGGAATCAGTTCAGAGTTGAGGTTATCCTCTCTGGTTCAGGAGCCTGATGGTTGAGGGGTAATAACTGTTCCTGAACCTGGTGGTGTGGGACCTGAGGCTCCTGTACCTCCTTCCCGATGGAATCAGTTCAGAGTTGAGGTTATCCTCACTGGTTCAGGAGCCTGATGGTTGAGGGTAATAACTGTTCCTGAACCTGGTGGTGTGGGACCTGAGGCTCCTGTACCTCCTTACTGATGGCAGCAGAGGGAAGAGAGGATGCCCTGGGTGGTGGGGTCCCTGACGATGGATGCCGCTTTCCTGTGACAACGCTCCTTGTCGATGAGCTCAGTGGTGGGGAGGGCTTTACCTGTGATGGACTGGGTCGCATCCAGTACTTTTTGCAGGAATTTCGACTCAAGGGCACTGATGTTTCTGTACTAGGCCATGATACAGCCAGTCAATAGACTCTCCACCACACATCTATGAAAGTTTGTCAGAGTTTCAGTTGTCATGTCGAATCTCTGCAAACTTCAAAGTAAGTCGGGGCACTGCCGTGATTTCTTCATAATGGCACTCACGTGCTGGGCCTGAAGTGATAACACTGAGGAATTTAAAGATGACGGCCCCCCTGCTGATGATGCAGATGCTGGAACCCAGAGAGGCAGCACATCTGCCCAGAGGGCCAATCAGCATCTGCGGGAGGAAAGAGTGGCACTCGGGGAGACCCAGTCCCAGTGCGATGTTTAGACCCAAAATGTCGCCGATTCCTTTCCTCCCACAGATGCTGCTCGACCCGAGTCCCTCCAGCAGCCATTTGTTGGCTTTCCGTTAAGCTGGATATCAACACAGGTCCGTAAGATATCAGACAGAAGTAGGCCATTCGGCCCGTCGAGTCTGCTCCACCATTTTACTGTGACTGATGCAATTTTCCTCTGAGCCCCAGTCTCCTGCCTTCTCCTGCCTCATGCCCTGACCAATCAAAAATCTATCAAACTCCGGCTGAAATATACCCAATGACTTGTCCTCCACAGGCTCCTGTGGGAACAAATTACACAGATTCACCACCCTCTGGCTAAAGACATTCCTCCTCATCTCCGTTCCTAACGGACGTCCCTCTATTGTGAGGCTTGACAACCTAACAAACATCTTCTCCACATCCAGCTATCGAAGCCTTTCAACATTCGACAGGTTCCAATGAGATCCCCTCCCCTCGTTCTTGTGAATTCCAGTGAGGAAAGGACCAGAGCCTTTCAATCCCAGAATCATTCCCATGAATTTTTTAAAACCCTCTCCAATGCCAAAACATCCTTTCTTTATGCGCTGTGTCATATGACGTGGGTGATCGTGGTCTTTCCACGACCATGATTGTTCTTGGCAAATTTTTCTACAGAACTGGTTTGCCATTGCCTTCATCTGGGCCTTGTCTTTACAAGACGGGTGACCCCAGCCGTTATCAATACTCATCGGAGATTGTCTGCCTGGCGTCAGTGGTCACATAACCAGGACTTGTGATCTGCACCGGCTGCTCATATGACCGTCCACCACCTGCTCCCACGGCTTCACCTCACCCTGATCGGGGGCTAAGCAGGAGCTACACCTTGCCCGAGGGTGACCTGCAGGCCAGCGGAGGGAAGGAGCACCTCACACCTCCTTTGGTAGAGATGTGTCTCCAGTCACATGGCAATGCAGTGCAGCCACAGGCCATTTGGCCCATTGAATCCATGCAGACCATTAACACTAATCTAACATTCATCCTATTGTCATGACTTCAGGAACTCGAGCCCTCTAGTCCCACTGCAAAGTTCTAAGTACATTTCTTAAATCAAAGTGTGTGCAGTCCTGTACAAAAGGCACATTTATATTATAGACAACAGGTGCAGAAGTAGACCATTCGGCCCTTCGAGCCTGCACCGCCATTTTGAGATCATGGCTGATCAATTACTATCAATACCCAGTTCCTGCCTTGTCCCCATTTCCCTTGATTCCCCTATCCATAAGATACCTATCTAGATCCTTCTTGAAAGCATCCAGAGAATTGGCCTCCACTGCCTTCCGAGGCAGTGCATTCCAGACCCCCACAACTCTCTGGGAGAAGAAGTTTCTCCTTATCTCTGTCCTAAATGACCTACCCCTTATTCTCAAACCATGCCCTCTGGTACTGGACTCTCCCAGCATCTGGAACATATTTCCTGCCTCTATCTTGTCCAATCCCTTAATAATCTTATATGTTGCAATCAGATCCCCTCTCAACCTCCTTAATTCCAGCGTGTACAAGCCCAGTCTCTCTAAC
This sequence comes from Hemitrygon akajei, assembly GCF_048418815.1. Classification (NCBI taxonomy): domain Eukaryota; kingdom Metazoa; phylum Chordata; class Chondrichthyes; order Myliobatiformes; family Dasyatidae; genus Hemitrygon; species Hemitrygon akajei. The sequence goes on from NC_133151.1 coordinate 44,633,423, forward strand.
CTTTCTGCGTAAGACAGTCTAGACATCCCAGGAATTAACCTCATGAATCTACGCTGCACTTCCTCTACAGCCAGGATGTCCTTCCTTAACCCTGGAGACCAAAACTGTACACAATACTCCAGGTGTGGTCTCACCAGGGCTCTGTACAAATGCGAGAGGATTTCCTTGCTCTTGTACTCAATTCCCTTTGTAATAAAGGCCAACATTCCACTAGCCTTCTTCACTGCCTGCTGCACTTGCTCATTCACCTTCAGTGACTGATGAACAAGGACTCCTAGATCTCTTTGTATTTCTCCCTTACCGAACTCTACATTGTTCAGGTAATAATCTGCCTTCCTGTTCTTTCTCCCAAAGTGGATAACCTCACACTTATTCACATTAAACATCATCTGCCAAGTATCTGCCCACTCACTCAGCCTATCCAAGTCACACTGAATTCTCCTAACGTCCTCATCACATGTCACACTGCCACCCAGTTTAGTATCATCAGCAAACTTGCTGATGTTATTCTCAATGCCTTCATCTAAATCGTTAACGTAAATTGTAAACAGCTGTGGTCCCAATACCGAGCCCTGTGGCACCCCTCTAGTCACCACCTGCCATTCCGAGAAACACCCATTCACCGCTACCCTTTGCTTTCTATCTGCCAACCAGTTTTCTATCCATGTCAATGCCTTTCCCCCGATGCCCTGAGCTCTGATTTTACCCACCAATTGTTAGGGTGCCTGAGACTTTTGCAGATTACTGTGTGTCAACCGTGATATTCATCTTCTTGCAAGCAGGCACATAAGAAAGAAATGCAAATAGAATTCGCAGAAAAGAACCTCACACACTAAAGGCCATCAAACACCCAATGTGTGAAAAAGGTCAACTTCAGCATACAATGAAAAAGTAGCGCAGATCACGATCTGCAGAGCCCTCGAAAGTGCTGAACTGTGACTCTCCGTGACTGTGGCCTGTACCAGCTCACTCCCACAGCACTGAACTGTCTCCATGACCGTGGCCTGTACCGGGCTCTGGACTGGCTCACTCCCCTCAGCACTGAACTGTCTCTGTGACTGTGGCCTGTACCGGGCCCTGGACCAGCTCACTCCCACAGCACAGAACTGTCTCCGTGACTGTGGCCTGTACCAGCTCACTCCCCTCAGCACTGAACTGTCTCCATGACTGTGGCCTGTACCGGGCCCTGGACCGGCTCACTCCCTCAGCACTGAACTGTCTCCGTGACTGTGGCCTGTATCGGGCCCTGGACTGGTTCACTCCACTCAACACTGAACTGTCTCTGTGACTGTGGCCTGTACTGGGCTCTGGACCAGCTCACTCCCCTCAGCACTGAACTGTCTCCGTAACTGTGGCCTGTACCGGGCCCTGGACCAGCTCACTCCCCTCAGCACTGAACTGTCTCCGTGACTGTGGCCTGTACCGGGCCCTGGACCGGTTTACTCCCTCAGCACTGAACTGTCTCCGTGACTGTGGCCTGTACCGGGCCCTGGACCAGCTCACTCCCCTCAGCACTGAACTGTCTCTGTGACTGTGGCCTGTACCGGGCCCTGGACCAGCTCACTCCCTCAGCACTGAACTGTCTCCGTGACTGTGGCCTGTACCGGGCCCAGGACCGGCTCACTCCCTCAGCACTGAACTGTCTCTGTGACTGTGGTCTGTACCGGGCCCTGGACCGGCTCACTCCCCTCAGCACTGAACTGTCTCCGTTACTGTGGCCTGTACCGGGCCCTGGACCAGCTCACTCCCTCAGCACTGAACTGTCTCCATTACTGTGGCCTGTATCGGGCCCTGGACCGGCTCACTCCCCTCAGCACTGAACTGTCTCCGTTACTGTGGCCTGTACCGGGCCCTGGACCAGCTCACTCCCTCAGCACTGAACTGTCTCCGTTACTGTGGCCTGTACCGGGCCCTGGACCAGCTCACTCCCTCAGCACTGAACTGTCTCCGTTACTGTGGCCTGTACCGGGCCCTGGACCAGCTCACTCCCTCAGCACTGAACTGTCTCCGTGACTGTGGCCTGTATCGGGCCCTGGACTGGTTCACTCCACTCAACACTGAACTGTCTCCGTGACTGTGGCCTACAGCCATCGGGCCCTGTACACACTCCTCGCAGACAGAGGTGGGAATGGATCAGCGATCCAATAAATAATAACAATGCAGAATAAAGTAGAACAGTTACAGAGAGAGTGCAGCCCAGGATGTCCTCTCTATTCCAACTCTCCTACAGTACCCCGCTGTAGGAAACAAAAATGGATTCTGGGTATTACGCCTGTACTTTGCATATGTCTTCATCTTCCAATTTCTATATTCCGCACTGAGCTCTCACTCCAAGACACTCTGCTTCTGTAATTTTTCCATGGACCTAAAGTTCCTGCTGCCACGAATTACAATTGCATGTCTCCTGTGCATCCTTTCCAGTACAGGACTGTGCAAGTTGTAGGCACGTATACATTGCTGGGGTGCCTAAGACTTCTGCACACTACTGTAGTAATTTTATGTATTGCACTGTACTGCTGTCGCAAAAAAAAACAAATTTCCTGACAAATGTGAATGATGATAAACCTGATTCTGATCTGGGTCTCTATTGTGGACTGAGAGTGGGAAGGGGGCAGGGAGAGGGGAATCATGGTTGGGAAAAGGGGAAGGGAGAGGGGAGGGAGCGGGAAGCACCAGAGAGACATTCTGTAAATGATCAATAAACCAATTGTTTGGAATCAAATGACCTTGCCTGGTGTCTCTGGGCTGGGTGTGTCTGTACCCACCCCTGACACTCCTTCTCTGCCCCCTGTCCCACACCCCTCCCACAGCGCCCCACCCTCACCATTCCCAACATCCTTTGCTCCCGCCATATTTACAAACTCGCTCTCCGCTCCACGTTGACAAATACAGTATGTACGGTGTGAAAGGTCTCAAGCACCCGAGCGATATATCTGTGCCCGAGACTTCTGCTTCTCAGGATCTATCCTGGTCCCAACGTATCGATGCAGCAGCTATATTTCATTAGGAGTTTGAGGAGATTTGGTTTGTCACCCAAGACACTCACAAATTTCCAGCGATGTACCGTGGAGAGCATCCTGACTGGCTGCGTCACCGTCTGGTACGGGGGGGAGAGGGCACTGCACAGGTTCGACATGAGCTGCAGAGAGTTGTAAACTCAGTCAGCTCCATCGTGAGCACCAGGCACACCAGCATCCAGAACATCTTCAAGCAGTGATGCCTCAAAAAGGCAGCGTCCATCATTAAGGACCCCCATCACCCAGGACATGCCCTCTTCTCATTGCTACCATCAGGGAGGAGGTACAGGAACCTGAAGACACACACTCAACGATTCAGGAACAGCTTCTCCCCCTCTGCCATCAGGGAGGAGGAACAGGAGCCTGAAGACACACACTCAGCGATTCAGGAACAGCTTCTCCCCCTCTGCCATCAGGGAGGAGGTACAGGAGCCTGAAGACACACACTCAACGATTCAGGAACAGCTTTTTCCCCTCTGCCATCAGGGAGGAGGAACAGGAGCCTGAAGACACACACTCAACGATTCAGGAACAGCTTCTTCCCCTCTGCCATCAGGGAGGAGGTACAGGAGCCTGAAGACACACACTCAACGATTCAGGAACAGCTTCTTCCCCTCTGCCGTCAGGGAGGAGGTACAGGAGCCTGAAGGCACACACTCAGCAATTCAGGAACAGCTTCTTCCCCTCTGCCGTCAGGGAGGGGGTACAGGAGCCTGAAGACACACACTCAGCGATTCAGGAACAGCTTCTTCCCCTCTGCCGTCAGGGAGGGGGTACAGGAGCCTGAAGACACACACTCAGCGATTCAGGAACAGCTTCTTCCCCTCTGCCGTCAGGGAGGGGGTACAGGAGCCTGAAGACACACACTCAGCGATTCAGGAACAGCTTCTTCCCCTCTGCCGTCAGGGAGGGGGTACAGGAGCCTGAAGACACACACTCAGCGATTCAGGAACAGCTTCTTCCCCTCTGCCATCAGGGAGGGGGTACAGGAGCCTGAAGACACACACTCAGCGATTCAGGAACAGCTCCTTCCCCTCTGCCATCAGGGAGGGGATACAGGAGCCTGAAGACACACACTCAGCGATTCAGGAACAGCTTCTTCCCCTCTGCCATCAGGGAGGAGGTACAGGAGCCTGAAGACACACACTCAGCGATTCAGGAACAGCTTCTCCCCCTCTGCCATCAGTGAGGAGGTACAGAAGCCTGAAGACACACACTCAACGATTCAGGAACAGCTTCTTCCCCTCTGCCATCAGGGAGGAGGTACAGGAGCCTGAAGACACACACTCAACGATTCAGGAACAGCTTCTCCCCCTCTGCCATCAGTGAGGAGGTACAGAAGCCTGAAGACACACACTCAACGATTCAGGAACAGCTTCTTCCCCTCTGCCGTCAGGGAGGAGGTACAGGAGCCTGAAGGCACACACTCAGCGATTCAGGAACAGCTTCTTCCCCTCTGCCGTCAGGGAGGGGGTACAGGAGCCTGAAGACACACACTCAGCGATTCAGGAACAGCTTCTTCCCCTCTGCCATCAGGGAGGGGGTACATGAGCCTGAAGACACACACTCAGCGATTCAGGAACAGCTCCTTCCCCTCTGCCATCAGGGAGGGGGTACAGGAGCCTGAAGACACACACTCAACGATTCAGGAACAGCTTCTTCCCCTCTGCCATCAGGGAGGAGGTACAGGAGCCTGAAGACACACATGCAACGTTTCAAACAGTGATGCAGCCTGCCAGAAAGATCTCCACGGAACTTGAAACTGCTCATTCTCTCTACTAATGACCCCTCGGTGAGGACGGGAGCATCGTCCCTGTCTTCCTGATGGAGCAGCAAGAAGAGAGCAGGGCGGGGGCCTCTGCTTTAGGGTCCTGGGGCTCAACGGTTGGGCAGGCTTTTCATGTGCTGGTCTATTTCCAGATTGGTCCACATCCGACAAGTGAGAATTCTTCAGAAGTAAATTCCACAGCCAATGTGAACCCATCGGGGAGACATTCTGATCCCAGCAGGGGACAATGTGATCCCATCAGGGGACAAGGAGATCCCATCAGGGGGACAATCTGATCCCAGCAGGGGACAATGTGAACCCATCAGGGGGACATTATGATCCTATCAGGGGGACAATCTGATCCCAGCGGGGGACAATCTGATCCCGGCAGGTGGACAATGTGATCCCATCAGAGAGACAACGTGATCCCACCAGGGGACAATCTGATCCCAGCAGGGGACAATCTGATCCCATCAGGGGGACAATGTGATCCCGGCAGGTGGACAATGTGATCCCAGCAGGGGACAAGGAGATCCCATCAGGGGGACATTCTGATCCCAGCAGGGGACAATGTGAACCCATCAGGGGGACATTCTGATCCCATCAGGGGGACAATCTGATCCCAGCGGGGGACAATCTGATCCCGGCAGGTGGACAATGTGATCCCATCAGAGAGACAACGTGATCCCAATAGGGGACAAGGAGATCCCACCAGGGGACAATGTGATCCCAACAGGGGACAATGTGATCCCATCAGGGGACAAACTGATCCCATCAGGGGGACAACGTGATCCCAATAGGGTAGTAATGTGATCCCATCGGGGCCAAAGGTGAGGATTTCAAGTGCCCGGAACCCTGGCTGTCGAGTGATTTCGAGGGCTAGATACAGAAAGAAAAGGGAAGAAATTGTTTGACAGAGAACTGAAAATGGGAAGTTGTCCTGGAGGAGGGGTTCTTCAAGAATAAATTAGGCAGGCAATGCGATGGCAAGAAATATTCGAGATGGGCAGAATTAGGGAAAATCCCAAACTCTGACAATGATTTTAATGGAGACACAGTGACCCAGAGAGGGCTGGGCCCGTTGAGGAACAAAGGGAACAGCTGTGAACAAGGAGGAGAGGTAGGGGGACAGAGCCTTTACACACAGCTGTGTTTGTCGACGTGGAACGGAGAGCCAGGTCTTTTGGATCGAAATTACAGAGACATAGAGGCTTGGCCATAGTAAAGTACTCCGCAGAAACCAGCCGTTCGGTCCCGTTCCGAACCCACTCCTATCCAGCTGCACCTGAGCCACAGTCATCCACTCCCCTCCCATCCGCGCACTGTTCTCTCACACGTTGAAATTAAACCCACATCCACCACTCGAGCCAGCAGCTCGTCCCACACTCTCACCACCCTCCGAGTGAAGAGGTTGCCCCTCATGTTCCCCTTCAACAGATCGTGCCTGACAAGCCCGATAGAGTTATTTGAGGAGGTGACCAGGCATATAGATGAGGGTAGTGCAGTGGATGTGATCTACATGGATTTTAGTAAGGCATTTGACAAGGTAGGCTTATTCAGAAAGTCAGAAAGCATGGGACCCAGGGAAGTTTGGCCAGGTGGATTCAGAATTGGCTTGCCTGCAGAAGGCAGAGGGCCATGGTGGAGGGAGTACATTCAGATTGGAGGGTTGTGACTAGTGGTGTCCCACAAGGATCTATTCTGGGACCTCTACTTTTCGTGATTTTTATTATCGACCTGGATGTGGGGGTAGAAGGGTGGGTTGGCAAGTTTGGTCCTCTGGTCCTAGACTCCTCCACTGTAGGAAACATCCTCTCCACATCCACTCTATCAGTGTCCTCTGGTCCTACACTCCCCCACTATAGGAAACATCCTCTCCACATCCACTCTATCTGTGTCCTCTGGTCCTAGACTCCCCCACTATAGGAAACATCCTCTCCACATCCACTCTATCTGTGTCTAGTCCTAGACTCCCCCTCTATAGGAAACATCCTCTCCACATCCACTCTATCTGTGTCCTCTGGTCCTAGACTCCCCCACTATAGGAAACATCCTCTCCACATCCACTCTATCTGTGTCCTCTGGTCCGAGACTCCCCCTCTACAGGAAACATCCTCTCCACATCCACTCTATCTGTGTCCTCTGGTCCTAGACTCCCCCACTACAGGAAACATCCTCTCCACATCCACTCTATCTGTGTCCTCTGGTCCTAGACTCCCCCACTATAGGAAACATCCTCTCCACATCCACTCTATCTGTGTCCTCTTGTCCTAGACTCCCGCACTACAGGAAACATCCTCTCCACATCCACTCTATCTGTGTCCTCTGGTCCTAGACTCCCCCACTATAGGAAACATCCTCTCCACATCCACTCTATCTGTGTCCTCTGGTCCTAGACTCCCCCACTATAGGAAACATCCTCTCCACATCCACTCTATCTGTGTCCTCTGGTCCTGGACTCCCACAGTATAGGAAACATTCTCTCCACATCCACTCTATCTGTGTCCTCTGGTCCTAGACTCCCCCACTATAGGAAACATCCTCTCCACATCCACTCTATCTGTGTCCTCTGGTCCTAGACTCCCCCACTATAGGAAACATCCTCTCCACATCCACTCTATCTGTGCCCTCTGGTCCTAGACTCCCCCACTATAGGAAACATCCTCTCCACATCCACTCTATCTGTGCCCTCTGGTCCTAGACTCCCCCACTGTAGGAAACATCCTCTCCACATCCACTCTATCTGTGTCCTCTGGTCCTAGACGCCTCCACCACAGGAAACATCCTCTCCACATCCACTCTATCTGTGTCCTCTGGTCCTAGACTCCCCCACGATAGGAAACATCCTCTCTACATCCACTCTATCTGTGTCCTCTGGTCCTAGACTCCTCCACTGTAGGAAACATCCTCTCCACATCCACTCTATCAGTGTCCTCTGGTCCTACACTCCCCCACTATAGGAAACATCCTCTCCACATCCACTCTATCTGTGTCCTCTGGTCCTAGACTCCCCCACTATAGGAAACATCCTCTCCACATCCACTCTATCTGTGTCTAGTCCTAGACTCCCCCTCTATAGGAAACATCCTCTCCACATCCACTCTATCTGTGTCCTCTGGTCCTAGACTCCCCCACTATAGGAAACATCCTCTCCACATCCACTCTATCTGTGTCCTCTGGTCCTAGACTCCCCCCCCCCCCTATAGGAAACATCCTCTCCACATCCACTCTATCTGTGTCCTCTGGTCCTAGACTCCCCCACTATAGGAAACATCCTCTCCACATCCACTCTATCTGTGTCCTCTGGTCCTAGACTCCCCCACTATAGGAAACATCCTCTCCACATCCACTCTATCTGTGTCCTCTGGTCCTAGACTCCCCCACTATAGGAAACATCCTCTCCACATCCACTCTATCTGTGTCCTCTGGTCCTAGACGCCTCCACCACAGGAAACATCCTCTCCACATCCACTCTATCTGTGTCCTCTGGTCCTAGACTCCCCCACTATAGGAAACATCCTCTCTACATCCACTCTATCTGTGTCCTCTGGTCCTAGACTCCTCCACTGTAGGAAACATCCTCTCCACATCCATCTATCAGTGTCCTCTGGTCCTACACTCCCCCACTATAGGAAACATCCTCTCCACATCCACTCTATCTGTGTCCTCTGGTCCTAGACTCCCCCACTATAGGAAACATCCTCTCCACATCCACTCTATCTGTGTCTAGTCCTAGACTCCCCCTCTATAGGAAACATCCTCTCCACATCCACTCTATCTGTGTCCTCTGGTCCTAGACTCCCCCACTATAGGAAACATCCTCTCCACATCCACTCTATCTGTGTCCTCTGGTCCTAGACTCCCCCTCTATAGGAAACATCCTCTCCACATCCACTCTATCTGTGTCCTCTGGTCCTAGACTCCCCCACTACAGGAAACATCCTCTCCACATCCACTCTATCTGTGTTCTCTGGTCCTAGACTCCCCCACTATAGGAAACATCCTCTCCACATCCACACTATCTGTGTCCTCTGGTCCTAGACTCCCCCACTATAGGAAACATCCTCTCCACATCCACTCTATCTGTGTCCTCTGGTCCTAGACTCCCCCACTATAGGAAACATCCTCTCCACATCCACTCTATCTGTGTCCTCTGGTCCTAGACTCCCCCTCTATAGGAAACATCCTCTCCACATCCTCTCTATCTGTGTCCTCTGGTCCTAGACTCCCCCTCTATAGGAAACATCCTCTCCACATCCTCTCTATCTGTGTCCTCTGGTCCTAGACTCCCCCACTACAGGAAACATCCTCTCCACATCCTCTCTATCTGTGTCCTCTGGTCCTAGACTCCCCCACTATATGAAACATCCTCTCCACATCCACTCTATCTGTGTCCTCTGGTCCTAGACTCCCCCACTATAGGAAACATCCTCTCCACATCCACTCTATCTGTGTCCTCTGGTCCTAGACTCCCCCACTATAGGAAACATCCTCTCCACATCCACTCTATCTGTGTCCTCTGGTCCTAGACTCCCGACTATAGGAAACATCCTCTCCACATCCACTCTATCTGTGTCCTCTGGTCCTAGACTCTCCCACTATAGGAAACATCCTCTCCACATCCACTCTATCTGTGTCCTCTGGTCCTAGACTCCCCCACTTTAGGAAACATCCTCTCCACATCCACTCTATCTGTGTCCTCTGGTCCTAGACTCTCCCACTATAGGAAACATCCTCTCCACATCCACTCTATCTGTGTCCTCTGGTCCTAGACTCCCCCACTTTAGGAAACATCCTCTCCACATCCACTCTATCTGTGTCCTCTGGTCCTAGACTCCCCCACTTTAGGAAACATCCTCTCCACATCCACTCTATCTGTGTCCTCTGGTCCTAGACTCCCCCACTATATGAAACATCCTCTCCACATCCACTCTATCTGTGTCCTCTGGTCCTAGACTCCCCCACTATAGGAAACATCCTCTCCACATCCACTCTATCTGTGTCCTCTGGTCCTAGACTCCCCCACTATAGGAAACATCCTCTCCACATCCACTCTATCTGTGTCCTCTGGTCCTAGACTCCCCCACTATATGAAACATCCTCTCCACATCCACTCTATCTGTGTCCTCTGGTCCTAGACTCCCCCACTATAGGAAACATCCTCTCCACATCCACTCTATCTGTGTCCTCTGGTCCTAGACTCCCCCACTATAGGAAACATCCTCTCCACATCCACTCTATCTGTGTCCTCTGGTCCCAGACTCCCCCACTATAGGAAACATCCTCTCCACATCCACTCTATCTGTATCCTCTGGTCCTAGACTCCCCCACTATAGGAAACATCCTCTCCACATCCACTCTATCTGTGTCCTCTGGTCCTAGACTCCCCCACTATAGGAAACATCCTCTCCACATCCACTCTATCTGTGTCCTCTGGTCCTAGACTCCCGACTATAGGAAACATCCTCTCCACATCCACTCTATCTGTGTCCTCTGGTCCTAGACTCTCCCACTATAGGAAACATCCTCTCCACATCCACTCTATCTGTGTCCTCTGGTCCTAGACTCCCCCACTATAGGAAACATCCTCTCCACATCCACTCTATCTGTGTCCTCTGGTCCTAGACTCCCCACTATAGGAAACATCCTCTCCACATCCACTCTATCTGTGTCCTCTGGTCCTAGACTCCCCCACTATATGAAACATCCTCTCCACATCCACTCTATCTGTGTCCTCTGGTCCTAGACTCCCCCACTATAGGAAACATCCTCTCCACATCCACTCTATCTGTGTCCTCTGGTCCTAGACTCCCCCACTATAGGAAACATCCTCTCCACATCCACTCTATCTGTGTCCTCTGGTCCTAGACTCCCCCACTATATGAAACATCCTCTCCACATCCACTCTATCTGTGTCCTCTGGTCCTAGACTCCCCCACTATAGGAAACATCCTCTCCACATCCACTCTATCTGTGTCCTCTGGTCCTAGACTCCCCCACTATAGGAAACATCCTCTCCACATCCAATCTATCTGTGCCCTCTGGTCCTAGACTCCCCCACTGTAGGAAACATCCTCTCCACATCCACTCTATCTGTGTCCTCTGGTCCTAGACACCTCCACCACAGGAAACATCCTCTCCACATCCACTCTATCTGTGTCCTCTGGTCCTAGACTCCCCCACTATAGGAAACATCCTCTCTACATCCACTCTATCTGTGTCCTCTGGTCCTAGACTCCTCCACTGTAGGAAACATCCTCTCCACATCCACTCTATCAGTGTCCTCTGGTCCTACACTCCCCCACTATAGGAAACATCCTCTCCACATCCACTCTATCTGTGTCCTCTGGTCCTAGACTCCCCCACTATAGGAAACATCCTCTCCACATCCACTCTATCTGTGTCTAGTCCTAGACTCCCCCTCTATAGGAAACATCCTCTCCACATCCACTCTATCTGTGTCCTCTGGTCCTAGACTCCCCCACTATAGGAAACATCCTCTCCACATCCACTCTATCTGTGTCCTCTGGTCCGAGACTCCCCCTCTATAGGAAACATCCTCTCCACATCCACTCTATCTGTGTCCTCTGGTCCTAGACTCCCCCACTACAGGAAACATCCTCTCCACATCCACTCTATCTGTGTCCTCTGGTCCTAGACTCCCCCACTATAGGAAACATCCTCTCCACATCCACTCTATCTGTGTCCTCTTGTCCTAGACTCCCGCACTACAGGAAACATCCTCTCCACATCCACTCTATCTGTGTCCTCTGGTCCTAGACTCCCCCACTATAGGAAACATCCTCTCCACATCCACTCTATCTGTGTCCTCTGGTCCTAGACTCCCCCACTATAGGAAACATCCTCTCCACATCCACTCTATCTGTGTCCTCTGGTCCTGGACTCCCACAGTATAGGAAACATCCTCTCCACATCCACTCTATCTGTGTCCTCTGGTCCTAGACTCCCCCACTATAGGAAACATCCTCTCCACATCCACTCTATCTGTGTCCTCTGGTCCTAGACTCCCCCACTATAGGAAACATCCTCTCCACATCCACTCTATCTGTGCCCTCTGGTCCTAGACTCCCCCACTATAGGAAACATCCTCTCCACATCCACTCTATCTGTGCCCTCTGGTCCTAGACTCCCCCACTGTAGGAAACATCCTCTCCACATCCACTCTATCTGTGTCCTCTGGTCCTAGACGCCTCCACCACAGGAAACATCCTCTCCACATCCACTCTATCTGTGTCCTCTGGTCCTAGACTCCCCCACTATAGGAAACATCCTCTCTACATCCACTCTATCTGTGTCCTCTGGTCCTAGACTCCTCCACTGTAGGAAACATCCTCTCCACATCCACTCTATCAGTGTCCTCTGGTCCTACACTCCCCCACTATAGGAAACATCCTCTCCACATCCACTCTATCTGTGTCCTCTGGTCCTAGACTCCCCCACTATAGGAAACATCCTCTCCACATCCACTCTATCTGTGTCTAGTCCTAGACTCCCCCTCTATAGGAAACATCCTCTCCACATCCACTCTATCTGTGTCCTCTGGTCCTAGACTCCCCCACTATAGGAAACATCCTCTCCACATCCACTCTATCTGTGTCCTCTGGTCCTAGACTCCCCCCCCCCCTATAGGAAACATCCTCTCCACATCCACTCTATCTGTGTCCTCTGGTCCTAGACTCCCCCACTATAGGAAACATCCTCTCCACATCCACTCTATCTGTGTCCTCTGGTCCTAGACTCCCCCACTATAGGAAACATCCTCTCCACATCCACTCTATCTGTGTCCTCTGGTCCTAGACTCCCCCACTATAGGAAACATCCTCTCCACATCCACTCTATCTGTGTCCTCTGGTCCTAGACGCCTCCACCACAGGAAACATCCTCTCCACATCCACTCTATCTGTGTCCTCTGGTCCTAGACTCCCCCACTATAGGAAACATCCTCTCTACATCCACTCTATCTGTGTCCTCTGGTCCTAGACTCCTCCACTGTAGGAAACATCCTCTCCACATCCACTCTATCAGTGTCCTCTGGTCCTACACTCCCCCACTATAGGAAACATCCTCTCCACATCCACTCTATCTGTGTCCTCTGGTCCTAGACTCCCCCACTATAGGAAACATCCTCTCCACATCCACTCTATCTGTGTCTAGTCCTAGACTCCCCCTCTATAGGAAACATCCTCTCCACATCCACTCTATCTGTGTCCTCTGGTCCTAGACTCCCCCACTATAGGAAACATCCTCTCCACATCCACTCTATCTGTGTCCTCTGGTCCTAGACTCCCCCTCTATAGGAAACATCCTCTCCACATCCACTCTATCTGTGTCCTCTGGTCCTAGACTCCCCCACTACAGGAAACATCCTCTCCACATCCACTCTATCTGTGTTCTCTGGTCCTAGACTCCCCCACTATAGGAAACATCCTCTCCACATCCACTCTATCTGTGTCCTCTGGTCCTAGACTCCCCCACTATAGGAAACATCCTCTCCACATCCACTCTATCTGTGTCCTCTGGTCCTAGACTCCCCCACTATAGGAAACATCCTCTCCACATCCACTCTATCTGTGTCCTCTGGTCCTAGACTCCCCCTCTATAGGAAACATCCTCTCCACATCCTCTCTATCTGTGTCCTCTGGTCCTAGACTCCCCCACTACAGGAAACATCCTCTCCACATCCTCTCTATCTGTGTCCTCTGGTCCTAGACTCCCCCACTACAGGAAACATCCTCTCCACATCCACTCTATCTGTGTCCTCTTTTCCTAGACTCCCCCACTACAGGAAACATCCTCTCCACATCCACTCTATCTGTGTCCTCTGGTCCTAGACTCCCCCACTACAGGAAACATCCTCTCCACATCCACTCTATCTGTGTTCTCTGGTCCTAGACTCCCCCACTACAGGAAACATCCTCTCCACATCCACTCTATCTGTGTCCTCTGGTCCTAGACTCCCCCACTATAGGAAACATCCTCTCCACATCCACTCTATCTGTGTCCTCTGGTCCTAGACTCCCCCACTATAGGAAACATCCTCTCCACATCCACTCTATCTGTGTCCTCTGGTCCTAGACTCTCCCACTATAGGAAACATCCTCTCCACATCCACTCTATCTGTGTCCTCTGGTCCTAGACTCCCCCACTATAGGAAATATCCTCTCCACATCCACTCTATCTGTGTCCTCTGGTCCTAGACTCCCCCACTATAGGAAACATCCTCTCCACATCCAATCTATCTGTGCCCTCTGGTCCTAGACTCCCCCACTGTAGGAAACATCCTCTCCACATCCACTCTATCTGTGTCCTCTGGTCCTAGACACCTCCACCACAGGAAACATCCTCTCCACATCCACTCTATCTGTGTCCTCTGGTCCTAGACTCCCCCACTATAGGAAACATCCTCTCTACATCCACTCTATCTGTGTCCTCTGGTCCTAGACTCCTCCACTGTAGGAAACATCCTCTCCACATCCACTCTATCAGTGTCCTCTGGTCCTACACTCCCCCACTATAGGAAACATCCTCTCCACATCCACTCTATCTGTGTCCTCTGGTCCTAGACTCCCCCACTATAGGAAACATCCTCTCCACATCCACTCTATCTGTGTCTAGTCCTAGACTCCCCCTCTATAGGAAACATCCTCTCCACATCCACTCTATCTGTGTCCTCTGGTCCTAGACTCCCCCACTATAGGAAACATCCTCTCCACATCCACTCTATCTGTGTCCTCTGGTCCGAGACTCCCCCTCTACAGGAAACATCCTCTCCACATCCACTCTATCTGTGTCCTCTGGTCCTAGACTCCCCCACTACAGGAAACATCCTCTCCACATCCACTCTATCTGTGTCCTCTGGTCCTAGACTCCCCCACTATAGGAAACATCCTCTCCACATCCACTCTATCTGTGTCCTCTTGTCCTAGACTCCCGCACTACAGGAAACATCCTCTCCACATCCACTCTATCTGTGTCCTCTGGTCCTAGACTCCCCCACTATAGGAAACATCCTCTCCACATCCACTCTATCTGTGTCCTCTGGTCCTAGACTCCCCCACTATAGGAAACATCCTCTCCACATCCACTCTATCTGTGTCCTCTGGTCCTGGACTCCCACAGTATAGGAAACATCCTCTCCACATCCACTCTATCTGTGTCCTCTGGTCCTAGACTCCCCCACTATAGGAAACATCCTCTCCACATCCACTCTATCTGTGTCCTCTGGTCCTAGACTCCCCCACTATAGGAAACATCCTCTCCACATCCACTCTATCTGTGCCCTCTGGTCCTAGACTCCCCCACTATAGGAAACATCCTCTCCACATCCACTCTATCTGTGCCCTCTGGTCCTAGACTCCCCCACTGTAGGAAACATCCTCTCCACATCCACTCTATCTGTGTCCTCTGGTCCTAGACGCCTCCACCACAGGAAACATCCTCTCCACATCCACTCTATCTGTGTCCTCTGGTCCTAGACTCCCCCACGATAGGAAACATCCTCTCTACATCCACTCTATCTGTGTCCTCTGGTCCTAGACTCCTCCACTGTAGGAAACATCCTCTCCACATCCACTCTATCAGTGTCCTCTGGTCCTACACTCCCCCACTATAGGAAACATCCTCTCCACATCCACTCTATCTGTGTCCTCTGGTCCTAGACTCCCCCACTATAGGAAACATCCTCTCCACATCCACTCTATCTGTGTCTAGTCCTAGACTCCCCCTCTATAGGAAACATCCTCTCCACATCCACTCTATCTGTGTCCTCTGGTCCTAGACTCCCCCACTATAGGAAACATCCTCTCCACATCCACTCTATCTGTGTCCTCTGGTCCTAGACTCCCCCCCCCCCTATAGGAAACATCCTCTCCACATCCACTCTATCTGTGTCCTCTGGTCCTAGACTCCCCCACTATAGGAAACATCCTCTCCACATCCACTCTATCTGTGTCCTCTGGTCCTAGACTCCCCCACTATAGGAAACATCCTCTCCACATCCACTCTATCTGTGTCCTCTGGTCCTAGACTCCCCCACTATAGGAAACATCCTCTCCACATCCACTCTATCTGTGTCCTCTGGTCCTAGACGCCTCCACCACAGGAAACATCCTCTCCACATCCACTCTATCTGTGTCCTCTGGTCCTAGACTCCCCCACTATAGGAAACATCCTCTCTACATCCACTCTATCTGTGTCCTCTGGTCCTAGACTCCTCCACTGTAGGAAACATCCTCTCCACATCCACTCTATCAGTGTCCTCTGGTCCTACACTCCCCCACTATAGGAAACATCCTCTCCACATCCACTCTATCTGTGTCCTCTGGTCCTAGACTCCCCCACTATAGGAAACATCCTCTCCACATCCACTCTATCTGTGTCTAGTCCTAGACTCCCCCTCTATAGGAAACATCCTCTCCACATCCACTCTATCTGTGTCCTCTGGTCCTAGACTCCCCCACTATAGGAAACATCCTCTCCACATCCACTCTATCTGTGTCCTCTGGTCCTAGACTCCCCCTCTATAGGAAACATCCTCTCCACATCCACTCTATCTGTGTCCTCTGGTCCTAGACTCCCCCACTACAGGAAACATCCTCTCCACATCCACTCTATCTGTGTTCTCTGGTCCTAGACTCCCCCACTATAGGAAACATCCTCTCCACATCCACACTATCTGTGTCCTCTGGTCCTAGACTCCCCCACTATAGGAAACATCCTCTCCACATCCACTCTATCTGTGTCCTCTGGTCCTAGACTCCCCCACTATAGGAAACATCCTCTCCACATCCACTCTATCTGTGTCCTCTGGTCCTAGACTCCCCCTCTATAGGAAACATCCTCTCCACATCCTCTCTATCTGTGTCCTCTGGTCCTAGACTCCCCCTCTATAGGAAACATCCTCTCCACATCCTCTCTATCTGTGTCCTCTGGTCCTAGACTCCCCCACTACAGGAAACATCCTCTCCACATCCTCTCTATCTGTGTCCTCTGGTCCTAGACTCCCCCACTACAGGAAACATCCTCTCCACATCCACTCTATCTGTGTCCTCTTTTCCTAGACTCCCCCACTACAGGAAACATCCTCTCCACATCCACTCTATCTGTGTCCTCTGGTCCTAGACTCCCCCACTACAGGAAACATCCTCTCCACATCCACTCTATCTGTGTTCTCTGGTCCTAGACTCCCCCACTACAGGAAACATCCTCTCCACATCCACTCTATCTGTGTCCTCTGGTCCTAAACTCCCCCACTATAGGAAACATCCTCTCCACATCCACTCTATCTGTGTCCTCTGGTCCTAGACTCCCCCACTATAGGAAACATCCTCTCCACATCCACTCTATCTGTGTCCTCTGGTCCTAGACTCTCCCACTATAGGAAACATCCTCTCCACATCCACTCTATCTGTGTCCTCTGGTCCTAGACTCCCCCACTATAGGAAACATCCTCTCCACATCCACTCTATCTGTGTCCTCTGGTCCTAGACTCCCCCCCCCCCCCTATAGGAAACATCCTCTCCACATCCACTCTATCTGTGTCCTCTGGTCCTAGACTCCCCCACTATAGGAAACATCCTCTCCACATCCACTCTATCTGTGTCCTCTGGTCCTAGACTCCCCCACTATAGGAAACATCCTCTCCACATCCACTCTATCTGTGTCCTCTGGTCCTAGACTCCCCCACTACAGGAAACATCCTCTCTACATCCACTCTATCTGTGTCCTCTGGTCCTAGACTCCCCCACTATAGGAAACATCCTCTCCACATCCAATCTATCTGTGTCCTCTGGTCCTAGACTCCCCCACTATATGAAACATCCTCTCCACATCCACTCTATCTGTGTCCTCTGGTCCTAGACTCCCCCACTATAGGAAACATCCTCTCCACATCCACTCTATCTGTGTCCTCTGGTCCTAGACTCCCCCACTATAGGAAACATCCTCTCCACATCCACTCTATCTGTGTCCTCTGGTCCTAGACTCCCGACTATAGGAAACATCCTCTCCACATCCACTCTATCTGTGTCCTCTGGTCCTAGACTCTCCCACTATAGGAAACATCCTCTCCACATCCACTCTATCTGTGTCCTCTGGTCCTAGACTCCCCCACTTTAGGAAACATCCTCTCCACATCCACTCTATCTGTGTCCTCTGGTCCTAGACTCCCCCACTATAGGAAACATCCTCTCCACATCCACTCTATCTGTGTCCTCTGGTCCTAGACTCCCCCACTATATGAAACATCCTCTCCACATCCACTCTATCTGTGTCCTCTGGTCCTAGACTCCCCCACTATAGGAAACATCCTCTCCACATCCACTCTATCTGTGTCCTCTGGTCCTAGACTCCCCCACTATAGGAAACATCCTCTCCACATCCACTCTATCTGTGTCCTCTGGTCCTAGACTCCCCCACTATATGAAACATCCTCTCCACATCCACTCTATCTGTGTCCTCTGGTCCTAGACTCCCCCACTATAGGAAACATCCTCTCCACATCCACTCTATCTGTGTCCTCTGGTCCTAGACTCCCCCACTATAGGAAACATCCTCTCCACATCCACTCTATCTGTGTCCTCTGGTCCCAGACTCCCCCACTATAGGAAACATCCTCTCCACATCCACTCTATCTGTATCCTCTGGTCCTAGACTCCCCCACTATAGGAAACATCCTCTCCACATCCACTCTATCTGTGTCCTCTGGTCCTAGACTCCCCCACTATAGGAAACATCCTCTCCACATCCACTCTATCTGTGTCCTCTGGTCCTAGACTCCCGACTATAGGAAACATCCTCTCCACATCCACTCTATCTGTGTCCTCTGGTCCTAGACTCTCCCACTATAGGAAACATCCTCTCCACATCCACTCTATCTGTGTCCTCTGGTCCTAGACTCCCCCACTATAGGAAACATCCTCTCCACATCCACTCTATCTGTGTCCTCTGGTCCTAGACTCCCCACTATAGGAAACATCCTCTCCACATCCACTCTATCTGTGTCCTCTGGTCCTAGACTCCCCCACTATATGAAACATCCTCTCCACATCCACTCTATCTGTGTCCTCTGGTCCTAGACTCCCCCACTATAGGAAACATCCTCTCCACATCCACTCTATCTGTGTCCTCTGGTCCTAGACTCCCCCACTATAGGAAACATCCTCTCCACATCCACTCTATCTGTGTCCTCTGGTCCTAGACTCCCCCACTATATGAAACATCCTCTCCACATCCACTCTATCTGTGTCCTCTGGTCCTAGACTCCCCCACTATAGGAAACATCCTCTCCACATCCACTCTATCTGTGTCCTCTGGTCCTAGACTCCCCCACTATAGGAAACATCCTCTCCACATCCACTCTATCTGTGTCCTCTGGTCCCAGACTCCCCCACTATAGGAAACATCCTCTCCACATCCACTCTATCTGTGTCCTCTGGTCCTAGACTCCCCCACTATAGGAAACATCCTCTCCACATCCACTCTATCTGTGTCCTCTGGTCCTAGACTCCCCCACTATAGGAAACATCCTCTCCACATCCACTCTATCTGTGTCCTCTGGTCCTAGACTCTCCCACTATAGTAAACATCCTCTCCACATCCACTCTATCTCGGCCTTTCAGCGTTCATTAGGTTTCAATGAAACAGTCGATGTTTACCCCCTCCTCAGGACGGAGAGGGAGGGGCAAGGTGATGGGTGAAAGTGGAAGGAGAAATCGCTATTCGTGCCATCTGGTTGGAGTCTGTCCAGACGGAAGATGAGGTGTTTCTCCTCCACCCTGAGGGTGGCCTCATCTTGGTACAAGCGGAGGCCACGGACCGTCCTGTCGGAATGGGATTGGGAATGGGAATTAAGAAGCTGGGCCCACCGGGAAGTTGCGTTTTGGTGGATGAAGCGGAGGTGCTCGACGAAGTGGTTCCTCGGTTTGCGGCAGTTCTCACCGATGTAGACGAGGCAGCATTGGGAGCACCGGATGCAATGGCCGATCGATGTTACCTCACCTGGAAGAGCTGCCCGGGGCCCTGAAAAGAGGTGAGGGAGGTGGTGTGCGGCTCCCTCTAGGCAGAGGTCTCTATGACTGGAAGGTTCCGGTTTAAGGGTAAAACTCTAACCAACCCCCCCCCCCCCACACACACCCACACAACGACTCAGCCCCTCAAGCCCTTGTAAGGCCAGAATTTTAGAGATCCCGAGGATGAGGCCCAGTGGCTGGAGCTGAGCCTGCAGATCTCTGCTGGGGAGGTCAAAGCCCGTTGTCTGCAGGCCCGTGTCCAGGCCTGCTGGAGGCCTGCGGCCTGTACCGGGGTGTAGGAGGGAGGGTAAGCGGCGGTTGCCGCTCTGTTGCCTGCTGCGTTCGGTGTTGTTCCGCTGAGCACGGCGGGCCTGCTGTGTTGGCGCCGGAATGCGTGGCGGGCCGACCTCAGGTTGTGCTGGTCCTTAACGCCAACACCGCATCTCACAGTGTGCCTCGACGTGCTGTCTGTTGATGCAAAGCGTGATAAACTGTGTTTCTGTCAGGGCTGGTGAAGAGCACGGCAAGGGCCTGGGGCCCGCCACCGTGGAGTTCAGCTCTGAAAGGGGCGCCGCAGCAGGACAGGCCGGGGAAGGAGGCCTTCGGAGCGCTGGCCTCCATCGGGCCGATACTCACTGAGACCGAGTACAGACGTTGGGACAAATAAGAGACAGTCTGCAGACGCTGGGAAGGAGGTACAGGAGCCTCAGGTCCCACACCACCAGGTTCAGGAACAGTTATTACCCCTCAACCATCAGGCTCCTGAATCAGTGAGGATAACCTCAACTCTGAACTGATTCCATTGGGAAGGAGGTACAGGAGCCTCAGGTCCCACACCACCAGGTTCAGGAACAGTTATTACCCCTCAACCATCAGGCTCCTGAACTAGTGAGGATAACCTCAACTCTGAACTGATTCCATCAGGAAGGAGGTACAGGAGCCTCAGGTCCCACACCACCAGGTTCAGGAACAGTTATTACCCCTCAACCATCAGGCTTCTGAACCAGTGAGGATAAGCTCAACTCTGAACTGATTCCATTGGGAAGGAGGTACAGGAGCCTCAGGTCCTACACCACCAGGTTCAGGAGCAGTTATTACCCCTCAACCATCAGGCTCCTGAACCAGTGAGGATAACCTCAACTCTGAACTGATTCCATCGGGAAGGAGGTACAGGAGCCTCAGGACCCACACCACCAGGTTCAGGAACAGTTATTACCCCTCAACCATCAGGCTCCTGAACCAGAGGGGATAACCTCAACTCTGAACTGATTCCATCGGGAAGGAGGTACAGGAGCCTCAGGTCCCACACCACCAGGTTCAGGAACAGTTATTACTCTTCAACCATCAGGCTCCTGAACCAGAGGGGATAACTTCACTCAGCTTCCGTGAATATTAGCACCTGGGGGGTGTACAATACAAACACACAGTGGTCACTTCATCAGGAACACGTGCTCCTGCTCGTTAAGACAAATATCTGATCAGCCAATCACGGGGCAGTAACTCCCTGCATAAGAGCATGCAGACACGGTCACGAGGTTCAGTTGTTGTTCAGACCGAACATCAGAACGGGGAAGAAATGTGATCTGAGTGACTTTGACCCTGGAATGATTGTTGGTGCCAGATGGGGTGGTTTGAGTATCTCAGAAACTGCTGATCTCCTGGGATTTTCACACACAACAGTCTCTAGGGTTTACAGAGAATGGTGTGAAAAACAAAAATCATCCAGTGAGCGGCAGTTCAGTGGGTGAAAACACCTCGTTAATGAGAGAGGTCGGAGGAGAATGGCCAGACCGGTTCACGCTGACCGTAACCCAAATAACCACACATTAAAATAGTGGTTCCTTAAAGTTGTCATAGTTGGGTGGGAGGGATGATAATGGGGACAAGCTCCCACTAACTATTAAATGCCCCCAGTGGCTGCACCTCGAACAGCCTCTGACAACCCAGTCCAGCTCCCGGCCTTCACGTGTGGCTGAGCTACGAGGCCCAGAGGAACCGTTTCTACTGACAGGAGAAGGGGCAAAGGCGGGTTACAGCCGGGCAGATGGGGCTCGTCAGCTGGGTTTGGCAGTTCGTCTCGGGGAAGGAAAGCTCTGAATGCAAACCCCAGGGTTCAGTGCGCAATACAACTCCAGGTAGCCGTGAAACACGCACGAGAAGAAAGAAACGAAACTCACCGGCCCCAGAATCCCCCCATCCCCTCCCCACAGGAAACAACAGCAACAGTAATAAACTCCCTCCCCCACAGACTGGAAATGCAAAACTCCGATCTCAAACCTCCACTCACGGGGAGGGAACCCGGAGGGAAAATCCGGGGGTGGGGTCCCTAAGGCAGTCCCTCGTTCAGCTCAACGCGGCCTGGCAACTCCTGCGACGCCGCTGGTGCCAGTCTCTGCCGTTCATGGAACCACAGAAAACCTACAGCAGAATACAGGCCCTTCGGCCCACAATGTTGTGCCGAACATGTCCCTACCTCAGAAATTACTAGGCTTACCCATAGCCCTCTATTTTACTAAGCTCCATGCATCTATCTAAAAGCCTCTTAAAAGACCCTATCGTATCCACCTCCACCACCGTTGCCGGCAGCCCATTCCACGCACTCACCACTCTCTGAGTGAAAAACTTACCGCTGACATCCCCTCTGTACCTACTCCCCAGCACCTTAAACCTGTGTCCTCTTGTGGCAGATATTTCAGCCCTGGGAAAAGCCTCTGACTATCCATACGATCAATGCCTCTCATCATCTTATACACCTCTATCAGGTCACCTCTCATCCTCCATCGCTCCAAAGAGAAAAGGCCGAGTTCACTCAACCTATTCTCATAAGGCATGCTCCCCAATCCAGGCAACATCCTTGTAAATCTCCTCTGTGCCCTTTCTATGGCTTCCACATCCTTCCTGTAGTGAGGCGACCAGAACTGAACACAGTACTCCAAATGTGGTCTGACCAGGGTCCTATATAGCTGTAACATTACCTCTCGGCTCTTAAACTCAATCCCACGGTTAATGAAGGCCAATACACCGTACGCCTTCTTAACACCACTGTCAACCTGTGCAGCAGCTTTGAGCGTCCTATGGACTCGGACCCCAAGATCCCTCTGATCCTCCACACTGCCAAGAGTCTTACCACTAATACTATATTCCACCATCATATTTGATCTACCAAAATGAACCACCTCACACTTATCGGGGTTGAACTCCATCTGCCACTTCTCAGCCCAGTTTTTGTCATAAGGTGGCTGTTGAGAACGGACCCAAATGCAAGACACAGACACAGACACCGAAGCACCAGGGACAGGACTAGGTGTGTCAAGAAAGCAAGGGAAGTGGGGAAGAAATGACGCTGGACACACAGGTCCTGAACAAGACTAGGAGACAGGGCATGGGCTGGGACTAGAGTAGGAAAGTAGGACCTGGACAAGGACTCCGAACCAGAGACTAGACAGGGACCCGGGACCTGGGTCTAGACTCGGGCTCGGACTCCAGATCCAGGCGAGGACTGGGCGTGGCAAGGCAACAGGGCCGGACGAGGGGGCAGGACGCGGGACTCCAGGACCGGACGAGGGGGCAGGACGCGAGACTCCAGGGCCGGACGTGGGGGCAGGACGCGAGACTCCAGGGCCGGACATGGGGGCAGGACGCGGGACTCCAGGGACGGACGAGGGGGCAGGACGCGGGACTCCAGGGCCGGACGAGGGGGCAGGACGCGAGACTCCAGGGCCGGACGAGGGGGCAGGACGCGGGACTCCAGGGCCGGACGAGGGGGCAGGAAGCGAGACTCCAGGGCCGGTCGAGGGGGCAGGACGCGGGACTCCAGGGCCGGACGAGGGGGCAGGACGCGGGACTCCAGGGCCGGACGAGGGGGCAGGACGCGAGACTCCAGGGCCGGACGAGGGGGCAGGACGCGAGACTCCAGGGCCGGACGAGGGGGCAGGACGCGAGACTCCAGGGCCGGATGTGGGGGCAGGACGCGGGACTCCAGGGCCGGACGAGGGGGCAGGACGCGAGACTCCAGGGCTGGACGTGGGGGCAGGACGCGGGACTCCAGGGCCGGTCGAGGGGGCAGGACGCGGGACTCCAGGGCCGGACGAGGGGGCAGGACGCGGGACTCCAGGGCCGGACGAGGGGGCAGGACGCGGGACTCCAGGGACGGACGTGGGGGCAGGACGCGGGACTCCAGGGCCGGACGAGGGGGCAGGAAGCGAGACTCCAGGGCCGGTCGAGGGGGCAGGACGCGGGACTCCAGGGCCGGATGTGGGGGCAGGACGCGAGACTCCAGGGACGGACGATGGGGCAGGAAGGAGACTCCAGGGCCGGACGAGGGGGCAGGACGCGGGACTCCAGGGCCGGACGAGGGGGCAGGACGCGGGACTCCAGGGCCGGACGAGGGGGCAGGACGCGAGACTCCAGGGCCGGACGAGGGGGCAGGACGCGGGACTCCAGGGACGGACGAGGGGGCAGGACGCGGGACTCCAGGGCCGGATGTGGGGGCAGGACGCGAGACTCCAGGGCCGGATGTGGGGGCAGGACGCGGGACTCCAGGGCCAGACGAGGGGGCAGGATGTGAGACTCCAGGGCCGGACGAGGGGGCAGGACGCGGGACTCCAGGGCCGGATGTGGGGGCAGGACGCGAGACTCCAGGGTGGATGTGGGGGCAGGACGCGGGACTCCAGGGCCGGACGAGGGGGCAGGAAGTGAGACTCCAGGGCCGGACGAGGGGCAGGACGCGGGACTCCAGGGCCGGACGAGGGGGCAGGAAGCGAGACTCCAGGGACGGACGAGGGGGCAGGACGCGAGACTCCAGGGCCGGACGAGGGGGCAGGACCCGGGACCTCGGTCTAGACTCGGGCTCGGACTCCAGATCCAGGCGAGGACTGGGCGTGGCAAGGCAACAGGGCCGGACGAGGGGGCAGGACGCGGGACTCCAGGGCCGGACGAGGGGGCAGGACGCGGGACTCCAGGGACGGACGAGGGGGCAGGACGCGAGACTCCAGGGCCGGACGAGGGGGCAGGACGCGAGACTCCAGGGCCGGACGAGGGGGCAGGACGCGGGACCTGGGTCTAGACTCGGGCTCGGACTCCAGATCCAGGCGAGGACTGGGCGTGGCAAGGCAACAGGGCCGGACGAGGGGGCAGGACGCGGGACTCCAGGGCCGGACGAGGGGGCAGGACGCGCGACTCCAGGGCCGGACGTGGGGGCAGGACGCTAGACTCCAGGGCCGGACGAGGGGGCAGGACGCGGGACTCCAGGACCGGACGAGGGGGCAGGACGCGATACTCCAGGGCCGGACGAGGGGGCAGGACGCGGGACTCCAGGACCGGACGAGGGGGCAGGACGCGGGACTCCAGGGCCGGACGAGGGGGCAGGACGCGGGACTCCAGGGCCGGACGAGGGGGCAGGACGCGGGACTCCAGGGCCGGACGAGGGGGCAGGACGCGGGACTCCAGGGCCGGACGAGGGGGCAGGACGCGGGACTCCAGGGCCGGACGAGGGGGCAGGATGCGAGACTCCAGGGCCGGACGTGGGGGCAGGAAGCGAGACTCCAGGGCCGGACGAGGGGGCAGGACGCGGGACTCCAGGGACGGACGAGGGGGTAGGACGCAGAACTCCAGGGCCGGACGAGGGTGCAGGACGCGGGACTCCAGGGCCGGACGAGGGGGCAGGACGCGGGACTCCAGGGCCGGACGAGGGGGCAGGACGCGGGACTCCAGGGCCGGACGAGGACATGAAGCACAGACTAGGTCTTGATCGAGGGAGGGCAGGAACACAGAGCCTCGGTCGTGGGAGAGCAGAGACGCAGAGACCGGGTCGAGGGAGGGCAGGGACGCAGAGCCAAGGTCGAGGGAGGGCAGGGACGCAGAGACCAGGTCGAGGGAGGGCAGGGACGCAGAGCCCAGGTCGAGGGAGGGCAGGAACGCAGAGACCGGGTCGAGGGAGGGCAGGAACGCAGAGCCAAGGTCGAGGGAGAGCAGGGACGCAGAGCCAAGGTCGAGGGAGAGCAAAGCAGAAGCGGGGAGAGGTGTAGCTGGATGCGTACAACAGCCCTGGACGAGACCAGAACTCAGGGCCTAAGCTACAACCTGGACTTGGACACGGACTGGAACCTCCACGGAGCCCTGGGCTTGAGCACAGGAACACAGTCGGGCAGGACGTAGGGCCAGGGCTTTACAGAGTCAGGACCCCTCCTTGGGGACAGGACATAGGGCCAGGACTCATACACAGACACTAAACAGAGCGACACAAAGAGACAATTCCAAGCTCAACAAAAGATAGCTCCTTCTGTTGGGGTGGCAAGGCTCCGGTCTCAATCCGGAGGCTGAACTTGACGGCGATACAGGCGAGGACACAGGCGAGGTTGCTGGCAGGGCCTCAGCCGTGGGTAGACGGCAGGGCCTCAGGCGTGGGTAGCCGGCAGGGCCTCAGGCCTGGGTAGACGGCAGGACCTCAGGCCTGGGTAGACGGCAGGGCCTCAGGCCTGGGTAGCCGGCAGGGCCTCAGCCGTGGGTAGACGGCAGGGCCTCAGGTGTTGGTAGCCGGCAGGGCCTCAGGCCTGGGTAGACGGCAGGGCCTCAGGCCTGGGTAGACGGCAGGGCCTCAGGCGAGGGTAGCCGGCAGGGCCTCAGGCGAGGGTAGCCGGCAGGGCCTCAGGCCTGGGTAGACGGCAGGGCCTCAGGCCTGGGTAGCCTGCAGGGCCTCAGGCCTGGGTTGCCGGCAGGGCCTCAGGCCTGGGTAGACGGCAGGGCCTCAGGCGTGGGTAGCCGGCAGGGCCTCAGGTGTGGGTTGCTGGCAGGGCCTCAGGCGTGGGTAGACAGCAGGGCCTCTGAGGGAAGGAAGGGAACAGTCCAGCCTCAGGGTAATGGCAAAGATGGTCTAACTTACCTCACAGAGGCAAGGACAGGATAGCAACAAGACAAACCAGCAACCACACGCAAACCCAGGGCCGCTAATATTCAGCTCAAATATGAGAATCAGGTATCTGTGATTAAGCCCAACTAAAACAATGGACAGCCGGAAGTCCCGGAGTCCGGAGAACATGGACCGGACCGGACCGGACCGTGAACCGGAATGCGGACTTCACGGACCGGACCATGACAGTTTTGCATCCTATCAATGTCCCGCTGTAACCTCTGACAGCCCTCTACACTATCCACAACACCTCCAACCTTTGTGTCATCAGCAAACTTACTAACCCATCCCTCCACTTCCTCATCCAGGTCATTTATAAAAATCACGAAGAGTAAGGGTCCCAGAACAGATCCCTGAGGCACTCCACTGGTCACCGACCTCCATGCAGAATATGACCCGTTTACAACCACTCTTTGCCTTCTGTGGGCAAGCCAGTTCTGGATCCACAAAGCAAAGTCCCCTTGGATCCCATGCCTCTTTACTTTCTCAATAAGCCTTGCATGGGGTACCTTATCAAATGCCTTGCTGAAATCCATATACACTACATCTACTGCTCTTCCTTAATCAATGTGTTTAGTCACATCCTCAAAAAAATTCAATCAGGCTCGTAAGGCACGACCTGCCTTTGACAAAGCCATGCTGACTATTCCTAATCATATTATGCCTCTCCAAATGTTCATAAATCCTGCCTCTCAGGATCTTCTCCATCATCTTACCAACCACTGAGGTAAGAATCACTGGTCTATAATTTCCTGGGCTATCTCTACTCCCTTTCTTGAATAAAGGAACAACATCTGCAACCCTCCAATCCTCGGGAACCTCTCCCATCCCCATTGATGATGCAAAGATCATCGCCAGAGGCTCAGCAATCTCCTCCCTCACCTCCCACAGTAGCCTGGGGTACATCTCGTCCAGTCCTAGTGACTTATCTAACTTGATGCTTTCCAAAAGTTCCAGCACATCCTCTTTCTTAATATCTACACGCTCAAGCATTTCAGTCTGCTGCAAGTCATCCCTACAATCACCAAGATCCTTTTCCACAGTGAACACTGAAGTGTTCATGCCTGTGGTTCATCGGCTGCTGCATGGGCGACAGCCTGCTCTCCGTATGGACAGCTGGGCCGCGACATCCACCGACGGTCTGCTCCTGCAGCGCAGCAGGCTGAACCCTGAGGTAAACGGTGGGCAAGAGCAGCGCGGGTTCCTCCCCTGAACCCGGAGTGGCCGCTGGCGGGCCGAGTCCCAGCAGGCGAGGACGGGGTTAAACTGAAGGTGCAGTGTGTTGCAACGCGGGCAGAAGGCATTCACTTTCACAAAGCGCGAGTTTACAGGAATCTGTGGCCCGAAGAAGTTTCCCAATGTGGAAGTGTTTCTGTTTGATCACTTTCCCTTTCGCTAAGGCTTTCAGCCGAGACTTGGCAGTGCTGCGCTGGCAGATGAGGCTGGTTTTAAAATTTCTGCACCGTCACTCCAGCGTGAAGCCAGTCCTACCTCAGCGGCCTTTCACACTGACCACCCTGCGGCCGTTTAGAACACAGAACAGTACAGCGCGTTACAGCGGCAGTGGATCGGCCTTTCACACTGACCACCCTGCGGCCGTTTAGAACACAGAACAGTACAGCACGTTACAGGCCCTTCGGCCCACTATGTTGTGCCGACCCTCAAACCCTGCCTCCCATATAACCCCCCACCTTAAATGCCTCCATGTACCTGTCTAGTAGTCTCTTAAACTTCACTAGTGTGTCTGCCTCCACCAGTGACTCGGGCAGTGCATTCCACACACCAACCACTCTCTGAGTGAAAAACCTTCCTCTAATATCCCCCTTGAACTTCCCTCCCCTTACCTTAAAGCCATGTCCTCTTGTACTGAGCAGTGGTGCCCTGGGGAAGAGGCGCTGGCTGTCCCCTCTATCTATTCCTCTTAATATCTTGTATACTTCTATCATGTCTCCTCTCATCCTCCTTCTCTCCAAAGAGTAAAGCCCTAACTCCCTTAATCTCTGATCATAATCCATACTCTCTAAACCAGGCAGCATCCTGGTAAATCTCCTCTGTACCCTTTCCAATGCTTCCACATCCTTCCTATAGTGAGACAACCAGAACTGGACACAGTACTCCAAGTGTGGCCTAACTAGAGTTTTATAGAGCTGCATCATTACATCGCGTCTCTTAAACTCTATCCCTCGACTTATGAAAGCTAACACCCCATAAGCTTTCTTAACTACCCTATCTACCTGTGAGGCAACTTTCAGGGATCTGTGGACATATTCCCCCAGATCCCTCTGCTCCTCCACACTACCAAGTATCCTGCCATTTACTTTGTACTCTGCCTTGGAGTTTCTCCTTCCAAAGTGTACCACCTCACACTTATCCGGGTTGAACTCCATCTGCCACTTCTCAGCCCACTTCTGCATCCTATCAATGTCTCCCTGCAATCTTCGACAATCCTCTACACTATCTACAACACCACCAACCTTTGTGTCGTCAGCAAACTTGCCAACCCACCCTTCTACTCCAACATTCAGGTCGTTAATAAAAATCACAAAAAGTAGAGGTCCCAGAACAGATCCTTGTGGGACACCACTAGTCACAACCCTCCAATCCGAATATACTCCCTCCACCACGACCCTCTGCCTTCTGCAGGCAAGCCAATTCTGAATCTACCAGGCCAATCTTCCCTGGGTCCCATGCCTTTCTGAGCCCATGGCCGGCAGAGTAGAGAGGAGGTTGAAGATTCAAGAATCAGGTTTATTTATCACCTTTACTGTGCTGTGAAAAGCTCTCGGACGCATTTACACAGCCAGGGTGCCTGAGACCCTGGCCCCGTCCTGTATTTGTCAACGTGGAGCGGAGAGCGAGTTTGTAAATCTGGCGGGAGCAAAGGATGTTGGGAATGGTGAGGGTGGAGCGCCGTGGGGTGCCGCGGGACAGGGGGCAGAGAAGGAGTGTCAGGGGTGGGTACAGACACACCCAGCCCTGAGACACCAGGCAAGGTCATTTGATTCCAAACGATCGGTTTATTGATCATTACAGAATGTCTCTCTGGTGCTTCCCGCTCCCTCCCCTCTCCCTTCCCCTTTTCCCAACCATGATTCCCCTCTCCCTGCCCCCTTCCCACTCTCAGTCCACAATAGAGACCCAGATCAGAATCAGGTTTATCATCACTCACATCTGTCATGAAATTTGTTTATTTTTGTGACAGCAGTACAGTGCGATACATAAAATTACTACAGTCCTGTGCAAAAGTCTCAGGCACCCGAGCGATATGTATGTGGTGAAGAGTTTTGCAGAGTGCGGTAGTTTGTCACCAGGTTCCCACAACAACTTCAAATGTTTTCATTAACTTCTTTATCAGTCAGCGTACCGGCCGACACTTCCTGCTGCCTTGGTAAAGCAGCCAACGTAATCAAAGACACCCCCCCCCCCCCCCCAGCCCGGGCATTCTCTCTCCCCCCACCCCCCATCGGGCAGAAGATACAAAAGCCTGAGAACACATACCACCACGGTCAAGGACAGTGTCTACCCGCTGATATAAAGTTTCCTGGAACAATGACCGTGTTCTTGACCTCACAATCTGTCTCGGTACGATCTTGTTCCTTCTCGCCTGCCCGCACAGCACTCTCTCTGTGACTGTGACACTTTATTCTGTGTTCTGCTGTTTTCCCCTGTGCTACCTCAATGCCCTGGGCATTGATCGGATCGGTGTGACCAGAGTACAAGACCGGCTTCTCACCGGATCTCCGTACATCTGACAATCATTTCTACAAGTTTCTACAAATGTACCGTGGAAAGCATTTTAACCGTCTGTGTCACCGTCTGGTATGGGGGGGAGGGCACTGTACAGGGTCGAAATGAGCTGCAGAAAGTTGTAAACTCAGTCAGCTCCATCACAGGCACCGGGCTCCCCAACATCCAGGACATCTTCAAGCAGCGATGCCTCAAAAAGGCAGCGTCCATCATTAAGGACCCCCACCGCCCAGGACATGCCCTCTTCTCATCGCTACCATCAGGGAGGAGGTACAGGAGCCTGAAGACACACACTCAACGATTCGGGAACAGCTTCTTCCCCTCTGCCATCAGGGAGGGGGTACAGGAGCCTGAAGACACACACTCAACGATTCGGGAACAGCTTCTTCCCCTCTGCCATCAGGGAGGAGATACAGGAGCCTGAAGACACACACTCAGCGATTCAGGAACAGCTTCTTCCCCTCTGCCATCAGGGAGGAGGTACAGGAGCCTGAAGACACACACTCAGTGATTCAGGAACAGCTTCTTCCACTCTGCCATCAGGGAGGGGGTACAGGAGCCTGAAGACACACACTCAACGATTCAGGAACAGCTTCTTCCCCTCCGCCATCAGGGAGGTGGTACAGAGGCCTGAAGGCACACACTCAACGATTCAGGAACAGCTTCTTCCCCTCTGCCATCAGGGAGGAGGTACAGGAGCCTGAAGACACACACTCAATGATTCAGGAACAGCTTCTCCCTCTCTGCCATCAGGGAGGAGGTACAGGAGCCTGAAGACACACACTCAGCGATTCAGGAACAGCTTCTCCCCCTCTGCCGTCAGATTTCTGAATGGACATTGAACCCATGAACACCACCTCACTACTTTTTTATTTCTATTTTTGCTCTACTTATTTAACTATTTGAGATATACAAATATTTGTTTGTATACAGATATACAGTGTATATGTCTCTTTTTTTGCTATTAAGTATTGCATTGTACAGTTAACAAATTTCACGACATATACCGGTGATAGTAAACCTGATTCTTTCTGGTTTTGGTATCGCCTTCAATTAATAAATAAAACCAGAAGTATGTGATTTTGTCAATTTTCATTCACAGCACGCGCATTACAACATAAAGACATTTGAAGAGCTGTGTCGTGTGAAGATGTGCTCAGAACAGTGGTGACGGAGAAAGCTGGCGGTAAGAGTGATTGAAATCATGAGGGAGTTATGAGAATTATACCCATTACAGTCTCGCAAGTTTGATAAAATCTTACCCCAAGGAAACTGGCGGATCAACTCTTGAGCTGGTCCCTCTGAAGTTTAGATATCAAAAGGCTTTTCGTGCAAATGCTGTTGCTGAGGGACCCTACTGCACGAAAACAGGAGCTACTAAGCACACGGCCTGAAAAGTCGAAGGTCTATTCCCCTCCCCGGCTGCTGCCTGACCTGCTGAGATCCCTGGTGTTTTGTGTGTCTTCCTCTTGGTCTGATCTGGCCCAGCTCACCTGTCCTAAGCCAGCCCTATCTGCCCCATGCTTGGCCCGTATCCCTCCAGAGCTGGGCTCCCACCCCGGGTCCGCCCACCACTCGCATTACGGCGAGAAAGAGTGGGGAACCCCAGTCTTTCCCATCCATGTCCCCGTCCAAGTACCTTTTCGATGTTGTTCATGTGCCCCTGGTAGGACATTCCGGGTGAAAAGGTTTGCACCACCCACCCCAGTGAATCTTTCCCCCTTCGTCCCTAGTTCTCAATGCCCCCTTCCTCTCAGTGCCCCCTCAGGTACAGGAGCACTGGTTCAGGAGCCTGATGGTTGAGGGGTAATAACTGTTCCTGAACCTGGTGGTGTGGGTCCTGAGGCTCCTGTACCTCCTTCCCGATGGAATCAGTTCAGAGTTGAGGTTATCCTCACTGGTTCAGGAGCCTGATGGTTGAGGGGTAATAACTGTTCCTGAACCTGGTGGTGTGGGACCTGAGGCTCCTGTACCTCCTTCCCTATGGAATCAGTTCAGAGTTGAGGTTATCCTCACTGGTTCAGGAGCCTGATGGTTGAGGGGTAATAACTGTTCCTGAACCTGGTGGTGTGGGACCTGAGGCTCCTGTACCTCCTTCCCAATGGAATCAGTTCAGAGTTGAGGTTATCCCCTCTGGTTCAGGAGCCTGATGGTTGAGGGGTAATAACTGTTCCTGAACCTGGTGGTGTGGGACCTGAGGCTCCTGTACCTCCTTCCCGATGGAATCAGTTCAGAGTTGAGGTTATCCTCACTGGTTCAGTAGCCTGATGGTTGAGGGGTAATAACTGTTCCTGAACCTGGTGCTGTGGGACCTGAGGCTCCTGTACCTCCTTCCCGATGGAATCAGTTCAGAGTTGAGGTTATCCTCACTGGTTCAGAAGCCTGATGGATGAGCGGTAATAACTGTTCCTGAACCTGGTGGTGTGGGACCTGAGGCTCCTGTACCATCTTCCTGATGGCAGCAGTGAGAAGAGAGCATGTCCTGGGTGGTGGGGGTCCCGATGATGGATGCCACTTTCCTGTGACAACACTTTGTGTAGATGTGCTCAGTGGTGGGGAGGGCTTTACTCATTTTGGACTGGGCCGTATCCACTACTTCTTGAGGGATTTTCCATCGAAGTAACTTCGTGAAAA
The DNA here is from genome assembly GCF_048418815.1 of Hemitrygon akajei. Classification (NCBI taxonomy): domain Eukaryota; kingdom Metazoa; phylum Chordata; class Chondrichthyes; order Myliobatiformes; family Dasyatidae; genus Hemitrygon; species Hemitrygon akajei. The sequence continues at coordinate 44,666,525 of NC_133151.1, forward strand.
CAAGAAAACGGTTTTCATCCGTAGCTGAGAAGCAAAACAAAAACAAACAATTTGCTGGCAACCTGCGATGGAAAATGCCGGCAAACCACTCGGCAGCTTTCGAGGAGACAGCAGCGAGCTGTGATCTCGTTTGTCTTCCCACAGATGCTGCCCGACCCCTGGGTATTTCCAGCAGGCCCTCTTTCTGTTACAAACTTTGAAGGGTTTGCGGAGGTGATTTTTTTGTTTTTAAATTGAAATGGCGGGGGAGAGCAAACAGAGAAAGGTGGGCGGGAGTATTTACATATCCTGGTGGCAAATGTGTTGTTTCATAGCTTTGCGGACTCCGTGAAGTGAGCTAAACCTAGTATTATGCAGAGGGAGAGAGAGCGAGTGAGGGAAAGACACAGTGAGAGAGTGTGCGTGTGTGAAAGTGAGAGAGTGTGAGAGAGAGAAGGGGAGAGAGGGAGAGTGAGAGAGATGGAGAGGGTGTGTGTGCGTGCGAGAAAGCGAGGGTGTGAGAGAGAGGGCAGAGACAGAGTGAGAGAGAGATTGAGGGAGAATGTGTGTACATGAGAGAAAGCGAGTGTGTGAGAGAGGGAGTGTGTGCGTGCGAGAAAGCGAGTGTGTGAGAGAGAGGGGGAGAGAGATAAAGTGAGAGAGAGAGTGTGTGTGCGTGTGAGAAAGTCGGTGTGTGTGAGAGTGTGATAGAGACGGAGAGAGTGAGAGAGAATGTGCGTGTGACAGAGAGAAAGAGAGAGATGTCAGAGAGAGGGGGGAAAGATGTAGAGTAAAGAGTGTGTATGCATATCTGTGTGTGTGTGTGTGTCTGTGTGTGTGTGTCTGTGTGTGTGTGTGTGTGTGTGTGTGTGTGTGTGTGTGTGTGTGTGTGTATCTGTGTGTGTGTGAGAGAGAGAGAGAGAGCAGTGGAATACGGACGAGTGCACAGTTGGTTCGTTCTCTGTTTCGGATTGCATTACCCAGGGAATGAACCATAGACTTGGAGCTATACACCACCGAAAACAGGCCCTTCAGTCCAACTCAACTATACTGGCCCAGGTGTCTCACTTGCCTGCAGTTTGCCCTCATCCCTTGTCCTTTCCGAACCATGTACTTATCTAAATATCTTTTAACCATTGTAATTATACCCCCCTCTGCCATTTCGTTCCACATAACCCCCTCAAACCCCCCCAAAACTTCCCCTGAGGTTCTCTTTAGATCTTCCCCCTCTCACCTCAGTGAAGGACCTCGGCCCAAAGCTTTGACTCTACTCATTCCCATAGAAGCTGCCTGACCTGCTGAGTTCCACCAGCGCCTGCAGAACCTCCTGTGCTGTGATAGATAGATAGATAGATAGATAGATAGATAGATAGATAGATAGATACTTTATTCATCCCCATGGGGAAATTCAACATTTTTTCCAATGTCCCATACACTTGTTGTAGCAAAACTAATTACATACAATACTTAACTCAGTAAAAATATGATATGCATCTAAATCACTCTCTCAAAAAGCATTAATAATAGCTTTTAAAAAGTTCTTACTTAAATACAATCAACCCCGGCACTTTAACATATCTTACACCTGGCGGTTGAATTGTAAAGCCGAATGGCATTGGGGAGTATTGATCTCTTCATCCTGTCTGAGGAGCATTGCATCGATAGTAACCTGTCGCTGAAACTGCTTCTCTGTCTCTGGATGGTGCTATGTAGAGGATGTTCAGAGTTTTCCATAATTGACCGTAGCCTACTCAGCGCCCTTCGCTCAGCTACCGATGTTAAACTCTCCAGTACTTTGCCCACAACAGAGCCCGCCTTCCTTACCAGCTTATTAAGACGTGAGGCGTCCCTCTTCTTAATGCTTCCTCCCCAACACGCCACCACAAAGAAGAGGGCGCTCTCCACAACTGACCTATAGAACATCTTCAGCATCTCACTACAGACATTGAATGACGCCAACCTTCTAAGGAAGTACAGTCAACTCTGTGCCTTCCTGCACAAGGCACCTGTGTTGGCAGTCCAGTCTAGCTTCTCGTCTAACTGTACTCCCAGATACTTGTAGGTCTCAACCTGCTCCACACATTCTCCATTAATGATCACTGGCTCCATATGAGGCCTAGATCTCCTCCCCTCTGGGATCATCTGCCCAGTGATTTTAGAAACCCCTCAGCCTCCTTCACTCCGGGGGTACAGTCCCAGCCTCTCCTAGAACCTCAAACCCCCCCCCCCCCCCAGTCCCAACAACATCCTCATAACTTTTCTGTGTCCCCTCCAGTTTAATGGCACCCTTGCACAGCAGGTCATCCCCAACTCAACTCCAATCTGGACTGTCACCTAAGCTGGGCACTTGTAGAGAAAAGTCAGAGAATGGACATTCGGCCCATTGTGTTTGTACTAGCATTTAGTTTCTGGACATTAACCCACTCGCCTGGTATACCTGTGTCCCTGTTAGCTGGTGTTCACGGACCTGTTTTCACTCGCTTCCAGATTCCGCTCGTATTTACCCGTTGATCTTGGCCAATCTCCCTCTGCCGCTGGATCCTCGAATTCCTCATCTGGAAGCCACGGCCAGTGCGGGTCGGAAATACCACCTTCTCAACACTGGCACACCTCAGGGGCATCTGCTTCGTCCACTGCTCTACTCTCTCTACACCCAGGACCAGGCACAGCTCAAATACCACCGACAGGCTAGGCACAGCACAAATACAACCAACAGGCTAGGCACAGCTCAAATGCCACCGATAGGCTAATCACAGCTCAAATGCCACCGATAGGCTAATCACAGCACAAATGCAACCGATAGGCTAGGCACAGCACAAATACCACCGACAGGCTAGGCACAGCACAAATACCACCAACAGGCTAGGCACAGCACAAATGCCACCGATAGGCTAGGCACAGCACAAATACCACCGACAGGCTAGGCACAGCACAAATACCACCAACAGGCTAGGCACAGCACAAATGCCACCGATAGTCTAATCACAGCTCAAATGCCACCGATAGGCTAGGCACAGCTCAAATGCCACCGATAGGCTAATCACAGCACAAATGCCACGGATAGGCTAGTCACAGCACAAATGCCACCAACAGGCTAGGCACAGCACAAATGCCACCAACAGGCTAATCACAGCACAAATGCCACCGATAGGCTAGTCACAGCACAAATGCCACCAACAGGCTAGGCACAGCACAAATGTCACCGATAGGCTAATCACAGCACAAATGCCACCGATAGTCTAATCACAGCTCAAATGCCACCGATAGGCTAGGCACAGCTCAAATGCCACCGATAGGCTAATCACAGCACAAATGCCACCGATAGGCTAGGCACAGCTCAAATGCCACCGATAGGCTAATCACAGCACAAATGCCACCGATAGGCTAGGCACAGCACAAATACCACCGACAGGCTAGGCACAGCACAAATACCACCGATAGGCTAGGCACAGCACAAATGCCACCCATAGGCTAGGTACGGCACAAATGCCACCGATAGGCTAGGCACAGCACAAATACCACCGATAGGCTAGGCACAGCACAAATACCACCGACAGGCTAGGCACAGCACAAATGCCACGGATAGGCTAGTCACAGCACAAATGCCACCGACAGGCTAGGCACAGCACAAATGCCACCCATAGGCTAGGCACAGCACAAATACCACCCATAGGCTAGGTACAGCACAAATGCCACCCATAGGCTAGGCACAGCACAAATGCCACCGATAGGCTAATCACAGCACAAATACCACCGATAGGCTAGTCACAGCACAAATGCCACCAACAGGCTAGGCACAGCACAAATACCACCGATAGGCTAATCACAGCACAAATGCCACCGACAGGCTAGGCACAGCACAAATGCCACCGATAGGCTAGGCACAGCACAAATGCCACCGATAGGCTAATCACAGCTCAAATGCCACCGATAGGCTAGGCACAGCTCAAATGTCACCGATAGGCTAGGCACAGCACAAATACCACCGATAGGCTAATCACAGCACAAATGCCACCGATAAGCTAGACACAGCACAAATGCCACCGATAGGCTAGGCACAGCACAAATACCACCGATAGGCTAGTCACAGCACAAATGCCACCGATAGGCTAATCACAGCACAAATGCCACCGATAGGCTAATCACAGCACAAATACCACCAACAGGCTAATCACAGCACAAATACCACCGACAGGCTAGTCACAGCACAAATACCACCGACAGGCTAGGCACAGCACAAATACCACCAACAGGCTAGGCACAGCACAACTACCACCGATAGGCTAGGCACAGCACAAATGCCACCGACAGGCTAGGCACAGCACAAATGCCACCGACAGGCTAGTCACAGCACAACTACCACCGATAGGCTAGGCACAGCACAAATGCCACCGACAGGCTAGGCACAGCACAACTACCACCGATAGGCTAGGCACAGCACAAATACCACCGACAGGCTAGTCACAGCACAAATGCCACCAAGACCAAGAAATCAACTGTGGACTTCAGAAAGAGGAGGACAAGGGAACACACGACAGTCCTCACGGACGGATCAGAAGTGGAGAGAGTGAACAACTTCAAGTTGCTGGGTGTCAGCGTCTCCGAGGATCGATCCTGGGCCCAGCGTATCGATGCACTTACACAGAAGGCACGACAGTGGCTAGATTTCATCAGGAGCTTTGGTATGTCACCAAAGACACTGGCAAATTTCTACAGGCAGCATCACCGTCTGCTATGGAGGAAGGGGGCACTGCACAGGACCGAAATGAGCAGCTGAAAGTGGCAAATTCAGTCAGCTCCATCAAGGGCACCAGGCTCCCCAGCATCCACTCAACAGGCAATGCCTCAGAAAGCTGGAATCCATCATCAAGAACCCCCACCACCCAGGACGTGCCCTCTTCTCATTGCTACCATCAGGGAGGAGGTACAGGAGCCTGAAGACACACACTCAACGATTCAGGAACAGCTTCTTCCCCTCTGCCATCAGGGAGGAGGTACAGGAGCCTGAAAACACACACTCAACGATTCAGGAACAGCTTCTTCCCCTCTGCCATCAGGGAGGAGGTACAGGAGCCTGAAGACACACACTCAGCGATTCAGGAACAGCTTCTTCCCCTCTGCCATCAGGGAGGGGGTACAGGAGCCTGAAGACACACACTCAACGATTCAGGAACAGCTTCTTCCCCTCTGCCATCAGGGAGGGGGTACAGGAGCCTGAAGACACACACTCAACGATTCAGGAACAGCTTCTTCCCCTCTGCCATCAGGGAGGAGGTACAGGAGCCTGAAGACACACACACAACGATTCAGGAACAGCTTCTCCCCCTCTGCCATCAGGGAGGAGGTACAGGAGCCTGAAGACACACACTCAACGATTCAGGAACAGCTTCTTCCCCTCTGCCATCAGGGAGGAGGTACAGGAGCCTGAAGACACACACTCATCGATTCAGGAACAGCTTCTTCCCCTCTGCCATCAGGGAGGAGGTACAGGAGCCTGAAGACACACACTCAACGATTCAGGAACAGCTTCTTCCCCTCTGCCATCAGGGAGGAGGTACAGGAGCCTGAAGACACACACTCAAAGATTCAGGAACAGCTTCTCCCCCTCTGCCATCAGGGAGGAGGTACAGGAGCCTGAAGACACACACTCAACGATTCAGGAACAGCTTCTCCCCCTCTGCCATCAGGGAGGAGGTACAGGAGCCTGAAGACACACACTCAACGATTCAGAAACAGCTTCTTCCCCTCTGCCATCAGGGAGGAGGTACAGGGGCCTGAAGACCCACACTCAATGATTCAGGAACAGCTTCTCCCCTCTGCCATCAGGGAGGACGTACAGGAGCTTGAAGACACACACTCAGCGATTCAGGAACAGCTTCTTCCCCTCTGCCATCAGGGAGGAGGTACAGGAGCCTGAAGACACACACTCATCGATTCAGGAACAGCTTCTTCCCCTCTGCCATCAGGGAGGAGGTACAGGAGCCTGAAGACACACACTCAACGATTCAGGAACAGCTTCTTCCCCTCTGCCATCAGGGAGGAGGTACAGGAGCCTGAAGACACACACTCAAAGATTCAGGAACAGCTTCTCCCCCTCTGCCATCAGGGAGGAGGTACAGGAGCCTGAAGACCCACACTCAATGATTCAGGAACAGCTTCTCCCCTCTGCCATCAGGGAGGACGTACAGGAGCCTGAAGACACACACTCAGCGATTCAGGAACAGCTTCTTCCCCTCTGCCATCAGGGAGGGGGTACAGGAGCCTGAAGACACACACTCAACGATTCAGGAACAGCTTCTTCCCCTCTGCCATCAGGGAGGAGGTACAGGAGCCTGAAGACACACACTCAGCGATTCGGGAACAGCTTCTTCCCCTCTGCCATCAGGGAGGAGGTACAGGAGCCTGAAGACACACACTCAACGATTCAGGAACAGCTTCTTCCCCTCTGCCATCAGGGAAGGGATACAGGAGCCTGAAGACACACACTCAACGATTCAGGAACAGCTTCTTTCCCTCTGCCATCAGGGAGGAGGTACAGGAGCCTGAAGACACACACTCAGCGATTCAGGAACAGCTTCTTCCCCTCTGCCATCAGGGAGGAGGTACAGGAGCCTGAAGACACACACTCAGCGATTCAGGAACAGCTTCTTCCCCTCTGCCATCAGGGTGGGGGTACAGGAGCCTGAAGACACACACTCAATGATTGAGAAACTGCTTCTTCCCCTCTGCCATCAGGGAGGGGGTACAGGAGCCTGAAGACACACACTCAGTGATTCAGGAACAGCTTCTTCCCCTCTGCCATCAGGGAGGGGGTACAGGAGCCTGAAGACACACACTCAGCGATTCAGGAACAGCTTCTTCCCCTCTGCCATCAGGGAGGGGGTACAGGAGCCTGAAGACACACACTCAACGATTCAGGAACAGCTTCTTCCCCTCTGCCATCAGGGAGGGGGTACAGGAGCCTGAAGACACTCTTTCAGCGATTCAGGAACAGCTTCTTCCCCTCTGCCATCAGGGAGGGGGTACAGGAGCCTGAAGACACTCTTTCAGCGATTCAGGAACAGCTTCTTCCCCTCTGCCATCAGGGAGGAGGTACAGGAGCCTGAAGACACACACTCAATGATTGAGAAACTGCTTCTTCCCCTCTGCCATCAGGGAGTGGGTACAGGGGCCTGAAGACCCATACTCTGCGATTCAGGAACAGCTATTTCCCCTCTGCCATCAGGGAGGAGGTACAGGAGCCTGAAGACACACACTCAACGATTCAGGAACAGCTTCTTACCCTCTGCCATCAGGGAGGAGGTACAGGAGCCTGAAGACACACACTCAACGATTCAGGAACAGCTTCTTCCCCTCTGCCATCAGGGAGGGGGTACAGGAGCCTGAAGACACACACTCAACGATTCAGGAACAGCTTCTTCCCCTCTGCCATCAGGGAGGAGGTACAGGAGCCTGAAGACACACACTCAGTGATTCAGGAACAGCTTCTCCCCCTCTGCCGTCAGATTTCTGAATGGACAGTGAACCCATGAACAGCAGCTCAGTATTTTTACCCTCTCTTTTTGCACTAGATATTTAATTTATTTTTTACTTCCTGCTGTAATTTACAGAAACATAGAAAACCTACAGCACAATACAGGCCCTTTGGCCCACAATGCTGTGCTGAACATGTCCTTATCTTAGAAATTACCTAGGGTTACCCATAGCCCTCTATTTTTCTAAGCTCCATGTACCTGTCCAGGAGTCTCTTAAAAGACCCTATCATATCTGCCTCCACCACCGTTGCCGGCAGCCCATTCCACACACTCACCACTCTCTGCGTAAAAAACTTACCCCTGGTATCTCCTCTGTACCTACTCCCCAGCACCTTAAACCTGTGTCCTCTCATATTAGCCATTTCAGCCCTGGGAAAAAGCCTCTGACTATCCACACGATCAACGCCTCTCATCATCTTATACACCTCTATCAGGTCACCTCCATCCTCCATCACTCCAAGGAGAAAAGGCCGAGTTCACTCAACCTATTCTCATAAGGCATGCTCCCCAATCTAGGCAACATCCTGGTAAATCTCCTCTGGACCCTTTCTATGGCTTCCACATCCTTCCTGTAGTGAGGCGACCAGAACTGAGCACAGTACTCCAAGTGGGGTCCGACCAGGGTCCTATATAGCTGCAACATTACCTCTCGGCTCCTAAATTCAATTCTACCATTGAGGAAGGCCAATACACCGTACACCTTCTTAACCACAGAGTCAACCTGTGCAGATGCTTTGAGCATCATATGGACTCGGACCCCAAGATCCCTCTGATCCTCCACACTGCCAAGACTCTTACCATTAATACTATATTCTGCCATCATATTTGACCTACCAAAATGAACCACCTCACACTTATCTGGGTTGAACTCCACCTGCCACTTCTCAGCCGAGTTTTGCATCCTATCAATGTCCTGCTGTAACCTCTGACAGCCCTCCACACTATCCACAATACCTCCAACCTTTGTGTCATCAGCAAACTTACTAACCCATCCCTCCACTTCCTCATCCAGGTCATTTATAAAAATCACAAAGAGTAGGGGTCCCAGCACAGATCCCTGAGGCACACCACTGGTCACCGACCTCCATGCAGAATATGACCCGTCTACAACCACTCTTTGCCTTCTGTGGGCAAGCCAGTTCTGGATCCATAAAGCAATGTCCCCTTGGATCCCATGCCTCCTTACTTTCTCAATAAGCCTTGCATGGGGTACCTTATCAAATGCCTTGCTGAAATCCATATACACTACATCTACTGCTCTTCCTTCATCAATGTGTTTAGTCACATCCTCAAAAAAATTCAATCAGGCTCGTAAGGCACGACCTGCCTTTGACAAAGCCATGCTGACTATTCCTAATCATATTATGCCTCTCCAAATGTTCATAAATCCTGCCTCTCAGGATCTTCTCCATCATCTTACCAACCACTGAGGTAAGAATCACTGGTCTATAATTTCCTGGGCTATCTCTACTCCCCTTCTTGAATAAAGGAACAACATCTGCAACCCTCCAATCCTCGGGAACCTCTCCCATCCCCATTGATGATGCAAAGATCATCGCCAGAGGCTCAGCAATTTCCTCCCTCACCTCCCACAGTAGCCTGGGGTACATCTCATCCGGTCCCGGCGACTTATCCAACTTGATATTTTCAAAAGCTTCAGCACATCCTCTTTCTTAATATCTACATGCTCAAGATTTTCAGTCTGCTGTAAGTCATCCCTACAATCGCCAAGAAAGGATGTGCTGATATTGGAGACGGTTCAGAGGATGTTCACTACAATATTCGGGGAATGAAAGGGGTTAACTATGAGGATGTTTCCTGCAGTGCGGGAGTCTAAGACCAGAGGACACAGATAGAGTGGATGTGGAGAGGATGTTTCCCATAGTGGGGGAGTCTAGGACCAGAGGACACAGATAGAGTGGATGTGGAGAGGATGTTGACTATAGTGGGGGAGTCTAGAACCAGAGGACACAGATAGAGTGGATGTGGAGAGGATGTTTCCTATAGTGGGGGAGTTTAGGATCAGAGGACACAGATAGAGTGGAGGATGTGGAATCAATATGGGTAGAGCTGCATAACACTAAGGGGCAGAAAACGCTGGTGGGAGTTGTGTACAGGCCACCTAACAGTAGTAGTGAGGTTGGGGATGGCATTAAACAGGAAATTAGAAATGCGTGCAATAAAGGAACAGTAGTTATAATGGGTGACTTCAATCTACATATAGATTGGGTGAACCAAATTGGTAAGGGTGCTGAGGAAGAGGATTTCTTGGAATGTATGCGGGATGGTTTTCTGAACCAACATGTCGAGGAACCAACAAGAGAGCAGGCCATTCTAGATTGGGTATTGAGCAATCAGGAAGGGTTAGTTAGCAATCTTTTCGTGCGAGGCCCCTTGGGTAAGAGTGACCATAATATGGTGGAATTCTTCATTAAGATGGAGAGTGACATAGTTAACTCAGAAACAAAGGTTCTGAACTTAAAGAAGGGTAACTTTGAAGGTATGAGACGTGAATTAGCTAAGATAGACTGGCAAATGATACTTAAAGGGTTGACGGTGGATATGCAATGGCAAGCATTTAAAGATCGCATGGATGAACTACAACAATTGTTCATCCCAGTTTGGCAAAAGAATAAACCAGGGAAGGTAGTGCACCCGTGGCTGACAAGGGAAATTAGGGATAGTATCAAGTCCAAAGAAGAAACATATAAATTAGCAAAAAAAAGCGGCACACTTGAGGACTGGGAGAAATTCAGAGACTAGCAGAGGAGGACAAAGGGCTTAATTAGGAAAAGGAAAAAAGATTATGAGAGAAAGCTGGCAGGGAACATAAAAACTGACTGCAAAAGCTTTTATAGATACGTGAAAAGAAAAAGATTGGTCAAGACAAATGTAGGTCCTTTCCAGTCAGAAACAGGTGAATTGATCATAGGGAACAAAGACATGGCAGACCAATTGAATAACTACTTTGGTTCTGTCTTCACTAAGGAGGACATAAATAATCTTCCGGAAATCGTAAGGGACCGAGGGTCTAGTGAGATGGAGGAACTGAGGGAATTACATGTTAGTAGGGAAGTGGTGTTAGGTAAATTGAAGGGATTAAAGGCAGATAAATCCCCAGGGCCAGATGGTCTGCATCCCAGAGTGCTTAAGGAAGTAGCCCAAGAAATAGTGGATGCATTAGTGATAATTTTTCAAAACTCCTTAGATTCTGGATTAGTTCCTGAGGATTGGAGGGTGGCTAATGTAACCCCACTTTTTAAAAAAAAGAGGGAGAGAGAGACCGGGGAATTATAGACCGGTTAGTCTGACATCGGTGGTGGGGAAAATGATAGAGTCGGTTATCAAAGATGTGATAACAGCACATTTGGAAAGAGGTGAAATCATCGGACAAAGTCAGCAGGGATTTATGAAAGGAAAATCATGTCTGATGAATCTAATAGAATTTTTTGAAGATGTAACTAGTAGAGTGGATAGGGGAGAGCCAGTGGATGTGGTATATTTAGATTTTCAAAAGGCTTTTGACAAGGTCCCACACAGGAGATTAGTGTGCAAACTTAAAGCACACGGTATTGGGGGTATGGTATTGATGTGGATAGAGAATTGGTTGGCAGACAGGAAGCAAAGAGTGGGAGTAAACGGGACCTATTCAGAATGGCAGGCAGTGACTAGTGGGGTACCGCAAGGCTCAGTGCTGGGACCCCAGTTGTTTACAATATATATTAATGATTTAGACGAGGGAATTAAATGCAGCATCTCCAAGTTTGCGGATGACACGAAGCTGGGTGGCGGTGTTAGCTGTGAGGAGGATGCTAAGAGGATGCAGGGTGACTTGGATAGGTTAGGTGAGTGGGCAAATTCATGGCAGATGCAATTTAATGTGGATAAATGTGAGGTTATCCACTTTGGTTGCAAGAACAGGAAAACAGATTATTATCTGAACGGTGGCCGATTAGGAAAAGGGGAGATGCAACGAGACCTGGGTGTCATTGTACACCAGTCATTGAAGTGTGCTCTAATGTTCTACACTCTCTGTATGTCATGGCTTGTGACATTGTGGCGACCCACTTCCCAGCGCACTCGAACCGGCTCACAAATCGGCGCGCGCCGGCATTGAGGCCGGTCCCAAAGAGGGCGCCAAGCCAGCTTCACCAGCAAGGGGAAAAGCCCACGCGCGGGACCGCGAAGTTTGAATAAACCTCTTTTGCAACTGCAGCTCACCGACTACGTGTCGTTATTCCAGCGCTGCGTGTAGCACACCACTACAATTGGTGACCCCGACGGCCCAAACGATATTTGGGCCGAAGATGAATGACGCCGCATCTGTTCATGTAGTTTCGTTAAAACTGCCAAGCTTCTGGACGCTGCGACGACCGTGGTTCCAGCAAGCAGAAGCCCAATTCTACATTCGACAGATAACCTCGGATGCCACATGTTACTACTACATGGTGAGCTCCCTCGACCAGGAGACGGCCGCCCAGGTTGAGGAGTTCATACAATCACCCCCGGAGGACAGCAAATACACAGAATTCAAAGCCCTGCTCAAAAGGACTTTCGGACTCTCACGGCGTGAGCGAGCTGTCCGCTTACTGCACCTGGATGGTTTGGGGGACAGGCCACTGTCGGCTTTGATGAACAAGATGCTGTCCCTGGCCGGAGGACACAAGCCCTGCCTCGTGTTTGAGCAGGCATTCCTGGAGCAGCTGCCCGAGGACATACGCCTGTTGCTGTCCGACGCGGATTTCAGCGACCCGCGGAAAGTGGCGGCCCAGGCAGATGTGCTGTGGAAAGTCAAGGAGGAGAGTGGGGCGTTCGTCGCACAGATCACCAGGCCACGCGCCCAACAGCAGACTAGACCAGGCCCGGCAGCAGAGCCCACAAAACCCAGAGGCAGGAGTGCAGAGGCCAACAAACAATGGTGTTTCTACCACCAGCGGTGGGGCGCAGAAGCCCGTCGTTGTAGCCCGCCCTGCAAGTTCCCGGGAAACGCCAGGGCCAGCCGCCGCTGATGGCTACGATGGCTGGCCATCGGGATAGCCTCCTGTATGTCTGGGACAAGCAGTCGGGCCGTCACTTTTTGGTCGACACCAGAGCCGAGATCAGCGTCTTACCTCCGACGAGTTACGACACCCGCCACAGAGAACTGGGTCCCACCCTGCAGGCCGCGAACGGCAGCACAGTAAGGACCTACGGCACCCGTACGGTACGGCTACAGTTCGGCTCCAGCCTGTTCACGTGGGACTTCACACTGGCTGCCGTAGCCCAACCGCTCCTGGGAGCAGATTTCTTGCGAGCTGCCAAGGAAGAGACTGGTCCACGCCGAGACCTTTCAGACGTTCTCCCTGTGAGAAGCCCAGTTGCCAGCCCCTCACCTCGGCTCCATCACGCTGTCCGACAACGACTTCACCAGAGTCCTGGCGGATTTCCCATCGGTTCTGGCGCCGCAGTTCATGGCAGCCATGCCCCGACACGGCGTACAGCACCACATCCCGACACAGGGACCACCCCTCCACACCCGTGCTCGAAGGCTTCCCCCGGACAAGCTCCGACTGGTGAAGGAGGAGTTCAAGAGGATGGAGGAATTGGGGATCATACGGCGGTCCGACAGCCCATGGGCCTCCCCCCTGCACATGGTGCCCAAAGCAACAGGGGGCTGGAGACCATGCGGCGACTACTGCAGGCTGAACGAGGCTACAACACCGGACCGCTACCCTGTGCCGCACATTCAGGACTTTGCAGCAAACCTGCATGGCGCACGGATCTTCTCCAAGGTAGACCTCGTCCGGGGATACCATCAAATCCCGATGCATCCGGACGACGTCCCCAAAACGGCTCTCATCACCCCGTTCGGCCTTTTCGAGTTCCTCCGCATGCCGTTCGGCCTGAAGAATGCCGCACAGACGTTCCAGCGGTGAATGGACGCGGTGGGACGCGACCTGGACTTCGCTTTCATTTATTTGGACGACATCCTCATAGCCAGCAGCAGTCGTCAGGAGCATCTGTCCCATCTCCGTCAACTCTACGCCCGACTGAGTGAATACGGCCTGACAATCAACCCGGCCAAATGCCAGTTCGGGCTCGACACCATCGACTTCCTGGGCCATGGGATTACTAAAGACGGGGCAACCCCTCTGCCCGCCAAGGTAGACGTGGTCCGCCATTTCCCCCGACCCAACACAATCACAGGCCTTCAGGAATTCGTGGGTATGGTGAATTTCTACCATCGCTTCCTCCCTTCAGCTGCCCGAATCATGCGTCCCCTGTTCGCCCTGCTGTCGTGTCCGGGCAAGGACATTGCCTGGGACGAGGAGTCCGCCGCCGCTTTCATTAAAACGAAAGAAGCTTTGGCAAACGCCGCGATGCTAGTGCACCCCAGAACGGACGTCCCTACCGCCCTCACAGTGGACGCATCTAACACGGCAGCCGGTGGGGTACTGGAGCAGCTCATCGAGGGTCGCTGGCAACCCCTGGCGTTTTTCAGCAAACACCTACGACCACCCGAGCTCAAATACAGTGCTTTCGACCGGGAGCTGTTGGCGCTATACCTGGCAATCCGGCATTTCAGGTACTTCTTAGAAGGTAGGCCCTTCACCGCATTCACGGACCACAAACTGCTTAAGAAGAGGGACGCCTCACGTCTTAATAAGCTGGTAAGGAAGGCGGGCTCTGTCGTGGGCAAAGTACTGGAGAGTTTAACATCGGTAGCTGAGCGAAGGGCGCTGAGTAGGCTACGGTCAATTATGGATAACTCTGAACATCCTCTACATAGCAACATTCAGAGACAGAGAAGCAGTTTCAGCGACAGGTTACTATCGATGCAATGCTCCTCAGACAGGATGAAGAGGTCAATACTCCCCAATGCCATTAGGCTTTACAATTCTACCGCCAGGACTTAAGAACTTTTTAAAAGCTATTATTAATGCTTTTTGAGATAGTGATTTAGATGCATATCATATTTTTTACTGAGTTAAGTATTGTATGTAATTGGTTTTGCTACAACAAGTGTATGGGACATTGGAAAAAAGTTGAATTTCCCCATGGGGATGATAGATAGATAGATAGATAGATAGATAGATAGATAGATACTTTATTCATCCCCATGGGGAAATTCAGCATTTTTTTCCAATGTCCCATACACTTGTTGTAGCAAAAACTCATTACATACAATACAATACTTAACTCAGTAATAATATGATATGCATCTAAATCACTAGCTCAAAAAGCATTAATAATAGCTTTAAAAAGTTCTTAAGTCCTGGCAGTTGAATTGTAAAGCCTAATGGCATTGGGGAGTATTGACCTCTTCATCCTGTCTGAGGAGCATTGCATCGACAGTAACCTGTCGCTGAAACTGCTTCTCTGTCTCTGGATGGTGCTATGTAGAGGATGTTCAGGGTTTTCCATAATTGACCGTAGCCTACTCAGCGCCCTTCGCTCAGCTACCGATGTTAAACTCTCCAGTACTTTGCCCACGACAGAGCCCGCCTTCCTTATCAGCTTATTAAGACGTGAGGCGTCCTTCTTCTTAATGCTTCCTCCCCAACACGCCACCACAAAGAAGAGGGCGCTCTCAACAACTGACCTATAGAACATCTTCAGCATCTCACTGCAGACATTGAATGACGCCAACCTTCTAAGGAAGTACAGTCGACTCTGTGCCTTCCTGCACAAGGCATCTGTGTTGGCAGTCCAGTCTAGCTTCTCGTCCAACTGTACTCCCAGATACTTGTAGGTCTTAACCTGCTCCACACACTCTCCATTAATGATCACTGGCTCCATGTGAGTCCTAGATCTCCTAAAGTCCACCACCATCTCCTTGGTCTTGGTGACATTGAGACGCAGGTAGTTTGAGTTGCACCATATCACAAAGTCCTGTATCAGTTTCCTATACTCCTCCTCCTGTCCATTCCTGACACACCCCACTATGGCCGTGTCATCAGCGAACTTCTGCACATGGCAGGACTCCGAGTTATATTGGAAGTCAGATGTGTACAGGGTGAACAGGACCGGAGAGAGTACGGTTCCCTGTGGCGCTCCTGTGCTGCTGACCACTGTGTCAGACCTACAGTCTCCCAACCGCACATACTGAGGTCTATCTGTCAAGTATAAAGTATCTACCTATTTATCTATCTACCTTTGCGTTCACGAAGGTGTCCGATCCCTGGTCGTCCTGCCAGCAGCGACATCTGTCCTACATCTCTGAATACACAACGGATGTCCGGCATGTCTCGGGAAAGGACAATGTCGTGGCGGACGCCCTCTCCCGCCCTAACATCCAAGCCCTGTCCCAGGCGGTAGACTATGAAGCACTGGCAGAGGCGCAGTAGGCAGACGAGGAGATCCCTAGTTACAGGACTGCAGTCTCCGGTTTGCAGCTCCAGGACCTCCCCGTAGGCCCAGGTGAGAGGACCCTACTCTGTGACGTCACCACCGGCCAGCCCCGTCCCGTCGTCCCGGCAAACTGGTGGCGGCAAGTTTTCGACTCCATTCACAACTTAGCGCACCACTCCATCAGGACAACCGTCCGGATGGTAGCCAACAGGTTCGTTTGGCACGGACTCCGCAAGCAAGTCAGTGAATGGGCCAGAACATGCATGCACTGCCAGACGGCCAAGGTGCAGCGACACACCAAAGCTCTGCCGCAGCAGTTCCACCCCACCCACCGGCGTTTCGACCACATTCATGTGGATATCGTGGGCCTCCTGCCAGTGTCGCGTGGAGCGCGGCAACTCCTGACTATCGAGGACCAGTTCACAAGATGGCCAGAGGCAGTCCCGCTCACCGACACCACCTCCGAATCTTGCGCCCGAGCACTGATCGCCACCTGGGTATCTCGCTTTGGTGTACCGGCCCACATTACCTCTGACAGAGGCGCCCAGTTCACCTCCAGCCTGTGGTCAGCTATGGCCAGCCTTTTGGGGACACAGCTACACCACACAACTGCCTACCACCCACAGTCGAACGGACTAGTGGAACGTTTCCACCGTCACCTGAAGTTGACTCTCATGGCCCGCCTCAAGGGGCCTAACTGGGTGGATGAGCTTCCCTGGGTCCTGCTCGGAATCCGCACGGCGCCCAAAGAGGATCTGCACACCTCGTCGGCCGAGTTGGTGTACGGCGCACCCCTGGTCATCCCAGGGGAGTTCATACCAGCCCCAAGAGGGCAAGAGGAAGAACCTGCAGCAGTCCTGGGCAGACTACGCGAGAGGCTCGATAACCTGACCCCCGTACCGAATTCACAGCATGGGCAGAACCCGACCTGCGTACCCAAAGACCTGAAAAACTGTAAGTTCGTTTTTGTATGGCGGGGCGGACATCGGGCACCACTACAGCGGCCCTACGAGGGGCCGTTTACTGTGATCAGAAACAACGGGTCCACATTCGTGCTGGACATTGGGGGGAGAGAGGAGGTTTTCACAGTGGACTGACTCAAACCGGCCCGTGTGGACGTGGCGCAGCCGGTCGAGGTTCAGGCACCACGGCGCAGAGGCAGACCTCCCAAACAGAGTCTGACCCAGACTGTGGACATTGGGGGGTGTATCGCCGGTTCGGGGGGGGGGGGGTTTTGTGGCGACCTACTTCCCAGCGCGCTCGAACCGGCTCACAAAGCGGCGTGCGCCGGCATTGAGGCCGGTCCCAAAGAGAGCGCCAAGCCTGCTTCACCAGCAAGAGGAAAGCCCGCACGCGGGACGAGACTGTGAATACGCGCCCCCTACAGTATTCCCGCCCGGGGAGGGCGGGAACAGGAAGGCTTTAAAGCGAGGCCGCGAAGTTTGAATAAACCTCTTTTGCAACTGCAGCTCACCGACTCCGTGTCGTTATTTCAGCGCTGTGTGTAGCACACCGCTACAGTATACTCATAATTAAATAAATAGAGAACATGAGATGCAGAATACAGCACCAGTACCAGTGACCCGGGTTCCATTCCCATCACACAGTAGTGTAGTGATTAACACAACGTTTTACTGTACCAGTGACCCGGGTTCGATTCCCATCACACAGTAGTGTAGTGATTAACACAACATTTTACTGTACCAGTGACCCGGTTTGGATTCCCATCACACGGTAGTGTAGTGGTTAGCACAACGTTTTACAGTACCAGTGACCCGGGTTCAATTCCCATCACACGGTAGTGTAGTGATTAACACAACGTTTTACAGTACCAGTGACCCGGGTTCAATTCCCATCACACGGTAGTGTAGTGGTTAGCACAACGTTTTACAGTACCAGTGACCCGGGTTCGATTCCCATCGCACTGTAGTGTAGTGATTAACACAACGTTTTACAGTACCAGTGACCCGGATTCGATTCCCATCACACGGTAGTGTAGTGATTAACACAACGTTTTACAGTACCAGTGACCCGGGTTCGATTCCCATCGCACGGTAGTGTAGTGATTAACACAACGTTTTACAGTACCAGTGACCCGGGTTCGATTCCCATCACACGGTAGTGTAGTGATTAACACAACGTTTGACAGTACCAGTGACCCGGGTTCGATTCCCATCACACGGTAGTGTAGTGATTAACACAACGTTTGACAGTACCAGTGACCCGGGTTCGATTCCCATCACACGGTAGTGTAGTGGTTAACACAAGGTTTTACAGTACCAGTGACCCGGGTTCGATTCCCATCACACGGTAGTGTAGTGATTAACACAACGTTTTACAGTACCAGTGACCCGGGTTCGATTCCCATCACACGGTAGTGTAGTGATTAACACAACGTTTTACAGTACCAGTGACCCGGGTTCGATTCCCATCACACGGTAGTGTAGTGATTAACACAACGTTTGACAGTACCAGTGACCCGGGTTCGATTCCCATCACACGGTAGTGTAGTGATTAACACAACGTTTGACAGTACCAGTGACCCGGGTTCGATTCCCATCACACGGTAGTGTAGTGATTAACACAACGTTTTACAGTACCAGTGACCCGGGTTCAATTCCTATCACACGGTAGTAGTGATTAACACAACGTTTTACAGTACCAGTGACCCGGGTTCGATTCCCATCACACGGTAGTGTAGTGGTTAGCACAACGTTTTACAGTACCAGTGACCCGGGTTCAATTCCCATCACACGGTAGTGTAGTGGTTAACACAACGTTTTACAGTACCGGTGACCCGGGTTCGATTCCCATCACACGGTAGTGTAGTGATTAACACAACGTTTGACAGTACCGGTGACCCGGGTTCGATTCCCATCACACGGTAGTGTAGTGGTTAACACAACGTTTTACAGTACCGGTGACCCGGGTTCGATTCCCATCACACGGTAGTGTAGTGATTAACACAACGTTTGACAGAACCAGTGACCCGGGTTCGATTCCCATCACACGGTAGTGTAGTGATTAACACAACGTTTTACAGTACCAGTGACCCGGGTTCGATTCCCATCACACGGTAGTGTAGTGATTAACACAACGTTTGACAGTACCAGTGACCCGGGTTCGATTCCCATCACACGGTAGTGTAGTGATTAACACAACGTTTTACAGTACCAGTGACCCGGGTTCGATTCCCATCACACGGTAGTGTAGTGATTAACACAACGTTTGACAGTACCAGTGACCCGGGTTCGATTCCCATCACACGGTAGTGTAGTGATTAACACAACGTTTGACAGTACCAGTGACCCGGGTTCGATTCCCATCACACGGTAGTGTAGTGATTAACACAACGTTTTACAGTACCAGTGACCCGGGTTCAATTCCTATCACACGGTAGTAGTGATTAACACAACGTTTTACAGTACCAGTGACCCGGGTTCGATTCCCATCACACGGTAGTGTAGTGGTTAGCACAACGTTTTACAGTACCAGTGACCCGGGTTCAATTCCCATCACACGGTAGTGTAGTGGTTAACACAACGTTTTACAGTACCGGTGACCCGGGTTCGATTCCCATCACACGGTAGTGTAGTGATTAACACAACGTTTGACAGTACCGGTGACCCGGGTTCGATTCCCATCACACGGTAGTGTAGTGGTTAACACAACGTTTTACAGTACCGGTGACCCGGGTTCGATTCCCATCACACGGTAGTGTAGTGATTAACACAACGTTTGACAGAACCAGTGACCCGGGTTCGATTCCCATCACACGGTAGTGTAGTGATTAACACAACGTTTGACAGTACCAGTGACCCGGGTTCGATTCCCATCACACGGTAGTGTAGTGGTTAACACAACGTTTGACAGTACCAGTGACCCGGGTTCGATTCCCATCACACGGTAGTGTAGTGATTAACACAACATTTTACTGTACCAGTGACCCGGGTTGGATTCCCATCACACGGTAGTGTAGTGATTAACACAACGTTTTACAGTACCAGTGACCCGGGTTCGATTCCCATCACACGGTAGTGTAGTGATTAACACAACGTTTTACAGTAACAGTGACCCGGGTTCGATTTCCATCACACGGTAGTGTAGTGGTTAGCACAACGTTTTACAGTACCAGTGACCCGGGTTCAATTCCCATCACACGGTAGTAGTGATTAACACAACGTTTTACAGTACCAGTGACCCAGGTTCAATTCCCATCACACGGTAGTGTAGTGATTAACACAACGTTTTACAGTACCAGTGACCCGGGTTCGATTCCATTCACACGGTAGTGTAGTGATTAACACAACGTTTTACAGTACCAGTGACCTGGGTTCAATTCCCATCACACGGTAGTGTAGTAATTAACACAACGTTTTACAGTACCAGTGACCCGGGTTCGATTCCCATCACACGGTAGTGTAGTGATTAGCACAACGTTTTACAGTACCTGTGACCCGGGTTCGATTCCCATCACACGGTAGTGTAGAGATTAACACAACGTTTTACAGTACCTGTGACCCGGGTTCGATTCCCATCACACAGTAGTGTAGTGATTAACACAACGTTTTACAGTACCAGTGACCCGGGTTCAATTCCCATCACACGGTAGTGTAGTGATTAACACAACGTTTTACAGTACCTGTGACCCGGGTTCGATTCCCATCACACGGTAGTGTAGTGATTAACACAACGTTTTACAGTACCAGTGACCCGGGTTCGATTCCCATCACACGGTAGTGTAGTGATTAACACAACGTTTTACAGTACCAGTGACCCGGGTTCGATTCCCATCACACGGTAGTGTAGTGATTAACACAACGTTTTACAGTACCAGTGACCCGGGTTCGATTCCCATCACACGGTAGTGTAGTGGTTAGCACAACGTTTTACAGTACCAGTGACCCGGGTTCGATTCCCATCACACGGTAGTGTAGCGGTTAACACAACGTTTTACAGTACCAGTGACCCGGGTTCGATTCCCATCGCACGGTAGTGTAGTGATTAACACAACGTTTTACAGTACCAGTGACCCGGGTTCGATTCCCATCACACGGTAGTGTAGTGGTTAACACAACGTTTTACAGTACCAGTGACCCGGGTTCGATTCCCATCGCACGGTAGTGTAGTGATTAACACAACGTTTTACAGTACCATTTATCTCCGGCTCCGTGTCTTTCTTTTGATTAGTTTTATGATTTGGATTTCCAGCACAAAAATGCTGACTGGGTTTACGGCTTTGGACAGCTTTTTCTTTCTAAACCTTAGCAGGGGCCCCTCACAAAGATTTTGCGAGACCGGCTCAACCGGATTTTCTGGTGAGATCATTGTGAAATCATTCTAATTGACACAGCCTTTGGGAGAAAGCTTCTGGAAATCGAACCCATTTATAGGAATTGCTTGTGAGTTGCCGAAAGAGTTAACTTCCTCCACTCTCGGTCTCAGCTGGGTCAAAGTCTTTGTGCAGGACAGCATGCTTTCCAGAAATGGGCAGGGCCGTGACAGGAAGTCGACAGTTGAAATGCTTTCGCTCTTTCTAATCGGGAGTGTTGCAATCTCCTTCAGGGCAACAGGAGACAAAAGATAAATTAAAGGTGTGCCGAGCAGTTACTGGTAGCTTATTCGATTCCTCCTGTTCCTGTTGAATAGGCCACTGATTAGATAGATAGATAGATACTTTATTCATCCCCATGGGGAAATTCAACTTTTTTTCCAATGTCCCATACACTTGTTGTAGCAAAACTAATTACATACAATACTTAACTCAGTAAAAAATATGATATGCATCTAAATCATTATCTCAAAAAGCATTAATAATAGCTTTTAAAAAGTTCTTAAGTCCTGGCGGTTGAATTGTAAAGCCTAATGGCATTGGGGAGTATTGACCTCTTCATCCTGTCTGAGGAGCATTGCATCGATAGTAACCTGTCGCTGAAACTGCTTCTCTGTCTCTGGATGGTGCTATGTAGAGGATGTTCAGAGTTATCCATAATTGACCGTAGCCTACTCAGCGCCCTTCGCTCAGCTACCGATGTTAAACTCTCCAGTACTTTGCCCACGACAGAGCCCGCCTTCCTTACCAGCTTATTAAGACGTGAGGCGTCCCTCTTCTTAATGCTTCCTCCCCAACACGCCACCACAAAGAAGAGGGCGCTCTCCACAACTGACCTATAGGACATCTTCAGCATCTCACTACAGACATTGAATGACGCCAACCTTCTTAGGAAGTACAGTCGACTCTGTGCCTTCCTGCACAAGGCATCTGTGTTGGCAGTCCAGTCTAGCTTCTCGTCTAACTGTACTCCCAGATACTTGTAGGTCTTAACCTGCTCCACACATTCTCCATTAATGATCATTGGCTCCATATGAGGCCTAGATCTCCTAAAGTCCACCACCATCTCCTTGGTCTTGGTGATATTGAGACGCATGTAGTTTGAGTTGCACCATATCACAAAGTCCTGTATCAGTTTCCTATACTCCTCCTCCTGTCCATTCCTGACACACCCCACTATGGCCGTGTCATCAGCGAACTTCTGCACATGGCAGGACTCCGAGTTATATTGGAAGTCTGATGTGTACAGGGTGAACAGGACCGGAGAGAGTATGGTTCCCTGCGGCGCCCCTGTGCTGCTGACCACCGTGTCAGACCTACAGTCTCCCAACCGCACATACTGAGGTCTATCTGTCAAGTAGTCCACTATCCAATCCACCATGTGAGAGTCTACTCCCATCTCCGTTAGTTTGTGCCTTAAGATCTTGGGCTGGATGGTGTTAAAGGCACTAGAGAAGTCAAGGAATGTAATCCTCACAGCACAACTGACCCCATCTAGGTGAGAGAGTGATTTGTGCAGCAAATACGTGATAGCATCCTCCACTCCCACCTTCTCCTTATACGCAAACTGAAGAGGATCCTGGGCGTGCCTGTACAGAGCTCTACAGGTCAGAGACAGAGTCACAGAGCATTATAGTACAGTCACAGAGCTCTACAGTACAGAGACATAGAGTCACAGATGGAAGGAGGTACAGGAGCCTCAGGTCCCACACCACCAGGTTCAGGAACAGTTATTACCCCTCAACCATCAGGCTCCTGAACCAGTGAAAATAACCTCATCTCTGAACTGATTCCATCGGGAAGGAGGTACAGGAGCCTCAGGACCCACACCACCAGGTTCAGGAACAGTTATTACCCCTCAACCATCAGGCTCCTGAACCAGTGAGGATAACCTCAACTCTGAACTGATCCCATCGGGAAGGAGGTACAGGAGCCTCAGGTCCCACACCACCAGGTTCAGGAACAGTTATTACCCTCAAGCATCAGGCTCCTGAACCAGTGAGGATAACCTCAACTCTGAACTGATTCCATCAGGAAGGAGGTACAGGAGCCTCAGGTCCCTCACCACCAGGTTCAGGAACAGTTATTACCCCTCAACAATCAGGCTCCTGACATATATGAACTTTGATAATACATTAACTTTGAACTTCAACTGCACAGTTCTGGTCGCCTGCTTCCAGGAAAGATGTGAATAAGATTGAATGTGTATGGAGAAAATTTACAAAGAGGTCGCCGGGAGTTGTGGACCTGGGCTCTATATACAAAATGACTGAATAGGTGAAAGGTGAACTGTTTGCGGGGGAGGTGGGAACGTTCCTCACTCAGCGTGTGGGGAGGGTGACAGTGTGGAGCGAGCTGCCAGAAGAAACGGTGGACACAGGTTTGATTGCAACATTTGAGAGGAGTGTGGATGGGAGGGGTTTGGAGGGTGCAGATTGATGGGAGTGGGTGGGCTAGATGGCGGAGGGGCATCTTTCTGCACATGGCGTGTTCTCTGACAGCAGAGGTTTCTGGGAGAAAGGGGCCACGTTGCCTCGCCCGCTGCTGTGGCAGAGAGCCGGCTGTGCACCGAGGCCTGGTCTCCGTGTGCGAAGGGGCCACGTTGTCTCGCCCGCTGCTGTGGCAGAGAGCCGGCTGTGCACCGAGGCCTGGTCTCCGTGTGCGAAGGGGCCACGTTGCCTCGCCCGCTGCTGTGGCAGACAGCCGGCTGTGCACCGAGGCCTGGTCTCCGTGTGCGAAGGGGCCACGTTGCCTCGCCCGCTGCTGTGGCAGAGAGCCGGCTGTGCACCGAGGCCTGGTCTCCGTGTGCGAAGGGGCCACGTTGCCTCGCCCGCTGCTGTGGCAGACAGCCGGCTGTGCACCGAGGCCTGGTCTCCGTGTGCGAAGGGGCCACGTTGTCTCGCCCGCTGCTGTGGCAGAGAGCCGGCTGTGCACCGAGGCCTGGTCTCCGTGTGCGAAGGGGCCACGTTGCCTCGCCCGCTGCTGTGGCAGAGAGCCGGCTGTGCACCGAGGCCTGGTCTCCGTGTGCGAAGGGGCCACGTTGTCTCGCCCGCTGCTGTGGCAGAGAGCCGGCTGTGCACCGAGGCCTGGTCTCCGTGTGCGAAGGGGCCACGTTGCCCCGCCCGCTGCTGTGGCAGAGAGCCGGCTGTGCACCGAGGCCTGGTCTCCGTGTGCGAAGGGGCCACGTTGTCTCGCCCGCTGCTGTGGCAGACAGCCGGCTGTGCACCGAGGCCTGGTCTCCGTGTGCGAAGGGGTCCACGTTGCCTCGCCCGCTGCTGTGGCAGAGAGCCGGCTGTGCACCGAGGCCTGGTCTCCGTGTGCGAAGGGGCCACGTTGCCTCGCCCGCTGCTGTGGCAGAGAGCCGGCTGTGCACCGAGGCCTGGTCTCCGTGTGTGAGCAGAGAGAGCTCCAGCAGACCCAGGGCCAAGGCATTTATTGCTCTGAGAGAGCAGTGCAAGCACTTTGAACACTGTAAGATTCAAAATTAAGATGTGCGTTTCTGACAGGTCCGGGTTAAAGTCAAAGGACAAATGTGATTTAATTATGTCTAGGGACAACTGTGATTTAATTATGTTTAGGGACAAATGTGATTTAATTATGTCTGGGTTAAAGTCTGTAAACAAGTGTGATCTAATTATGAATGCAGAAGCCTTGACAAAATTAACTGTTTGTGGAATCATTGAAGTCCTGAGATATGGACTATTGTTTTACAGAAACGTGTAAAAAAACAACTCCAAATATGGAATGGGATAAGACTATGTACCTCCCGAGTCAGGGAGGAGGGGTGGTAAGGAAGAAGGATAAAACCTGCTCCCTGTAAGGTTCAGGGTTCCCTTCTCTGAAGGGGCCCAGCTCTGCAGAACTGTTAATAAACTTTGTTTCCTTGAATTTGTCTTGAAGCCGTTATTCGGGAGCGTGGCACGTTTCTGACAAACACGGAGCCGGTTATCACCGTTAACAGGTTTAACATGGACGGGAGGGGTGTGGAGGTCAGCGCTTCATCAACGCCTCCTCTGGCTGTCCACCCTGCCCCACTGATCTAATCACACAGCTGGGTAGCCGGGTTAGCCTGAGGCTGGCGGAGCACCGGTTCCCACCGCTTCCTACGGGAACCTGCATGTTTCCTCCGCACGCCGCGCTTTCCTCCCACCAGTCCAGAGAGACGCAGCCAGTTCATCGGTTAGCTGGGCCGTGTCTTCAAACAACTAAAAATTAACCAATAGATCGAAGCAACGCGCTCGCTCCCCACGTTGTGAGGCCGGCTACCCACGGGAAGTGGTTTTACTTCACAGACGCTGCAGCAAGAGCATGATTTAACCCATGCTGCGCTGGTCTCATTCTGCCGAAACTGCCCTGCCTCCTCCCCAAGGCCACCCAGCTGCCCCCCTGAGCAGCAGAGCCCACAACGGAACCAGAAACGTACTTATCATCAGATACAACCCTGAGGTTCACCTTCGTGTGGGCACACTCAGCAAACCTATAACAGAGTCGACGGAAGACCACACCAACCTGGGCGTCCGGCATGTGTGCATCAGTGTACAAATACAGAAATAAATAAAAGATAATAATCGATAAATAGGCGATGAATATTGAGAACGTGAGATGGAGAGTCCTTGAAAGTGAGTCCACAGGCTGTGGGCTGTATTGGCTACTTTTGGTAGGATTTCCTGTTCAAGGGCATCGGCGTTTCCAGACCAGTCGCTAGACGCCCCACCGCACATCTATAAACGTCTGTCAGAGTTTCGGTTGTCAAGCCACTTCTAAGAAAGCGGAGTCACTGCTGAGCTTTCTTCGCAATTGCACATAGGTGCCGGGTCCAGGGCAGATCGTCGGAAATGACAACACTGAGGAGTTTAAAGTCGCTGAGCCTCTCCGCCTCTGTTCCCCTCGTGAGGACTGGCTCGGGGACCCTCCCCCCCCCCTTCTCCTGCAGTCTACGATCAGCTCCTGGGTCTTGCTGACGTTGAGTGGGAGGTTGCTGTGGAGCCCCTCAGCCAGATTTTCAGTCGCCCTCCTGTAGGCTGATTCCTCGCCACCTTTGATTTCGCCAATGGCAGTGATGTCATCAGCAAACCTGAGTACCGCGTTCAGATCTCCGTGACGTGGCCCCTATCCATTGAAACCAACTTCAGATTCAATTATTTATCTTATTTTTCTTAGGAAAATATCCATCAGGGACACGGTCAAGAGGCGATGCCACAAAAAGGCGGCATCCATCATTAAGGACCCCCATCACCCTCTCCCCCTCTCCCATCAGGGAGGAGGTACAGGAGCCTGAAGACACACACTCAACGATTCAGGAACAGCTTCTTCCCCTCTGTCATCAGGGAGGGGGTACAGGAGTCTGAAGACACACACTCAACGATTCAGGAACAGCTTCTTCCCCTCTGCCATCAGGGAGGAGGTACAGGAGCCTGAAGACACACACTCAACGATTCAGGAACAGCTTCTTCCCCTCTGTCATCAGGGAGGGGGTACAGGAGTCTGAAGACACACACTCAACGATTCAGGAACAGCTTCTTCCCCTCTGCCATCAGGGAGGAGGTACAGGAGCCTGAAGACACACACTCAACGATTCAGGAACAGCTTCTTCCCCTCTGCCATCAGGGAGGAGGTACAGGAGCCTGAAGACACACACTCAACGATTCAGGAACAGCTTCTTCCCCTCTGCCATCAGGGAGGAGGTACAGGAGTCTGAAGACACACACTCAACGATTCAGGAACAGCTTCTTCCCCTCTGCCATCAGGGAGGAGGTACAGGAGCCTGAAGACACACACTCAACGATTCAGGAACAGCTTCTTCCCCTCTGCCATCAGGGAGGAGGTACAGGGGCCTGAAGACACACTCAATGATTCAGGAACAGCTTCTTCCCCTCTGCCATCAGGGAGGAGGTACAGGAGCCTGAAGACACACACTCAATGATTCAGGAACAGCTTCTTCCCCTCTGCCATCAGGGAGGAGGTACAGGAGCCTTAACGCACACACTCAATGATTCAGGAACAGCTTCTTCCCCTCTGCCATCAGGGAGGAGGTACAGGAGCCTGAAGACACACACTCAACGATTCAGGAACAGCTTCTTCCCCTCTGCCATCAGGGAGGGGGTACAGGAGCCTGAAGATACACACTCAGCGATTCAGGAACAGCTTCTTCCCCTCTGCCATCAGGGAGGAGGTACAGAAGCCTGAAGACACACACTCAACGATTCAGGAACAGCTTCTTCCCCTCTGCCATCAGGGAGGGGGTACGGGAGCCTGAAGACACACACTCAGCGATTCAGGAACAGCTTCTTCCCCTCTGCCATCAGGGAGGAGGTACGGGAGCCTGAAGACACACACTCAACGATTCAGGAACAGCTTCTCACCCTCTGCCATCAGGGAGGAGGTACAGGAGCCTGAAGACACACACTCAACGATTCAGGAACAGCTTCTTCCCCTCTGCCATCAGGGAGGAGGTACAGGAGCCTGAAGACACACACTCAGCGATTCAGGAACAGCTTCTTCCCCTCTGCCATCAGGGAGGAGGTACAGGAGCCTGAAGACACACACTCAACGATTCAGGAACAGCTTCTTCCCCTCTGCCATCAGGGAGGGGGTACAGGAGCCTGAAGACACACACTCAACGATTCAGGAACAGCTTCTTCCCCTCTGCCATCAGGGAGGGGGTACAGGAGCCTGAAGACACACACTCAACGATTCAGGAACAGCTTCTTCCCCTCTGCCATCAGGGAGGAGGTACAGGAGTCTGAAGACACACACTCAACAATTCAGGAACAGCTTCTTCCCCTCTGCCATCAGGGAGGAGGTACAGGAGCCTGAAGACACACACTCAACGATTCAGGAACAGCTTCTTCCCCTCTGCCATCAGGGAGGAGGTACAGGGGCCTGAAGACACACTCAATGATTCAGGAACAGCTTCTTCCCCTCTGCCATCAGGGAGGAGGTACAGGAGCCTGAAGACACACACTCAACGATTCAGGAACAGCTTCTTCCCCTCTGCCATCAGGGAGGAGGTACAGGAGCCTTAACGCACACACTCAATGATTCAGGAACAGCTTCTTCCCCTCTGCCATCAGGGAGGAGGTACAGGAGCCTGAAGACACACACTCAACGATTCAGGAACAGCTTCTTCCCCTCTGCCATCAGGGAGGGGGTACAGGAGCCTGAAGATACACACTCAGCGATTCAGGAACAGCTTCTTCCCCTCTGCCATCAGGGAGGAGGTACAGAAGCCTGAAGACACACACTCAACGATTCAGGAACAGCTTCTTCCCCTCTGCCATCAGGAAGGGGGTACAGGAGCCTGAAGACACACACTCAGCGATTCAGGAACAGCTTCTTCCCCTCTGCCATCAGGGAGGAGGTACAGAAGCCTGAAGACACACACTCAGTGATTCAGGAACAGGTTCTTCCCCTCTGCCATCAGGGAGGAGGTACAAAAGCCTGAAGACACACACTCAGTGATTCAGGAACAGCTTCTTCCCCTCTGCCATCAGGGAGGAGGTACAGGAGCCTGAAGACACACACTCAATGATTCAGGAACAGCTTCTTCCCCCTGCCATCAGGGAGGAGGTACAGGAGCCTGAAGACACACACTCAACGATTCAGGAACAGCTTCTTCCCCTCTGCCATCAGGGAGGAGGTACAGGAGCCTGAAGACACACACTCAACGATTCAGGAACAGCTTCTTCCCCTCTGCCATCAGGGAGGGGGTACAGGAGCCTGAAGACACACACTCAACGATTCAGGAACAGCTTCTCCCCCTCTGCCATCAGGGAGGAGGTACAGGGGCCTGAAGACACACTCAATGATTCAGGAACAGCTTCTTCCCCTCTGCCATCAGGGAGGAGGTACAGGAGCCTGAAGACACACACTCAACGATTCAGGAACAGCTTCTTCCCCTCTGCCATCAGGGAGGAGGTACAGGAGCCTGTCAGAATGCTTTCCACAGTACCACTATAGAGGGCTTTGAGTGCATTTTATTGAGATGCCAAATCTCTTCAGACTCTTAATGAAGTATAGCTGCTGTCCTGCCTTCTTTAAGAGGGGATTGGATGGATGGGAGGGGTATGGAGGGCTAAGACTGGGTTCAAATCAATGAGAGGAGGGAGAATAATGGGTGAGTACAGACTGGTTGGGCCAAAGGCCCAGTTTCCTTGCTGTCATGTTGTAACAAGTGTCTTCTGGCCTGTACGTGGCACAGGAGAGGGTTTAAGAGCACCTGAATTGGTTAATTGCTGTTTAGCGAGAGTCTCTCATCGTTTAGAGTTCCTGGCATTTTTCTCGAGCAATTCGCTCTTTGTCTGCTGGTGCCTGTTCCGTAACCCTCTCAGCGGGGCTGGTGTGCAAACTCAGCCTGTTAGCTAACTCCGCGAACAGCCAGGTGACTCAGTGGTGCAAAGGGTGAACAATATGCGTCTAGGGTCGGTGTGATTCGGGGTTCAAACCAGGCAGGAACGTCGGGGCGTTCCAACCGGGGGACAGTGACTGGGGTAAATACATTGTAAATACTGCTCCGTGCAAACTCCTCGTTTGGCAGAAAATTAACAAGTCCTACAATTATAAGGAAATATATTTATAAAGTTTAACAGTTACAGAAAAAAGACAAGAAAAATGAAAGGACCCAGTGCAGTTAAACTAGTCCAGTGTGCGCATAAACGTTGGAGCTCGTTTCTGGAGTAGTCTGGGGTCTATCACTTCACTCACCCATGGAACCCACTGTCTGTGTGAACGCACCCTCCGCAGCCCAAACATCCCTCAAAGACCACCTCACATGAACTGGCTCTCTCTCGGGAATATTGGCTCTTCCTCCTTGGAGCCACTCATCGGCACAAAGCACTTCTTACAGTGATGACTCTCCTTCCAACGGCATTTGGTGGCGTCTTCCTTTCTGCCGGAAGACCCCAAACCTGGCTACTGTCCTTCAGAAATCTCTCTCGTCCAGTCCCCTCCGATGTTCTGCTGGCCAGGAAGAGACGACATGTACCAAGTGTTACATACCCCGCGGGTATCTCGTGACCGCCTCATGATCATGATGTAATTGCAGATCTGGTGAGCGTGATGTAATGGTCCTTTGATGAAGTGTACGTTCGCGCCAGCGTGAGGTCACGTGATGTCATTTTCCCGCCAGTGTGAGGTCATGTGACGGCCTGTTCCAACAGGTATAAGACGGGGGAAAGCCTGCTGTGACGCAGGAGTTTCTGTCGGGACGTCGTTTAAGTCGCCCGTTACTCCGTTATGCTGCGTATTTGGTTTCGTGACGCCGTTTTGTTTTAAAGTGGAGTTTTGATTCTTACTGTGAGGTACACTGTCGATGTGCCGGCTGTTTTGAAAATCACCGCCAGTTATGTTTGACGGATCTCCGATTTAATTTTAAAGTCGAGGTATCGGAGAGTGAAGGTTTACTGAAATACGGAAACCCGACGGATCGAGTAAAGTTGGTGTCGTTGGCGGTATTACAGGATCGACGTTATTGGATCTTCATTCCGTCTGTCTTGTAAGGGCAAAGGGTTGGGCCAGCGTTATTTGCCAAGAAAAAGGTCAGTTCCTTCAAGCCATTTTCAGATAGATAGATAGATACTTTATTCATCCCCATGGGGAAATTCAACTTTTTTCCAATGTCCCATATACTTGTTGTAGCAAAACTAATTACATACAATACTTAACTCAGTAAAAAATATGATATGCATCTAAATCACTATCTCAAAAAGCATTAATAATAGCTTTTAAAAAGTTCTTAAGTCCTGGCGGTAGAATTGTAAAGCCTAATGGCATTGGGGAGTATTGACCTCTTCATCCTGTCTGAGGAGCATTGCATCGATAGTAACCTGTCGCTGAAACTGCTTCTCTGTCTCTGGATGGTGCTATGTAGAGGATGCTCAGAGTTATCCATAATTGACCGTAGCCTACTCAGCGCCCTTCGCTCAGCTACCGATGTTAAACTCTCCAGTACTTTGCCCACGACAGAGCCCGCCTTCCTTACCAGCTTATTAAGACATGAGGCGTCCCTCTTCTTAATGCTTCCTCCCCAACACGCCACCACAAAGAAGAGGGCGCTCTCCACAACTGACCTATAGGACATCTTCAGCATCTCACTACAGACATTGAATGACGCCAACCTTCTTAGGAAGTACAGTCGACTCTGTGCCTTCCTGCACAAGGCATCTGTGTTGGCAGTCCAGTCTATTCCCTTCATCGTGAATCCTTCGGGCAAGACATATTTCGGCTGGGATCAGCAGTAACGTCACGTCGTCGAGGAATTTGTTACTTCGGGAAAGTCTCTCCTAATTGACTGAATAAACCATTTGGACTTTCGCATTTCTCGCTTTAAGAACTGTTTGAGTTGCCGCCTGGCCGTTAACTTCCGGTTAAGTTAGTCATTTGTTTACTTTTCATTTTTATTGAGCAGAGTTTAAATAAATGTTTATTTGTTTATTAAAAAACAAACCTGTCTCAATTCTACATTCATTGCTGCCGTATCGTAACACAAGACAACCCCAACTGGCTGATAATACATTCCTAAGTTGAGCAACATAGCTCCTTATCTTTAGCCGAAGCCAAAACATTCTTGCCAGCAGGACACGCTGCCTTTACAGAAAAGCTGCTGAAATAGAAGTACCTCACAATGTACTAGTAGAAATCTTACCCAGGCCATTAAAATTATTAAATTTATTTTGATAGGCTCGGGGATGCTGTCTTACTTGTATTATCTAAGTGGATGCCTGATTAGTGCTAATGGCGGGCTCCTGGTTTGGAGAATGCTTTGCAGTGTCGCTGGGTGGGCCACACCACCAAAGTTCTTTTGAAATTGCTGTGAATGATACCTTGTTGCCATCTCTAGATTGAGTCTGTCTTCCTTCCGACGTGGCCAGCACACAGCACGACAGGTGTTGTACGACTGTATGACAAATCTGATTTCTGATCCTGAGGTAATCATGGCGTATGATATGGAAACGGGCATTTCAACCAATTCATCCATGCTGGCTGAGTGATCTTCCTCAGGTAGTCCCGATTTCTGCAAAAGTACGAAATCCAGCAATCGATT
The DNA here is from genome assembly GCF_048418815.1 of Hemitrygon akajei. Lineage (NCBI taxonomy): Eukaryota > Metazoa > Chordata > Chondrichthyes > Myliobatiformes > Dasyatidae > Hemitrygon > Hemitrygon akajei. The sequence continues at coordinate 44,698,743 of NC_133151.1, forward strand.
TCGATGGCATCCAATAAGGTACAGGAGCCATATCACTTCCCTCTGGCTAAAGAAATTCCATCTCGTCTCCAGTATAAAAGGATGCCCCCCCCCCCCGTGTCCTATGATCTGAGATTCCCCACCAGAGGAAACATAGATAGATAGATAGATAGATAGATAGATAGATAGATACTTTATTCATCCCCATGGGGAAATTCAACTTTTTTTTTCCAATGTCCCATACACTTGTTGTAGCAAAACTAATTACATACAATACTTAACTCAGTAAAAAATATGATATGCATCTAAATCACTATCTCAAAAAGCATTAATAATAGCTTTTAAAAAGTTCTTAAGTCCTGGCGGTAGAATTGTAAAGCCTAATGGCATTGGGGAGTATTGACCTCTTCATCCTGTCTGAGGAGCATTGCATCGATAGTAACCTGTCACTGAAACTGCTTCTCTGTCTCTGGATGGTGCTATGTAGAGGATGTTCAGAGTTATCCATAATTGACCGTAGCCTACTCAGCGCCCTTCGCTCAGCTACCGATGTTAAACTCTCCAGTACTTTGCCCACGACAGAGCCCGCCTTCCTTACCAGCTTATTAAGACGTGAGGCGTCCCTCTTCTTAATGCTTCCTCCCCAACACGCCACCACAAAGAAGAGGGCGCTCTCCACAACTGACCTATAGAACATCTTCAGCATCTCACTACAGACATTGAATGACGCCAACCTTCTTAGGAAGTACAGTCGACTCTGTGCCTTCCTGCACAAGGCATCTGTGTTGGCAGTCCAGTCTAGCTTCTCGTCTAACTGTACTCCCAGATACTTGAAGGTCTTAACCTGCTCCACACATTCTCCATTAATGATCACTGGCTCCATATGAGGCCTAGATCTCCTAAAGTCCACCACCATCTCCTTGGTCTTGGTGATATTGAGACGCAGGTAGTTTGAGTTGCACCATATCACAAAGTCCTGTATCAGTTTCCTATACTCCTCCTCCTGTCCATTCCTGACACACCCCACTATGGCCGTGTCATCAGCGAACTTCTGCACATGGCAGGACTCCGAGTTATATTGGAAGTCTGATGTGTACAGGGTGAACAGGACCGGAGAGAGTACGGTTCCCTGCGGCGCCCCTGTGCTGCTGACCACCGTGTCAGACCTACAGTCTCCCAACCGCACATACTGAGGTCTATCTGTCAAGTAGTCCACTATCCAATCCACCATGTGAGAGTCTACTCCCATCTCCGTTAGTTTGTGCCTTAAGATCTTGGGCTGGATGGTGTTAAAGGCACTAGAGAAGTCAAGGAATGTAATACTTACAGCACAACTGACCCCCTCTAGGTGAGAGAGTGATTTGTGCAGCAAATACGTGATAGCATCCTCCACTCCCACCTTCTCCTTATACGCAAACTGAAGAGGATCCTGGGCGTGCCTGGTTTGTGGCCTCAGATTCTGTATTATCAGCCGCTCCATGGTCTTCATCACGTGCGACGTCAAGGCAACATCCTCTCCTCATCCACTCTATAGAGGCCAATCACCATTCAAAAGATTTCATTTAGGTGACCCCTCGTCCTTCTGAATTCAGGTAATACAGGCCCGGGGCCATCAAACGCTCTTCATATGACGAGCCGTTCAAACCTGGCATCATTTTTGTGAACCGCCTTCGAATCCTCTCCAGTGTCAGCACAACCCTTCGCAAATCTGATCACAATACCTCACCAGAGATTTATGAAGCCTCAACGTCACATCGGTGGTTATAGATACACAGCAGTTCGACAGAAATGAACAGGAACATCGCTGCAAGATCCCACAGCCCCGTCACAGGTAAGCTTCAGACCCTGGCACAACGGCAAAAAGTTGGAATTCATCAAGAGCAGTGGCATTAGATGGGGACTGATGCAGGATTCAGGAAAAAACCGACAATGGCACCGATCTGCGAACGATACAGGGGTGTAGGATGACAGCAGGACAATGGGGAAAACATTGGGAAGAGAGCGGGACGTTGAGAGGAGCATGACACAGGTCTGTGGGGAGAGAGTGGGACAGTGGGATTAGTTTGGGGACTGACACAGGTCTGTGGGGAGAGAGTGGGACAGTGGGATTAGTTTGGGGACTGACACAGGATTGTGGTGAGAGAGTGGGACAGTGGGATTAGTTTGGGAACTGACACAGGTCTGTGGGGAGAGAGTGGGACAGTGGGATTAGTTTGGGGACTGACACAGGGCTGTGGGGAGAGAGTGGAGCAGTGGGATTAGTTTGGGGTCTGACACAGGGCTGTGGGGAGAGAGTGGGACAGTGGGATTAGTTTGGGGACTGACACAGGGCCGTGGGGAGAGAGTGGGACAGTGGGATTAGTTTGGGGACTGACACAGGGCTGTGGGGAGAGAGTGGGACAGTGGGATTAGTTTGGGGACTGACACAGGGCTGTGGGGAGAGAGTGGAGCAGTGGGATTAGTTTGGGGTCTGACACAGGGCTGTGGGGAGAGAGTGGGACAGTGGGATTAGTTTGGGGACTGACACAGGACTGTGGAGAGAGAGTGGGACGGTGGGATTAGTTTGGGACTGACACAGGGCTGTGGGGAGAGAGTGGGACAGTGGGATTAGTTTGGGGACTGACACAGGACTGTGGGGAGAGAGTGGGACAGTTGGATTAGTTTGGGGACTGACACAGGGCTGTGGGGAGAGAGTGGGACAGTGGGATTAGTTTGGGGACTGACACAGGACTGAGCGGAGAGAGTGGGACAGTGGGATTAGTTTGGGGACTGACACAGGACTGAGCGGAGAGAGTGGGACAGTGGGATTAGTTTGGGGACTGACACAGGATTGTGGTGAGAGAGTGGGACAGTGGGATTAGTTTGGGACTGACACAGGACTGTGGTGAGAGAGTGGGACAGTGGGATTAGTTTGGGGACTGACACAGGACTGTGGAGAGAGAGTGGGACGGTGGGATTAGTTTGGGACTGACACAGGGCTGTGGGGAGAGAGTGGGACAGTGGGATTAGTTTGGGGACTGACACAGGACTGTGGGGAGAGAGTGGGACAGTTGGATTAGTTTGGGGACTGACACAGGGCTGTGGGGAGAGAGTGGGACAGTGGGATTCGTTTGGGGACTGACACAGGACTGTGGGGAGAGAGTGGGACAGTGGGATTAGTTTGGGGACTGACACAGGACTGAGCGGAGAGAGTGGGACAGTGGGATTAGTTTGGGGACTGACACAGGATTGTGGTGAGAGAGTGGGACAGTGGGATTAGTTTGGGAACTGACACAGGGCTGTGGGGAGAGAGTGGGACAGTGGGATTAGTTTGGGGACTGACACAGGACTGTGGGGAGAGAGTGGGACAGTGGGATTAGTTTGGGGACTGACACAGGACTGTGCGGAGAGAGTGGGACAGTGGGATTAGTTTGGGGACTGACACAGGACTGAGCGGAGAGAGTGGGACAGTGGGATTAGTTTGGGGACTGACACAGGATTGTGGTGAGAGAGTGGGACAGTGGGATTAGTTTGGGAACTGACACAGGGCTGTGGGGAGAGAGTGGGACAGTGGGATTAGTTTGGGGACTGACACAGGACTGTGGGGAGAGAGTGGGACAGTGGGATTAGTTTGGGGACTGACACAGGACTGTGCGGAGAGAGTGGAGCAGTGGGATTAGTTTGGGGACTGACACAAGACAGTGGGGAGAGAGTGGGACAGTGGGATTAGTTTGGGGACTGACACAGGGCTGTGGGGAGAGAGTGGGACAGTGGGATTAGTTTGGGGACTGACACAGGACTGTGGGGAGAGAGTGGGACAGTGGGATTAGTTTGGGGACTGACACAGGTCTGTGGGGAGAGAGTGGGGCAGTGGGATTAGTTTGGGGACTGACACAGGTCTATGGGGAGAGAGTGGGACAGTGGGATTAGTTTGGGGACTGACACAGGACTGTGGGGAGAGAGTGGGACAGTGGGATTAGTTTGGGGACAGACACAGGACTGTGGGGAGAGAGTGGGACAGTGGGATTAGTTTCGGGACTGAAACAGGGCTGTGGGGAGAGAGTGGGACAGTGGGATTAGTTTGGGGACTGACACAGGTCTATGGGGAGAGAGTGGGACAGTGGGATTAGTTTGGGGACAGACACAGGACTGTGGTGAGAGAGTGGGACAGTGGGATTAGTTTTGGGACTGACACAGGACTGTGGTGAGAGAGTGGGACAGTGGGATTAGTTTTGGGACTGACACAAGACTGTGGTGAGAGAGTGGGACAGTGGGATTAGTTTGGGGACTGACACAGGTCTGTGGGGAGAGAGTGGGGCAGTGGGATTAGTTTGGGGACTGACACAGGGCTGTGGGGAGAGGGTGGGACGGTGGGATTAGTTTGGGGACTGACACAGGACTGTGGGGAGTAATTGGGACATTAGGATTAGATCGGGGACTGACACAGTACTGTGGTGAGAGAGTGGGACAGTCGGATTAGTTTGGGTACTGACACAGGACTGTGGGGAGGAATTGGGACAGTGGGATTAGTTCGGGGACTGACACAGGGCTGTGGGGAGAGAGTGGGACAGTGGGATTAGTTTTGGGACTGACACAGGGCTGTGGGGAGAGAGTGGGACAGTGGGATTAGTGTGGGGACTGACACAGGGCTGTGGGGACAGAGTGGGACAGTGGGATTAGTTTTGGGAATGACACAGGTCTGTGGTGAGAGTGTGGGACAGTGGGATTAGTTTTGGGACTGACACAGGTCTGTGGTGAGAGTGTGGGACAGTGGGATTAGTTTTGGGACTGACACAGGTCTGTGGGGAGAGAGTGGGACAGCGGGATTAGTGTGGGGACTGACACAGGTCTGTGGGGAGAGAGTGGGACAGCGGGATTAGTTTGGGGACTGACTCAGGGCTGTGGGGAGAGTGTGGGACAGTGGGATTAGTTTGGGGACTGACACAGGGCTGTGGGGAGAGAGTGGGACAGTGGGATTAGTTTTGGGACTGACACAGGTCTGTGGGGAGAGAGTGGGGCAGTGGGATTAGTTTGGGGACTGACACAGGGCTGTGGGGAGAGGGTGGGACATTGGGATTAGTTTGGGGACTGACACAGGACTGTGGGGAGGAATTGGGACAGTGGGATTAGTTCGGGGACTGACAGGACTGTGGTGAGAGAGTGGGACAGTCGGATTAGTTTGGGGACTGACACAGGACTGCGGGGAGGAATTGGGAGAGTGGGATTAGTTCGGGGACTGACACAGGGCTGTGGGGAGAGAGTGGGACAGTGGGATTAGTTTTGGGACTGACACAGGGATGTGGGGAGAGAGTGGGACAGTGGGATTAGTGTGGGGACTGACACAGGGTTGTGGGGAGAGAGTGGGACAGTGGGATTAGTGTGGGGACTGACACAGGTCTGTGGGGAGAGAGTGGGACAGTGGGATTAGTGTGGGGACTGACACAGGGTTGTGGGGAGAGAGTGGGAGAATGGGATTAGTTTTGGGAATGACACAGGTCTGTGGTGAGAGTGTGGGACAGAGGGATTAGTTTTGGGAATGACACAGGTCTGTGGGGAGAGTGGGACAGTGGGATTAGTGTGGGGACTGACACAGGTCTGTGGGGAGAGAGTGGGACAGTGGGATAAGTTTGGGGACTGACACAGGGCTGTGGGGAGGAGCTGGGACAGTGGGATTAGTTTGGGGAACTGACACAGGACTGTGGGGAGAGAGTGGGACTGCGGGATTAGTTTGGGGACAGACACAGGGCTGTGGGGAGAGAGTGGGACAGTGGGATTAGTTTGGGGACTGACACAGGGCTGTGGGGAGAGAGTGGGACAGTGGGATTAGTTTGGGGACTGACACAGGGCTGTGGGGAGAGAGTGGGACAGTGGGATTAGTTTTGGGACTGACACAGGTCTGTGGGGAGAGAGTGGGGCAGTGGGATTAGTTTTGGGACTGACACAGGTCTGTGGGGAGAGAGTGGGACAGTGGGATTAGTTTTGGGACTGACACAGGTCTGTGGGGAGAGAGTGGGACAGTGGGATTAGTTTTGGGACTGACACAGGTCTGTGGGGAGAGAGTGGGGCAGTGGGATTAGTTTTGGGACTGACACAGGACTGTGGGGAGAGAGTGGGACAGTGGGATTAGTTTGGGGACTGACACAGGGCTGTGGGGAGAGAGTGGGACAGTGGGATTAGTTTGGGGACTGACACAGGGCTGTGGGGAGAGAGTGGGACAGTGGGATTAGTTTTGGGACTGACACAGGTCTGTGGGGAGAGAGTGGGGCAGTGGGATTAGTTTGGGGACTGACACAGGTCTGTGGGGAGAGAGTGGGACAGTGGGATTATTTGGGGACTGACACAGGACTGTGGTGAGAGAGTGGGACATTGGGATTAGTTTGGGGACTGACACAGGGCTGTGGGGAGAGAATGGGACAGTGGGATTAGTTTGGGAACTGACACAGGGCTGTGGGGAGAGAGTGGGACAGTGGGATTAGTTTGGGAACTGACACAGGACTGTGGTGAGAGAGTGGGACAGTGGGATTAGTTTGGGAACTGACACAGGGCTGTGGGGAGAGAGTGGGGCATTGGGATTAGTTTGGGGACTGACACAGGACTGTGGGGAGAGAGTGGGACAGTGGGATTAGTTTGGGGACTGACACAGGACTGTGGGGAGAGAGTGTGACAGTGGGATTAGTTTGGGAACTGACACAGGGCTGTGGGGAGGAGGTGGGACAGTGGGATAAGTTTTGGGACTGACACATGACTGTGGGGAGAGTGTGGGACAGTGGGATTAGTTTGGAGACTGACACTGGTCTGTGGGGACAGAGTGGGCAGTGGGGTTAGTTTGGGGCTGACACAGGACTGTGGGGAGAGAGTGGGACAGTTGGATTAGTTTGGGGACAGACACAGGTCTGTGGGGACAGAGTGGGACAGTGGGATTAGTTTGGGGACTGACACAGGGCTGTGGGGAGAGAGTGGGACAGTGGGATTAGTTTTGGGATTGACACAGGTCTGTGGCAAGAGATTGGGGCAGTGGGATTAGTTTGGGCACAGACACAAGGCTGTGGGGACAGAGTGGGACAGTGAGATTAGTTTGGGGACTGACACAGGGCTGTGGGGAGAGATTGGGACAGTAGGATTAGTTTGGGGACTGACACAGGACTGTGGGGAGAGAGTGGGACAGTGGGATTAGTTTTGGGACTGACACAGGTCTGTGGGGAGAGAGTGGGGCAGTGGGATTAGTTTGGGGACTGACACAGGTCTGTGGGGAGAGAGTGGGACATTGGGATTAGTTTGGGGACTGAAACAGGGCTGTGGGGAGAGAGTGGGACAGTGGGATTAGTTTGGGGACTGACACAGGACTGTGGTGAGAGAGTGGGACAGTGGGATTAGTTTGGGGACTGACACAGGAATGTGGGGAGAGATTGTGACAGTGGGATTAGTTTGGGAACTTACACAGAGCTGTGGGGAGGAGGTGGGACAGTGGGATAAGTTTCGGGACTGACACAGGACTGTGGGGAGAGTGTGGGACAGTGGGATTAGTTTGGAGACTGACACAGGGCTGTGGGAAGAGAATGGGACAGTGGGTTTAGTTTGGGGACTGACACAGGGCTGTGGGGAGAGAATGGGACAGTGGGTTTAGTTTGGGGACTGACACAGGGCTGTGGGGAGAGAATGGGACAGTGGATTTAGTTTGGGGACTGACACAGGGCTGTGGGGAGAGAATGGGACAGTGGGTTTAGTTTGGGGACTAACACAGGGCTGTGGGGAGAGAATGGGACAGTGGGTTTAGTTTGGGGACTGACACAGGGCTGTGGGGAGAGAATGGGACAGTGGGTTTAGTTTGGGGACTGACACAGGGCTGTGGCAAGAGAATAGGACAGTGGGTTTAGTTTGGGGACTGACACAGGTCTGTGGGGAGAGAGTGGGACAGTGGGATTAGTTTGGGAACTGACACAGGGCTGTGGGGAGAGAGTGGGACAGTGGGATTAGTTTGGGGACTGACACAGGACTGTGGGGAGAGAGTGGGACAGTGGGATTAGTTTGGGAACAGACACAGGACTGTGCGGAGAGAGTGGAGCAGTGGGATTAGTTTGGGGACTGACACAGGACATTGGGGAGAGAGTGGGACAGTGGGATTAGTTTGGGGACTGACACAGGGCTGTGGGGAGAGAGTGGGACAGTGGGATTAGTTTGGGGACTGACACAGGACTGTGGGGAGAGAGTGGGACAGTGGGATTAGTTTTAGGACTGACACAGGACTGTGGTGAGAGAGTGGGACAGTGGGATTAGTTTTGGGACTGACACAGGACTGTGGTGAGAGAGTGGGACACTGGGATTAGTTTGGGGACTGACACAGGACTGTGGTGAGAGAGTGGGACAGTGGGATTAGTTTGGGGACTGACACAGGACTGTGGGGAGGAATTGGGACAGTGGGATTAGTTCGGGGACTGACACAGGACTGTGGTGAGAGAGTGGGACAGTCGGATTAGTTTGGGGACTGACATAGGACTGTGGGGAGGAATTGGGACAGTGGGATTAGTTCGGGGACTGACACAGGGTTGTGGGGAGAGAGTGGGACAGTGGGATTAGTTTTGGGACTGACACAGGGCTGTGGGGAGAGAGTGGGACAGTGGGATTAGTGTGGGGACTGACACTGGTCTGTGGGGACAGAGTGGGCAGTGGGGTTAGTTTGGGGCTGACACAGGACTTTGGGGAGAGAGTGGGACAGTTGGATTAGTTTGGGGACAGACACAGGTCTGTGGGGACAAAGTGGGACAGTGGGATTAGTTTGGGGACTGACACAGGGCTGTGGGGAGAGAGTGGGACAGTGGGATTAGTTTTGGGATTGACACAGGTCTGTGGGGAGAGATTGGGGCAGTGGGATTAGTTTGGGCACAGACACAGGGCTGTGGGGACAGAGTGGGACAGTGGGATTAGTTTGGGGACTGACACAGGGCTGTGGGGAGAGAGTGGGACAGTAGGATTAGTTTGGGGACTGACACAGGACTGTGGGGAGAGAGTGGGACAGTGGGATTAGTTTTGGGACTGACACAGGTCTGTGGGGAGAGAGTGGGGCAGTGGGATTAGTTTGGGGACTGACACAGGTCTGTGGGGAGAGAGTGGGACAGTGGGATTAGTTTGGGGACTGACACAGGGCTGTGGGGAGAGAGTGGGACAGTGGGATTAGTTTGGGGACTGACACAGGACTGTGGTGAGAGAGTGGGACAGTGGGATTAGTTTGGGGACTGACACAGGACTGTGGGGAGAGATTGTGACAGTGGGATTAGTTTGGGAACTTACACAGGGCTGTGGGGAGGAGCTGGGACAGTGGGATAAGTTTCGGGACTGACACAGGACTGTGGGGAGAGTGTGGGACAGTGGGATTAGTTTGGAGACTGACACAGGGCTGTGGGGAGAGAATGGAACAGTGGGTTTAGTTTGGGGACTGACACAGGGCAGTGGGGAGAGAATGGGACAGTGGGTTTAGTTTGGGGACTGACACAGGACTGTGGGGAGAGAGTGGGACAGTGGGATTAGTTTTGGGACAGACACAGGTCTGTGGGGAGAGAGTGGGGCAGTGGGATTAGTTTGGGGACTGACACAGGTCTGTGGGGAGAGAGTGGGACAGTGGGATTATTTGGGGACTGACACAGGACTGTGGTGAGAGAGTGGGACAGTGGGATTAGTTTGGGGACTGACACAGGGCTGTGGGGAGAGAATGGGACAGTGGGATTAGTTTGGGAACTGACACAGGGCTGTGGGGAGAGAGTGGGACAGTGGGATTAGTTTGGGAACTGACACAGGACTGTGGGGAGAGAGTGGGACAGTGGGATTAGTTTGGGGACTGACACAGGACTGTGGGGAGAGAGTGTGACAGTGGGATTAGTTTGGGAACTGACACAGGGCTGTGGGGAGGAGGTGGGACAGTGGGATAAGTTTTGGGACTGACACAGGACTGTGGGTAGAGAATGGGACAGTGGGTTTAGTTTGGGGACTGACACAGGGCTGTGGGGAGAGAAAGGGACTGTGGGTTTAGTTTGGAGACTGACACAGGGCTGTGGGGAGAGAATGGGACAGTGGGTTTAGTTTGGGGACTGACACAGGGCTGTGGGGAGAGAATGGGACTGTGGGTTTAGTTTGGGGACTAACACAGGGCTGTGGGGAGAGAATGGGACAGTGGGTTTAGTTTGGGGACTGACGCAGGGCTGTGGGGAGAGAATGGGACGGTGGGTTTAGTTTGGGGACTGAAACAGGGCTGTGGGGAGAGAGTGGGACAGTGGGATTAGTTTGGGAACTGACACAGGGCTGTGGGGAGAGAGTGGGACAGTGGGATTAGTTTGGGGACTGACACTGGTCTGTGGGGACAGAGTGGGCAGTGGGGTTTGTTTGGGGCTGACACAGGACTGTGGGGAGAGAGTGGGACAGTTGGATTAGTTTGGGGACAGACACAGGTCTGTGGGGACAGAGTGGGACAGTGGGATTAGTTTGGGGACTGACACAGGGCTGTGGGGAGAGAGTGGGACAGTGGGATTAGTTTTGGGATTGACACAGGTCTGTGGGGAGAGATTGGGGCAGTGGGATTAGTTTGGGCACTCACACAGGACTGTGGGGAGAGAGTGGGACAGTGGGATTAGTTTTGGGACTGACACAGGTCTGTGGGGAGAGAGTGGGGCAGTGGGATTAGTTTGGGGACTGACACAGGTCTGTGGGGAGAGAGTGGGACATTGGGATTAGTTTGGGGACTGAAACAGGTCTGTGGGGAGAGAGTGGGATAGTGGGATTAGTTTGGGGACTGACACAGGACTGTGGTGAGAGAGTGGGACAGTGGGATTAGTTTGGGGACTGACACAGGACTGTGGGGAGAGATTGTGACAGTGGGATTAGTTTGGGAACTTACACAGAGCTGTGGGGAGGAGGTGGGACAGTGGGATAAGTTTCGGGACTGACACAGGACTGTGGGGAGAGTGTGGGACAGTGGGATTAGTTTGGAGACTGACACAGGGCTGTGGGGAGAGAATGGGACAGTGGGTTTAGTTTGGGGACTGACACAGGGCTGTGGGGAGAGAATGGGACAGTGGGTTTAGTTTGGGGACTGACACAGGGCTGTGGGGAGAGAATGGGACAGTGGATTTAGTTTGGGGACTGACACAGGGCTGTGGGGAGAGAATGGGACAGTGGGTTTAGTTTGGGGACTAACAGGGCTGTGGGGAGAGAATGGGACAGTGGGTTTAGTTTGGGGACTGACACAGGGCTGTGGGGAGAGAATGGGACAGTGGGTTTAGTTTGGGGACTGACACAGGGCTGTGGGGAGGAGCTGGGACAGTGGGATTAGTTTGGGGAACTGACACAGGACTGTGGGGAGAGAGTGGGACAGTGGGGTTAGTTTGGGGCTGACACAGGACTGTGGGGAGAGATTGGGGCAGTGGGATTAGTTTGGGCACAGACACAGGGCTGTGGGGACAGAGTGGGACAGTGGGATTAGTTTGGGGACTGACACAGGGCTGTGGGGAGAGAGTGGGACAGTAGGATTAGTTTGGGGACTGACACAGGACTGTGGGGAGAGAGTGGGACAGTGGGATTAGTTTTGGGACTGACACAGGTCTGTGGGGAGAGAGTGGGGCAGTGGGATTAGTTTGGGGACTGACACAGGTCTGTGGGGAGAGAGTGGGACAGTGGGATTAGTTTGGGGACTGACACAGGGCTGTGGGGAGAGAGTGGGACAGTGGGATTAGTTTGGGGACTGACACAGGACTGTGGTGAGAGAGTGGGACAGTGGGATTAGTTTGGGGACTGACACAGGACTGTGGGGAGAGATTGTGACAGTGGGATTAGTTTGGGAACTTACACAGGGCTGTGGGGAGGAGCTGGGACAGTGGGATAAGTTTCGGGACTGAGACAGGACTGTGGGGAGAGTGTGGGACAGTGGGATTAGTTTGGAGACTGACACAGGGCTGTGGGGAGAGAATAGGACAGTGGGTTTAGTTTGGGGACTGACACAGGGCTGTGGGGAGAGAATGGGACAGTGGGTTTAGTTTGGGGACTGACACAGGGCTGTATGGAGAGAATGGGACAGTGGATTTAGTTTGGGGACTGACACAGGGCTGTGGGGAGAGAATGGGACAGTGGGTTTAGTTTGGGGACTGACACAGGGCTGTGGGGAGAGAGTGGGACAGTGGGTTTAGTTTGGGGACTGACACAGGGCTGTGGGGAGAGAATGGGACAGTGGGTTTAGTTTGGGTACTGACACAGGGCTGTGGGGAGAGAATGGGACAGTGGGTTTAGTTTGCGGACTGACACAGGTCTGTGGGGAGAGAGTGGGACAGTGGGATTAGTTTGGGAACTGACACAGGGCTGTTGCGAGAGAGTGGGACAGTGGGATTAGTTTCGGGACTGACACAGGTCTGTGGGGACAGACTGGGCAGTGGGGTTAGTTTGGGGCTGACACAGGACTGTGGGGAGAGAGTGGGACAGTTGGATTAGTTTGGGGAAAGACAGGTCTGTGTGACAGAGTGGGACAGTGGGATTAGTTTGGGGACTGACACAGGGCTGTGGGGAGAGAGTGGGACAGTGGAATTAGTTTTGGGATTGACACAGGACTGTGGGGAGAGATTGGGGCAGTGGGATTAGTTTGGGGACTGACACAGGGCCGTGGGGAGAGAGTGGGACAGTGGGATTAGTTTGGGGACTGACACAGGGCTGTGGGGAGAGAGTGGGACAGTGGGATTAGTTTGGGGACAGACACAGGGCTGTGGGGACAGAGTGGGACAGTGGGATTAGTTTGGGGACTGACACAGGGCTGTGGGGAGAGAGTGGGACAGTGGGATTAGTTTGGGGACTGACACAGGACTGTGGGGAGAGAGTGGGACAGTGCGCTTAGTTTGGGGACTGACACAGGACAGTTCGGAGAGAGAGGGACAGTGGGACTAGTTTGGGGATGTGGTGAACTACATATACCTGTCTGGACTGCTCCTGTGGCTCCTCCCACAGACCCCTGTATAAAGGCGACTGAGGCCTGTTGCCCAGCCTCAGACCCCAGGATGTAGTGTTGTTCAATCTTCCAGTCAATAAAAGCCGATACCTCGCTTCTTACGTCTCAGAGTGAGTTATTGATGGTGCATCAGGGGACAGACACAGGGCTGTGGGGAGTGAGTGGGACAGTGGGATTAGTGTGGGGACAGACACAGGGCTGTGGGGAGAGAGTGGGACAGTGGGATTAGTTTGGGGACTGACACAGGGTAGTTTTGAGAGAGTGGGACAGTGGTATTAGTTTTGGGACTGACACAGGGTTGTGGGGAGAGAGTGGGACAGTGCGCTTAGTTTGGGGACTGACACAGGACTGTTCGGAGAGAGTGGGACAGTGGGATTAGTTTTGGGACTGACACAGGTCTGTGGGTTGAGAGTGGGACAGTGGGATTAGTTTGGGGACTGACACAGGACTGTGGGGAGAGAGTGGGACGGTGCAATTAATTTGGGGAGTGACACGGGGCTGTGTGGAGAGAGTGGGAGAGTGGGATTAGTTTGGGGACTGACAGGGCTGTGGGGACAGAGTGGGACAGTGGGATTAGTTTGGGGACTGACACAGGACAGTGGAGAGAGTGGGACAGTGGGATTAGTTTGGGGACTGACACAGGACTGTGGTGAGAGAGTGGGACAGTGGGATTAGTTTCGGGACTGACACAGGTCTGTGGGTTGAGAGTGGGACAGTGGGATTAGTTTGGGGACTGACACAGGACTGTGGTGAAACAGTGGGACAGTGGGATTAGTTTAGGGACTGACAGAGGACTGTGGGGAGAGAGTGGGACAGTGGGATTAGTTTATGGACTGATACAGTGCTGTGGTGAGACAGTGGGACTGTGGGATTAGTTTAGGGACTGATACATGGCTGTGGGGAGAGAGTGGGGCAGTGGGATTAGTTTGGTGACTGACACAGGACTGTGGGGAGAGTGTGGGACAGTGGGATTAGTTTGGAGACTGACACAGGGCTGTCGGGAGAGAATGGGACAGTGGGTTTAGTTTGGGGACTGACACAGGGCTGTGGGGAGAGAATGGGACAGTGGGTTTAGTTTGGGGACTGAAACAGGGCGGAGGGGAGAGAATGGGACAGTGGATTTAGTTTGGGGACTGACACAGGGCTGTGGGGAGAGAATGGGACAGTGGGTTTAGTTTGGGGACTAACACAGGGCTGTGGGGAGAGAATGGGACAGTGGGTTTAGTTTGGGGACTGACACAGGACTGTGGGGAGAGAGTGTGACAGTGGGATTAGTTTGGGAACTGACACAGGGCTGTGGGGAGGAGGTGGGACAGTGGGATAAGTTTTGGGACTGACACATGACTGTGGGGAGAGTGTGGGACAGTGGGATTAGTTTGGAGACTGACACTGGTCTGTGGGGACAGAGTGGGCAGTGGGGTTAGTTTGGGGCTGACACAGGACTGTGGGGAGAGAGTGGGACAGTGGAATTAGTTTTGGGATTGACACAGGACTGTGGGGAGAGATTGGGGCAGTGGGATTAGTTTGGGGACTGACACAGGGCCGTGGGGAGAGAGTGGGACAGTGGGATTAGTTTGGGGACTGACACAGGGCTGTGGGGAGAGAGTGGGACAGTGGGATTAGTTTGGGGACAGACACAGGGCTGTGGGGACAGAGTGGGACAGTGGGATTAGTTTGGGGACTGACACAGGGCTGTGGGGAGAGAGTGGGACAGTGGGATTAGTTTGGGGACTGACACAGGACTGTGGGGAGAGAGTGGGACAGTGCGCTTAGTTTGGGGACTGACACAGGACAGTTCGGAGAGAGAGGGACAGTGGGACTAGTTTGGGGATGTGGTGAACTACATATACCTGTCTGGACTGCTCCTGTGGCTCCTCCCACAGACCCCTGTATAAAGGCGACTGAGGCCTGTTGCCCAGCCTCAGACCCCAGGATGTAGTGTTGTTCAATCTTCCAGTCAATAAAAGCCGATACCTCGCTTCTTACGTCTCAGAGTGAGTTATTGATGGTGCATCAGGGGACAGACACAGGGCTGTGGGGAGTGAGTGGGACAGTGGGATTAGTGTGGGGACAGACACAGGGCTGTGGGGAGAGAGTGGGACAGTGGGATTAGTTTGGGGACTGACACAGGGTAGTTTTGAGAGAGTGGGACAGTGGTATTAGTTTTGGGACTGACACAGGGTTGTGGGGAGAGAGTGGGACAGTGCGCTTAGTTTGGGGACTGACACAGGACTGTTCGGAGAGAGTGGGACAGTGGGATTAGTTTTGGGACTGACACAGGTCTGTGGGTTGAGAGTGGGACAGTGGGATTAGTTTGGGGACTGACACAGGACTGTGGGGAGAGAGTGGGACGGTGCAATTAATTTGGGGAGTGACACGGGGCTGTGTGGAGAGAGTGGGAGAGTGGGATTAGTTTGGGGACTGACAGGGCTGTGGGGACAGAGTGGGACAGTGGGATTAGTTTGGGGACTGACACAGGACAGTGGAGAGAGTGGGACAGTGGGATTAGTTTGGGGACTGACACAGGACTGTGGTGAGAGAGTGGGACAGTGGGATTAGTTTCGGGACTGACACAGGTCTGTGGGTTGAGAGTGGGACAGTGGGATTAGTTTGGGGACTGACACAGGACTGTGTGGAGAGAGTGGGACAGTGGGATTAGTTTTGGGACTGACACAGGACTGTGGTGAAACAGTGGGACAGTGGGATTAGTTTAGGGACTGACAGAGGACTGTGGGGAGAGAGTGGGACAGTGGGATTAGTTTATGGACTGATACAGTGCTGTGGTGAGACAGTGGGACTGTGGGATTAGTTTAGGGACTGATACATGGCTGTGGGGAGAGAGTGGGGCAGTGGGATTAGTTTGGGGACTGACACAGGACTGTGGGGAGAGTGTGGGACAGTGGGATTAGTTTGGAGACTGACACAGGGCTGTCGGGAGAGAATGGGACAGTGGGTTTAGTTTGGGGACTGACACAGGGCTGTGGGGAGAGAATGGGACAGTGGGTTTAGTTTGGGGACTGAAACAGGGCGGAGGGGAGAGAATGGGACAGTGGATTTAGTTTGGGGACTGACACAGGGCTGTGGGGAGAGAATGGGACAGTGGGTTTAGTTTGGGGACTAACACAGGGCTGTGGGGAGAGAATGGGACAGTGGGTTTAGTTTGGGGACTGACACAGGACTGTGGGGAGAGAGTGTGACAGTGGGATTAGTTTGGGAACTGACACAGGGCTGTGGGGAGGAGGTGGGACAGTGGGATAAGTTTTGGGACTGACACATGACTGTGGGGAGAGTGTGGGACAGTGGGATTAGTTTGGAGACTGACACTGGTCTGTGGGGACAGAGTGGGCAGTGGGGTTAGTTTGGGGCTGACACAGGACTGTGGGGAGAGAGTGGGACAGTTGGATTAGTTTGGGGACAGACACAGGTCTGTGGGGACAGAGTGGGACAGTGGGATTAGTTTGGGGACTGACACAGGGCTGTGGGGAGAGAGTGGGACAGTGGGATTAGTTTTGGGATTGACACAGGTCTGTGGCAAGAGATTGGGGCAGTGGGATTAGTTTGGGCACAGACACAAGGCTGTGGGGACAGAGTGGGACAGTGAGATTAGTTTGGGGACTGACACAGGGCTGTGGGGAGAGATTGGGACAGTAGGATTAGTTTGGGGACTGACACAGGACTGTGGGGAGAGAGTGGGACAGTGGGATTAGTTTTGGGACTGACACAGGTCTGTGGGGAGAGAGTGGGGCAGTGGGATTAGTTTGGGGACTGACACAGGTCTGTGGGGAGAGAGTGGGACATTGGGATTAGTTTGGGGACTGAAACAGGGCTGTGGGGAGAGAGTGGGACAGTGGGATTAGTTTGGGGACTGACACAGGACTGTGGTGAGAGAGTGGGACAGTGGGATTAGTTTGGGGACTGACACAGGAATGTGGGGAGAGATTGTGACAGTGGGATTAGTTTGGGAACTTACACAGAGCTGTGGGGAGGAGGTGGGACAGTGGGATAAGTTTCGGGACTGACACAGGACTGTGGGGAGAGTGTGGGACAGTGGGATTAGTTTGGAGACTGACACAGGGCTGTGGGAAGAGAATGGGACAGTGGGTTTAGTTTGGGGACTGACACAGGGCTGTGGGGAGAGAATGGGACAGTGGGTTTAGTTTGGGGACTGACACAGGGCTGTGGGGAGAGAATGGGACAGTGGATTTAGTTTGGGGACTGACACAGGGCTGTGGGGAGAGAATGGGACAGTGGGTTTAGTTTGGGGACTAACACAGGGCTGTGGGGAGAGAATGGGACAGTGGGTTTAGTTTGGGGACTGACACAGGGCTGTGGGGAGAGAATGGGACAGTGGGTTTAGTTTGGGGACTGACACAGGGGTGTGGCAAGAGAATAGGACAGTGGGTTTAGTTTGGGGACTGACACAGGTCTGTGGGGAGAGAGTGGGACAGTGGGATTAGTTTGGGAACTGACACAGGGCTGTGGGGAGAGAGTGGGACAGTGGGATTAGTTTGGGGACTGACACAGGACTGTGGGGAGAGAGTGGGACAGTGGGATTAGTTTGGGAACTGACACAGGACTGTGCGGAGAGAGTGGAGCAGTGGGATTAGTTTGGGGACTGACACAGGACAGTGGGGAGAGAGTGGGACAGTGGGATTAGTTTGGGGACTGACACAGGGCTGTGGGGAGAGAGTGGGACAGTGGGATTAGTTTGGGGACTGACACAGGACTGTGGGGAGAGAGTGGGACAGTGGGATTAGTTTTAGGACTGACACAGGACTGTGGTGAGAGAGTGGGACAGTGGGATTAGTTTGGGGACTGACACAGGACTGTGGTGAGAGAGTGGGACACTGGGATTAGTTTTGGGACTGACACAGGACTGTGGTGAGAGAGTGGGACAGTGGGATTAGTTTAGGGACTGACACAGGTCTGTGGGGAGAGAGTGGGGCAGTGGGATTAGTTTGGGGACTGACACAGGGCTGTGGGGAGAGGGTGGGACAGTGGGATTAGTTTGGGGACTGACACAGGACTGTGGGGAGGAATTGGGACAGTGGGATTAGTTCGGGGACTGACACAGGACTGTGGTGAGAGAGTGGGACAGTCGGATTAGTTTGGGGACTGACATAGGACTGTGGGGAGGAATTGGGACAGTGGGATTAGTTCGGGGACTGACACAGGGTTGTGGGGAGAGAGTGGGACAGTGGGATTAGTTTTGGGACTGACACAGGGCTGTGGGGAGAGAGTGGGACAGTGGGATTAGTGTGGGGACTGACACTGGTCTGTGGGGACAGAGTGGGCAGTGGGGTTAGTTTGGGGCTGACACAGGACTTTGGGGAGAGAGTGGGACAGTTGGATTAGTTTGGGGACAGACACAGGTCTGTGGGGACAAAGTGGGACAGTGGGATTAGTTTGGGGACTGACACAGGGCTGTGGGGAGAGAGTGGGACAGTGGGATTAGTTTTGGGATTGACACAGGTCTGTGGGGAGAGATTGGGGCAGTGGGATTAGTTTGGGCACAGACAAAGGGCTGTGGGGACAGAGTGGGACAGTGGGATTAGTTTGGGGACTGACACAGGGCTGTGGGGAGAGAGTGGGACAGTAGGATTAGTTTGGGGACTGACACAGGACTGTGGGGAGAGAGTGGGACAGTGGGATTAGTTTTGGGACTGACACAGGTCTGTGGGGAGAGAGTGGGGCAGTGGGATTAGTTTGGGGACTGACACAGGTCTGTGGGGAGAGAGTGGGACAGTGGGATTAGTTTGGGGACTGACACAGGGCTGTGGGGAGAGAGTGGGACAGTTGGATTAGTTTGGGGACTGACACAGGACTGTGGTGAGAGAGTGGGACAGTGGGATTAGTTTGGGGACTGACACAGGACTGTGGGGAGAGATTGTGACAGTGGGATTAGTTTGGGAACTTACACAGGGCTGTGGGGAGGAGCTGGGACAGTGGGATAAGTTTCGGGACTGACACAGGACTGTGGGGAGAGTTTGGGACAGTGGGATTAGTTTGGAGACTGACACAGGGCTGTGGGGAGAGAATGGAACAGTGGGTTTAGTTTGGGGACTGACACAGGGCAGTGGGGAGAGAATGGGACAGTGGGTTTAGTTTGGGGACTGACACAGGACTGTGGGGAGAGAGTGGGACAGTGGGATTAGTTTTGGGACAGACACAGGTCTGTGGGGAGAGAGTGGGGCAGTGGGATTAGTTTGGGGACTGACACAGGTCTGTGGGGAGAGAGTGGGACAGTGGGATTATTTGGGGACTGACACAGGACTGTGGTGAGAGAGTGGGACAGTGGGATTAGTTTGGGGACTGACACAGGGCTGTGGGGAGAGAATGGGACAGTGGGATTAGTTTGGGAACTGACACAGGGCTGTGGGGAGAGAGTGGGACAGTGGGATTAGTTTGGGAACTGACACAGGACTGTGGGGAGAGAGTGGGACAGTGGGATTAGTTTGGGGACTGACACAGGACTGTGGGGAGAGAGTGTGACAGTGGGATTAGTTTGGGAACTGACACAGGGCTGTGGGGAGGAGGTGGGACAGTGGGATAAGTTTTGGGACTGACACAGGACTGTGGGTAGAGAATGGGACAGTGGGTTTAGTTTGGGGACTGACACAGGGCTGTGGGGAGAGAAAGGGACTGTGGGTTTAGTTTGGAGACTGACACAGGGCTGTGGGGAGAGAATGGGACAGTGGGTTTAGTTTGGGGACTGACACAGGGCTGTGGGGAGAGAATGGGACTGTGGGTTTAGTTTGGGGACTAACACAGGGCTGTGGGGAGAGAATGGGACAGTGGGTTTAGTTTGGGGACTGACGCAGGGCTGTGGGGAGAGAATGGGACGGTGGGTTTAGTTTGGGGACTGAAACAGGGCTGTGGGGAGAGAGTGGGACAGTGGGATTAGTTTGGGAACTGACACAGGGCTGTGGGGAGAGAGTGGGACAGTGGGATTAGTTTGGGGACTGACACTGGTCTGTGGGGACAGAGTGGGCAGTGGGGTTTGTTTGGGGCTGACACAGGACTGTGGGGAGAGAGTGGGACAGTTGGATTAGTTTGGGGACAGACACAGGTCTGTGGGGACAGAGTGGGACAGTGGGATTAGTTTGGGGACTGACACAGGGCTGTGGGGAGAGAGTGGGACAGTGGGATTAGTTTTGGGATTGACACAGGTCTGTGGGGAGAGATTGGGGCAGTGGGATTAGTTTGGGCACTCACACAGGACTGTGGGGAGAGAGTGGGACAGTGGGATTAGTTTTGGGACTGACACAGGTCTGTGGGGAGAGAGTGGGGCAGTGGGATTAGTTTGGGGACTGACACAGGTCTGTGGGGAGAGAGTGGGACATTGGGATTAGTTTGGGGACTGAAACAGGTCTGTGGGGAGAGAGTGGGATAGTGGGATTAGTTTGGGGACTGACACAGGACTGTGGTGAGAGAGTGGGACAGTGGGATTAGTTTGGGGACTGACACAGGACTGTGGGGAGAGATTGTGACAGTGGGATTAGTTTGGGAACTTACACAGAGCTGTGGGGAGGAGGTGGGACAGTGGGATAAGTTTCGGGACTGACACAGGACTGTGGGGAGAGTGTGGGACAGTGGGATTAGTTTGGAGACTGACACAGGGCTGTGGGGAGAGAATGGGACAGTGGGTTTAGTTTGGGGACTGACACAGGGCTGTGGGGAGAGAATGGGACAGTGGGTTTAGTTTGGGGACTGACACAGGGCTGTGGGGAGAGAATGGGACAGTGGATTTAGTTTGGGGACTGACACAGGGCTGTGGGGAGAGAATGGGACAGTGGGTTTAGTTTGGGGACTAACAGGGCTGTGGGGAGAGAATGGGACAGTGGGTTTAGTTTGGGGACTGACACAGGGCTGTGGGGAGAGAATGGGACAGTGGGTTTAGTTTGGGGACTGACACAGGGCTGTGGGGAGGAGCTGGGACAGTGGGATTAGTTTGGGGAACTGACACAGGACTGTGGGGAGAGAGTGGGACAGTGGGGTTAGTTTGGGGCTGACACAGGACTGTGGGGAGAGAGTGGGACTGTTGGATTAGTTTGGGGACAGACACAGGTCTGTGGGGACAGAGTGGGACAGTGGGATTAGTTAGGGGACTGACACAGGGCTGTGGGGAGAGAGTGGGACAGTGGGATTAGTTTTGGGATTGACACAGGTCTGTGGGGAGAGATTGGGGCAGTGGGATTAGTTTGGGCACAGACACAGGGCTGTGGGGACAGAGTGGGACAGTGGGATTAGTTTGGGGACTGACACAGGGCTGTGGGGAGAGAGTGGGACAGTAGGATTAGTTTGGGGACTGACACAGGACTGTGGGGAGAGAGTGGGACAGTGGGATTAGTTTTGGGACTGACACAGGTCTGTGGGGAGAGAGTGGGGCAGTGGGATTAGTTTGGGGACTGACACAGGTCTGTGGGGAGAGAGTGGGACAGTGGGATTAGTTTGGGGACTGACACAGGGCTGTGGGGAGAGAGTGGGACAGTGGGATTAGTTTGGGGACTGACACAGGACTGTGGTGAGAGAGTGGGACAGTGGGATTAGTTTGGGGACTGACACAGGACTGTGGGGAGAGATTGTGACAGTGGGATTAGTTTGGGAACTTACACAGGGCTGTGGGGAGGAGCTGGGACAGTGGGATAAGTTTCGGGACTGAGACAGGACTGTGGGGAGAGTGTGGGACAGTGGGATTAGTTTGGAGACTGACACAGGGCTGTGGGGAGAGAATAGGACAGTGGGTTTAGTTTGGGGACTGACACAGGGCTGTGGGGAGAGAATGGGACAGTGGGTTTAGTTTGGGGACTGACACAGGGCTGTATGGAGAGAATGGGACAGTGGATTTAGTTTGGGGACTGACACAGGGCTGTGGGGAGAGAATGGGACAGTGGGTTTAGTTTGGGGACTGACACAGGGCTGTGGGGAGAGAGTGGGACAGTGGGTTTAGTTTGGGGACTGACACAGGGCTGTGGGGAGAGAATGGGACAGTGGGTTTAGTTTGGGTACTGACACAGGGCTGTGGGGAGAGAATGGGACAGTGGGTTTAGTTTGCGGACTGACACAGGTCTGTGGGGAGAGAGTGGGACAGTGGGATTAGTTTGGGAACTGACACAGGGCTGTTGCGAGAGAGTGGGACAGTGGGATTAGTTTCGGGACTGACACAGGTCTGTGGGGACAGAGTGGGCAGTGGGGTTAGTTTGGGGCTGACACAGGACTGTGGGGAGAGAGTGGGACAGTTGGATTAGTTTGGGGAAAGACAGGTCTGTGTGACAGAGTGGGACAGTGGGATTAGTTTGGGGACTGACACAGGGCTGTGGGGAGAGAGTGGGACAGTGGAATTAGTTTTGGGATTGACACAGGACTGTGGGGAGAGATTGGGGCAGTGGGATTAGTTTGGGGACTGACACAGGGCCGTGGGGAGAGAGTGGGACAGTGGGATTAGTTTGGGGACTGACACAGGGCTGTGGGGAGAGAGTGGGACAGTGGGATTAGTTTGGGGACAGACACAGGGCTGTGGGGACAGAGTGGGACAGTGGGATTAGTTTGGGGACTGACACAGGGCTGTGGGGAGAGAGTGGGACAGTGGGATTAGTTTGGGGACTGACACAGGACTGTGGGGAGAGAGTGGGACAGTGCGCTTAGTTTGGGGACTGACACAGGACAGTTCGGAGAGAGAGGGACAGTGGGACTAGTTTGGGGATGTGGTGAACTACATATACCTGTCTGGACTGCTCCTGTGGCTCCTCCCACAGACCCCTGTATAAAGGCGACTGAGGCCTGTTGCCCAGCCTCAGACCCCAGGATGTAGTGTTGTTCAATCTTCCAGTCAATAAAAGCCGATACCTCGCTTCTTACGTCTCAGAGTGAGTTATTGATGGTGCATCAGGGGACAGACACAGGGCTGTGGGGAGTGAGTGGGACAGTGGGATTAGTGTGGGGACAGACACAGGGCTGTGGGGAGAGAGTGGGACAGTGGGATTAGTTTGGGGACTGACACAGGGTAGTTTTGAGAGAGTGGGACAGTGGTATTAGTTTTGGGACTGACACAGGGTTGTGGGGAGAGAGTGGGACAGTGCGCTTAGTTTGGGGACTGACACAGGACTGTTCGGAGAGAGTGGGACAGTGGGATTAGTTTTGGGACTGACACAGGTCTGTGGGTTGAGAGTGGGACAGTGGGATTAGTTTGGGGACTGACACAGGACTGTGGGGAGAGAGTGGGACGGTGCAATTAATTTGGGGAGTGACACGGGGCTGTGTGGAGAGAGTGGGAGAGTGGGATTAGTTTGGGGACTGACAGGGCTGTGGGGACAGAGTGGGACAGTGGGATTAGTTTGGGGACTGACACAGGACAGTGGAGAGAGTGGGACAGTGGGATTAGTTTGGGGACTGACACAGGACTGTGGTGAGAGAGTGGGACAGTGGGATTAGTTTCGGGACTGACACAGGTCTGTGGGTTGAGAGTGGGACAGTGGGATTAGTTTGGGGACTGACACAGGACTGTGGTGAAACAGTGGGACAGTGGGATTAGTTTAGGGACTGACAGAGGACTGTGGGGAGAGAGTGGGACAGTGGGATTAGTTTATGGACTGATACAGTGCTGTGGTGAGACAGTGGGACTGTGGGATTAGTTTAGGGACTGATACATGGCTGTGGGGAGAGAGTGGGGCAGTGGGATTAGTTTGGGGACTGACACAGGACTGTGGGGAGAGTGTGGGACAGTGGGATTAGTTTGGAGACTGACACAGGGCTGTCGGGAGAGAATGGGACAGTGGGTTTAGTTTGGGGACTGACACAGGGCTGTGGGGAGAGAATGGGACAGTGGGTTTAGTTTGGGGACTGAAACAGGGCGGAGGGGAGAGAATGGGACAGTGGATTTAGTTTGGGGACTGACACAGGGCTGTGGGGAGAGAATGGGACAGTGGGTTTAGTTTGGGGACTAACACAGGGCTGTGGGGAGAGAATGGGACAGTGGGTTTAGTTTGGGGACTGACACAGGGCTGTGGGGAGAGAATGGGACAGTGGGTTTAGTTTGGGGACTGACACAGGGCTGTGGGGAGAGAATGGGACAGTGGGTTTAGTTTGGGGACTGACACAGGTCTGTGGGGAGAGAGTGGGACAGTGGGATTAGTTTGGGAACTGACACAGGGCTGTGGGGAGAGAGTGGGACAGTGGGATTAGTTTGGGGACTGACACAGGACTGTGGGGAGAGAGTGGGACAGTGGGATTAGTTTGGGGACTGACACAGGACTGTGCGGAGAGAGTGGAGCAGTGGGATTAGTTTGGGGACTGACACAGGACAGTGGAGAGAGAGTGGGACAGTGGGATTAGTTTGGGGACTGACACAGGGCTGTGGGGAGAGAGTGGGACAGTGGGATTAGTTTGGGGACTGACACAGGACTGTGGGGAGAGAGTGGGACAGTGGGATTAGTTTTAGGACTGACACAGGACTGTGGTGAGAGAGTGGGACAGTGGGATTAGTTTTGGGACTGACACAGGACTGTGGTGAGAGAGTGGGACACTGGGATTAGTTTTGGGACTGACACAGGACTGTGGTGAGAGAGTGGGACAGTGGGGTTAGTTTGGGGACTGACACAGGTCTGTGGGGAGAGAGTGGGGCAGTGGGATTAGTTTGGGGACTGACACAGGGCTGTGGGGAGAGGGTGGGACAGTGGGATTAGTTTGGGAACTGACACAGGACTGTGGGGAGGAATTGGGACAGTGGGATTAGTTCGGGGACTGACACAGGACTGTGGTGAGAGAGTGGGACAGTCGGATTAGTTTGGGGACTGACACAGGACTGTGGGGAGGAATTGGGACAGTGGGATTAGTTCGGGGACTTACACAGTGCTGTGGGGAGGGAGTGGGACAGTGGGATTAGTTTTGGCACTGACACAGGGCTGTGGGGAGAGAGTGGGACAGTGGGATTAGTGTGGGGACTGACACTGGTCTGTGGGGACAGAGTGGGCAGTGGGGTAAGTTTGGGGCTGACACAGGACTGTGGGGAGAGAGTAGGACAGTTGGATTAGTTTGGGGACAGACACAGGTCTGTGGGGACAGAGTGGGACAGTGGGATTAGTTTGGGGACTGACACAGGGCTGTGGGGAGAGAGTGGGACAGTGGGATTAGTTTTGGGATTGACACAGGTCTGTGGGGAGAGATTGGGGCAGTGGGATTAGTTTGGGCACAGACACAGGGCTGTGGGGACAGAGTGGGACAGTGGGATTAGTTTGGGGACTGACACAGGGCTGTGGGGAGAGGGTGGGACAGTAGGATTAGTTTGGGGACTGACACAGGACTGTGGGGAGAGAGTGGGACAGTGGGATTAGTTTTGGGACTGACACAGGTCTGTGGGGAGAGAGTGGGGCAGTGGGATTAGTTTGGGGACTGACACAGGTCTGTGGGGAGAGAGTGGGACAGTGGGATTAGTTTGGGGACTGACACAGGGCTGTGGGGAGAGAGTGGGACAGTGAGATTAGTTTGGGGACTGACACAGGACTGTGGTGAGAGAGTGGGACAGTGGGATTAGTTTGGGGACTGACACAGGACTGTGGAGAGAGTCTGGGACAGTGGGATTAGTTTGGAGACTGACACAGGGCTGTGGGGAGAGAATGGGACAGTGGGTTTAGTTTGGGGACTGACACAGGGCTGTGGGGAGAGAATGGGACAGTGGGTTTAGTTTGGGGACAGACACAGGATTGTGGTGAGAGAGTGGGACTGTGGGATTAGTTTTGGGACAGACACAGGACTGTGGGGAGAGAGTGGGGCAGTGGGATTAGTTTTGGGACTGACACAGGACTGTGGTGAGAGAGTGGGACAGTGGGATTAGTTTTGGGACAGACACAGGACTGTGGTGAGAGAGTGGGACAGTGGGATTAGTTTTGGGACTGACACAGGACTGTGGTGAGAGAGTGGGACACTGGGATTAGTTTTGGGACTGACACAGGACTGTGGTGAGAGAGTGGGACAGTGGGATTAGTTTGGGGACTGACACAGGTCTGTGGGGAGAGAGTGGGGCAGTGGGATTAGTTTGGGGACTGACACAGGGCTGTGGGGAGAGAGTGGGACAGTAGGATTAGTTTGGGGACTGACACAGGACTGTGGGGAGAGAGTGGGACAGTGGGATTAGTTTTGGGACTGACACAGGTCTGTGGGGAGAGAGTGGGGCAGTGGGATTAGTTTGGGGACTGACACAGGGCTGTGGGGACAGAGTGGGACAGTGGGATTAGTTTGGGGACTGACACAGGGCTGTGGGGAGAGAGTGGGACAGTAGGATTAGTTTGGGGACTGACACAGGACTGTGGGGAGAGAGTGGGACAGTGGGATTAGTTTTGGGACTGACACAGGTCTGTGGGGAGAGAGTGGGGCAGTGGGATTAGTTTGGGGACTGACACAGGTCTGTGGGGAGAGAGTGGGACAGTGGGATTAGTTTGGGGACTGACACAGGGCTGTGGGGAGAGAGTGGGACAGTGAGATTAGTTTGGGGACTGACACAGGACTGTGGTGAGAGAGTGGGACAGTGGGATTAGTTTGGGGACTGACACAGGACTGTGGGGAGAGATTGTGACAGTGGGATTAGTTTGGGAACTTACACAGGGCTGTGGGGAGGAGCTGGGACAGTGGGATAAGTTTCGGGACTGACACAGGACTGTGGGGAGAGTCTGGGACAGTGGGATTAGTTTGGAGACTGACACAGGGCTGTGGGGAGAGAATGGGACAGTGGGTTTAGTTTGGGGACTGACACAGGGCTGTGGGGAGAGAATGGGACAGTGGGTTTAGTTTGGGGACTGACACAGGGCTGTGGGGAGAGAATGGGATAGTGGATTTAGTTTGGGGACTGACACAGGGCTGTGGGGAGAGAATGGGACAGTGGGTTTAGTTTGGGGACTGACACAGGGCTGTGGGGAGAGAATGGGATAGTGGATTTAGTTTGGGGACTGACACAGGGCTGTGGGGAGAGAGTGGGACAGTGGGATTAGTTTGGGAACTTACACAGGGCTGTGGGGAGGAGCTGGGACAGTGGGATAAGTTTCGGGACTGACACAGGACTGTGGGGAGAGTCTGGGACAGTGGGATTAGTTTGGAGACTGACACAGGGCTGTGGGGAGAGAATGGGACAGTGGGTTTAGTTTGGGGACTGACACAGGGCTGTGGGGAGAGAATGGGACAGTGGGTTTAGTTTGGGGACTGACACAGGGCTGTGGGGAGAGAATGGGATAGTGGATTTAGTTTGGGGACTGACACAGGGCTGTGGGGAGAGAATGGGACAGTGGGTTTAGTTTGGGGACTGACACAGGGCTGTGGGGAGAGAATGGGATAGTGGATTTAGTTTGGGGACTGACACAGGGCTGTGGGGAGAGAATGGGACAGTGGGTTTAGTTTGGGGACAGACACAGGATTGTGGTGAGAGAGTCGGACAGTGTGATTAGTTTTGGGACAGACACAGGACTGTGGGGAGAGAGTGGGGCAGTGGGATTAGTTTTGGGACTGACACAGGACTGTGGTGAGAGAGTGGGACAGTGGGATTAGTTTTGGGACAGACACAGGACTGTGGTGAGAGAGTGGGACAGTGGGATTAGTTTTGGGACTGACACAGGACTGTGGTGAGAGAGTGGGACACTGGGATTAGTTTTGGGACTGACACAGGACTGTGGTGAGAGAGTGGGACAGTGGGATTAGTTTGGGGACTGACACAGGTCTGTGGGGAGAGAGTGGGGCAGTGGGATTAGTTTGGGGACTGACACAGGGCTGTGGGGAGAGGGTGGGACAGTGGGATTAGTTTGGGGACTGACACAGGACTGTGGGGAGGAATTTGGACAGTAGGATTAGTTCGGGGACTGACACAGGACTGTGGTGAGAGAGTGGGACAGTCGGATTAGTTTGGGGACTGACACAGGACTGTGGGGAGGAATTGGGACAGTGGGATTAGTTCGGGGACTGACACAGGGCTGTGGGGAGAGAGTGGGAGAGTGGGATTAGTTTTGGGACAGACACAGGGCTGTGGGGACAGAGAGGGACAGTGGGATTAGTTTGGGGACCTACACAGGGCTGTGGGGACAGAGAGGGACAGTGGGATTAGTTTGGGGACTGACACAGGGCTGTGGGGAGAGGGTGGGACAGTGGGATTAGTTTGGGGACTGACACAGGACTGTGGGGAGGAATTGGGACAGTAGGATTAGTTCGGGGACTGACACAGGACTGTGGTGAGAGAGTGGGACAGTCGGATTAGTTTGGGGACTGACACAGGACTGTGGGGAGGAATTGGGACAGTGGGATTAGTTCGGGGACTGACACAGGGCTGTGGGGAGAGAGTGGGAGAGTGGGATTAGTTTTGGGACAGACACAGGGCTGTGGGGACAGAGAGGGACAGTGGGATTAGTTTGGGGACTGACACAGGGCTGTGGGGAGAGAGTGGGACAGTAGGATTAGTTTGGGGACTGACACAGGACTGTGGGGAGAGAGTGGGACAGTGGGATTAGTTTTGGGACTGACACAGGTCTGTGGGGAGAGAGTGGGGCAGTGGGATTAGTTTGGGGACTGACACAGGTCTGTGGGGAGAGAGTGGGACAGTGGGATTAGTTTGGGGGCTGACACAGGGCTGTGGGGAGAGAGTGGGACAGTGAGATTAGTTTGGGGACTGACACAGGACTGTGGTGAGAGAGTGGGACAGTGGGATTAGTTTGGGGACTGACACAGGACTGTGGGGAGAGATTGTGACAGTGGGATTAGTTTGGGAACTTACACAGGGCTGTGGGGAGGAGCTGGGACAGTGGGATAAGTTTCGGGACTGACACAGGACTGTGGGGAGAGTCTGGGACAGTGGGATTAGTTTGGAGACTGACACAGGGCTGTGGGGAGAGAATGGGACAGTGGGTTTAGTTTGGGGACTGACACAGGGCTGTGGGGAGAGAATGGGACAGTGGGTTTAGTTTGGGGACTGACACAGGGCTGTGGGGAGAGAATGGGATAGTGGATTTAGTTTGGGGACTGACACAGGGCTGTGGGGAGAGAATGGGACAGTGGGTTTAGTTTGGGGACTGACACAGGGCTGTGGGGAGAGAATGGGATAGTGGATTTAGTTTGGGGACTGACACAGGGCTGTGGGGAGAGAGTGGGACAGTGGGATTAGTTTGGGAACTTACACAGGGCTGTGGGGAGGAGCTGGGACAGTGGGATAAGTTTCGGGACTGACACAGGACTGTGGGGAGAGTCTGGGACAGTGGGATTAGTTTGGAGACTGACACAGGGCTGTGGGGAGAGAATGGGACAGTGGGTTTAGTTTGGGGACTGACACAGGGCTGTGGGGAGAGAATGGGACAGTGGGTTTAGTTTGGGGACTGACACAGGGCTGTGGGGAGAGAATGGGATAGTGGATTTAGTTTGGGGACTGACACAGGGCTGTGGGGAGAGAATGGGACAGTGGGTTTAGTTTGGGGACTGACACAGGGCTGTGGGGAGAGAATGGGATAGTGGATTTAGTTTGGGGACTGACACAGGGCTGTGGGGAGAGAATGGGACAGTGGGTTTAGTTTGGGGACAGACACAGGATTGTGGTGAGAGAGTCGGACAGTGTGATTAGTTTTGGGACAGACACAGGACTGTGGGGAGAGAGTGGGGCAGTGGGATTAGTTTTGGGACTGACACAGGACTGTGGTGAGAGAGTGGGACAGTGGGATTAGTTTTGGGACAGACACAGGACTGTGGTGAGAGAGTGGGACAGTGGGATTAGTTTTGGGACTGACACAGGACTGTGGTGAGAGAGTGGGACACTGGGATTAGTTTTGGGACTGACACAGGACTGTGGTGAGAGAGTGGGACAGTGGGATTAGTTTGGGGACTGACACAGGTCTGTGGGGAGAGAGTGGGGCAGTGGGATTAGTTTGGGGACTGACACAGGGCTGTGGGGAGAGGGTGGGACAGTGGGATTAGTTTGGGGACTGACACAGGACTGTGGGGAGGAATTTGGACAGTAGGATTAGTTCGGGGACTGACACAGGACTGTGGTGAGAGAGTGGGACAGTCGGATTAGTTTGGGGACTGACACAGGACTGTGGGGAGGAATTGGGACAGTGGGATTAGTTCGGGGACTGACACAGGGCTGTGGGGAGAGAGTGGGAGAGTGGGATTAGTTTTGGGACAGACACAGGGCTGTGGGGACAGAGAGGGACAGTGGGATTAGTTTGGGGACCTACACAGGGCTGTGGGGACAGAGAGGGACAGTGGGATTAGTTTGGGGACTGACACAGGGCTGTGGGGAGAGGGTGGGACAGTGGGATTAGTTTGGGGACTGACACAGGACTGTGGGGAGGAATTGGGACAGTAGGATTAGTTCGGGGACTGACACAGGACTGTGGTGAGAGAGTGGGACAGTCGGATTAGTTTGGGGACTGACACAGGACTGTGGGGAGGAATTGGGACAGTGGGATTAGTTCGGGGACTGACACAGGGCTGTGGGGAGAGAGTGGGAGAGTGGGATTAGTTTTGGGACAGACACAGGGCTGTGGGGACAGAGAGGGACAGTGGGATTAGTTTGGGGACTGAGACAGGACTGTGGTGAGAGAGTGGGACAGTCGGATTAGTTTGGGGACTGACACAGGACTGTGGGGAGGAATTGGGACAGTGGGATTAGTTCGGGGACTGACACAGGGCTGTGGGGAGAGGGTGGGACAGTGGGATTAGTTTGGGGACTGACACAGGACTGTGGGGAGGAATTTGGACAGTGGGATTAGTTTATGGACTGATACAGTGCTGTGGTGAGACAGTGGGACTGTGGGATTAGTTTAGGGACTGATACAGGGCTGTGGGGAGACAGTGGGACAGTGGGATTAGTTTGGGGACTGACACAGGACTGTGTGGAGAGAGTGGGACAGTGGGATTAGTTTGGGGACTGACACAGGTCTGTGGGGAGAGAGTGGGACAGTGGGATTAGTTTGGGGACTGACACAGGACTGTGGGGAGAGATTGTGACAGTGGGATTAGTTTGGGAACTTACACAGGGCTGTGGGGAGGAGCTGGGACAGTGGGATAAGTTTCGGGACTGAGACAGGACTGTGGTGAGAGAGTGGGACAGTGGGTTTAGTTTGGAGACTGACACAGGGCTGTGGGGAGAGAATAGGACAGTGTGTTTAGTTTGGGGACTGACACAGGGCTGTGGGGAGAGAATGGGACAGTGGGTTTAGTTTGGGGACTGACACAGGGCTGTATGGAGAGAATGGGACAGTGGATTTAGTTTGGGGACTGACACAGGGCTGTGGGGAGAGAATGGGACAGTGGGTTTAGTTTGGGGACTAACACAGGGCTGTGGGGAGAGAATGGGACAGTAGGTTTAGTTTGCGGACTGACACAGGGCTGTGGGGAGAGAATGGGACAGTGGGTTTAGTTTGGGGACTGACACAGGTCTGTGGGGAGAGAGTGGGACAGTGGGATTAGTTTGGGGACAGACACAGGTCTGTGGGCACAGAGTGGGCAGTGGGGTTAGTTTGGGGCTGACACAGGACTGTGGGGAGAGAGTGGGACAGTTGGATTAGTTTGGGGAAAGACACAGGTCTGTGGGACAGAGTGGGACAGTGGGATTAGTTTGGGGACTGACACAGGGCTGTGGGGAGAGAGTGGGACAGTGCGATTAGTTTTGGGATTGACACAGGACTGTGGGGAGAGATTGGGGCAGTGGGATTAGTTTGGGGACTGACACAGGGCCGTGGGGAGAGAGTGGGACAGTGGGATTAGTTTGGGGACTGACACAGGGCTGTGGGGAGAGAGTGGGACAGTGGGATTAGTTTGGGGACTGACACAGGGCTGTGGGGAGAGAGTGGGACAGTGGGAGGATTAGTTTGGGGACAGACACAGGGCTGTGGGGACAGAGTGGGACAGTGGGATTAGTTTGGGGACTCACACAGGGCTGTGGGGAGAGAGTGGGACAGTGGGATTAGTTTGGGGACTGCCACAGGACTGTGGGGAGAGAGTGGGACAGTGCGCTTAGTTTGGGGACTGACATAGGACAGTTCGGAGAGAGAGGGACAGTGGGACTAGTTTGGGGATGTGGTGAACTACATATACCTGTCTGGACTGCTCCTGTGGCTCCTCCCACAGACCCCTGTATAAAGCCGACTGAGGCCTGTTGCCCAGCCTCAGACCCCAGGATGTAGTGTTGTTCAATCTTCCAGTCAATAAAAGCCGATACCTCGCTTCTTACGTCTCAGAGTGAGTTATTGATGGTGCATCAGGGGACTGACACAGGGCTGTGGGGAGAGAATGGGACAGTGGGTTTAGTTTGGGGACTGACACAGGTCTGTGGGGAGAGAGTGGGACAGTGGGATTAGTTTGGGGACTGACACAGGACTGTGGGGAGAGAGTAGGACAGTGCGATTAATTTGGGGAGTGACACGGGGCTGTGTGGAGAGAGTGGGAGAGTGGGATTAGTTTGGGGACTGACACAGGACTGTGGGGAGAGAGTGGGACAGTGGGATTAGTTTGGGAACTTACACAGGGCTGTGGGGAGGAGCTGGGACAGTGGGATAAGTTTCGGGACTGACACAGGACTGTGGGGAGAGTCTGGGACAGTGGGATTAGTTTGGAGACTGACACAGGGCTGTGGGGAGAGAATGGGACAGTGGGTTTAGTTTGGGGACTGACACAGGGCTGTGGGGAGAGAATGGGACAGTGGGTTTAGTTTGGGGACTGACACAGGGCTGTGGGGAGAGAATGGGATAGTGGATTTAGTTTGGGGACTGACACAGGGCTGTGGGGAGAGAATGGGACAGTGGGTTTAGTTTGGGGACTGACACAGGGCTGTGGGGAGAGAATGGGATAGTGGATTTAGTTTGGGGACTGACACAGGGCTGTGGGGAGAGAATGGGACAGTGGGTTTAGTTTGGGGACAGACACAGGATTGTGGTGAGAGAGTCGGACAGTGTGATTAGTTTTGGGACAGACACAGGACTGTGGGGAGAGAGTGGGGCAGTGGGATTAGTTTTGGGACTGACACAGGACTGTGGTGAGAGAGTGGGACAGTGGGATTAGTTTTGGGACAGACACAGGACTGTGGTGAGAGAGTGGGACAGTGGGATTAGTTTTGGGACTGACACAGGACTGTGGTGAGAGAGTGGGACACTGGGATTAGTTTTGGGACTGACACAGGACTGTGGTGAGAGAGTGGGACAGTGGGATTAGTTTGGGGACTGACACAGGTCTGTGGGGAGAGAGTGGGGCAGTGGGATTAGTTTGGGGACTGACACAGGGCTGTGGGGAGAGGGTGGGACAGTGGGATTAGTTTGGGGACTGACACAGGACTGTGGGGAGGAATTTGGACAGTAGGATTAGTTCGGGGACTGACACAGGACTGTGGTGAGAGAGTGGGACAGTCGGATTAGTTTGGGGACTGACACAGGACTGTGGGGAGGAATTGGGACAGTGGGATTAGTTCGGGGACTGACACAGGGCTGTGGGGAGAGAGTGGGAGAGTGGGATTAGTTTTGGGACAGACACAGGGCTGTGGGGACAGAGAGGGACAGTGGGATTAGTTTGGGGACCTACACAGGGCTGTGGGGACAGAGAGGGACAGTGGGATTAGTTTGGGGACTGACACAGGGCTGTGGGGAGAGGGTGGGACAGTGGGATTAGTTTGGGGACTGACACAGGACTGTGGGGAGGAATTGGGACAGTAGGATTAGTTCGGGGACTGACACAGGACTGTGGTGAGAGAGTGGGACAGTCGGATTAGTTTGGGGACTGACACAGGACTGTGGGGAGGAATTGGGACAGTGGGATTAGTTCGGGGACTGACACAGGGCTGTGGGGAGAGAGTGGGAGAGTGGGATTAGTTTTGGGACAGACACAGGGCTGTGGGGACAGAGAGGGACAGTGGGATTAGTTTGGGGACTGAGACAGGACTGTGGTGAGAGAGTGGGACAGTCGGATTAGTTTGGGGACTGACACAGGACTGTGGGGAGGAATTGGGACAGTGGGATTAGTTCGGGGACTGACACAGGGCTGTGGGGAGAGGGTGGGACAGTGGGATTAGTTTGGGGACTGACACAGGACTGTGGGGAGGAATTTGGACAGTGGGATTAGTTTATGGACTGATACAGTGCTGTGGTGAGACAGTGGGACTGTGGGATTAGTTTAGGGACTGATACAGGGCTGTGGGGAGACAGTGGGACAGTGGGATTAGTTTGGGGACTGACACAGGACTGTGTGGAGAGAGTGGGACAGTGGGATTAGTTTGGGGACTGACCCAGGTCTGTGGGGAGAGAGTGGGACAGTGGGATTAGTTTGGGGACTGACACAGGACTGTGGGGAGAGATTGTGACAGTGGGATTAGTTTGGGAACTTACACAGGGCTGTGGGGAGGAGCTGGGACAGTGGGATAAGTTTCGGGACTGAGACAGGACTGTGGTGAGAGAGTGGGACAGTGGGTTTAGTTTGGAGACTGACACAGGGCTGTGGGGAGAGAATAGGACAGTGTGTTTAGTTTGGGGACTGACACAGGGCTGTGGGGAGAGAATGGGACAGTGGGTTTAGTTTGGGGACTGACACAGGGCTGTATGGAGAGAATGGGACAGTGGATTTAGTTTGGGGACTGACACAGGGCTGTGGGGAGAGAATGGGACAGTGGGTTTAGTTTTTGGACTAACACAGGGCTGTGGGGAGAGAATGGGACAGTAGGTTTAGTTTGCGGACTGACACAGGGCTGTGGGGAGAGAATGGGACAGTGGGTTTAGTTTGGGGACTGACACAGGTCTGTGGGGAGAGAGTGGGACAGTGGGATTAGTTTGGGGACAGACACAGGTCTGTGGGCACAGAGTGGGCAGTGGGGTTAGTTTGGGGCTGACACAGGACTGTGGGGAGAGAGTGGGACAGTTGGATTAGTTTGGGGAAAGACACAGGTCTGTGGGACAGAGTGGGACAGTGGGATTAGTTTGGGGACTGACACAGGGCTGTGGGGAGAGAGTGGGACAGTGCGATTAGTTTTGGGATTGACACAGGACTGTGGGGAGAGATTGGGGCAGTGGGATTAGTTTGGGGACTGACACAGGGCCGTGGGGAGAGAGTGGGACAGTGGGATTAGTTTGGGGACTGACACAGGGCTGTGGGGAGAGAGTGGGACAGTGGGATTAGTTTGGGGACTGACACAGGGCTGTGGGGAGAGAGTGGGACAGTGGGAGGATTAGTTTGGGGACAGACACAGGGCTGTGGGGACAGAGTGGGACAGTGGGATTAGTTTGGGGACTCACACAGGGCTGTGGGGAGAGAGTGGGACAGTGGGATTAGTTTGGGGACTGCCACAGGACTGTGGGGAGAGAGTGGGACAGTGCGCTTAGTTTGGGGACTGACATAGGACAGTTCGGAGAGAGAGGGACAGTGGGACTAGTTTGGGGATGTGGTGAACTACATATACCTGTCTGGACTGCTCCTGTGGCTCCTCCCACAGACCCCTGTATAAAGCCGACTGAGGCCTGTTGCCCAGCCTCAGACCCCAGGATGTAGTGTTGTTCAATCTTCCAGTCAATAAAAGCCGATACCTCGCTTCTTACGTCTCAGAGTGAGTTATTGATGGTGCATCAGGGGACAGACACAGGGCTGTGGGGAGTGAGTGGGACAGTGGGATTAGTTTGGGGACTGACACAGGGTTGTGGGGAGAGAGTGGGACAGTGCGCTTAGTTTGGGGACTGACACAGGACTGTTCGGAGAGAGTGGGACAGTGGGATTAGTTTTGGGACTGACACAGGTCTGTGGGTTGAGAGTGGGACAGTGGGATTAGTTTGGGGACTGACACAGGACTGTGGGGAGAGAGTAGGACAGTGCGATTAATTTGGGGAGTGACACGGGGCTGTGTGGAGAGAGTGGGAGAGTGGGATTAGTTTGGGGACTGACACAGGACTGTGGGGAGAGAGTGGGACAGTGGGATTAGTTTGGGTTTGACACAGGGCTGTGGGGAGAGAGTGGGGCAGTGGGATTAGTTTGGGTTTGACACATGGCTGTGGGGAGAGAGTGGGACAGTGGGATTAGTTTGGGGACTGACACAGGACTGTGAGGAGAGAGTGGGAAAGTGGGATTAGTTTGGGGACTGACACAGGGCTGTGGGGAGAGAGTGGGACAGTGGGATTAGTTTGGGGACAGACACAGGGCTGTGGGGACAGAGTGGGACAGTGGGATTAGTTTGGGGACTGACACAGGGCTGTGGGGAGAGAGTGGGACAGTGGGATTAGTTTGGGGACTGACACAGGACTGTGGGGAGAGAGTGGGACAGTGGTATTAGTTTTGGGACTGACACAGGTCTGTGGGTTGAGAGTGGGACAGTGGGATTAGTTTGGGGACTGACACAGGACTGTGGGGAGAGAGTGGGACAGTGCGATTAATTTGGGGAGTGACACGGGGCAGTGTGGAGCGAGTGGGAGAGTGGGATTAGTTTGGTGACCGACACGGCTGTGGGGAGAGAGTGGGACAGTGGGATTAGTTTCGGGACTGACACAGGTCTGTGGGTTGAGAGTGGGACAGTGGGATTAGTTTGGGGACTGACACAGGACTGTGGTGAAAAAGTGGGACAGTGGGATTAGTTTAGGGACTGACACAGGACTGTGGGGAGAGAGTGGGACAGTGGGATTAGTTTAGGGACTGATACAGGGCTGTGGGGAGACAGTGGGACAGTGGGATTAGTTTGGGGACTGACACAGGACTGTGTGGAGAGAGTGGGACAGTGGGATTAGTTTGGGGACTGACACAGGACTGTGGGGAGAGAGTGGGACAGTGGGATTAGTTTGGGGACTGACACAGGACTGTGGGGAGAGAGTGGAACAGTGGGATTAGTTTGGGGACTGACACAGGGCTGTGGGGAGAGAGTGGGACAGTGGGATTAGTTCGGGGACTGACAGGGCAGTGGGGAGAGAGTGGGACAGTGGGACTAGTTGGAGGACTGACACAGGGCTGTGGTGAGAGAGTGGCACAGTGGGATTAGTTTGGGGACTGACAGGGCAGTGGGGAGAGAGTGGGACAGTGGGACTAGTTGGAGGACTGACACAGGGCTGTGGTGAGAGAGTGGCACAGTGGGATTAGTTTGGGGACTGACACAGGGCTGTGGGGAGAGTGGGACAGTGGGATTAGTCTGGGGACTGTCACAGCGTTGTGGGGAGAGAGTGGGACAGCGGGATTAGTTTGGGGACTGACACAGGACTGTGGGGAGAGAGTGGGACAGTGGGATTAGTTTTGGGACTGACACAGGGCTGTGGGGAGAGGGTGGGACAGTATGATTAGTTTGGGGACTGACACAGGACTGTTCGGAGAGAGTGGGACAGTGGGACTAGTTTGGGAACTGATACAGGACTGTTCGGAGAGAGTGGGACAGTGGGTTTAGGTTGGGGACTGACACAGGGGTGTGGGGAGAGAATGGGACAGTGGGTTTATTTTGGGGACTGACACAGGGCTGTGGGGAGAGAATGGGACAGTGGATTTAGTTTGGGGACTGACACAGGGCTGTGGGGAGAGAATGGGACAGTGGGTTTAGTTTGGGGACTGACACAGGGCTGTGGGGAGAGAATGGGACAGTGGGTTTAGTTTGGGGACTGACACAGGTCTGTGGGGAGAGAGTGGGACAGTGGGATTAGTTTGGGAACTGACACAGGTCTGTGGGGAGAGAGTGGGACAGTGGGATTAGTTTGGGGACTGACACAGGTCTGTGGGGACAGAGTGGGCAGTGGGGTTAGTTTGGTGCTGACACAGGACTGTGGGGAGAGATTGGGACAGTTGGATTAATTTGGGGAAAGACACAGGTCTGTGGGACAGAGTGGGACAGTGGGATTAGTTTGGGGACTGACACAGGGCTGTGGGGAGAGAGTGGGACAGTGGGATTAGTTTTGGGATTGACACAGGACTGTGGGGAGATATTGGGGCAGTGGGATTAGTTTGGGGACTGACTGTGGTGAACTAGATATACCTGTCTGACTTCTCCTGTGGCTCCTCCCAAGACCCTGCTGACTACCCCTGTGGCTCCTCCCACAGACCCCTGTATAAAGGCTACTGTGGCCTGCTGCTCTCCCTCATTTTCCCCAGGATGTAGTGTTGTTCTTCAGTCAATAAAAGCCGATATCTCACTACCTAAGTCTCGGCGTGAGTTATTGATGGTGCATCACTGACACAGGGCCGTGGGGAGAGAGTGGGACAGTGGGATTAGTTTGGGGACTGACACAGGGCGGTGGGGAGAGAGTGGGACAGTGGGATTAGTTTGGGGACTGACACAGGGCTGTGGGGAGAGAGTGGGACAGTGGGATTAGTTTGGGGACAGACACAGGGCTGTGGGGACAGAGTGGGACAGTGGGATTAGTTTGGGGACTGACACAGGGCTGTGGGGAGAGAGTGGGACAGTGGGATTAGTTTGGGGACTGACACAGGACTGCGGGGAGAGAGTGGGACAGTGCGCTTAGTTTGGGGACTGACACAGGACAGTTCGGAGAGAGAGGGACTGTGGGACTAGTTTGGGGATGTGGTGAAATACATATACCTGTCTGGACTGCTCCTGTGGCTCCTCCCACAGACCCCTGTATAAAGGCGACTGAGGCCTGTTGCCCAGCCTCAGACCCCAGGATGTAGTGTTGTTCAATCTTCCAGTCAATAAAAGCCGATACCTCGCTTCTTACGTCTCAGAGTGAGTTATTGATGGTGCGTCAGGGGACAGACACAGGGCTGTGGGGAGTGAGTGGGACAGTGGGATTAGTGTGGGGACAGACACAGGGCTGTGGGGAGAGAGTGGGACCGTGGGATTAGTTTGGGGACTGACACCGAGCAGTTTTGAGAGGGTGGGACAGTGGTATTAGTTTTGGGACTGACACAGGGTTGTGGGGAGAGAGTGGGACAGTGGGATTAGTTTTGGGACTGACACAGGTCTGTGGGTTGAGAGTGGGACAGTGGAATTAGTTTGGGGACCGACACAGGACTGTGGGGAGAGAGTGGAACAGTGGGATTAGTTTGGGGACTGACACCGGGCTGTGGGGAGAGAGTGGGACAGTGGGATTAGTTCGGGGACTGACAGGGCAGTGGGGAGAGAGTGGGACAGTGGGACTAGTTGGAGGACTGACACAGGGCTGTGGTGAGAGAGTGGGACAGTGGGATTAGTTTGGGGACTGATACAGGACTGTGGAGAGAGTGGGACAGTGGGATTAGTTTGGGGACTGACACAGCGTTGTGGGGAGAGAGTGGGACAGCGGGATTAGTTTGGGGACTGACACAGGGCTGTGGGGAGAGCGTGGGTCAGTATGATTAGTTTGGGGACTGACACAGGACTGTTCGGAGAGAGTGGGACAGTGGGACTAGTTTGGGAACTGATACAGGACTGTTCGGAGAGAGTGGGACAGTGGGTTTAGTTTGGGGACTGACACAGGGCTGTGGGGAGAGAATGGTACAGTGGGTTTAGTTTGGGGGCTGACACAGGGCTGTGGGGAGAGAATGGGACAGTGGATTTAGTTTGGGGACTGACACAGGGCTGTGGGGAGAGAATGGGACAGTGGGTTTAGTTTGGGGACTAACACAGGGCTGTGGGGAGAGAATGGGACAGTGGGTTTAGTTTGGGGACTGACACAGGGCTGTGGGGAGAGAATGGGACAGTGGGTTTAGTTTGGGGACTGACACAGGGCTGTGGGGAGAGAATGGGACAGTGGGTTTAGTTTGGGGACTGACACAGGTCTGTGGGGAGAGAGTGGGACAGTGGGATTAGTTTGGGGACAGACACAGGTCTGTGGGCACAGAGTGGGCAGTGGGGTTAGTTTGGGGCTGACACAGGACTGTGGGGAGAGAGTGGGACAGTTGGATTAGTTTGGGGAAAGACACAGGTCTGTGGGACAGAGTGGGACAGTGGGATTAGTTTGGGGACTGACACAGGGCTGTGGGGAGAGAGTGGGACAGTGCGATTAGTTTTGGGATTGACACAGGACTGTGGGGAGAGATTGGGGCAGTGGGATTAGTTTGGGGACTGACACAGGGCCGTGGGGAGAGAGTGGGACAGTGGGATTAGTTTGGGGACTGACACAGGGCTGTGGGGAGAGAGTGGGACAGTGGGATTAGTTTGGGGACTGACACAGGGCTGTGGGGAGAGAGTGGGACAGTGGGAGGATTAGTTTGGGGACAGACACAGGGCTGTGGGGACAGAGTGGGACAGTGGGATTAGTTTGGGGACTCACACAGGGCTGTGGGGAGAGAGTGGGACAGTGCGCTTAGTTTGGGGACTGACATAGGACAGTTCGGAGAGAGAGGGACAGTGGGACTAGTTTGGGGATGTGGTGAACTACATATACCTGTCTGGACTGCTCCTGTGGCTCCTCCCACAGACCCCTGTATAAAGCCGACTGAGGCCTGTTGCCCAGCCTCAGACCCCAGGATGTAGTGTTGTTCAATCTTCCAGTCAATAAAAGCCGATACCTCGCTTCTTACGTCTCAGAGTGAGTTATTGATGGTGCATCAGGGGACAGACACAGGGCTGTGGGGAGTGAGTGGGACAGTGGGATTAGTTTGGGGACTGACACAGGGTTGTGGGGAGAGAGTGGGACAGTGCGCTTAGTTTGGGGACTGACACAGGACTGTTCGGAGAGAGTGGGACAGTGGGATTAGTTTTGGGACTGACACAGGTCTGTGGGTTGAGAGTGGGACAGTGGGATTAGTTTGGGGACTGACACAGGACTGTGGGGAGAGAGTAGGACAGTGCGATTAATTTGGGGAGTGACACGGGGCTGTGTGGAGAGAGTGGGAGAGTGGGATTAGTTTGGGGACTGACACAGGACTGTGGGGAGAGAGTGGGACAGTGGGATTAGTTTGGGTTTGACACAGGGCTGTGGGGAGAGAGTGGGGCAGTGGGATTAGTTTGGGTTTGACACATGGCTGTGGGGAGAGAGTGGGACAGTGGGATTAGTTTGGGGACTGACACAGGACTGTGAGGAGAGAGTGGGAAAGTGGGATTAGTTTGGGGACTGACACAGGGCTGTGGGGAGAGAGTGGGACAGTGGGATTAGTTTGGGGACAGACACAGGGCTGTGGGGACAGAGTGGGACAGTGGGATTAGTTTGGGGACTGACACAGGGCTGTGGGGAGAGAGTGGGACAGTGGGATTAGTTTGGGGACTGACACAGGACTGTGGGGAGAGAGTGGGACAGTGGTATTAGTTTTGGGACTGACACAGGTCTGTGGGTTGAGAGTGGGACAGTGGGATTAGTTTGGGGACTGACACAGGACTGTGGGGAGAGAGTGGGACAGTGCGATTAATTTGGGGAGTGACACGGGGCAGTGTGGAGCGAGTGGGAGAGTGGGATTAGTTTGGTGACCGACACGGCTGTGGGGAGAGAGTGGGACAGTGGGATTAGTTTCGGGACTGACACAGGTCTGTGGGTTGAGAGTGGGACAGTGGGATTAGTTTGGGGACTGACACAGGACTGTGGTGAAAAAGTGGGACAGTGGGATTAGTTTAGGGACTGACACAGGACTGTGGGGAGAGAGTGGGACAGTGGGATTAGTTTAGGGACTGATACAGGGCTGTGGGGAGACAGTGGGACAGTGGGATTAGTTTGGGGACTGACACAGGACTGTGTGGAGAGAGTGGGACAGTGGGATTAGTTTGGGGACTGACACAGGACTGTGGGGAGAGAGTGGGACAGTGGGATTAGTTTGGGGACTGACACAGGGCTGTGGGGAGAGAGTGGGACAGTGGGATTAGTTCGGGGACTGACAGGGCAGTGGGGAGAGAGTGGGACAGTGGGACTAGTTGGAGGACTGACACAGGGCTGTGGTGAGAGAGTGGCACAGTGGGATTAGTTTGGGGACTGACAGGGCAGTGGGGAGAGAGTGGGACAGTGGGACTAGTTGGAGGACTGACACAGGGCTGTGGTGAGAGAGTGGCACAGTGGGATTAGTTTGGGGACTGACACAGGGCTGTGGGGAGAGTGGGACAGTGGGATTAGTCTGGGGACTGTCACAGCGTTGTGGGGAGAGAGTGGGACAGCGGGATTAGTTTGGGGACTGACACAGGACTGTGGGGAGAGAGTGGGACAGTGGGATTAGTTTTGGGACTGACACAGGGCTGTGGGGAGAGGGTGGGACAGTATGATTAGTTTGGGGACTGACACAGGACTGTTCGGAGAGAGTGGGACAGTGGGACTAGTTTGGGAACTGATACAGGACTGTTCGGAGAGAGTGGGACAGTGGGTTTAGGTTGGGGACTGACACAGGGCTGTGGGGAGAGAATGGGACAGTGGGTTTATTTTGGGGACTGACACAGGGCTGTGGGGAGAGAATGGGACAGTGGATTTAGTTTGGGGACTGACACAGGGCTGTGGGGAGAGAATGGGACAGTGGGTTTAGTTTGGGGACTGACACAGGGCTGTGGGGAGAGAATGGGACAGTGGGTTTAGTTTGGGGACTGACACAGGTCTGTGGGGAGAGAGTGGGACAGTGGGATTAGTTTGGGAACTGACACAGGTCTGTGGGGAGAGAGTGGGACAGTGGGATTAGTTTGGGGACTGACACAGGTCTGTGGGGACAGAGTGGGCAGTGGGGTTAGTTTGGTGCTGACACAGGACTGTGGGGAGAGATTGGGACAGTTGGATTAATTTGGGGAA
Organism: Hemitrygon akajei; assembly: GCF_048418815.1. Classification (NCBI taxonomy): domain Eukaryota; kingdom Metazoa; phylum Chordata; class Chondrichthyes; order Myliobatiformes; family Dasyatidae; genus Hemitrygon; species Hemitrygon akajei. The sequence goes on from NC_133151.1 coordinate 44,741,262, forward strand.
AGACACAGGTCTGTGGGACAGAGTGGGACAGTGGGATTAGTTTGGGGACTGACACAGGGCTGTGGGGAGAGAGTGGGACAGTGGGATTAGTTTTGGGATTGACACAGGACTGTGGGGAGATATTGGGGCAGTGGGATTAGTTTGGGGACTGACTGTGGTGAACTAGATATACCTGTCTGACTTCTCCTGTGGCTCCTCCCAAGACCCTGCTGACTACCCCTGTGGCTCCTCCCACAGACCCCTGTATAAAGGCTACTGTGGCCTGCTGCTCTCCCTCATTTTCCCCAGGATGTAGTGTTGTTCTTCAGTCAATAAAAGCCGATATCTCACTACCTAAGTCTCGGCGTGAGTTATTGATGGTGCATCACTGACACAGGGCCGTGGGGAGAGAGTGGGACAGTGGGATTAGTTTGGGGACTGACACAGGGCGGTGGGGAGAGAGTGGGACAGTGGGATTAGTTTGGGGACTGACACAGGGCTGTGGGGAGAGAGTGGGACAGTGGGATTAGTTTGGGGACAGACACAGGGCTGTGGGGACAGAGTGGGACAGTGGGATTAGTTTGGGGACTGACACAGGGCTGTGGGGAGAGAGTGGGACAGTGGGATTAGTTTGGGGACTGACACAGGACTGCGGGGAGAGAGTGGGACAGTGCGCTTAGTTTGGGGACTGACACAGGACAGTTCGGAGAGAGAGGGACTGTGGGACTAGTTTGGGGATGTGGTGAAATACATATACCTGTCTGGACTGCTCCTGTGGCTCCTCCCACAGACCCCTGTATAAAGGCGACTGAGGCCTGTTGCCCAGCCTCAGACCCCAGGATGTACTGTTGTTCAATCTTCCAGTCAATAAAAGCCGATACCTCGCTTCTTACGTCTCAGAGTGAGTTATTGATGGTGCGTCAGGGGACAGACACAGGGCTGTGGGGAGTGAGTGGGACAGTGGGATTAGTGTGGGGACAGACACAGGGCTGTGGGGAGAGAGTGGGACCGTGGGATTAGTTTGGGGACTGACACCGAGCAGTTTTGAGAGGGTGGGACAGTGGTATTAGTTTTGGGACTGACACAGGGTTGTGGGGAGAGAGTGGGACAGTGGGATTAGTTTTGGGACTGACACAGGTCTGTGGGTTGAGAGTGGGACAGTGGAATTAGTTTGGGGACCGACACAGGACTGTGGGGAGAGAGTGGAACAGTGGGATTAGTTTGGGGACTGACACCGGGCTGTGGGGAGAGAGTGGGACAGTGGGATTAGTTCGGGGACTGACAGGGCAGTGGGGAGAGAGTGGGACAGTGGGACTAGTTGGAGGACTGACACAGGGCTGTGGTGAGAGAGTGGGACAGTGGGATTAGTTTGGGGACTGATACAGGACTGTGGAGAGAGTGGGACAGTGGGATTAGTTTGGGGACTGACACAGCGTTGTGGGGAGAGAGTGGGACAGCGGGATTAGTTTGGGGACTGACACAGGGCTGTGGGGAGAGCGTGGGTCAGTATGATTAGTTTGGGGACTGACACAGGACTGTTCGGAGAGAGTGGGACAGTGGGACTAGTTTGGGAACTGATACAGGACTGTTCGGAGAGAGTGGGACAGTGGGTTTAGTTTGGGGACTGACACAGGGCTGTGGGGAGAGAATGGTACAGTGGGTTTAGTTTGGGGGCTGACACAGGGCTGTGGGGAGAGAATGGGACAGTGGATTTAGTTTGGGGACTGACACAGGGCTGTGGGGAGAGAATGGGACAGTGGGTTTAGTTTGGGGACTAACACAGGGCTGTGGGGAGAGAATGGGACAGTGGGTTTAGTTTGGGGACTGACACAGGGCTGTGGGGAGAGAATGGGACAGTGGGTTTAGTTTGGGGACTGACACAGGGCTGTGGGGAGAGAATGGGACAGTGGGTTTAGTTTGGGGACTGACACAGGTCTGTGGGGAGAGAGTGGGACAGTGGGATTAGTTTGGGAACTGACACAGGGCTGTGGGGAGAGAGTGGGACAGTGGGATTAGTTTGGGGACTGACACAGGTCTGTGGGGACAGAGTGGGCAGTGGGGTTAGTTTGGGGCTGACACAGGACTGTGGGGAGAGAGTGGGACAGTTGGATTAGTTTGGGGAAAGACACAGGTCTGTGGGACAGAGTGGGACAGTGGGATTAGTTTGGGGACTGACACAGGGCTGTGGGGAGAGAGTGGGACAGTGGGATTAGTTTTGGGATTGACACAGGACTGTGGGGAGAGATTGGGGCAGTGGGATTAGTTTGTGGACTGACACAGGGCCGTGGGGAGAGAGTGGGACAGTGGGATTAGTTTGGGGACTGACCCAGGGCTGTGGGGAGAGTGGGACAGTGGGATTAGTTTGGGGACTGTCACAGCGTTGTGGGGAGAGAGTGGGACAGCGGGATTAGTTTGGGGACTGACACAGGGCTGTGGGGAGAGGGTGGGACAGTATGATTAGTTTGGGGACTGACACAGGACTGTTCGGAGAGAGTGGGACAGTGGGACTAGTTTGGGAACTGATACAGGACGGTTCGGAGAGAGTGGGACAGTGGGTTTAGGTTGGGGACTGACACAGGGCTGTGGGGAGAGAATGGGACAGTGGGTTTATTTTGGGGACTGACACAGGGCTGTGGGGAGAGAATGGGACAGTGGATTTAGTTTGGGGACTGACACAGGGCTGTGGGGAGAGAATGGGACAGTGGGTTTAGTTTGCGGACTGACACAGGGCTGTGGGGAGAGAATGGGACAGTGGGTTTAGTTTGGGGACTGACACAGGTCTGTGGGGAGAGAGTGGGACAGTGGGATTAGTTTGGGAACTGACACAGGGCTGTGGGGAGAGAGTGGGACAGTGGGATTAGTTTGGGGACTGACACAGGTCTGTGGGGACAGAGTGGGCAGTGGGGTTAGTTTGGTGCTGACACAGGACTGTGGGGAGAGATTGGGACAGTTGGATTAGTTTGGGGAAAGACACAGGTCTGTGGGACAGAGTGGGACAGTGGGATTAGTTTGGGGACTGACACAGGGCTGTGGGGAGTGAGTGGGACAGTGGGATTAGTTTTGGGATTGACACAGGACTGTGGGGAGAGATTGGGGCAGTGGGATTAGTTTGGGGACTGACTGTGGTGAACTAGATATACCTGTCTGACTGCTCCTGTGGCTCCTCCCAAGACCCTGCTGACTACCCCTGTGGCTCCTCCCACAGACCCCTGTATAAAGGCGACTGTGGCCTGCTGCTCTCCCTCATTTTCCCCAGGATGTAGTGTTGTTCTTCAGTCAATAAAAGCCGATATCTCACTACCTAGTCTCGGCGTGAGTTATTGATGGTGCATCACTGACACAGGGCCGTGGGGAGAGAGTGGGACAGTGGGATTAGTTTGGGGACTGACACAGGGCTGTGGGGAGAGAGTGGGGCAGTGGGATTAGTTTGGGGACTGACACAGGGCTGTGGGGAGAGAGTGGGACAGTGGGATTAGTTTGGGGACTGACACAGGACTGTGGGGAGAGAGTGGGACAGTGGAATTAGTTTGGGGACTGACACAGGGCTGTGGGGAGAGAGTGGGACAGTGGGATTAGTTTGGGGACAGACACAGGGCTGTGGGGACAGAGTGGGACAGTGGGATTAGTTTGGGGACTGACACAGGGCTGTTGGGAGAGAGTGGGACAGTGGGATTAGTTTGGGGACTGACACAGGACTGTGGGGAGAGAGTGGGACAGTGCGCTTAGTTTGGGGACTGACACTGGACAGTTCGGAGAGAGAGGGACAGTGGGATTAGTTTGGGGATGTGGTGAACTACATATACCTGTCTGGACTGCTCCTGTGGCTCCTCCCACAGACCCCTGTATAAAGGCGACTGAGGCCTGTTGCCCAGCCTCAGACCCCAGGATGTACTGTTGTTCAATCTTCCAGTCAATAAAAGCCGATACCTCGCTTCTTACGTCTCAGAGTGAGTTATTGATGGTGCATCAGGGGACAGACACAGGGCTGTGGGGAGAGAGTGGGACAGTGGGATTAGTGTGGGGACAGACACAGGGCTGTGGGGAGAGAGTGGGACAGTGGGATTAGTTTGGGGACTGACACAGGGCTGTGGGGAGAGAGTGGGACAGTGGGATTAGTTTGGGGACTGACACAGGACAGTTCGGAGAGAGAGGGACAGTGGGACTAGTTTGGGGATGTGGTGAACTACATATACCTGTCTGGACTGCTCCTGTGGCTCCTCCCACAGACCCCTGTATAAAGGCGACTGAGGCCTGTTGCCCAGCCTCAGACCCCAGGATGTAGTGTTGTTCAATCTTCCAGTCAATAAAAGCCGATACCTCGCTTCTTACGTCTCAGAGTGAGTTATTGATGGTGCATCAGGGGACAGACACAGGGCTGTGGGGAGAGAGTGGGACAGTGGGATTAGTGTGGGGACAGACACAGGGCTGTGGGGAGAGAGTGGGACAGTGGGATTAGTGTGGGGACAGACACAGGGATGTGGGGAGAGAGTGGGACAGTGGGATTAGTTTGGGGACTGACACCGGGCAGTTTTGAGAGGGTGGGACAGTGGTATTAGTTTTGGGACTGACACAGGGTTGTGGGGAGAGAGTGGGACAGTGGGTTTAGTTTTGGGACTGACACAGGTCTGTGGGTTGAGAGTGGGACAGTGGGATTAGTTTGGGGACTGACACAGGACTGTGGGGAGAGAGTGGAACAGTGGGATTAGTTTGGGGACTGACACCGGGCTGTGGGGAGAGAGTGGGACAGTGGGATTAGTTCGGGGACTGACAGGGCAGTGGGGAGAGAGTGGGACAGTGGGACTAGTTGGAGGACTGACACAGGGCAGTGGTGAGAGAGTGGGACAGTGGGATTAGTTTGGGGACTGATACAGGACTGTGGGGAGAGTGGGACAGTGGGATTAGTTTGGGGACTGACACAGGGCTGTGGGGAGAGAATGGGACAGTGGGTTTAGTTTGGGGACTGACACAGGTCTGTGGGGAGAGAGTGGGACAGTGGGATTAGTTTGGGAACTGACACAGGGCTGTGGGGAGAGAGTGGGACAGTGGGATTAGTTTGGGGACTGACACAGGTCTGTGGGGACAGAGTGGGCAGTGGGGTTAGTTTGGTGCTGACACAGGACTGTGGGGAGAGATTGGGACAGTTGGATTAATTTGGGGAAAGACACAGGTCTGTGGGACAGAGTGGGACAGTGGGATTAGTTTGGGGACTGACACAGGGCTGTGGGGAGTGAGTGGGACAGTGGGATTAGTTTTGGGATTGACACAGGACTGTGGGGAGAGATTGGGGCAGTGGGATTAGTTTGGGGACTGACTGTGGTGAACTAGATATACCTGTCTGACTGCTCCTGTGGCTCCTCCCAAGACCCTGCTGACTACCCCTGTGGCTCCTCCCACAGACCCCTGTATAAAGGCGACTGTGGCCTGCTGCTCTCCCTCATTTTCCCCAGGATGTAGTGTTGTTCTTCAGTCAATAAAAGCCGATATCTCACTACCTAAGTCTCGGCGTGAGTTATTGATGGTGCATCACTGACACAGGGCCGTGGGGAGAGAGTGGGACAGTGGGATTAGTTTGGGGACTGACACAGGGCTGTGGGGAGAGAGTGGGACAGTGGGATTAGTTTGGGGACTGACACAGGGCTGTGGGGACAGAGTGGGACAGTGGGATTAGTTTGGGGACTGACACAGGGCTGTGGGGAGAGAGTGGGACAGTGGGATTAGTTTGGGGACTGACACAGGACTGCGGGGAGAGAGTGGGACAGTGCGCTTAGTTTGGGGACTGACACAGGACAGTTCGGAGAGAGAGGGACTGTGGGACTAGTTTGGGGATGTGGTGAAATACATATACCTGTCTGGACTGCTCCTGTGGCTCCTCCCACAGACCCCTGTATAAAGGCGACTGAGGCCTGTTGCCCAGCCTCAGACCCCAGGATGTACTGTTGTTCAATCTTCCAGTCAATAAAAGCCGATACCTCGCTTCTTACGTCTCAGAGTGAGTTATTGATGGTGCGTCAGGGGACAGACACAGGGCTGTGGGGAGTGAGTGGGACAGTGGGATTAGTGTGGGGACAGACACAGGGCTGTGGGGAGAGAGTGGGACCGTGGGATTAGTTTGGGGACTGACACCGGGCAGTTTTGAGAGGGTGGGACAGTGGTATTAGTTTTGGGACTGACACAGGGTTGTGGGGAGAGAGTGGGACAGTGGGATTAGTTTTGGGACTGACACAGGTCTGTGGGTTGAGAGTGGGACAGTGGGATTAGTTTGGGGACCGACACAGGACTGTGGGGAGAGAGTGGAACAGTGGGATTAGTTTGGGGACTGACACCGGGCTGTGGGGAGAGAGTGGGACAGTGGGATTAGTTCGGGGACTGACAGGGCAGTGGGGAGAGAGTGGGACAGTGGGACTAGTTGGAGGACTGACACAGGGCTGTGGTGAGAGAGTGGGACAGTGGGATTAGTTTGGGGACTGATACAGGACTGTGGGGAGAGTGGGACAGTGGGATTAGTTTGGGGACTGACACAGCGTTGTGGGGAGAGAGTGGGACAGCGGGATTAGTTTGGGGACTGACACAGGGCTGTGGGGAGAGGGTGGGTCAGTATGATTAGTTTGGGGACTGACACAGGACTGTTCGGAGAGAGTGGGACAGTGGGACTAGTTTGGGAACTGATACAGGACTGTTCGGACAGAGTGGGACAGTGGGTTTAGTTTGGGGACTGACACAGGGCTGTGGGGAGAGAATGGTACAGTGGGTTTAGTTTGGGGGCTGACACAGGGCTGTGGGGAGAGAATGGGACAGTGGATTTAGTTTGGGGACTGACACAGGGCTGTGGGGAGAAAATGGGACAGTGGGTTTAGTTTGGGGACTAACACAGGGCTGTGGGGAGAGAATGGGACAGTGGGTTTAGTTTGGGGACTGACACAGGGCTGTGGGGAGAGAATGGGACAGTGGGTTTAGTTTGGGGACTGACACAGGGCTGTGGGGAGAGAATGGGACAGTGGGTTTAGTTTGGGGACTGACACAGGTCTGTGGGGAGAGAGTGGGACAGTGGGATTAGTTTGGGAACTGACACAGGGCTGTGGGGAGAGAGTGGGACAGTGGGATTAGTTTGGGGACTGACACAGGTCTGTGGGGACAGAGTGGGCAGTGGGGTTAGTTTGGGGCTGACACAGGACTGTGGGGAGAGAGTGGGACAGTTGGATTAGTTTGGGGAAAGACACAGGTCTGTGGGACAGAGTGGGACAGTGGGATTAGTTTGGGGACTGACACAGGGCTGTGGGGAGAGAGTGGGACAGTGGGATTAGTTTTGGGATTGACACAGGACTGTGGGGAGAGATTGGGGCAGTGGGATTAGTTTGGGGACTGACACAGGGCCGTGGGGAGAGAGTGGGACAGTGGGATTAGTTTGGGGACTGACCCAGGGCTGTGGGGAGAGTGGGACAGTGGGATTAGTTTGGGGACTGTCACAGCGTTGTGGGGAGAGAGTGGGACAGCGGGATTAGTTTGGGGACTGACACAGGGCTGTGGGGAGAGGGTGGGACAGTATGATTAGTTTGGGGACTGACACAGGACTGTTCGGAGAGAGTGGGACAGTGGGACTAGTTTGGGAACTGATACAGGACGGTTCGGAGAGAGTGGGACAGTGGGTTTAGGTTGGGGACTGACACAGGGCTGTGGGGAGAGAATGGGACAGTGGGTTTATTTTGGGGACTGACACAGGGCTGTGGGGAGAGATTGGGACAGTGGATTTAGTTTGGGGACTGACACAGGGCTGTGGGGAGAGAATGGGACAGTGGGTTTAGTTTGGGGACTGACACAGGGCTGTGGGGAGAGAATGGGACAGTGGGTTTAGTTTGGGGACTGACACAGGTCTGTGGGGAGAGAGTGGGACAGTGGGATTAGTTTGGGAACTGACACAGGGCTGTGGGGAGAGAGTGGGACAGTGGGATTAGTTTGGGGACTGACACAGGTCTGTGGGGACAGAGTGGGCAGTGGGGTTAGTTTGGTGCTGACACAGGACTGTGGGGAGAGATTGGGACAGTTGGATTAGTTTGGGGAAAGACACAGGTCTGTGGGACAGAGTGGGAGAGTGGGATTAGTTTGGCGACTGACACAGGGCTGTGGGGAGAGAGTGGGACAGTGGGATTAGTTTTGGGATTGACACAGGACTGTGGGGAGAGATTGGGGCAGTGGGATTAGTTTGGGGACTGACTGTGGTGAACTAGATATACCTGTCTGACTGCTCCTGTGGCTCCTCCCAAGACCCTGCTGACTACCCCTGTGGCTCCTCCCACAGACCCCTGTATAAAGGCGACTGTGGCCTGCTGCCCAGCCTCATTTCCCCCAGGATGTAGTGTTGTTCTTCAGTCAATAAAAGCCGATATCTCACTACCTAAGTCTCGGCGTGAGTTATTGATGGTGCATCACTGACACAGGGCCGTGGGGAGAGAGTGGGACAGTGGGATTAGTTTGGGGACTGACACAGGGCTGTGGGGAGAGAGTGGGACAGTGGGATTAGTTTGGGGACAGACACAGGGCTGTGGGGACAGAGTGGGACAGTGGGATTAGTTTGGGGACTGACACAGGGCTGTGGGGAGAGAGTGGGACAGTGGGATTAGTTTGGGGACTGACACAGGACTGTGGGGAGAGAGTGGGACAGTGCGCTTAGTTTGGGGACTGACACAGGACAGTTCGGAGAGAGAGGGACTGTGGGACTAGTTTGGGGATGTGGTGAAATACATATACCTGTCTGGACTGCTCCTGTGGCTCCTCCCACAGACCCCTGTATAAAGGCGACTGAGGCCTGTTGCCCAGCCTCAGACCCCAGGATGTACTGTTGTTCAATCTTCCAGTCAATAAAAGCCGATACCTCGCTTCTTACGTCTCAGAGTGAGTTATTGATGGTGCATCAGGGGACAGACACAGGTCTGTGGGGAGAGAGTGGGGCAGTGGGATTAGTTTGGGGACTGACACAGGACTGTGGTGAAACAGTGGGACAGTGGGATTAGTTTTGGGACTGACACAGGTCTGTGGGGAGAGAGTGGGACAGTGGGATTAGTGTGGGGACAGACACAGGGCTGTGGGGATAGAGTGGGACAGTGGGATTAGTTTGGGGACTGACACAGGGCTGTGGGGAGAGAGTGGGACAGTGGGATTAGTTTGGGGACTGACACAGGACAGTTCGGAGAGAGAGGGACAGTGGGACTAGTTTGGGGATGTGGTGAACTACATATACCTGTCTGGACTGCTCCTGTGGCTCCTCCCACAGACCCCTGTATAAAGGCGACTGAGGCCTGTTGCCCAGCCTCAGACCCCAGGATGTAGTGTTGTTCAATCTTCCAGTCAATAAAAGCCGATACCTCGCTTCTTACGTCTCAGAGTGAGTTATTGATGGTGCATCAGGGGACAGACACAGGGCTGTGGGGAGAGAGTGGGACAGTGGGATTAGTGTGGGGACAGACACAGGGCTGTGGGGAGAGAGTGGGACAGTGGGATTAGTGTGCGGACAGACACAGGGATGTGGGGAGAGAGTGGGACAGTGGGATTAGTTTGGGGACTGACACCGGGCAGTTTTGAGAGGGTGGGACAGTGGTATTAGTTTTGGGACTGACACAGGGTTGTGGGGAGAGAGTGGGACAGTGGGTTTAGTTTTGGGACTGACACAGGTCTGTGGGTTGAGAGTGGGACAGTGGGATTAGTTTGGGGACCGACACAGGACTGTGGGGAGAGAGTGGAACAGTGGGATTAGTTTGGGGACTGACACCGGGCTGTGGGGAGAGAGTGGGACAGTGGGATTAGTTCGGGGACTGACAGGGCAGTGGGGAGAGAGTGGGACAGTGGGACTAGTTGGAGGACTGACACAGGGCAGTGGTGAGAGAGTGGGACAGTGGGATTAGTTTGGGGACTGATACAGGACTGTGGGGAGAGTGGGACAGTGGGATTAGTTTGGGGACTGACACAGGGCTGTGGGGAGAGAATGGTTCAGTGGGTTTAGTTTGGGGACTGACACAGGTCTGTGGGGAGAGAGTGGGACAGTGGGATTAGTTTGGGAACTGACACAGGGCTGTGGGGAGAGAGTGGGACAGTGGGATTAGTTTGGGGACTGACACAGGTCTGTGGGGACAGAGTGGGCAGTGGGGTTAGTTTGGTGCTGACACAGGACTGTGGGGAGAGATTGGGACAGTTGGATTAATTTGGGGAAAGACACAGGTCTGTGGGACAGAGTGGGACAGTGGGATTAGTTTGGGGACTGACACAGGGCTGTGGGGAGTGAGTGGGACAGTGGGATTAGTTTTGGGATTGACACAGGACTGTGGGGAGAGATTGGGGCAGTGGGATTAGTTTGGGGACTGACTGTGGTGAACTAGATATACCTGTCTGACTGCTCCTGTGGCTCCTCCCAAGACCCTGCTGACTACCCCTGTGGCTCCTCCCACAGACCCCTGTATAAAGGCGACTGTGGCCTGCTGCTCTCCCTCATTTTCCCCAGGATGTAGTGTTCTTCAGTCAATAAAAGCCGATATCTCACTACCTAAGTCTCGGCGTGAGTTATTGATGGTGCATCACTGACACAGGGCCGTGGGGAGAGAGTGGGACAGTGGGATTAGTTTGGGGACTGACACAGGTCTGTGGGGAGAGAGTGGGACAGTGGGATTAGTTTGGGGACTGACACAGGACTGCGGGGAGAGAGTGGGACAGTGCGCTTAGTTTGGGGACTGACACAGGACAGTTCGGAGAGAGAGGGACTGTGGGACTAGTTTGGGGATGTGGTGAAATACATATACCTGTCTGGACTGCTCCTGTGGCTCCTCCCACAGACCCCTGTATAAAGGCGACTGAGGCCTGTTGCCCAGCCTCAGACCCCAGGATGTACTGTTGTTCAATCTTCCAGTCAATAAAAGCCGATACCTCGCTTCTTACGTCTCAGAGTGAGTTATTGATGGTGCGTCAGGGGACAGACACAGGGCTGTGGGGAGTGAGTGGGACAGTGGGATTAGTGTGGGGACAGACACAGGGCTGTGGGGAGAGAGTGGGACCGTGGGATTAGTTTGGGGACTGACACCGGGCAGTTTTGAGAGGGTGGGACAGTGGTATTAGTTTTGGGACTGACACAGGGTTGTGGGGAGAGAGTGGGACAGTGGGATTAGTTTTGGGACTGACACAGGTCTGTGGGTTGAGAGTGGGACAGTGGGATTAGTTCGGGGACTGACAGGGCAGTGGGGAGAGAGTGGGACCGTGGGATTAGTTTGGGGACTGACACCGGGCAGTTTTGAGAGGGTGGGACAGTGGGATTAGTTTGGGGACCGACACAGGACTGTGGGGAGAGAGTGGAACAGTGGGATTAGTTTGGGGACTGACACCGGGCTGTGGGGAGAGAGTGGGACAGTGGGATTAGTTCGGGGACTGACAGGGCAGTGGGGAGAGAGTGGGACAGTGGGACTAGTTGGAGGACTGACACAGGGCTGTGGTGAGAGAGTGGGACAGTGGGATTAGTTTGGGGACTGATACAGGACTGTGGGGAGAGTGGGACAGTGGGATTAGTTTGGGGACTGACACAGCGTTGTGGGGAGAGAGTGGGACAGCGGGATTAGTTTGGGGACTGACACAGGGCTGTGGGGAGAGGGTGGGTCAGTATGATTAGTTTGGGGACTGACACAGGACTGTTCGGAGAGAGTGGGACAGTGGGACTAGTTTGGGAACTGATACAGGACTGTTCGGACAGAGTGGGACAGTGGGTTTAGTTTGGGGACTGACACAGGGCTGTGGGGAGAGAATGGTACAGTGGGTTTAGTTTGGGGGCTGACACAGGGCTGTGGGGAGAGAATGGGACAGTGGATTTAGTTTGGGGACTGACACAGGGCTGTGGGGAGAGAATGGGACAGTGGGTTTAGTTTGGGGACTAACACAGGGCTGTGGGGAGAGAATGGGACAGTGGGTTTAGTTTGGGGACTGACACAGGGCTGTGGGGAGAGAATGGGACAGTGGGTTTAGTTTCGGGACTGACACAGGGCTGTGGGGAGAGAATGGGACAGTGGGTTTAGTTTGGGGACTGACACAGGTCTGTGGGGAGAGAGTGGGACAGTGGGATTAGTTTGGGAACTGACACAGGGCTGTGGGGAGAGAGTGGGACAGTGGGATTAGTTTGGGGACTGACACAGGTCTGTGGGGACAGAGTGGGCAGTGGGGTTAGTTTGGGGCTGACACAGGACTGTGGGGAGAGAGTGGGACAGTTGGATTAGTTTGGGGAAAGACACAGGTCTGTGGGACAGAGTGGGACAGTGGGATTAGTTTGGGGACTGACACAGGGCTGTGGGGAGAGAGTGGGACAGTGGGATTAGTTTTGGGATTGACACAGGACTGTGGGGAGAGATTGGGGCAGTGGGATTAGTTTGGGGACTGACACAGGGCCGTGGGGAGAGAGTGGGACAGTGGGATTAGTTTGGGGACTGACCCAGGGCTGTGGGGAGAGTGGGACAGTGGGATTAGTTTGGGGACTGTCACAGCGTTGTGGGGAGAGAGTGGGACAGCGGGATTAGTTTGGGGACTGACACAGGGCTGTGGGGAGAGGGTGGGACAGTATGATTAGTTTGGGGACTGACACAGGACTGTTCGGAGAGAGTGGGACAGTGGGACTAGTTTGGGAACTGATACAGGACGGTTCGGAGAGAGTGGGACAGTGGGTTTAGGTTGGGGACTGACACAGGGCTGTGGGGAGAGAATGGGACAGTGGGTTTATTTTGGGGACTGACACAGGGCTGTGGGGAGAGATTGGGACAGTGGATTTAGTTTGGGGACTGACACAGGGCTGTGGGGAGAGAATGGGACAGTGGGTTTAGTTTGGGGACTGACACAGGGCTGTGGGGAGAGAATGGGACAGTGGGTTTAGTTTGGGGACTGACACAGGTCTGTGGGGAGAGAGTGGGACAGTGGGATTAGTTTGGGAACTGACACAGGGCTGTGGGGAGAGAGTGGGACAGTGGGATTAGTTTGGGGACTGACACAGGTCTGTGGGGACAGAGTGGGCAGTGGGGTTAGTTTGGTGCTGACACAGGACTGTGGGGAGAGATTGGGACAGTTGGATTAGTTTGGGGAAAGACACAGGTCTGTGGGACAGAGTGGGACAGTGGGATTAGTTTGGGGACTGACACAGGGCTGTGGGGAGAGAGTGGGACAGTGGGATTAGTTTTGGGATTGACACAGGACTGTGGGGAGAGATTGGGGCAGTGGGATTAGTTTGGGGACTGACTGTGGTGAACTAGATATACCTGTCTGACTGCTCCTGTGGCTCCTCCCAAGACCCTGCTGACTACCCCTGTGGCTCCTCCCACAGACCCCTGTATAAAGGCGACTGTGGCCTGCTGCCCAGCCTCATTTCCCCCAGGATGTAGTGTTGTTCTTCAGTCAATAAAAGCCGATATCTCACTACCTAAGTCTCGGCGTGAGTTATTGATGGTGCATCACTGACACAGGGCCGTGGGGAGAGAGTGGGACAGTGGGATTAGTTTGGGGACTGACACAGGGCTGTGGGGAGAGAGTGGGACAGTGGGATTAGTTTGGGGACAGACACAGGGCTGTGGGGACAGAGTGGGACAGTGGGATTAGTTTGGGGACTGACACAGGGCTGTGGGGAGAGAGTGGGACAGTGGGATTAGTTTGGGGACTGACACAGGACTGTGGGGAGAGAGTGGGACAGTGCGCTTAGTTTGGGGACTGACACAGGACAGTTCGGAGAGAGAGGGACTGTGGGACTAGTTTGGGGATGTGGTGAAATACATATACCTGTCTGGACTGCTCCTGTGGCTCCTCCCACAGACCCCTGTATAAAGGCGACTGAGGCCTGTTGCCCAGCCTCAGACCCCAGGATGTACTGTTGTTCAATCTTCCAGTCAATAAAAGCCGATACCTCGCTTCTTACGTCTCAGAGTGAGTTATTGATGGTGCATCAGGGGACAGACACAGGTCTGTGGGGAGAGAGTGGGGCAGTGGGATTAGTTTGGGGACTGACACAGGACTGTGGTGAAACAGTGGGACAGTGGGATTAGTTTTGGGACTGACACAGGGCTGTGGTGAGAGAGTGGGACAGTGGGATTAGTTTGGGGACTGATACAGGACTGTGGGGAGAGTGGGACAGTGGGATTAGTTTGGGGACTGACACAGCGTTGTGGGGAGAGAGTGGGACAGCGGGATTAGTTTGGTGACTGACACAGGGCTGTGGGGAGAGGGTGGGTCAGTATGATTAGTTTGGGGACTGACACAGGACTGTTCGGAGAGAGTGGGACAGTGGGACTAGTTTGGGAACTGATACAGGACTGTTCGGAGAGAGTGGGACAGTGGGTTTAGTTTGGGGACTGACACAGGGCTGTGGGGAGAGAATGGTACAGTGGGTTTAGTTTGGGGGCTGACACAGGGCTGTGGGGAGAGAATGGGACAGTGGATTTAGTTTGGGGACTGACACAGGGCTGTGGGGAGAGAATGGGACAGTGGGTTTAGTTTGGGGACTAACACAGGGCTGTGGGGAGAGAATGGGACAGTGGGTTTAGTTTGGGGACTGACACAGGGCTGTGGGGAGAGAATGGGACAGTGGGTTTAGTTTGGGGACTGACACAGGGCTGTGGGGAGAGAATGGGACAGTGGGTTTAGTTTGGGGACTGACACAGGTCTGTGGGGAGAGAGTGGGACAGTGGGATTAGTTTGGGAACTGACACAGGGCTGTGGGGAGAGAGTGGGACAGTGGGATTAGTTTGGGGACTGACACAGGTCTGTGGGGACAGAGTGGGCAGTGGGGTTAGTTTGGGGCTGACACAGGACTGTGGGGAGAGAGTGGGACAGTTGGATTAGTTTGGGGAAAGACACAGGTCTGTGGGACAGAGTGGGACAGTGGGATTAGTTTGGGGACTGACACAGGGCTGTGGGGAGAGAGTGGGACAGTGGGATTAGTTTTGGGATTGACACAGGACTGTGGGGAGAGATTGGGGCAGTGGGATTAGTTTGGGGACTGACACAGGGCCGTGGGGAGAGAGTGGGACAGTGGGATTAGTTTGGGGACTGACCCAGGGCTGTGGGGAGAGTGGGACAGTGGGATTAGTTTGGGGACTGTCACAGCGTTGTGGGGAGAGAGTGGGACAGCGGGATTAGTTTGGGGACTGACACAGGGCTGTGGGGAGAGGGTGGGACAGTATGATTAGTTTGGGGACTGACACAGGACTGTTCGGAGAGAGTGGGACAGTGGGACTAGTTTGGGAACTGAAACAGGACGGTTCGGAGAGAGTGGGACAGTGGGTTTAGGTTGGGGACTGACACAGGGCTGTGGGGAGAGAATGGGACAGTGGGTTTATTTTGGGGACTGACACAGGGCTGTGGGGAGAGATTGGGACAGTGGATTTAGTTTGGGGACTGACACAGGGCTGTGGGGAGAGAATGGGACAGTGGGTTTAGTTTGGGGACTGACACAGGGCTGTGGGGAGAGAATGGGACAGTGGGTTTAGTTTGGGGACTGACACAGGTCTGTGGGGAGAGAGTGGGACAGTGGGATTAGTTTGGGAACTGACACAGGGCTGTGGGGAGAGAGTGGGACAGTGGGATTAGTTTGGGGACTGACACAGGTCTGTGGGGACAGAGTGGGCAGTGGGGTTAGTTTGGTGCTGACACAGGACTGTGGGGAGAGATTGGGACAGTTGGATTAGTTTGGGGAAAGACACAGGTCTGTGGGACAGAGTGGGACAGTGGGATTAGTTTGGCGACTGACACAGGGCTGTGGGGAGAGAGTGGGACAGTGGGATTAGTTTTGGGATTGACACAGGACTGTGGGGAGAGATTGGGGCAGTGGGATTAGTTTGGGGACTGACTGTGGTGAACTAGATATACCTGTCTGACTGCTCCTGTGGCTCCTCCCAAGACCCTGCTGACTACCCCTGTGGCTCCTCCCACAGACCCCTGTATAAAGGCGACTGTGGCCTGCTGCCCAGCCTCATTTCCCCCAGGATGTAGTGTTGTTCTTCAGTCAATAAAAGCCGATATCTCACTACCTAAGTCTCGGCGTGAGTTATTGATGGTGCATCACTGACACAGGGCCGTGGGGAGAGAGTGGGACAGTGGGATTAGTTTGGGGACTGACACAGGGCTGTGGGGAGAGAGTGGGACAGTGGGATTAGTTTGGGGACAGACACAGGGCTGTGGGGACAGAGTGGGACAGTGGGATTAGTTTGGGGACTGACACAGGGCTGTGGGGAGAGAGTGGGACAGTGGGATTAGTTTGGGGACTGACACAGGACTGTGGGGAGAGAGTGGGACAGTGCGCTTAGTTTGGGGACTGACACAGGACAGTTCGGAGAGAGAGGGACTGTGGGACTAGTTTGGGGATGTGGTGAAATACATATACCTGTCTGGACTGCTCCTGTGGCTCCTCCCACAGACCCCTGTATAAAGGCGACTGAGGCCTGTTGCCCAGCCTCAGACCCCAGGATGTACTGTTGTTCAATCTTCCAGTCAATAAAAGCCGATACCTCGCTTCTTACGTCTCAGAGTGAGTTATTGATGGTGCATCAGGGGACAGACACAGGTCTGTGGGGAGAGAGTGGGGCAGTGGGATTAGTTTGGGGACTGACACAGGACTGTGGTGAAACAGTGGGACAGTGGGATTAGTTTTGGGACTGACACAGGTCTGTGGGGAGAGAGTGGGACAGTGGGATTAGTTTGGGGACTGACACAGGGCTGTGGGGAGAGAGTGGGACAGTGGGATTAGTTTGGGGACAGACACAGGGCTGTGGGGAGAGAGTGGGACAGTGGGATTAGTTTGGGGACTGACACCGGGCAGTTTTGAGAGGGTGGGACAGTGGTATTAGTTTTGGGACGGACACAGGGTTGTGGGGAGAGAGTGGGACAGTGGGATTAGTTTTGGGACTGACACAGGTCTGTGGGTTGAGAGTGGGACAGTGGGATTAGTTTGGGGACCGACACAGGACTGTGGGGAGAGAGTGGAACAGTGGGATTAGTTTGGGGACTGACACCGGGCTGTGGGGAGAGAGTGGGACAGTGGGATTAGTTCGGGGACTGACAGGGCAGTGGGGAGAGAGTGGGACAGTGGGACTAGTTGGAGGACTGACACAGGGCTGTGGTGAGAGAGTGGGACAGTGGGATTAGTTTGGGGACTGATACAGGACTGTGGAGAGAGTGGGACAGTGGGATTAGTTTGGGGACTGACACAGCGTTGTGGGGAGAGAGTGGGACAGCGGGATTAGTTTGGGGACTGACACAGGGCTGTGGGGAGAGCGTGGGTCAGTATGATTAGTTTGGGGACTGACACAGGACTGTGGGGAGAGAATGGGACAGTGGATTTAGTTTGGGGACTGACACAGGGCTGTGGGGAGAGAATGGGACAGTGGGTTTAGTTTGGGGACTGACACAGGGCTGTGGGGAGAGAATGGGACAGTGGGTTTAGTTTGGGGACTAACACAGGGCTGTGGGGAGAGAATGGGACAGTGGGTTTAGTTTGGGGACTGACACAGGGCTGTGGGGAGAGAATGGGACAGTGGGTTTAGTTTCGGGACTGACACAGGGCTGTGGGGAGAGAATGGGACAGTGGGTTTAGTTTGGGGACTGACACAGGTCTGTGGGGAGAGAGTGGGACAGTGGGATTAGTTTGGGAACTGACACAGGGCTGTGGGGAGAGAGTGGGACAGTGGGATTAGTTTGGGGACTGACACAGGTCTGTGGGGACAGAGTGGGCAGTGGGGTTAGTTTGGGGCTGACACAGGACTGTGGGGAGAGAGTGGGACAGTTGGATTAGTTTGGGGAAAGACACAGGTCTGTGGGACAGAGTGGGACAGTGGGATTAGTTTGGGGACTGACACAGGGCTGTGGGGAGAGAGTGGGACAGTGGGATTAGTTTTGGGATTGACACAGGACTGTGGGGAGAGATTGGGGCAGTGGGATTAGTTTGGGGACTGACACAGGGCCGTGGGGAGAGAGTGGGACAGTGGGATTAGTTTGGGGACTGACCCAGGGCTGTGGGGAGAGTGGGACAGTGGGATTAGTTTGGGGACTGTCACAGCGTTGTGGGGAGAGAGTGGGACAGCGGGATTAGTTTGGGGACTGACACAGGGCTGTGGGGAGAGGGTGGGACAGTATGATTAGTTTGGGGACTGACACAGGACTGTTCGGAGAGAGTGGGACAGTGGGACTAGTTTGGGAACTGATACAGGACGGTTCGGAGAGAGTGGGACAGTGGGTTTAGGTTGGGGACTGACACAGGGCTGTGGGGAGAGAATGGGACAGTGGGTTTATTTTGGGGACTGACACAGGGCTGTGGGGAGAGATTGGGACAGTGGATTTAGTTTGGGGACTGACACAGGGCTGTGGGGAGAGAATGGGACAGTGGGTTTAGTTTGGGGACTGACACAGGGCTGTGGGGAGAGAATGGGACAGTGGGTTTAGTTTGGGGACTGACACAGGTCTGTGGGGAGAGAGTGGGACAGTGGGATTAGTTTGGGAACTGACACAGGGCTGTGGGGAGAGAGTGGGACAGTGGGATTAGTTTGGGGACTGACACAGGTCTGTGGGGACAGAGTGGGCAGTGGGGTTAGTTTGGTGCTGACACAGGACTGTGGGGAGAGATTGGGACAGTTGGATTAGTTTGGGGAAAGACACAGGTCTGTGGGACAGAGTGGGACAGTGGGATTAGTTTGGGGACTGACACAGGGCTGTGGGGAGAGAGTGGGACAGTGGGATTAGTTTTGGGATTGACACAGGACTGTGGGGAGAGATTGGGGCAGTGGGATTAGTTTGGGGACTGACTGTGGTGAACTAGATATACCTGTCTGACTGCTCCTGTGGCTCCTCCCAAGACCCTGCTGACTACCCCTGTGGCTCCTCCCACAGACCCCTGTATAAAGGCGACTGTGGCCTGCTGCCCAGCCTCATTTCCCCCAGGATGTAGTGTTGTTCTTTAGTCAATAAAAGCCGATATCTCACTACCCAAGTCTCGGCGTGAGTTATTGATGGTGCATCACTGACACAGGGCCGTGGGGAGAGAGTGGGACAGTGGGATTAGTTTGGGGACTGACACAGGGCTGTGGGGAGAGAGTGGGACAGTGGGATTAGTTTGGGGACAGACACAGGGCTGTGGGGACAGAGTGGGACAGTGGGATTAGTTTGGGGACTGACACAGGGCTGTGGGGAGAGAGTGGGACAGTGGGATTAGTTTGGGGACTGACACAGGACTGTGGGGAGAGAGTGGGACAGTGCGCTTAGTTTGGGGACTGACACAGGACAGTTCGGAGAGAGAGGGACTGTGGGACTAGTTTGGGGATGTGGTGAAATACATATACCTGTCTGGACTGCTCCTGTGGCTCCTCCCACAGACCCCTGTATAAAGGCGACTGAGGCCTGTTGCCCAGCCTCAGACCCCAGGATGTACTGTTGTTCAATCTTCCAGTCAATAAAAGCCGATACCTCGCTTCTTACGTCTCAGAGTGAGTTATTGATGGTGCATCAGGGGACAGACACAGGTCTGTGGGGAGAGAGTGGGGCAGTGGGATTAGTTTGGGGACTGACACAGGACTGTGGTGAAACAGTGGGACAGTGGGATTAGTTTTGGGACTGACACAGGGCTGTGGTGAGAGAGTGGGACAGTGGGATTAGTTTGGGGACTGATACAGGACTGTGGGGAGAGTGGGACAGTGGGATTAGTTTGGGGACTGACACAGCGTTGTGGGGAGAGAGTGGGACAGCGGGATTAGTTTGGGGACTGACACAGGGCTGTGGGGAGAGGGTGGGTCAGTATGATTAGTTTGGGGACTGACACAGGACTGTTCGGAGAGAGTGGGACAGTGGAACTAGTTTGGGAACTGATACAGGACTGTTCGGAGAGAGTGGGACAGTGGGTTTAGTTTGGGGACTGACACAGGGCTGTGGGGAGAGAATGGTACAGTGGGTTTAGTTTGGGGGCTGACACAGGGCTGTGGGGAGAGAATGGGACAGTGGATTTAGTTTGGGGACTGACACAGGGCTGTGGGGAGAGAATGGGACAGTGGGTTTAGTTTGGGGACTAACACAGGGCTGTGGGGAGAGAATGGGACAGTGGGTTTAGTTTGGGGACTGACACAGGGCTGTGGGGAGAGAATGGGACAGTGGGTTTAGTTTGGGGACTGACACAGGGCTGTGGGGAGAGAATGGGACAGTGGGTTTAGTTTGGGGACTGACAGAGGTCTGTGGGGAGAGAGTGGGACAGTGGGATTAGTTTGGGAACTGACACAGGGCTGTGGGGAGAGAGTGGGACAGTGGGATTAGTTTGGGGACTGACACAGGTCTGTGGGGACAGAGTGGGCAGTGGGGTTAGTTTGGGGCTGACACAGGACTGTGGGGAGAGAGTGGGACAGTTGGATTAGTTTGGGGAAAGACACAGGTCTGTGGGACAGAGTGGGACAGTGGGATTAGTTTGGGGACTGACACAGGGCTGTGGGGAGAGAGTGGGACAGTGGGATTAGTTTTGGGATTGACACAGGACTGTGGGGAGAGATTGGGGCAGTGGGATTAGTTTGGGGACTGACACAGGGCCGTGGGGAGAGAGTGGGACAGTGGGATTAGTTTGGGGACTGACCCAGGGCTGTGGGGAGAGTGGGACAGTGGGATTAGTTTGGGGACTGTCACAGCGTTGTGGGGAGAGAGTGGGACAGCGGGATTAGTTTGGGGACTGACACAGGGCTGTGGGGAGAGGGTGGGACAGTATGATTAGTTTGGGGACTGACACAGGACTGTTCGGAGAGAGTGGGACAGTGGGACTAGTTTGGGAACTGAAACAGGACGGTTCGGAGAGAGTGGGACAGTGGGTTTAGGTTGGGGACTGACACAGGGCTGTGGGGAGAGAATGGGACAGTGGGTTTATTTTGGGGACTGACACAGGGCTGTGGGGAGAGATTGGGACAGTGGATTTAGTTTGGGGACTGACACAGGGCTGTGGGGAGAGAATGGGACAGTGGGTTTAGTTTGGGGACTGACACAGGGCTGTGGGGAGAGAATGGGACAGTGGGTTTAGTTTGGGGACTGACACAGGTCTGTGGGGAGAGAGTGGGACAGTGGGATTAGTTTGGGAACTGACACAGGGCTGTGGGGAGAGAGTGGGACAGTGGGATTAGTTTGGGGACTGACACAGGTCTGTGGGGACAGAGTGGGCAGTGGGGTTAGTTTGGTGCTGACACAGGACTGTGGGGAGAGATTGGGACAGTTGGATTAGTTTGGGGAAAGACACAGGTCTGTGGGACAGAGTGGGACAGTGGGATTAGTTTGGCGACTGACACAGGGCTGTGGGGAGAGAGTGGGACAGTGGGATTAGTTTTGGGATTGACACAGGACTGTGGGGAGAGATTGGGGCAGTGGGATTAGTTTGGGGACTGACTGTGGTGAACTAGATATACCTGTCTGACTGCTCCTGTGGCTCCTCCCAAGACCCTGCTGACTACCCCTGTGGCTCCTCCCACAGACCCCTGTATAAAGGCGACTGTGGCCTGCTGCCCAGCCTCATTTCCCCCAGGATGTAGTGTTGTTCTTCAGTCAATAAAAGCCGATATCTCACTACCTAAGTCTCGGCGTGAGTTATTGATGGTGCATCACTGACACAGGGCCGTGGGGAGAGAGTGGGACAGTGGGATTAGTTTGGGGACTGACACAGGGCTGTGGGGAGAGAGTGGGACAGTGGGATTAGTTTGGGGACAGACACAGGGCTGTGGGGACAGAGTGGGACAGTGGGATTAGTTTGGGGACTGACACAGGGCTGTGGGGAGAGAGTGGGACAGTGGGATTAGTTTGGGGACTGACACAGGACTGTGGGGAGAGAGTGGGACAGTGCGCTTAGTTTGGGGACTGACACAGGACAGTTCGGAGAGAGAGGGACTGTGGGACTAGTTTGGGGATGTGGTGAAATACATATACCTGTCTGGACTGCTCCTGTGGCTCCTCCCACAGACCCCTGTATAAAGGCGACTGAGGCCTGTTGCCCAGCCTCAGACCCCAGGATGTACTGTTGTTCAATCTTCCAGTCAATAAAAGCCGATACCTCGCTTCTTACGTCTCAGAGTGAGTTATTGATGGTGCATCAGGGGACAGACACAGGTCTGTGGGGAGAGAGTGGGGCAGTGGGATTAGTTTGGGGACTGACACAGGACTGTGGTGAAACAGTGGGACAGTGGGATTAGTTTTGGGACTGACACAGGGCTGTGGTGAGAGAGTGGGACAGTGGGATTAGTTTGGGGACTGATACAGGACTGTGGGGAGAGTGGGACAGTGGGATTAGTTTGGGGACTGACACAGGGCTGTGGGGAGAGAGTGGGACAGTGGGATTAGTTTTGGGACTGACACAGGTCTGTGGGTTGAGAGTGGGACAGTGGGATTAGTTTGGGGACCGACACAGGACTGTGGGGAGAGAGTGGAACAGTGGGATTAGTTTGGGGACTGACACCGGGCTGTGGGGAGAGAGTGGGACAGTGGGATTAGTTCGGGGACTGACAGGGCAGTGGGGAGAGAGTGGGACAGTGGGACTAGTTGGAGGACTGACACAGGGCTGTGGTGAGAGAGTGGGACAGTGGGATTAGTTTGGGGACTGATACAGGACTGTGGGGAGAGTGGGACAGTGGGATTAGTTTGGGGACTGACACAGCGTTGTGGGGAGAGAGTGGGACAGCGGGATTAGTTTGGGGAATGACACAGGGCTGTGGGGAGAGGGTGGGTCAGTATGATTAGTTTGGGGACTGACACAGGACTGTTCGGAGAGAGTGGGACAGTGGGACTAGTTTGGGAACTGATACAGGACTGTTCGGAGAGAGTGGGACAGTGGGTTTAGTTTGGGGACTGACACAGGGCTGTGGGGAGAGAATGGGACAGTGGGTTTAGTTTGGGGGCTGACACAGGGCTGTGGGGAGAGAATGGGACAGTGGATTTAGTTTGGGGACTGACACAGGGCTGTGGGGAGAGAATGGGACAGTGGGTTTAGTTTGGGGACTAACACAGGGCTGTGGGGAGAGAATGGGACAGTGGGTTTAGTTTGGGGACTGACACAGGGCTGTGGGGAGAGAGTGGGACTGTGGGTTTAGTTTGGGGACTGACACAGGGCTGTGGGGAGAGAGTGGGACAGTGGGATTAGTTTGGGGACTGACACAGGTCTGTGGGGACAGAGTGGGCAGTGGGGTTAGTTTGGGGCTGACACAGGACTGTGGGGAGAGAGTGGGACAGTTGGATTAGTTTGGGGAAAGACACAGGTCTGTGGGACAGAGTGGGGCAGTGGGATTAGTTTGGGGACTGACACAGGGCCGTGGGGAGAGATTGGGACAGTGGGATTAGTTTGGGGACTGACCCAGGGCTGTGGGGAGAGAGTGGGACAGTGGGATTAGTTTAGGGACAGACACAGAGCTGTGGGGAGAGAGTGGGACAGTGGGATTAGTTTGGGGACTGACACAGGGCTGTGGGGAGAGAGTGGGACAGTGGGATTAGTTTGGGGACTAACACAGGACTGTGGGGAGAGAGTGGGACAGTGGGATTAGTTTGGGGACTGACACAGGACTATGGGGAGAGAGTGGGACAGTGCGCTTAGTTTGGGGACTGACACAGGACAGTTCGGAGAGAGAGGGACAGTGGGACTAGTTTGGGGATGTGGTGAACTACATATACCTGTCTGGACTGCTCCTGTGGCTCCTCCCAAAGACCCCTGTATAAAGGCGACTGAGGCCTGTTGCCCAGCCTCAGACCCCAGGATGTAGTGTTGTTCAATCTTCCAGTCAATAAAAGCCGATACCTCGCTTCTTACGTCTCAGAGTGAGTTATTGATGGTGCATCAGGGGACAGACACAGGGCTGTGGGGAGTGAGTGGGACAGTGGGATTAGTGTGGGGACAGACACAGGGCTGTGGGGAGAGAGTGGGACAGTGCGCTTAGTTTGGGGACTGATACAGGACTGTTCGGAGAGAGTGGGACAGTGGGATTATTTTTGGGACTGACACAGGTCTGTGGGTTGAGAGTGGGACAGTGGGATTAGTTTGGGGACTGACACAGGACTGTGGGGAGAGAGTGGGACAGTGCGATTAATTTGGGGAGTGACACGGGGCTGTGTGGAGAGAGTGGGAGAGTGGGATTAGTTTGGGGACTGACACGGCTGTGGGGAGAGAGTGGGACAGTGGGATTAGTTTCGGGACTGACACAGGTCTGTGGGTTGAGAGTGGGACAGTGAGATTAGTTTGGGGACTGACACAGGACTGTGGTGAAACAGTGGGACAGTGGGATTAGTATAGGGACTGACACAGGACTGTGGGGAGAGAGTGGGACAGTGGGATTATTGTGGGGACAGACACAGTGCTGTGTGGAGAGAGTGGGACAGTGGGATTAGTTTGGGGACAGACACAGGTCCGTGGGGATTGAGTGGGACTGTGGGATTAGTTGGGGGACGGACACAGGACTGTGGGTTGGGAGTGGGACAGAGGTATTAGTTTGGGGACGGACACAGGTCTGTGGGGAGAGAGTGGGACAGTTCGATTAGTTTGGGGACTGACACAGGGCTGTGGGGAGAGAATGGGACAGTGGGTTTAGTTTGGGGGCTGACACAGGGCTGTGGGGAGAGAATGGGACAGTGGATTTAGTTTGGTGACTGACACAGGGCTGTGGGGAGAGAGTGGGACAGTAGGATTAGTTTGGGGACAGACACAGGTCCGTCGGGAGTGAGTGGGACTCTGGGATTAGTTTGGGGACTGACACGGGACTGTGGTGAGGGAGTGGGACAGTGGTAGTAGTTTGGGGACTGACACAGGACTGTGGGGAGAGAGTGTGACAGTGGGATTAGTTTGGGGACTGACACTGGTCTGTGGGGACAGAGTGGGCAGTGGGGTTAGTTTGGGGCTGACACAGGACTGTGGGGAGAGAGTGGGACAGTTGGATTAGTTTGGGGAAAGACACAGGTCTGTGGGTCAGAGTGGGACAGTGGGATTAGTTTGGGGACTGACACAGGGCTGTGGGGAGAGAGTGGGACAATGGGATTAGTTTTGGGATTGACACAGGACTGTGGGGAGAGATTGGGGCAGTGGGATTTGTTTGGGGACTGACACAGGGCCGTGGGGAGAGAGTGGGACAGTGGGATTAGTTTGGGGACTGACCCAGGGCTGTGGGGAGAGTGGGACAGTGGGATTAGTTTGAGGACTTTCACAGCGTTGTGGGGAGAGAGTGGGACAGTATGATTAGTTTGGGGACAGACACAGGGCTGTGGGGACAGAGTGGGACAGTGGGATTAGTTTGGGGACTGACACAGGGCTGTGGGGAGAGAGTGGGACAGTGGGATTAGTTTGGGGACTGACACAGGACTGTGGGGAGAGAGTGGGACAGTGCGCTTAGTTTGGGGACTGACACAGGACAGTTCGGAGAGAGAGGGACTGTGGGACTAGTTTGGGGATGTGGTGAAATACATATACCTGTCTGGACTGCTCCTGTGGCTCCTCCCACAGACCCCTGTATAAAGGCGACTGAGGCCTGTTGCCCAGCCTCAGACCCCAGGATGTACTGTTGTTCAATCTTCCAGTCAATAAAAGCCGATACCTCGCTTCTTACGTCTCAGAGTGAGTTATTGATGGTGCATCAGGGGACAGACACAGGTCTGTGGGGAGAGAGTGGGGCAGTGGGATTAGTTTGGGGACTGACACAGGACTGTGGTGAAACAGTGGGACAGTGGGATTAGTTTTGGGACTGACACAGGGCTGTGGTGAGAGAGTGGGACAGTGGGATTAGTTTGGGGACTGATACAGGACTGTGGGGAGAGTGGGACAGTGGGATTAGTTTGGGGACTGACACAGGGCTGTGGGGAGAGAGTGGGACAGTGGGATTAGTTTTGGGACTGACACAGGTCTGTGGGTTGAGAGTGGGACAGTGGGATTAGTTTGGGGACCGACACAGGACTGTGGGGAGAGAGTGGAACAGTGGGATTAGTTTGGGGACTGACACCGGGCTGTGGGGAGAGAGTGGGACAGTGGGATTAGTTCGGGGACTGACAGGGCAGTGGGGAGAGAGTGGGACAGTGGGACTAGTTGGAGGACTGACACAGGGCTGTGGTGAGAGAGTGGGACAGTGGGATTAGTTTGGGGACTGATACAGGACTGTGGGGAGAGTGGGACAGTGGGATTAGTTTGGGGACTGACACAGCGTTGTGGGGAGAGAGTGGGACAGCGGGATTAGTTTGGGGAATGACACAGGGCTGTGGGGAGAGGGTGGGTCAGTATGATTAGTTTGGGGACTGACACAGGACTGTTCGGAGAGAGTGGGACAGTGGGACTAGTTTGGGAACTGATACAGGACTGTTCGGAGAGAGTGGGACAGTGGGTTTAGTTTGGGGACTGACACAGGGCTGTGGGGAGAGAATGGGACAGTGGGTTTAGTTTGGGGGCTGACACAGGGCTGTGGGGAGAGAATGGGACAGTGGATTTAGTTTGGGGACTGACACAGGGCTGTGGGGAGAGAATGGGACAGTGGGTTTAGTTTGGGGACTAACACAGGGCTGTGGGGAGAGAATGGGACAGTGGGTTTAGTTTGGGGACTGACACAGGGCTGTGGGGAGAGAGTGGGACAGTGGGTTTAGTTTGGGGACTGACACAGGGCTGTGGGGAGAGAGTGGGACAGTGGGATTAGTTTGGGGACTGACACAGGTCTGTGGGGACAGAGTGGGCAGTGGGGTTAGTTTGGGGCTGACACAGGACTGTGGGGAGAGAGTGGGACAGTTGGATTAGTTTGGGGAAAGACACAGGTCTGTGGGACAGAGTGGGGCAGTGGGATTAGTTTGGGGACTGACACAGGGCCGTGGGGAGAGATTGGGACAGTGGGATTAGTTTGGGGACTGACCCAGGGCTGTGGGGAGAGAGTGGGACAGTGGGATTAGTTTAGGGACAGACACAGAGCTGTGGGGAGAGAGTGGGACAGTGGGATTAGTTTGGGGACTGACACAGGGCTGTGGGGAGAGAGTGGGACAGTGGGATTAGTTTGGGGACTAACACAGGACTGTGGGGAGAGAGTGGGACAGTGGGATTAGTTTGGGGACTGACACAGGACTATGGGGAGAGAGTGGGACAGTGCGCTTAGTTTGGGGACTGACACAGGACAGTTCGGAGAGAGAGGGACAGTGGGACTAGTTTGGGGATGTGGTGAACTACATATACCTGTCTGGACTGCTCCTGTGGCTCCTCCCAAAGACCCCTGTATAAAGGCGACTGAGGCCTGTTGCCCAGCCTCAGACCCCAGGATGTAGTGTTGTTCAATCTTCCAGTCAATAAAAGCCGATACCTCGCTTCTTACGTCTCAGAGTGAGTTATTGATGGTGCATCAGGGGACAGACACAGGGCTGTGGGGAGAGAGTGGGACAGTGGGATTAGTGTGGGGACAGACACAGGGCTGTGGGGAGAGAGTGGGACAGTGCGCTTAGTTTGGGGACTGATACAGGACTGTTCGGAGAGAGTGGGACAGTGGGATTATTTTTGGGACTGACACAGGTCTGTGGGTTGAGAGTGGGACAGTGGGATTAGTTTGGGGACTGACACAGGACTGTGGGGAGAGAGTGGGACAGTGCGATTAATTTGGGGAGTGACACGGGGCTGTGTGGAGAGAGTGGGAGAGTGGGATTAGTTTGGGGACTGACACGGCTGTGGGGAGAGAGTGGGACAGTGGGATTAGTTTCGGGACTGACACAGGTCTGTGGGTTGAGAGTGGGACAGTGAGATTAGTTTGGGGACTGACACAGGACTGTGGTGAAACAGTGGGACAGTGGGATTAGTATAGGGACTGACACAGGACTGTGGGGAGAGAGTGGGACAGTGGGATTATTGTGGGGACAGACACAGTGCTGTGTGGAGAGAGTGGGACAGTGGGATTAGTTTGGGGACAGACACAGGTCCGTGGGGATTGAGTGGGACTGTGGGATTAGTTGGGGGACGGACACAGGACTGTGGGTTGGGAGTGGGACAGAGGTATTAGTTTGGGGACGGACACAGGTCTGTGGGGAGAGAGTGGGACAGTTCGATTAGTTTGGGGACTGACACAGGGCTGTGGGGAGAGAATGGGACAGTGGGTTTAGTTTGGGGGCTGACACAGGGCTGTGGGGAGAGAATGGGACAGTGGATTTAGTTTGGTGACTGACACAGGGCTGTGGGGAGAGAGTGGGACAGTAGGATTAGTTTGGGGACAGACACAGGTCCGTCGGGAGTGAGTGGGACTCTGGGATTAGTTTGGGGACTGACACGGGACTGTGGTGAGGGAGTGGGACAGTGGTAGTAGTTTGGGGACTGACACAGGACTGTGGGGAGAGAGTGTGACAGTGGGATTAGTTTGGGGACTGACACTGGTCTGTGGGGACAGAGTGGGCAGTGGGGTTAGTTTGGGGCTGACACAGGACTGTGGGGAGAGAGTGGGACAGTTGGATTAGTTTGGGGAAAGACACAGGTCTGTGGGACAGAGTGGGACAGTGGGATTAGTTTGGGGACTGACACAGGGCTGTGGGGAGAGAGTGGGACAATGGGATTAGTTTTGGGATTGACACAGGACTGTGGGGAGAGATTGGGGCAGTGGGATTTGTTTGGGGACTGACACAGGGCCGTGGGGAGAGAGTGGGACAGTGGGATTAGTTTGGGGACTGACCCAGGGCTGTGGGGAGAGTGGGACAGTGGGATTAGTTTGAGGACTTTCACAGCGTTGTGGGGAGAGAGTGGGACAGTATGATTAGTTTGGGGACTGACACAGGACTGTTCGGAGAGAGTGGGACAGTGGGTTTAGTTTTGGGACTGACACAGGTCTGTTCGGAGAGAGTGGGACAGTGGGACTAGCTTGGGGATGTGGTGAACTACATATACCTGTCTGGACTGCTCCTGTGGCTCCTCCCACAGACCCCTGTATAAAGGCGACTGAGGCCTGTTGCCCAGCCTCAGACCCCAGGATGTACTGTTGTTCAATCTTCCAGTCAATAAAAGCCGATACCTCGCTTCTTACGTCTCAGAGTGAGTTATTGATGGTGCATCAGGGGACAGACACAGGTCTGTGGGGAGAGAGTGGGGCAGTGGGATTAGTTTGGGGACTGACACAGGACTGTGGTGAAACAGTGGGACAGTGGGATTAGTTTTGGGACTGACACAGGTCTGTGGGGAGAGAGTGGGACAGTGGGATTAGTTTGGGGACAGACACAGGTCCGTCGGGAGTGAGTGGGACTCTGGGATTAGTTTGGGGACTGACACGGGACTGTGGTGAGGGAGTGGGACAGTGGTAGTAGTTTGGGGACTGACACAGGACTGTGGGGAGAGAGTGTGACAGTGGGATTAGTTTGGGGACTGACACTGGTCTGTGGGGACAGAGTGGGCAGTGGGGTTAGTTTGGGGCTGACACAGGACTGTGGGGAGAGAGTGGGACAGTTGGATTAGTTTGGGGAAAGACACAGGTCTGTGGGACAGAGTGGGACAGTGGGATTAGTTTGGGGACTGACACAGGGCTGTGGGGAGAGAGTGGGACAATGGGATTAGTTTTGGGATTGACACAGGACTGTGGGGAGAGATTGGGGCAGTGGGATTTGTTTGGGGACTGACACAGGGCCGTGGGGAGAGAGTGGGACAGTGGGATTAGTTTGGGGACTGACCCAGGGCTGTGGGGAGAGTGGGACAGTGGGATTAGTTTGAGGACTTTCACAGCGTTGTGGGGAGAGAGTGGGACAGTATGATTAGTTTGGGGACTGACACAGGACTGTTCGGAGAGAGTGGGACAGTGGGTTTAGTTTTGGGACTGACACAGGTCTGTTCGGAGAGAGTGGGACAGTGGGACTAGCTTGGGGATGTGGTGAACTACATATACCTGTCTGGACTGCTCCTGTGGCTCCTCCCACAGACCCCTGTATAAAGGCGACTGAGGCCTGTTGCCCAGCCTCAGACCCCAGGATGTACTGTTGTTCAATCTTCCAGTCAATAAAAGCCGATACCTCGCTTCTTACGTCTCAGAGTGAGTTATTGATGGTGCATCAGGGGACAGACACAGGTCTGTGGGGAGTGAGTGGGACTGTGGGATTAGTGTGGGGACAGACACAGGGCTGTGGGGAGAGAGTGGGACAGTGGGATTAGTTTGGGGACTGACACTGGTCTGTGGGGACAGAGTGGGCAGTGGGGTTAGTTTGGGGCTGACACAGGACTGTGGGGAGAGAGTGGGACAGTTGGATTAGTTTGGGGAAAGACACAGGTCTGTGGGACAGAGTGGGACAGTGGGATTAGTTTGGGGACTGACACAGGGCTGTGGGGAGAGAGTGGGACAATGGGATTAGTTTTGGGATTGACACAGGACTGTGGGGAGAGATTGGGGCAGTGGGATTTGTTTGGGGACTGACACAGGGCCGTGGGGAGAGAGTGGGACAGTGGGATTAGTTTGGGGACTGACCCAGGGCTGTGGGGAGAGTGGGACAGTGGGATTAGTTTGAGGACTTTCACAGCGTTGTGGGGAGAGAGTGGGACAGTATGATTAGTTTGGGGACTGACACAGGACTGTTCGGAGAGAGTGGGACAGTGGGTTTAGTTTTGGGACTGACACAGGTCTGTTCGGAGAGAGTGGGACAGTGGGACTAGCTTGGGGATGTGGTGAACTACATATACCTGTCTGGACTGCTCCTGTGGCTCCTCCCACAGACCCCTGTATAAAGGCGACTGAGGCCTGTTGCCCAGCCTCAGACCCCAGGATGTACTGTTGTTCAATCTTCCAGTCAATAAAAGCCGATACCTCGCTTCTTACGTCTCAGAGTGAGTTATTGATGGTGCATCAGGGGACAGACACAGGTCTGTGGGGAGAGAGTGGGGCAGTGGGATTAGTTTGGGGACTGACACAGGACTGTGGTGAAACAGTGGGACAGTGGGATTAGTTTTGGGACTGACACAGGTCTGTGGGGAGAGAGTGGGACAGTGGGATTAGTTTGGGGACAGACACAGGTCCGTCGGGAGTGAGTGGGACTCTGGGATTAGTTTGGGGACTGACACGGGACTGTGGTGAGGGAGTGGGACAGTGGTAGTAGTTTGGGGACTGACACAGGACTGTGGGGAGAGAGTGTGACAGTGGGATTAGTTTGGGGACTGACACTGGTCTGTGGGGACAGAGTGGGCAGTGGGGTTAGTTTGGGGCTGACACAGGACTGTGGGGAGAGAGTGGGACAGTTGGATTAGTTTGGGGAAAGACACAGGTCTGTGGGACAGAGTGGGACAGTGGGATTAGTTTGGGGACTGACACAGGGCTGTGGGGAGAGAGTGGGACAATGGGATTAGTTTTGGGATTGACACAGGACTGTGGGGAGAGATTGGGGCAGTGGGATTTGTTTGGGGACTGACACAGGGCCGTGGGGAGAGAGTGGGACAGTGGGATTAGTTTGGGGACTGACCCAGGGCTGTGGGGAGAGTGGGACAGTGGGATTAGTTTGAGGACTTTCACAGCGTTGTGGGGAGAGAGTGGGACAGTATGATTAGTTTGGGGACTGACACAGGACTGTTCGGAGAGAGTGGGACAGTGGGTTTAGTTTTGGGACTGACACAGGTCTGTTCGGAGAGAGTGGGACAGTGGGACTAGCTTGGGGATGTGGTGAACTACATATACCTGTCTGGACTGCTCCTGTGGCTCCTCCCACAGACCCCTGTATAAAGGCGACTGAGGCCTGTTGCCCAGCCTCAGACCCCAGGATGTACTGTTGTTCAATCTTCCAGTCAATAAAAGCCGATACCTCGCTTCTTACGTCTCAGAGTGAGTTATTGATGGTGCATCAGGGGACAGACACAGGTCTGTGGGGAGTGAGTGGGACTGTGGGATTAGTGTGGGGACAGACACAGGGCTGTGGGGAGAGAGTGGGACAGTGGGATTAGTTTGGGGACTGACACAGGGCAGTTTTGTGAGAGTGGGACAGTGGTATTAGTTTTGGGACTGACACAGGGTTGTGGGGAGAGAGTGGGACAGTGCGCTTAGTTTGGGGACTGACACAGGACTGTTCGGAGAGAGTGGGACAGTGGGATTAGTTTTGGGACTGACACAGGTCTGTGGGTTGAGAGTGGGACAGTGGGATTAGTTTGGGGACTGACACAGGACTGTGGGGAGAGAGTGGGACAGTGGGATTAATTTGGGGAGTGACACGGGGCTGTGTGGAGAGAGTGGGAGAGTGAGATTAGTTTGGGGACTGACACGGCTGTGGGGAGAGAGTGGGACAGTGGGATTAGTTTGGGGACTAACACAGGACTGTGTGGAGAGAGTGGGACAGTGGGATTAGTTTGGGGACAGACACAGGTCCGTGGGGATTGAGTGGGACTGTGGGATTAGTTTGGGGACGGACACAGGACTGTGGGTTGGGAGTGGGACAGAGGTATTAGTTTGGGGACGGACACAGGTCTGTGGGGAGAGAGTGGGACAGTGGGATTAGTTTGGGGACTGACACAGGGCTGTGGGGAGAGAATGGGACAGTGGGTTTAGTTTGGGGGCTGACACAGGGCTGTGGGGAGAGAATGGGACAGTGGATTTAGTTTGGTGACTGACACAGGGCTGTGGGGAGAGAGTGGGACTGTAGGATTAGTTTGGGGACAGACACAGGTCCGTCGGGAGTGAGTGGGACTCTGGGATTAGTTTGGGGACTGACACGGGACTGCGGTGAGGGAGTGGGACAGTGGTAGTAGTTTGGGGACTGACACAGGACTGTGGGGAGAGAGTGTGACAGTGGGATTAGTTTGGGGACTGACACTGGTCTGTGGGGACAGAGTGGGCAGTGGGGTTAGTTTGGGGCTGACACAGGACTGTGGGGAGAGAGTGGGACAGTTGGATTAGATTGGGGAAAGACACAGGTCTGTGGGACAGAGTGGGACAGTGGGATTAGTTTGGGGACTGACACAGGGCTGTGGGGAGAGAGTGGGACAGTGGGATTAGTTTTGGGATTGACACAGGACTGTGGGGAGAGATTGGGGCAGTGGGATTTGTTTGGGGACTGACACAGGGCCGTGGGGAGAGAGTGGGTCAGTGGGATTAGTTTGGGGACTGACCCAGGGCTGTGGGGAGAGTGGGACAGTGGGATTAGTTTGGGGACTTTCACAGCGTTGTGGGGAGAGAGTGGGACAGTATGATTAGTTTGGGGACTGACACAGGACTGTTCGGAGAGAGTGGGACAGTGGGTTTAGTTTGGGGACTGACACAGGGCTGTGGGGAGAGAATGGGACAGTGGATTTAGTTTGGGGACTGACACAGGGCTGTGGGGAGAGAATGGGACAGTGGGTTTAGTTTGGGGACTCACACAGGGCTGTGGGGAGAGAATGGGACAGTGGGTTTAGTTTGGGGACTGACACAGGTCTGTGGGGAGAGAGTGGGACAGTGGGATTAGTTTGGGAACTGACACAGGGCTGTGGGGAGAGAGTGGGAGAGTGGGATTAGTTTGGGGACTGACACAGGACTGTTCGGAGAGAGTGGGACAGTGGGATTAGTTTTGGGACTGACACAGGTCTGTGGGTTGAGAGTGGGACAGTGGGATTAGTTTGGGGACTGACACAGGTCTGTGGGACAGAGTGGGACAGTGGGATTAGTTTGGGGACTGACACAGGGCTGTGGGGAGAGAGTGGGACAGTGGGATTAGTTTTGGGATTGACACAGGACTGTGGGGAGAGATTGGGGCAGTGGGATTAGTTTGGGGACTGACTGCGGTGAACTAGATATACCTGTCTGACTGCTCCTGTGGCTCCTCCCAAGACCCTGCTGACTACCCCTGTGGCTCCTCCCACAGACCCCTGTATAAAGGCGACTGTGGCCTGCTGCTCTCCCTCATTTTCCCCAGGATGTAGTGTTGTTCTTCAGTCAATAAAAGCCGATATCTCACTACCCAAGTCTCGGCGTGAGTTATTGATGGTGCATCACTGACACAGGGCCGTGGGGAGAGAGTGGGACAGTGGGATTAGTTTGGTGACTGACACAGGACTGTGGTGAGAGAGTGGGACAGTGGGATTAGTTTGGGGACTGACACAGGGCCGTGGGGAGAGAGTGGGACAGTGGGATTAGTTTGGGGACTGACACAGGGCGGTGGGGAGAGAGTGGGACAGTGGGATTAGTTTGGGGACAGACACAGGGCTGTGGGGAGAGAGTGGGACAGTGGGATTTGTTTGGGGACAGACACAGGGCTGTGGGGACAGAGTGGGACAGTGGGATTAGTTTGGGGACTGACACAGGACTGTGGGGAGAGAGTGGGACAGTGCGCTTAGTTTGGGGACTGACACAGGACAGTTCGGAGAGAGAGGGACAGTGGGACTAGTTTGGGGATGTGGTGAAATACATATACCTGTCTGGACTGCTCCTGTGGCTCCTCCCACAGACCCCTGTATAAAGGCGACTGAGGCCTGTTGCCCAGCCTCAGACCCCAGGATGTAGTGTTGTTCAATCTTCCAGTCAATAAAAGCCGATACCTCGCTTCTTACGTCTCAGAGTGAGTTATTGATGGTGCATCAGGGGACAGACACAGGGCTGTGGGGAGTGAGTGGGACAGTGGGATTAGTGTGGGGACAGACACAGGGCTGTGGGGAGAGAGTGGGACAGTGGGATTAGTTTGGGGACTGACACAGGGCAGTTTTGAGAGGGTGGAACAGTGGTATTAGTTTTGGGACTGACACAGGGTTGTGGGGAGAGAGTGGGACAGTGGGATTAGTTTTGGGACTGACACAGGTCTGTGGGTTGAGAGTGGGACAGTGGGATTAGTTTGGGGACCGACACAGGACTGTGGGGAGAGAGTGGAACAGTGGGATTAGTTTGGGGACTGACAGGGCAGTGGGGAGAGAGTGGGACAGTGGGACTAGTTGGAGGACTGACACAGGGCTGTGGTGAGAGAGTGGGACAGTGGGATTAGTTTGGGGACTGATACAGGACTGTGGGGAGAGTGGGACAGTGGGATTAGTTTGGGGACTGACACAGTGTTGTGGGGAGAGAGTGGGACAGCGGGATTAGTTTGGGGACTGACACAGGGCTGTGGGGAGAGGGTGGGTCAGTATGATTAGTTTGGGGACTGACACAGGACTGTTCGGAGAGAGTGGGACAGTGGGACTAGTTTGGGAACTGATACAGGACTGTTCGGAGAGAGTGGGACAGTGGGTTTAGTTTGGGGACTGACACAGGGCTGTGGGGAGAGAATGGGACAGTGGGTTTAGTTTGGGGGCTGACACAGGGCTGTGGGGAGAGAATGGGACAGTGGGTTTAGTTTGGGGACTAACACAGGGCTGTGGGGAGAGAATGGGACAGTGGGTTTAGTTTGGGGACTGACACAGGGCTGTGGGGAGAGAATGGGACAGTGGGTTTAGTTTGGGGACTGACACAGGGCTGTGGGGAGAGAATGGGACAGTGGGATTAGTTTGGGGACTGACACAGGGCTGTGGTGAGAGAGTGGGACAGTGGGTTTAGTTTGGGGACTGACACAGGTCTGTGGGGAGAGAGTGGGACAGTGGGATTAGTTTGGGAACTGACACAGGGCTGTGGGGAGAGAGTGGGACAGTGGGATTAGTTTGGGGACTGACACAGGTCTGTGGGGACAGAGTGTGCAGTGGGGTTAGTTTGGGGCTGACACAGGACTGTGGGGAGAGAGTGGGACAGTTGGATTCGTTTGGGGAAAGACACAGGTCTGTGGGACAGAGTGGGGCAGTGGGATTAGTTTGGGGACTGACACAGGGCCGTGGGGAGAGAGTGGGACAGTGGGATTAGTTTGGGGACTGACCCAGGGCTGTGGGGAGAGAGTGGGACAGTGGTATTAGTTTAGGGACAGACACTGGGCTGTGGGGAGAGAGTGGGACAGTGGGATTAGTTTGGGGACTGACACAGGGCTGTGGGGAGAGAGTGGGACAGTGGGATTAGTTTGGGGACTGACACAGGACTATGGGGAGAGAGTGGGACAGTGCGCTTAGTTTGGGGACTGACACAGGACAGTTCGGAGAGAGAGGGACAGTGGGACTAGTTTGGGGATGTGGTGAACTACATATACCTGTCTGGACTGCTCCTGTGGCTCCTCCCAAAGACCCCTGTATAAAGGCGACTGAGGCCTGTTGCCCAGCCTCAGACCCCAGGATGTAGTGTTGTTCAATCTTCCAGTCAATAAAAGCCGATACCTCGCTTCTTACGTCTCAGAGTGAGTTATTGATGGTGCATCAGGGGACAGACACAGGGCTGTGGGGAGTGAGTGGGACAGTGGGATTAGTTTGGGGACTGACACAGGGCAGTTTTGAGAGAGTGGGACAGTGGGATTAGTGTGGGGACAGACACAGGGCTGTGGGGAGAGAGTGGGACAGTGCGCTTAGTTTGGGGACTGACACAGGACTGTTCGGAGAGAGTGGGACAGTGGGATTAGTTTTGGGACTGACACAGGTCTGTGGGTTGAGAGTGGGACAGTGGGATTTGTTTGGGGACTGACACAGGACTGTGGGGAGAGAGTGGGACAGTGCGATTAATTTGGGGAGTGACACGGGGCTGTGTGGAGAGAGTGGGAGAGTGGGATTAGTTTGGGGACTGACACGGCTGTGGGGAGAGAGTGGGACAGTGGGATTAGTTTCGGGACTGACACAGGTCTGTGGGTTGAGAGTGGGACAGTGGGATTAGTTTGGGGACTGACACAGGACTGTGGTGAAACAGTGGGACAGTGGGATTAGTTTAGGGACTGACACAGGACTGTGGGGAGAGAGTGGGACAGTGGGATTTGTTTATGGACTGATACAGTGCTGTGGTGAGACAGTGGGACTGTGGGATTAGTTTAGGGACTGATACAGGGCTGTGGGGAGACAGTGGGACAGTGGGATTAGTTTGGGGACTGACACAGGACTGTGTGGAGAGAGTGGGACAGTGGGATTAGTTTGGGGACTGACACAGGACTGTGGTGAGAGAGTGGGACAGTGGGATTAGTTTGGGGACTGACACAGGTCTGTGGGGAGAGAGTGGGACACTGGGATTCGTTCGGGGACTGACAGGGCAGTGGGGAGAGAGTGGGACAGTGGGACTAGTTGGAGGACTGACACAGGGCTGTGGTGAGAGAGTGGGACAGTGGGATTAGTTTGGGGACTGATACAGGGCTGTGGGGAGAGTGGGACAGTGGGATTAGTTTGGGGACTGACACAGCGTTGTGGGGAGAGAGTGGGACAGCGGGATTAGTTTGGGGACTGACACAGGGCTGTGGGGAGAGGGTGGGACAGTATGATTAGATTGGGGACTGACACAGGACTGTTCGGAGAGAGTGGGACAGTGGGACTAGTTTGGGAACTGATACAGGACTGTTCGGAGAGAGTGGGACAGTGGGACTAGTTTGGGGACAGACACAGGACTGTGGGGAGAGAGTGGGACAGCGGGATTAGTTCAGGGACTGACACAAGGTTGTGGGGAGAGAGTGGGACAGTGGGATTAGTTTGGGGACTGACACAGCGTTGTGGGGAGAGAGTGGGACAGCGGGATTAGTTTGGCGACTGACACAGGGCTGTGGGGAGTGGGTGGGACAGTGGGATTAGTTTGGGGACTGACACAGGACTGTTCGGAGAGAGTGGGACAGTGGGACTAGTTTGGGAACTGATACAGGACTGTTCGGAGAGAGTGTGACAGTGGGACTTCTTTGGGGACAGACACACGGCTGTGGGGAGAGAGTGGGACATCGGGATTAGTTATGGCGACTGACACAGGGCTGTGGGGAGACCGTGGGACAGTGGGATTAGTTTCGGGATTTACACAGGAATGTGGGGACAGAGTGGGACAGTGGGATTAGTTTGGGGACTAACACAGGGCTGTGTGGAGAGAGTGGGACAGTAGGATTAGTTTGGGGACAGACACAGGTCCGTGGGGATTGAGTGGGACTGTGGGATTAGTTTGGGGACGGACACAGGACTGTGGGTTGGGAGTGGGACAGTGGTATTAGTTTGGGGACGGACACAGGTCTGTGGGGAGATAGTGGGGCAGTGGGATTAGTTTGGGGACTGACACTGGGCTGTGGGGAGTGGGTGGGACAGTGGGATTAGTTTGGGGACTGACACAGGGCTATGGGGAGTGAGTGGGACAGTGGGATTAGTTTGGGGACTGACACAGGGCTGTGGGGAGAGAGTGGGACAGTAGGATTAGTTTGGGGACAGACACAGGTCCGTCGGGAGTGAGTGGGACTCTGGGATTAGTTTGGGGACTGACACGGGACTGTGGTGAGGGAGTGGGACAGTGGTATTAGTTTGGGGACTGACACAGGACTGTGGGGAGAGAGTGGGACAGTGCGCTTAGTTTGGGGACTGACACAGGACTGTTCGGAGAGAGTGGGACAGTGGGATTAGTTTTGGGACTGACACAGTGATGCACCATCAATAACTCACGCTGAGACTTAGGAAGTGAGATATTGGCTTTTATTGACTGGAAGAATAAACGGCACTACATCCTGGGGAAAATGAGGGAGAGCAGCAGACCACAGTCGCCATTATACAGGGGTCTGTGGGAGGAGCCACAGGAGCAGTCAGCAGGGTCTGTGGGAGGAGCAACAGGAGCAGTCAGACAGGTATATCTAGTTCAACACACACAGGCCTGTGGGGAGAGAATGGGACAGATGGATTAGTTTTGGGACTGACACAGGTCTGTGGGGAGAGAGTGGGGCAGTGGGATTAGTTTGGGGACTGACACAGGGCTGTGGGGAGAGGGTGGGACAGTGAGATTAGTTTGGGGACTGACACAGGACTGTGGGGAGAGATTGGGGCAGTGGGATTTGTTTGGGGACTGACACAGGGCCGTGGGGAGAGAGTGGGTCAGTGGGATTAGTTTGGGGACTGACCCAGGGCTGTGGGGAGAGTGGGACAGTGGGATTAGTTTGGGGACTTTCACAGCGTTGTGGGGAGAGAGTGGGACAGTATGATTAGTTTGGGGACTGACACAGGACTGTTCGGAGAGAGTGGGACAGTGGGTTTAGTTTGGGGACTGACACAGGGCTGTGGGGAGAGAATGGGACAGTGGATTTAGTTTGGGGACTGACACAGGGCTGTGGGGAGAGAATGGGACAGTGGGTTTAGTTTGGGGACTCAC
Organism: Hemitrygon akajei; assembly: GCF_048418815.1. Classification (NCBI taxonomy): domain Eukaryota; kingdom Metazoa; phylum Chordata; class Chondrichthyes; order Myliobatiformes; family Dasyatidae; genus Hemitrygon; species Hemitrygon akajei. Next base: position 44,780,273 of record NC_133151.1, read on the forward strand.
ACAGGGCTGTGGGGAGAGAATGGGACAGTGGGTTTAGTTTGGGGACTGACACAGGTCTGTGGGGAGAGAGTGGGACAGTGGGATTAGTTTGGGAACTGACACAGGGCTGTGGGGAGAGAGTGGGAGAGTGGGATTAGTTTGGGGACTGACACAGGACTGTTCGGAGAGAGTGGGACAGTGGGATTAGTTTTGGGACTGACACAGGTCTGTGGGTTGAGAGTGGGACAGTGGGATTAGTTTGGGGACTGACACAGGTCTGTGGGACAGAGTGGGACAGTGGGATTAGTTTGGGGACTGACACAGGGCTGTGGGGAGAGAGTGGGACAGTGGGATTAGTTTTGGGATTGACACAGGACTGTGGGGAGAGATTGGGGCAGTGGGATTAGTTTGGGGACTGACTGCGGTGAACTAGATATACCTGTCTGACTGCTCCTGTGGCTCCTCCCAAGACCCTGCTGACTACCCCTGTGGCTCCTCCCACAGACCCCTGTATAAAGGCGACTGTGGCCTGCTGCTCTCCCTCATTTTCCCCAGGATGTAGTGTTGTTCTTCAGTCAATAAAAGCCGATATCTCACTACCCAAGTCTCGGCGTGAGTTATTGATGGTGCATCACTGACACAGGGCCGTGGGGAGAGAGTGGGACAGTGGGATTAGTTTGGTGACTGACACAGGACTGTGGTGAGAGAGTGGGACAGTGGGATTAGTTTGGGGACTGACACAGGGCCGTGGGGAGAGAGTGGGACAGTGGGATTAGTTTGGGGACTGACACAGGGCGGTGGGGAGAGAGTGGGACAGTGGGATTAGTTTGGGGACAGACACAGGGCTGTGGGGAGAGAGTGGGACAGTGGGATTTGTTTGGGGACAGACACAGGGCTGTGGGGACAGAGTGGGACAGTGGGATTAGTTTGGGGACTGACACAGGACTGTGGGGAGAGAGTGGGACAGTGCGCTTAGTTTGGGGACTGACACAGGACAGTTCGGAGAGAGAGGGACAGTGGGACTAGTTTGGGGATGTGGTGAAATACATATACCTGTCTGGACTGCTCCTGTGGCTCCTCCCACAGACCCCTGTATAAAGGCGACTGAGGCCTGTTGCCCAGCCTCAGACCCCAGGATGTAGTGTTGTTCAATCTTCCAGTCAATAAAAGCCGATACCTCGCTTCTTACGTCTCAGAGTGAGTTATTGATGGTGCATCAGGGGACAGACACAGGGCTGTGGGGAGTGAGTGGGACAGTGGGATTAGTGTGGGGACAGACACAGGGCTGTGGGGAGAGAGTGGGACAGTGGGATTAGTTTGGGGACTGACACAGGGCAGTTTTGAGAGGGTGGAACAGTGGTATTAGTTTTGGGACTGACACAGGGTTGTGGGGAGAGAGTGGGACAGTGGGATTAGTTTTGGGACTGACACAGGTCTGTGGGTTGAGAGTGGGACAGTGGGATTAGTTTGGGGACCGACACAGGACTGTGGGGAGAGAGTGGAACAGTGGGATTAGTTTGGGGACTGACAGGGCAGTGGGGAGAGAGTGGGACAGTGGGACTAGTTGGAGGACTGACACAGGGCTGTGGTGAGAGAGTGGGACAGTGGGATTAGTTTGGGGACTGATACAGGACTGTGGGGAGAGTGGGACAGTGGGATTAGTTTGGGGACTGACACAGTGTTGTGGGGAGAGAGTGGGACAGCGGGATTAGTTTGGGGACTGACACAGGGCTGTGGGGAGAGGGTGGGTCAGTATGATTAGTTTGGGGACTGACACAGGACTGTTCGGAGAGAGTGGGACAGTGGGACTAGTTTGGGAACTGATACAGGACTGTTCGGAGAGAGTGGGACAGTGGGTTTAGTTTGGGGACTGACACAGGGCTGTGGGGAGAGAATGGGACAGTGGGTTTAGTTTGGGGGCTGACACAGGGCTGTGGGGAGAGAATGGGACAGTGGGTTTAGTTTGGGGACTAACACAGGGCTGTGGGGAGAGAATGGGACAGTGGGTTTAGTTTGGGGACTGACACAGGGCTGTGGGGAGAGAATGGGACAGTGGGTTTAGTTTGGGGACTGACACAGGGCTGTGGGGAGAGAATGGGACAGTGGGATTAGTTTGGGGACTGACACAGGGCTGTGGTGAGAGAGTGGGACAGTGGGTTTAGTTTGGGGACTGACACAGGTCTGTGGGGAGAGAGTGGGACAGTGGGATTAGTTTGGGAACTGACACAGGGCTGTGGGGAGAGAGTGGGACAGTGGGATTAGTTTGGGGACTGACACAGGTCTGTGGGGACAGAGTGTGCAGTGGGGTTAGTTTGGGGCTGACACAGGACTGTGGGGAGAGAGTGGGACAGTTGGATTCGTTTGGGGAAAGACACAGGTCTGTGGGACAGAGTGGGGCAGTGGGATTAGTTTGGGGACTGACACAGGGCCGTGGGGAGAGAGTGGGACAGTGGGATTAGTTTGGGGACTGACCCAGGGCTGTGGGGAGAGAGTGGGACAGTGGTATTAGTTTAGGGACAGACACTGGGCTGTGGGGAGAGAGTGGGACAGTGGGATTAGTTTGGGGACTGACACAGGGCTGTGGGGAGAGAGTGGGACAGTGGGATTAGTTTGGGGACTGACACAGGACTATGGGGAGAGAGTGGGACAGTGCGCTTAGTTTGGGGACTGACACAGGACAGTTCGGAGAGAGAGGGACAGTGGGACTAGTTTGGGGATGTGGTGAACTACATATACCTGTCTGGACTGCTCCTGTGGCTCCTCCCAAAGACCCCTGTATAAAGGCGACTGAGGCCTGTTGCCCAGCCTCAGACCCCAGGATGTAGTGTTGTTCAATCTTCCAGTCAATAAAAGCCGATACCTCGCTTCTTACGTCTCAGAGTGAGTTATTGATGGTGCATCAGGGGACAGACACAGGGCTGTGGGGAGTGAGTGGGACAGTGGGATTAGTTTGGGGACTGACACAGGGCAGTTTTGAGAGAGTGGGACAGTGGGATTAGTGTGGGGACAGACACAGGGCTGTGGGGAGAGAGTGGGACAGTGCGCTTAGTTTGGGGACTGACACAGGACTGTTCGGAGAGAGTGGGACAGTGGGATTAGTTTTGGGACTGACACAGGTCTGTGGGTTGAGAGTGGGACAGTGGGATTTGTTTGGGGACTGACACAGGACTGTGGGGAGAGAGTGGGACAGTGCGATTAATTTGGGGAGTGACACGGGGCTGTGTGGAGAGAGTGGGAGAGTGGGATTAGTTTGGGGACTGACACGGCTGTGGGGAGAGAGTGGGACAGTGGGATTAGTTTCGGGACTGACACAGGTCTGTGGGTTGAGAGTGGGACAGTGGGATTAGTTTGGGGACTGACACAGGACTGTGGTGAAACAGTGGGACAGTGGGATTAGTTTAGGGACTGACACAGGACTGTGGGGAGAGAGTGGGACAGTGGGATTTGTTTATGGACTGATACAGTGCTGTGGTGAGACAGTGGGACTGTGGGATTAGTTTAGGGACTGATACAGGGCTGTGGGGAGACAGTGGGACAGTGGGATTAGTTTGGGGACTGACACAGGACTGTGTGGAGAGAGTGGGTCAGTGGGATTAGTTTGGGGACTGACACAGGACTGTGGTGAGAGAGTGGGACAGTGGGATTAGTTTGGGGACTGACACAGGTCTGTGGGGAGAGAGTGGGACACTGGGATTCGTTCGGGGACTGACAGGGCAGTGGGGAGAGAGTGGGACAGTGGGACTAGTTGGAGGACTGACACAGGGCTGTGGTGAGAGAGTGGGACAGTGGGATTAGTTTGGGGACTGATACAGGGCTGTGGGGAGAGTGGGACAGTGGGATTAGTTTGGGGACTGACACAGCGTTGTGGGGAGAGAGTGGGACAGCGGGATTAGTTTGGGGACTGACACAGGGCTGTGGGGAGAGGGTGGGACAGTATGATTAGATTGGGGACTGACACAGGACTGTTCGGAGAGAGTGGGACAGTGGGACTAGTTTGGGAACTGATACAGGACTGTTCGGAGAGAGTGGGACAGTGGGACTAGTTTGGGGACAGACACAGGACTGTGGGGAGAGAGTGGGACAGCGGGATTAGTTCAGGGACTGACACAAGGTTGTGGGGAGAGAGTGGGACAGTGGGATTAGTTTGGGGACTGACACAGCGTTGTGGGGAGAGAGTGGGACAGCGGGATTAGTTTGGCGACTGACACAGGGCTGTGGGGAGTGGGTGGGACAGTGGGATTAGTTTGGGGACTGACACAGGACTGTTCGGAGAGAGTGGGACAGTGGGACTAGTTTGGGAACTGATACAGGACTGTTCGGAGAGAGTGTGACAGTGGGACTTCTTTGGGGACAGACACACGGCTGTGGGGAGAGAGTGGGACATCGGGATTAGTTATGGCGACTGACACAGGGCTGTGGGGAGACCGTGGGACAGTGGGATTAGTTTCGGGATTTACACAGGAATGTGGGGACAGAGTGGGACAGTGGGATTAGTTTGGGGACTAACACAGGGCTGTGTGGAGAGAGTGGGACAGTAGGATTAGTTTGGGGACAGACACAGGTCCGTGGGGATTGAGTGGGACTGTGGGATTAGTTTGGGGACGGACACAGGACTGTGGGTTGGGAGTGGGACAGTGGTATTAGTTTGGGGACGGACACAGGTCTGTGGGGAGATAGTGGGGCAGTGGGATTAGTTTGGGGACTGACACTGGGCTGTGGGGAGTGGGTGGGACAGTGGGATTAGTTTGGGGACTGACACAGGGCTATGGGGAGTGAGTGGGACAGTGGGATTAGTTTGGGGACTGACACAGGGCTGTGGGGAGAGAGTGGGACAGTAGGATTAGTTTGGGGACAGACACAGGTCCGTCGGGAGTGAGTGGGACTCTGGGATTAGTTTGGGGACTGACACGGGACTGTGGTGAGGGAGTGGGACAGTGGTATTAGTTTGGGGACTGACACAGGACTGTGGGGAGAGAGTGGGACAGTGCGCTTAGTTTGGGGACTGACACAGGACTGTTCGGAGAGAGTGGGACAGTGGGATTAGTTTTGGGACTGACACAGTGATGCACCATCAATAACTCACGCTGAGACTTAGGAAGTGAGATATTGGCTTTTATTGACTGGAAGAATAAACGGCACTACATCCTGGGGAAAATGAGGGAGAGCAGCAGACCACAGTCGCCATTATACAGGGGTCTGTGGGAGGAGCCACAGGAGCAGTCAGCAGGGTCTGTGGGAGGAGCAACAGGAGCAGTCAGACAGGTATATCTAGTTCAACACACACAGGCCTGTGGGGAGAGAATGGGACAGATGGATTAGTTTTGGGACTGACACAGGTCTGTGGGGAGAGAGTGGGGCAGTGGGATTAGTTTGGGGACTGACACAGGGCTGTGGGGAGAGGGTGGGACAGTGAGATTAGTTTGGGGACTGACACAGGACTGTGGGGAGAGAGTGGGACAGTGGGATTAGTTTGGGGACTGACACAGTGTTGTGGGGAGAGAGTGGGACAGCGGGATTAGTTTGGGGACTGACACAGGGCTGTGGGGAGAGGGTGGGTCAGTATGATTAGTTTGGGGACTGACACAGGACTGTTCGGAGAGAGTGGGACAGTGGGACTAGTTTGGGAACTGATACAGGACTGTTCGGAGAGAGTGGGACAGTGGGTTTAGTTTGGGGACTGACACAGGGCTGTGGGGAGAGAATGGGACAGTGGGTTTAGTTTGGGGGCTGACACAGGGCTGTGGGGAGAGAATGGGACAGTGGGTTTAGTTTGGGGACTAACACAGGGCTGTGGGGAGAGAATGGGACAGTGGGTTTAGTTTGGGGACTGACACAGGGCTGTGGGGAGAGAATGGGACAGTGGGTTTAGTTTGGGGACTGACACAGGGCTGTGGGGAGAGAATGGGACAGTGGGATTAGTTTGGGGACTGACACAGGGCTGTGGTGAGAGAGTGGGACAGTGGGTTTAGTTTGGGGACTGACACAGGTCTGTGGGGAGAGAGTGGGACAGTGGGATTAGTTTGGGAACTGACACAGGGCTGTGGGGAGAGAGTGGGACAGTGGGATTAGTTTGGGGACTGACACAGGTCTGTGGGGACAGAGTGTGCAGTGGGGTTAGTTTGGGGCTGACACAGGACTGTGGGGAGAGAGTGGGACAGTTGGATTCGTTTGGGGAAAGACACAGGTCTGTGGGACAGAGTGGGGCAGTGGGATTAGTTTGGGGACTGACACAGGGCCGTGGGGAGAGAGTGGGACAGTGGGATTAGTTTGGGGACTGACCCAGGGCTGTGGGGAGAGAGTGGGACAGTGGTATTAGTTTAGGGACAGACACTGGGCTGTGGGGAGAGAGTGGGACAGTGGGATTAGTTTGGGGACTGACACAGGGCTGTGGGGAGAGAGTGGGACAGTGGGATTAGTTTGGGGACTGACACAGGACTATGGGGAGAGAGTGGGACAGTGCGCTTAGTTTGGGGACTGACACAGGACAGTTCGGAGAGAGAGGGACAGTGGGACTAGTTTGGGGATGTGGTGAACTACATATACCTGTCTGGACTGCTCCTGTGGCTCCTCCCAAAGACCCCTGTATAAAGGCGACTGAGGCCTGTTGCCCAGCCTCAGACCCCAGGATGTAGTGTTGTTCAATCTTCCAGTCAATAAAAGCCGATACCTCGCTTCTTACGTCTCAGAGTGAGTTATTGATGGTGCATCAGGGGACAGACACAGGGCTGTGGGGAGTGAGTGGGACAGTGGGATTAGTTTGGGGACTGACACAGGGCAGTTTTGAGAGAGTGGGACAGTGGTATTAGTTTTGGGACTGACACAGGGCTGTTGGGACAGAGTGGTACAGTGCGCTTAGTTTGGGGACTGACACAGGACTGTTCGGAGAGAGTGGGACAGTGGGATTAGTTTTGGGACTGACACAGGTCTGTGGGTTGAGAGTGGGACAGTGGGATTTGTTTGGGGACTGACACAGGACTGTGGGGAGAGAGTGGGACAGTGCGATTAATTTGGGGAGTGACACGGGGCTGTGTGGAGAGAGTGGGAGAGTGGGATTAGTTTGGGGACTGACACGGCTGTGGGGAGAGAGTGGGACAGTGGGATTAGTTTCGGGACTGACACAGGTCTGTGGGTTGAGAGTGGGACAGTGGGATTAGTTTGGGGACTGACACAGGACTGTGGTGAAACAGTGGGACAGTGGGATTAGTTTAGGGACTGACACAGGACTGTGGGGAGAGAGTGGGACAGTGGGATTTGTTTATGGACTGATACAGTGCTGTGGTGAGACAGTGGGACTGTGGGATTAGTTTAGGGACTGATACAGGGCTGTGGGGAGACAGTGGGACAGTGGGATTAGTTTGGGGACTGACACAGGACTGTGTGGAGAGAGTGGGACAGTGGGATTAGTTTGGGGACTGACACAGGACTGTGGTGAGAGAGTGGGACAGTGGGATTAGTTTGGGGACTGACACAGGTCTGTGGGGAGAGAGTGGGACACTGGGATTCGTTCGGGGACTGACAGGGCAGTGGGGAGAGAGTGGGACAGTGGGACTAGTTGGAGGACTGACACAGGGCTGTGGTGAGAGAGTGGGACAGTGGGATTAGTTTGGGGACTGATACAGGGCTGTGGGGAGAGTGGGACAGTGGGATTAGTTTGGGGACTGACACAGCGTTGTGGGGAGAGAGTGGGACAGCGGGATTAGTTTGGGGACTGACACAGGGCTGTGGGGAGAGGGTGGGACAGTATGATTAGATTGGGGACTGACACAGGACTGTTCGGAGAGAGTGGGACAGTGGGACTAGTTTGGGAACTGATACAGGACTGTTCGGAGAGAGTGGGACAGTGGGACTAGTTTGGGGACAGACACAGGACTGTGGGGAGAGAGTGGGACAGCGGGATTAGTTCAGGGACTGACACAAGGTTGTGGGGAGAGAGTGGGACAGTGGGATTAGTTTGGGGACTGACACAGCGTTGTGGGGAGAGAGTGGGACAGCGGGATTAGTTTGGCGACTGACACAGGGCTGTGGGGAGTGGGTGGGACAGTGGGATTAGTTTGGGGACTGACACAGGACTGTTCGGAGAGAGTGGGACAGTGGGACTAGTTTGGGAACTGATACAGGACTGTTCGGAGAGAGTGTGACAGTGGGACTTCTTTGGGGACAGACACACGGCTGTGGGGAGAGAGTGGGACATCGGGATTAGTTATGGCGACTGACACAGGGCTGTGGGGAGACCGTGGGACAGTGGGATTAGTTTCGGGATTTACACAGGAATGTGGGGACAGAGTGGGACAGTGGGATTAGTTTGGGGACTAACACAGGGCTGTGTGGAGAGAGTGGGACAGTAGGATTAGTTTGGGGACAGACACAGGTCCGTGGGGATTGAGTGGGACTGTGGGATTAGTTTGGGGACGGACACAGGACTGTGGGTTGGGAGTGGGACAGTGGTATTAGTTTGGGGACGGACACAGGTCTGTGGGGAGATAGTGGGGCAGTGGGATTAGTTTGGGGACTGACACTGGGCTGTGGGGAGTGGGTGGGACAGTGGGATTAGTTTGGGGACTGACACAGGGCTATGGGGAGTGAGTGGGACAGTGGGATTAGTTTGGGGACTGACACAGGGCTGTGGGGAGAGAGTGGGACAGTAGGATTAGTTTGGGGACAGACACAGGTCCGTCGGGAGTGAGTGGGACTCTGGGATTAGTTTGGGGACTGACACGGGACTGTGGTGAGGGAGTGGGACAGTGGTATTAGTTTGGGGACTGACACAGGACTGTGGGGAGAGAGTGGGACAGTGCGCTTAGTTTGGGGACTGACACAGGACTGTTCGGAGAGAGTGGGACAGTGGGATTAGTTTTGGGACTGACACAGTGATGCACCATCAATAACTCACGCTGAGACTTAGGAAGTGAGATATTGGCTTTTATTGACTGGAAGAATAAACGGCACTACATCCTGGGGAAAATGAGGGAGAGCAGCAGACCACAGTCGCCATTATACAGGGGTCTGTGGGAGGAGCCACAGGAGCAGTCAGCAGGGTCTGTGGGAGGAGCAACAGGAGCAGTCAGACAGGTATATCTAGTTCAACACACACAGGCCTGTGGGGAGAGAATGGGACAGATGGATTAGTTTTGGGACTGACACAGGTCTGTGGGGAGAGAGTGGGGCAGTGGGATTAGTTTGGGGACTGACACAGGGCTGTGGGGAGAGGGTGGGACAGTGAGATTAGTTTGGGGACTGACACAGGACTGTGGGGAGCAATTGGGACAGTGGGATTAGTTCGGGGACTGACACAGGACTGTGGTGAGAGAGTGGGACAGTGGGATTAGTGTGGGGACAGACACAGGGCTGTGGGGAGAGAGTGGGACAGTGGGATTAGTTTGGGGACTGACACAGGTCTGTTCGGAGAGAGTGGGACAGTGGGACTAGCTTGGGGATGTGGTGAACTACATATACCTGTCTGGACTGCTCCTGTGGCTCCTCCCACAGACCCCTGTATAAAGGCGACTGAGGCCTGTTGCCCAGCCTCAGACCCCAGGATGTAGTGTTGTTCAATCTTCCAGTCAATAAAAGCAGATACCTCGCTTCTTACCTCTCAAAGTGAGTTATTGATGGTGCATCAGGAGACAGACACAGGGCTGTGGGGAGTGAGTGGGACAGTGGGATTAGTGTGGGGACAGACACAGGGCTGTGGGGAGAGAGTGGGACAGTGGGAATACTTTGGGGACTGACACAGGACTGTGGGGAGAGAGTGGACAGTGGGATTAGTGTGGGGACAGACACAGGGCTGTGGGGAGAGAGTGGGACAGTGGGATTAGTTTGGGACTGACACAGGACTGTGGGGAGAAAGTGGGACAGTGGGATTAGTTTGGGGACTGACACAGGGCTGTGGGGAGAGAGTGGGACAGTGGGATTAGTTTGGGGACTGACACAGGTCTGTTCGGAGAGAGTGGGACAGTGGTATTAGTTTTGGGACTGACACAGGGTTGTGGGGAGAGAGTGGGACAGTGCGCTTAGTTTGGGGAGTGACACAGGACTGTGGGGAGAGAGTGGGACAGTGCGATTAATTTGGGGAGTGACACGGGGCTGTGTGGAGAGAGTGGGAGAGTGGGATTAGTTTGGGGACTGACACGGCTGTGGGGAGAGAATGGGACAGTGGGTTTAGTTTGGGGGCTGACACAGGGCTGTGGGGAGAGAATGGGACAGTGGATTTAGTTTGGTGACTGACACAGGGCTGTGGGGAGAGAGTGGGACAGTAGGATTAGTTTGGGGACAGACACAGGTCCGTCGGGAGTGAGTGGGACTCTGGGATTAGTTTGGGGACTGACACGGGACTGTGGTGAGGGAGTGGGACAGTGGTAGTAGTTTGGGGACTGACACAGGACTGTGGGGAGAGAGTGTGACAGTGGGATTAGTTTGGGGACTGACACTGGTCTGTGGGGACAGAGTGGGCAGTGGGGTTAGTTTGGGGCTGACACAGGACTGTGGGGAGAGAGTGGGACAGTTGGATTAGTTTGGGGAAAGACACAGGTCTGTGGGACAGAGTGGGACAGTGGGATTAGTTTGGGGACTGACACAGGGCTGTGGGGAGAGAGTGGGACAGTGGGATTAGTTTTGGGATTGACACAGGACTGTGGGGAGAGATTGGGGCAGTGGGATTTGTTTGGGGACTGACACAGGGCCGTGGGGAGAGAGTGGGACAGTGGGATTAGTTTGGGGACTGACCCAGGGCTGTGGGGAGAGTGGGACAGTGGGATTAGTTTGGGGACTTTCACAGCGTTGTGGGGAGAGAGTGGGACAGTATGATTAGTTTGGGGACTGACACAGGACTGTTCGGAGAGAGTGGGACAGTGGGTTTAGTTTGGGGACTGACACAGGGCTGTGGGGAGAGAATGGGACAGTGGATTTAGTTTGGGGACTGACACAGGGCTGTGGGGAGAGAATGGGACAGTGGGTTTAGTTTGGGGACTCACACAGGGCTGTGGGGAGAGAATGGGACAGTGGGTTTAGTTTGGGGACTGACACAGGTCTGTGGGGAGAGAGTGGGACAGTGGGATTAGTTTGGGAACTGACACAGGGCTGTGGGGAGAGAGTGGGAGAGTGGGATTAGTTTGGGGACTGACACAGGTCTGTGGGGACAGAGTGGGCAGTGGGGTTAGTTTGGTGCTGACACAGGACTGTGGGGAGAGATTGGGACAGTTGGATTAGTTTGGGGAAAGACACAGGTCTGTGGGACAGAGTGGGACAGTGGGATTAGTTTGGGGACTGACACAGGGCTGTGGGGAGAGATTGGGGCAGTGGGATTAGTTTGGGGACTGACTGTGGTGAACTAGATATACCTGTCTGACTGCTCCTGTGGCTCCTCCCAAGACCCAGCTGACTACCCCTGTGGCTCCTCCCACAGACCCCTGTATAAAGGCGACTGTGGCCTGCTGCTCTCCCTCATTTTCCCCAGGATGTAGTGTTGTTCTTCAGTCAATAAAAGCCGATATCTCACTACCCAAGTCTCGGCGTGAGTTATTGATGGTGCATCACTGACACAGGGCCGTGGGGAGAGAGTGGGACAGTGGGATTAGTTTGGTGACTGACACAGGACTGTGGTGAGAGATTGGGACAGTGGGATTAGTTTGGGGACTGACACAGGACTGTTCGGAGAGAGTGGGACAGTGGGACTAGTTTGGGAACTGATACAGGACTGTTCGGAGAGAGTGGGACAGTGGGTTTAGTTTGGGGACTGACACAGGGCTGTGGGGAGAGAATGGGACAGTGGGTTTAGTTTGGGGGCTGACACAGGGCTGTGGGGAGAGAATGGGACAGTGGGTTTAGTTTGGGGACTGACACAGGGCTGTGGGGAGAGAATGGGACAGTGGGTTTAGTTTGGGGACTGACACAGGGCTGTGGGGAGAGAATGGGACAGTGGGTTTAGTTTGGGGACTGACACAGGGCTGTGGGGAGAGAATGGGACAGTGGGATTAGTTTGGGGACTGACACAGGGCTGTGGTGAGAGAGTGGGACAGTGGGTTTAGTTTGGGGACTGACACAGGTCTGTGGGGAGAGAGTGGGACAGTGGGAGTAGTTTGGGAACTGACACAGGGCTGTGGGGAGAGAGTGGGACAGTGGGATTAGTTTGGGGACTGACACAGGTCTGTGGGGACAGAGTGGGCAGTGGGGTTAGTTTGGGGCTGACACAGGACTGTGGGGAGAGAGTGGGACAGTTGGATTCGTTTGGGGAAAGACACAGGTCTGTGGGACAGAGTGGGGCAGTGGGATTAGTTTGGGGACTGACACAGGGCCGTGGGGAGAGAGTGGGACAGTGGGATTAGTTTGGGGACTGACCCAGGGCTGTGGGGAGAGAGTGGGACAGTGGTATTAGTTTAGGGACAGACACTGGGCTGTGGGGAGAGAGTGGGACAGTGGGATTAGTTTGGGGACTGACACAGGGCTGTGGGGAGAGAGTGGGACAGTGGGATTAGTTTGGGGACTGACACAGGACTATGGGGAGAGAGTGGGACAGTGCGCTTAGTTTGGGGACTGACACAGGACAGTTCGGAGAGAGACGGACAGTGGGACTAGTTTGGGGATGTGGTGAACTACATATACCTGTCTGGACTGCTCCTGTGGCTCCTCCCAAAGACCCCTGTATAAAGGCGACTGAGGCCTGTTGCCCAGCCTCAGACCCCAGGATGTAGTGTTGTTCAATCTTCCAGTCAATAAAAGCCGATACCTCGCTTCTTACGTCTCAGAGTGAGTTATTGATGGTGCATCAGGGGACAGACACAGGGCTGTGGGGAGTGAGTGGGACAGTGGGATTAGTTTGGGGACTGACACAGGGCAGTTTTGAGAGAGTGGGACAGTGGTATTAGTTTTGAAACTGACACAGGGCTGTTGGGAGAGAGTGGTACAGTGCGCTTAGTTTGGGGACTGACACAGGACTGTTCGGAGAGAGTGGGACAGTGGGATTAGTTTTGGGACTGACACAGGTCTGTGGGTTGAGAGTGGGACAGTGGGATTTGTTTGGGGACTGACACAGGACTGTGGGGAGAGAGTGGGACAGTGCGATTAATTTGGGGAGTGACACGGGGCTGTGTGGAGAGAGTGGGAGAGTGGGATTAGTTTGGGGACTGACACGGCTGTGGGGAGAGAGTGGGACAGTGGGATTAGTTTCGGGACTGACACAGGTCTGTGGGTTGAGAGTGGGACAGTGGGATTAGTTTGGGGACTGACACAGGACTGTGGTGAAACAGTGGGACAGTGGGATTAGTTTAGGGACTGACACAGGACTGTGGGGAGAGAGTGGGACAGTGGGATTTGTTTATGGACTGATACAGTGCTGTGGTGAGACAGTGGGACTGTGGGATTAGTTTAGGGACTGATACAGGGCTGTGGGGAGACAGTGGGACAGTGGGATTAGTTTGGGGACTGACACAGGACTGTGTGGAGAGAGTGGGACAGTGGGATTAGTTTTGGGACTGACACAGGACTGTGGTGAGAGAGTGGGACAGTGGGATTAGTTTGGGGACAGACACAGGACTGCGGTGAGAGAGTGGGACAGTGGGATTAGTTTGGGGACTGACACAGGTCTGTGGGGAGAGAGTGGGACACTGGGATTCGTTCGGGGACTGACAGGGCAGTGGGGAGAGAGTGGGACAGTGGGACTAGTTGGAGGACTGACACAGGGCTGTGGTGAGAGAGTGGGACAGTGGGATTAGTTTGGGGACTGATACAGGGCTGTGGGGAGAGTGGGACAGTGGGATTAGTTTGGGGACTGACACAGCGTTGTGGGGAGAGAGTGGGACAGCGGGATTAGTCTGGGGACTGACACAGGGCTGTGGGGAGAGGGTGGGACAGTATGATTAGATTGGGGACTGACACAGGACTGTTCGGAGAGAGTGGGACAGTGGGACTAGTTTGGGAACTGATACAGGACTGTTCGGAGAGAGTGGGACAGTGGGACTAGTTTGGGGACAGACACAGGACTGTGGGGAGAGAGTGGGACAGCGGGATTAGTTCAGGGACTGACACAAGGTTGTGGGGAGAGAGTGGGACAGTGGGATTAGTTTGGGAACTGACACAGCGTTGTGGGGAGAGAGTGGGACAGCGGGATTAGTTTGGCGACTGACACAGGGCTGTGGGGAGTGGGTGGGACAGTGGGATTAGTTTGGGGACTGACACAGGACTGTTCGGAGAGAGTTGGACAGTGGGACTAGTTTGGGAACTGATACAGGACTGTTCGGAGAGAGTGTGACAGTGGGACTTCTTTGGGGACAGACACACGGCTGTGGGGAGAGAGTGGGACATCGGGATTAGTTATGGCGACTGACACAGGGCTGTGGGGAGACCGTGGGACAGTGGGATTAGTTTCGGGATTTACACAGGAATGTGGGGACAGAGTGGGACAGTGGGATTAGTTTGGGGACTAACACAGGGCTGTGTGGAGAGAGTGGGACAGTAGGATTAGTTTGGGGACAGACACAGGTCCGTGGGGATTGAGTGGGACTGTGGGATTAGTTTGGGGACGGACACAGGACTGTGGGTTGGGAGTGGGACAGTGGTATTAGTTTGGGGACGGACACAGGTCTGTGGGGAGATAGTGGGGCAGTGGGATTAGTTTGGGGACTGACACTGGGCTGTGGGGAGTGGGTGGGACAGTGGGATTAGTTTGGGGACTGACACAGGGCTATGGGGAGTGAGTGGGACAGTGGGATTAGTTTGGGGACTGACACAGGGCTGTGGGGAGAGAGTGGGACAGTAGGATTAGTTTGGGGACAGACACAGGTCCGTCGGGAGTGAGTGGGACTCTGGGATTAGTTTGGGGACTGACACGGGACTGTGGTGAGGGAGTGGGACAGTGGTATTAGTTTGGGGACTGACACAGGACTGTGGGGAGAGAGTGGGACAGTGCGCTTAGTTTGGGGACTGACACAGGACTGTTCGGAGAGAGTGGGACAGTGGGATTAGTTTTGGGACTGACACAGTGATGCACCATCAATAACTCACGCTGAGACTTAGGAAGTGAGATATTGGCTTTTATTGACTGGAAGAATAAACGGCACTACATCCTGGGGAAAATGAGGGAGAGCAGCAGCCCACAGTCGCCATTATACAGGGGTCTGTGGGAGGAGCCACAGGAGCAGTCAGCAGGGTCTGTGGGAGGAGCAACAGGAGCAGTCAGACAGGTATATCTAGTTCAACACACACAGGCCTGTGGGGAGAGAATGGGACAGATGGATTAGTTTTGGGACTGACACAGGTCTGTGGGGAGAGAGTGGGGCAGTGGGATTAGTTTGGGGACTGACACAGGGCTGTGGGGAGAGGGTGGGACAGTGAGATTAGTTTGGGGACTGACACAGGACTGTGGGGAGCAATTGGGACAGTGGGATTAGTTCGGGGACTGACACAGGACTGTGGTGAGAGAGTGGGACAGTGGGATTAGTGTGGGGACAGACACAGGGCTGTGGGGAGAGAGTGGGACAGTGGGATTAGTTTGGGGACTGACACAGGTCTGTTCGGAGAGAGTGGGACAGTGGGACTAGCTTGGGGATGTGGTGAACTACATATACCTGTCTGGACTGCTCCTGTGGCTCCTCCCTCAGACCCCTGTATAAAGGCGACTGAGGCCTGTTGCCCAGCCTCAGACCCCAGGATGTAGTGTTGTTCAATCTTCCAGTCAATAAAAGCAGATACCTCGCTTCTTACGTCTCAAAGTGAGTTATTGATGGTGCATCAGGAGACAGACACAGGGCTGTGGGGAGTGAGTGGGACAGTGGGATTAGTGTGGGGACAGACACAGGGCTGTGGGGAGAGAGTGGGACAGTGGGAATACTTTGGGGACTGACACAGGACTGTGGGGAGAGAGTGGACAGTGGGATTAGTGTGGGGACAGACACAGGGCTGTGGGGAGAGAGTGGGACAGTGGGATTAGTTTGGGACTGACACAGGACTGTGGGGAGAAAGTGGGACAGTGGGATTAGTTTGGGGACTGACACAGGGCTGTGGGGAGAGAGTGGGACAGTGGGATTAGTTTGGGGACTGACACAGGTCTGTTCGGAGAGAGTGGGACAGTGGTATTAGTTTTGGGACTGACACAGGGTTGTGGGGAGAGAGTGGGACAGTGCGCTTAGTTTGGGGAGTGACACAGGACTGTGGGGAGAGAGTGGGACAGTGCGATTAATTTGGGGAGTGACACGGGGCTGTGTGGAGAGAGTGGGAGAGTGGGATTAGTTTGGGGACTGACACGGCTGTGGGGAGAGAGTGGGACAGTGGGATTAGTTTGGGGACTAACACAGGACTGTGGGGAGAGAATGGGACAGTGGGATTATTGTGGGGACAGACACAGGACTGTGGGTTGGGAGTGGGACAGTGGTATTAGTTTGGGGACGGACACAGGTCTGTGGGGAGAGAGTGGGAAAGTGGGATTAGTTTGGGGACTGACACAGGGCTGTGGGGAGAGAATGGGACAGTGGGTTTAGTTTGGGAACTGACATAGGACTGTGGTGAGAGAGTGGGACAGTGGTATTAGTTTGGGAACTGACATAGGACTGTGGTGAGAGAGTGGGACAGTGGGATTAGTTTGGGGACTAACACAGGACTGTGGGGAGAGAATGGGACAGTGGGATTATTGTGGGGACAGACACAGGACTGTGGGTTGTGAGTGGGACAGTGGTATTAGTTTGGGGACGGACACAGGTCTGTGGGGAGAGAGTGGGACAGTGGGATTAGTTTGGGGACTGACACAGGACTCTGGTGAGAGAGTGGGACAGTGGGATTAGTTTGGGGACTGACACAGGGCTGTGGGGAGAGAATGGGACAGTGGGTTTAGTTTGGGGGCTGACACAGGGCTGTGGGGAGAGAGAGGGACTGTAGGATTAGTTTGGGGACAGACACAGGTCCGTCGGGAGTGAGTGGGACTCTGGGATTAGTTTGGGGACTGACACGGGACTGTGGTGAGGGAGTGGGACAGTGGTATTAGTTTGGGGACTGACACAGGACTGTGTGGAGAGAGTGGGACAGTGCGCTTAGTTTGGGGACTGACACAGGACAGTTCGGAGAGAGAGGGACAGTGGGACTAGTTTGGGGATGTGGTGAAATACATATACCTGTCTGGACTGCTCCTGTGGCTCCTCCCACAGACCCCTGTATAAAGGCGACTGAGGCCTGTTGCCCAGCCTCAGACCCCAGGATGTAGTGTTGTTCAATCTTCCAGTCAATAAAAGCCGATACCTCGCTTCTTACGTCTCAGAGTGAGTTATTGATGGTGCATCAGGGGACAGACACAGGGCTGTGGGGAGAGAGTGGGACAGTGGCACTAGTTTGGGGACAGACACAGGTCTGTGGGGACAGAGTGGGAAGTGGGGTTAGTTTGGGGACTGACACAGGTCTTTGGGGAGAGAGTTGGACAGTGTGGTTAGTTTGGGGACTGACATAGGTCTGTGGGAGAGAGTCGCTCATTGGGATTAGTTCGGGGACAGACACAGGGCTGTGGGGAGAGAATGGGACAGTGGATTTAGTTTTTGGACTGACACAGGACTGTGGGGGGAGAGTGGGACAGTGGGATTAGTTTCGGGAGTTACACAGGAATGTGGGGACAGAGTGGGACGGTGGGATAAGTTTGGGAATGCACACAGGGCTGAGGGGAGGAAGTGGGACAGTGTGATTAGTTTGGGCACTGAGACAGGGCTGTGGTGAGAGAGTGGGACAGTGGGATTAGTTTGAGAACTGACACAGGGGTGTGGGGAGAGAGTGGGAAAGTGGGATTAGTTTGGAGACTGACACAGGGCTGTGGGGAGAGAGTCGGACAGTGGGATTAGTTTTGGGTCTGACACAGATCTGTGGGGAGAGAGTGGGGCATTGGGATTAGTTTGGGGACTGACACAGGACTGTGGGGAGAGAGTGGGACAGTGGGATGAGTTTGGGGACTGACACAGGACTGTGGTGAGAGAGTGGGACAGTGGGATTAGTTTGGGGACTGAAACAGGGCTGTTGGGAGAGAGTGGGACAGTGGGATTAGTTTGGGGACTGACACAGTACTGTGGTGAGAGAGTTGGACAGTGGGATTAGTTTTGGGACTGACACAGGGCTGTTGGGAGAGAGTGGGACAGTGGGATTAGATTGGGGACTGACACAGTGCTCTGGGGAGAGGGTGAGACGGTGGGATTAGTTTGGGGACTGACACAGGGCTGTGGTGAGAGTGTGTGACAGAGGGATTAGTTTATGGGCTGACACAGGGCTGTGGGGAGAGAGTGGGACAGTGGGATTAGTTTGGGAACTGACACAGGGTTGTGGGGAGGAAGTGGGAGAGTGTGATTAGTTTGGGCACTGAGACAGGGCTGTGGTGAGAGAGTGGGACAGTGTGATTAGATTGAGAACTGACACAGGGGTGTGGGGAGAGAGTGGGGAAGTTGGATTAGTTTGGAGACTGACACAGGGCTGTGTGGAGAGAGTCGGACAGTGGGATTAGTTTTGGGTCTGACACAGGTCTGTGGGGAGAGAGTGGGGCATTGGGATTAGTTTGGGGACTGACACAGGACTGTGGGGAGAGAGTGGGACAGTGGGATTAGTTTGGGGACTGACACAGGGTTGTGGGGAGGAAGTGGGACAGTGTGATTAGTTTGGGCACTGAGACAGGGCTGTGGTGAGAGAGTGGGACAGTGGGATTAGTTTGAGAACTGACACAGGGGTGTGGGGAGAGAGTGGGAAAGTGGGATTAGTTTGGAGACTGACACAGGGCTGTGGGGAGAGAGTCGGACAGTGGGATTAGTTTTGGGTCTGACACAGATCTGTGGGGAGAGAGTGGGGCATTGGGATTAGTTTGGGGACTGACACAGGACTGTGGGGAGAGAGTGGGACAGTGGGATTAGTTTGGGGACTGACACAGGACTGTGGTGAGAGAGTGGGACAGTGGGATTAGTTTGGGGACTGAAACAGGGCTGTTGGGAGAGAGTGGGACAGTGGGATTAGTTTGGGGACTGACACAGTACTGTGGTGAGAGAGTTGGACAGTGGGATTAGTTTTGGGACTGACACAGGGCTGTTGGGAGAGAGTGGGACAGTGGGATTAGATTGGGGACTGACACAGTGCTCTGGGGAGAGGGTGAGACGGTGGGATTAGTTTGGGGACTGACACAGGGCTGTGGTGAGAGTGTGTGACAGAGGGATTAGTTTATGGGCTGACACAGGGCTGTGGGGAGAGAGTGGGACAGTGGGATTAGTTTGGGAACTGACACAGGGCTGTGGGGAGGAGCTGGGACAGTGGGATTAGTTTGGGGACTGACACAGGACTGTGGTGACAGTGTGGGACAGTGGGATTAGTTTTGGGACTGACATAGGACTCTGGGGAGAGAGTGGGACAGTGGGATTAGTTTGTGGACTGACACAGGACTGTGGTGAGAGAGTGGGACAGACGGATTAGTTTGGGGACTAACACAGGACTGTTGTTAGAGAGTGGGACAGTGGGATTAGTTTGGGAACAGACACAGGGCTGTTCGGAGAGAGTGGGACAGTGGGATTAGTTTTGGGACTGACACAGTGATGCACCATCAATAACTCACGCTGAGACTTAGGAAGTGAGATATTGGCTTTTATTGACTGGAAGAATAAACGGCACTACATCCTGGGGAAAATGAGGGAGAGCAGCAGACCACAGTCGCCTTTATACAGGGGTCTGTGGGAGGAGCCACAGGAGCAGTCAGCAGGGTCTGTGGGAGGAGCAACAGGAGCAGTCAGACAGGTATATCTAGTTCAACACACACAGGCCTGTGGGGAGAGAATGGGACAGATGGATTAGTTTTGGGACTGACACAGGTCTGTGGGGAGAGAGTGGGACAGTAGGATTAGTTTGGGGACAGACACAGGTCCGTGGGGATTGAGTGGGACTGTGGGATTAGTTTGGGGACGGACACAGGACTGTGGGTTGGGAGTGGGACAGTGGTATTAGTTTGGGGACGGACACAGGTCTGTGGGGAGAGAGTGGGACAGTGGGATTAGTTTGGGGACTGACACAGGGCTGTGGGGAGAGAATGGGACAGTGGGTTTAGTTTGGGGGCTGACACAGGGCTGTGGGGAGAGAATGGGACAGTGGATTTAGTTTGGGGACTGACACAGGGCTGTGGGGAGAGAGTGGGACAGTGCGCTTAGTTTGGGGACTGACACAGGACAGTTCGGAGAGAGAGGGACAGTGGGACTAGTTTGGGGATGTGGTGAAATACATATACCTGTCTGGACTGCTCCTGTGGCTCCTCCCACAGACCCCTGTATAAAGGCGACTGAGGCCTGTTGCCCAGCCTCAGACCCCAGGATGTAGTGTTGTTCAATCTTCCAGTCAATAAAAGCCGATACCTCGCTTCTTACGTCTCAGAGTGAGTTATTGATGGTGCATCAGGGGACAGACACAGGGCTGTGGGGAGTGAGTGGGACAGTGGGATTGTGTGGGGACAGACACAGGTCTGTGGGGAGAGAGTGGGACAGTGGGATTAGTTTTGGGACTGACACAGGTCTGTGGGGAGAGAGTGGGACAGTGGGATTAGTTTTGGGACTGACACAGGGCCGTGGGGACAGAGTGGGACAGTGGGATTAGTTTGGGGACTGACACAGGACTGTGGGCAGAGAGTGGGACAGTGGGATTAGTTTGGGGACTGACACAGGTGTGGGGAGAGAGTGGGTCAGTGGGATTAGTTCGGGGACAGACACAGGGCTGCGGGGAGAGAATGGGACAGTGGATTTAGTTTTTGGACTGACACAGGACTGTGGGGGAAGAGTGGGACAGTGTGATTAGTTTGGGGATTGGCAAGGGGCTGTGGGGAGGACGTGGGACAGGAGGGTTGGTTTGGGACTGACACAGCACTGTGGGGAGAGAGTGGGATAGTGGGATTAGGTTGGGGATTCACACCGGGCTGTTGGGAGAGAGTGTGACATTGCGATTAGTTTGGGGATTGGCAAGGGGCTGTGCGGAGGATGTGGGACAGGGGGGTGGGTTTGGGACTGACACAGCACTGTGGGATGAAAGTGGGACAGTGGGATTAGTTTGTGGACTGACACGGGTCTGTGGGGAGAGAATAGGACTGTGGGATTAGTTTGTGGACTGACACAGTGCTGTGGGGAGAGAGTGGGACAGTGGGATTAGTTTGGGGACTGACACAGGGCTGTGGGGAGAGAGTGGGACAGTGGGATTAGTTTTGGGACTGACATAGGACTCTGGGGAGAGAGTGGGACAGTGGGATTAGTTTGGGGACTGACACAGGACTGTGGTGAGAGATTGGGACAGTCGGATTAGTTTGGGGACTAACACAGGACTGTTGTTAGAGAGTGGGACAGTGGGATTAATTTGGGAACAGACACAGGGCTGTGGGGAGAGAGTGGGACAGTGGCACTAGTTTGGGGACAGACACAGGTCTGTGGGGACAGAGTGGGAAGTGGGGTTAGTTTGGGGACTGACACAGGTCTTTGGGGAGAGAGTGGGACAGTGTGGTTAGTTTGGGGACTGACACAGGTCTGTGGGAGAGAGTCACTCATTGGGATTAGTTCGGGGACAGACACAGGGCTGTGGGGAGAGAATGGGACAGTGGATTTAGTTTTTGGACTGACACAGGACTGTGGGGGGAGAGTGGGACAGTGGGATTAGTTTCGGGAGTTACACAGGAATGTGGGGACAGAGTGGGACGGTGGGATAAGTTTGGGAATGCACACAGGGCTGAGGGGAGAGAGTGGGACAATGCGATTTGTTTGGGGATTGTCAAGGTTCTGTGGGAAGGACGTGGGACAGGAGGGTTGGTTTGGGACTGACACAGCACAGTGGGGAGAAAGTGGGACAGTGGGAATAGTTTGGCGACTGACACAGGGCTGTGGGGAGAGAGTGGGACAGTGGGATTAGTTTGGGGACTGACACAGGGTTGTGGGGAGGAAGTGGGACAGTGTGATTAGTTTGGGCACTGAGACAGGGCTGTGGTGAGAGAGTGGGACAGAGGGATTAGTTTGAGAACTGACACAGGGGTGTGGGGAGAGAGTGGGAAAGTGGGATTAGTTTGGAGACTGACACAGGGCTGTGGGGAGAGAGTCGGACAGTGGGATTAGTTTTGGGTCTGACACAGGTCTGTGGGGAGAGAGTGGGGCATTGGGATTAGTTTGGGGACTGACACAGGACTGTGGGGAGAGAGTGGGACAGTGGGATTAGTTTGGGGACTGACACAGGACTGTGGTGAGAGAGTGGGACAGTGGGATTAGTTTTGGGACTGACACAGGGCTGTTGGGAGAGAGTGGGACAGTGGGATTAGATTGGGGACTGACACAGGGCTCTGGGGAGGAAGTGGGACAGTGTGATTAGTTTGGGCACTGAGACAGGGCTGTGGTGAGAGAGTGGGACAGTGGGATTAGTTTGAGAACTGACACAGGGGTGTGGGGAGAGAGTGGGAAAGTGGGATTAGTTTGGAGACTGACACAGGGCTGTGGGGAGAGAGTCGGACAGTGGGATTAGTTTTGGGTCTGACACAGGTCTGTGGGGAGAGAGTGGGGCATTGGGATTAGTTTGGGGACTGACACAGGACTGTGGGGAGAGAGTGGGACAGTGGGATTAGTTTGGGGACTGACACAGTACTGTGGTGAGAGAGTTGGACAGTGGGATTAGTTTTGGGACTGACACAGGGCTGTTGGGAGAGAGTGGGACAGTGGGATTAGATTGGGGACTGACACAGGGCTCTGGGGAGAGGGTGAGACGGTGGGATTAGTTTGGGGACTGACACAGGGCTGTGGTGAGAGTGTGTGACAGAGGGATTAGTTTATGGGCTGACACAGGGCTGTGGGGAGAGAGTGGGACAGTGGGATTTGTTTGGGAACTGACACAGGGCTGTGGGGAGGAGCTGGGACAGTGGGATTAGTTTGGGGACTGACACAGGACTGTGGTGACAGTGTGGGACAGTGGGATTAGTTTTGGGACTGACATAGGAGTCTGGGGAGAGAGTGGGACAGTGGGATTAGATTGGGGACTGACACAGTGCTCTGGGGAGAGGGTGAGACGGTGGGATTAGTTTGGGGACTGACACAGGGCTGTGGTGAGAGTGTGTGACAGAGGGATTAGTTTATGGGCTGACACAGGGCTGTGGGGAGAGAGTGGGACAGTGGGATTAGTTTGGGAACTGACACAGGGTTGTGGGGAGGAAGTGGGAGAGTGTGATTAGTTTGGGCACTGAGACAGGGCTGTGGTGAGAGAGTGGGAGAGTGTGATTAGATTGAGAACTGACACAGGGGTGTGGGGAGAGAGTGGGGAAGTTGGATTAGTTTGGAGACTGACACAGGGCTGTGTGGAGAGAGTCGGACAGTGGGATTAGTTTTGGGTCTGACACAGGTCTGTGGGGAGAGAGTGGGGCATTGGGATTAGTTTGGGGACTGACACAGGACTGTGGGGAGAGAGTGGGACAGTGGGATTAGTTTGGGGACTGACACAGGGTTGTGGGGAGGAAGTGGGACAGTGTGATTAGTTTGGGCACTGAGACAGGGCTGTGGTGAGAGAGTGGGACAGTGGGATTAGTTTGAGAACTGACACAGGGGTGTGGGGAGAGAGTGGGAAAGTGGGATTAGTTTGGAGACTGACACAGGGCTGTGGGGAGAGAGTCGGACAGTGGGATTAGTTTTGGGTCTGACACAGATCTGTGGGGAGAGAGTGGGGCATTGGGATTAGTTTGGGGACTGACACAGGACTGTGGGGAGAGAGTGGGACAGTGGGATTAGTTTGGGGACTGACACAGGACTGTGGTGAGAGAGTGGGACAGTGGGATTAGTTTGGGGACTGAAACAGGGCTGTTGGGAGAGAGTGGGACAGTGGGATTAGTTTGGGGACTGACACAGTACTGTGGTGAGAGAGTTGGACAGTGGGATTAGTTTTGGGACTGACACAGGGCTGTTGGGAGAGAGTGGGACAGTGGGATTAGATTGGGGACTGACACAGTGCTCTGGGGAGAGGGTGAGACGGTGGGATTAGTTTGGGGACTGACACAGGGCTGTGGTGAGAGTGTGTGACAGAGGGATTAGTTTATGGGCTGACACAGGGCTGTGGGGAGAGAGTGGGACAGTGGGATTAGTTTGGGAACTGACACAGGGCTGTGGGGAGGAGCTGGGACAGTGGGATTAGTTTGGGGACTGACACAGGACTGTGGTGACAGTGTGGGACAGTGGGATTAGTTTTGGGACTGACATAGGACTCTGGGGAGAGAGTGGGACAGTGGGATTAGTTTGTGGACTGACACAGGACTGTGGTGAGAGAGTGGGACAGACGGATTAGTTTGGGGACTAACACAGGACTGTTGTTAGAGAGTGGGACAGTGGGATTAGTTTGGGAACAGACACAGGGCTGTTCGGAGAGAGTGGGACAGTGGGATTAGTTTTGGGACTGACACAGTGATGCACCATCAATAACTCACGCTGAGACTTAGGAAGTGAGATATTGGCTTTTATTGACTGGAAGAATAAACGGCACTACATCCTGGGGAAAATGAGGGAGAGCAGCAGACCACAGTCGCCTTTATACAGGGGTCTGTGGGAGGAGCCACAGGAGCAGTCAGCAGGGTCTGTGGGAGGAGCAACAGGAGCAGTCAGACAGGTATATCTAGTTCAACACACACAGGCCTGTGGGGAGAGAATGGGACAGATGGATTAGTTTTGGGACTGACACAGGTCTGTGGGGAGAGAGTGGGACAGTAGGATTAGTTTGGGGACAGACACAGGTCCGTGGGGATTGAGTGGGACTGTGGGATTAGTTTGGGGACGGACACAGGACTGTGGGTTGGGAGTGGGACAGTGGTATTAGTTTGGGGACGGACACAGGTCTGTGGGGAGAGAGTGGGACAGTGGGATTAGTTTGGGGACTGACACAGGGCTGTGGGGAGAGAATGGGACAGTGGGTTTAGTTTGGGGGCTGACACAGGGCTGTGGGGAGAGAATGGGACAGTGGATTTAGTTTGGGGACTGACACAGGGCTGTGGGGAGAGAGTGGGACAGTGCGCTTAGTTTGGGGACTGACACAGGACAGTTCGGAGAGAGAGGGACAGTGGGACTAGTTTGGGGATGTGGTGAAATACATATACCTGTCTGGACTGCTCCTGTGGCTCCTCCCACAGACCCCTGTATAAAGGCGACTGAGGCCTGTTGCCCAGCCTCAGACCCCAGGATGTAGTGTTGTTCAATCTTCCAGTCAATAAAAGCCGATACCTCGCTTCTTACGTCTCAGAGTGAGTTATTGATGGTGCATCAGGGGACAGACACAGGGCTGTGGGGAGTGAGTGGGACAGTGGGATTGTGTGGGGACAGACACAGGTCTGTGGGGAGAGAGTGGGACAGTGGGATTAGTTTTGGGACTGACACAGGTCTGTGGGGAGAGAGTGGGACAGTGGGATTAGTTTTGGGACTGACACAGGGCCGTGGGGACAGAGTGGGACAGTGGGATTAGTTTGGGGACTGACACAGGACTGTGGGCAGAGAGTGGGACAGTGGGATTAGTTTGGGGACTGACACAGGTGTGGGGAGAGAGTGGGTCAGTGGGATTAGTTCGGGGACAGACACAGGGCTGCGGGGAGAGAATGGGACAGTGGATTTAGTTTTTGGACTGACACAGGACTGTGGGGGAAGAGTGGGACAGTGTGATTAGTTTGGGGATTGGCAAGGGGCTGTGGGGAGGACGTGGGACAGGAGGGTTGGTTTGGGACTGACACAGCACTGTGGGGAGAGAGTGGGATAGTGGGATTAGGTTGGGGATTCACACCGGGCTGTTGGGAGAGAGTGTGACATTGCGATTAGTTTGGGGATTGGCAAGGGGCTGTGCGGAGGATGTGGGACAGGGGGGTGGGTTTGGGACTGACACAGCACTGTGGGATGAAAGTGGGACAGTGGGATTAGTTTGTGGACTGACACGGGTCTGTGGGGAGAGAATAGGACTGTGGGATTAGTTTGTGGACTGACACAGTGCTGTGGGGAGAGAGTGGGACAGTGGGATTAGTTTGGGGACTGACACAGGGCTGTGGGGAGAGAGTGGGACAGTGGGATTAGTTTTGGGACTGACATAGGACTCTGGGGAGAGAGTGGGACAGTGGGATTAGTTTGGGGACTGACACAGGACTGTGGTGAGAGATTGGGACAGTCGGATTAGTTTGGGGACTAACACAGGACTGTTGTTAGAGAGTGGGACAGTGGGATTAATTTGGGAACAGACACAGGGCTGTGGGGAGAGAGTGGGACAGTGGCACTAGTTTGGGGACAGACACAGGTCTGTGGGGACAGAGTGGGAAGTGGGGTTAGTTTGGGGACTGACACAGGTCTTTGGGGAGAGAGTGGGACAGTGTGGTTAGTTTGGGGACTGACACAGGTCTGTGGGAGAGAGTCACTCATTGGGATTAGTTCGGGGACAGACACAGGGCTGTGGGGAGAGAATGGGACAGTGGATTTAGTTTTTGGACTGACACAGGACTGTGGGGGGAGAGTGGGACAGTGGGATTAGTTTCGGGAGTTACACAGGAATGTGGGGACAGAGTGGGACGGTGGGATAAGTTTGGGAATGCACAAAGGGCTGAGGGGAGAGAGTGGGACAATGCGATTTGTTTGGGGATTGTCAAGGTTCTGTGGGAAGGACGTGGGACAGGAGGGTTGGTTTGGGACTGACACAGCACAGTGGGGAGAAAGTGGGACAGTGGGAATAGTTTGGCGACTGACACAGGGCTGTGGGGAGAGAGTGGGACAGTGGGATTAGTTTGGGGACTGACACAGGGTTGTGGGGAGGAAGTGGGACAGTGTGATTAGTTTGGGCACTGAGACAGGGCTGTGGTGAGAGAGTGGGACAGAGGGATTAGTTTGAGAACTGACACAGGGGTGTGGGGAGAGAGTGGGAAAGTGGGATTAGTTTGGAGACTGACACAGGGCTGTGGGGAGAGAGTCGGACAGTGGGATTAGTTTTGGGTCTGACACAGGTCTGTGGGGAGAGAGTGGGGCATTGGGATTAGTTTGGGGACTGACACAGGACTGTGGGGAGAGAGTGGGACAGTGGGATTAGTTTGGGGACTGACACAGGACTGTGGTGAGAGAGTGGGACAGTGGGATTAGTTTTGGGACTGACACAGGGCTGTTGGGAGAGAGTGGGACAGTGGGATTAGATTGGGGACTGACACAGGGCTCTGGGGAGGAAGTGGGACAGTGTGATTAGTTTGGGCACTGAGACAGGGCTGTGGTGAGAGAGTGGGACAGTGGGATTAGTTTGAGAACTGACACAGGGGTGTGGGGAGAGAGTGGGAAAGTGGGATTAGTTTGGAGACTGACACAGGGCTGTGGGGAGAGAGTCGGACAGTGGGATTAGTTTTGGGTCTGACACAGGTCTGTGGGGAGAGAGTGGGGCATTGGGATTAGTTTGGGGACTGACACAGGACTGTGGGGAGAGAGTGGGACAGTGGGATTAGTTTGGGGACTGACACAGTACTGTGGTGAGAGAGTTGGACAGTGGGATTAGTTTTGGGACTGACACAGGGCTGTTGGGAGAGAGTGGGACAGTGGGATTAGATTGGGGACTGACACAGGGCTCTGGGGAGAGGGTGAGACGGTGGGATTAGTTTGGGGACTGACACAGGGCTGTGGTGAGAGTGTGTGACAGAGGGATTAGTTTATGGGCTGACACAGGGCTGTGGGGAGAGAGTGGGACAGTGGGATTTGTTTGGGAACTGACACAGGGCTGTGGGGAGGAGCTGGGACAGTGGGATTAGTTTGGGGACTGACACAGGACTGTGGTGACAGTGTGGGACAGTGGGATTAGTTTTGGGACTGACATAGGAGTCTGGGGAGAGAGTGGGACAGTGGGATTAGTTTGTGGACTGACACAGGACTGTGGTGAGAGAGTGGGACAGTCGGATTAGTTTGGGGACTAACACAGGACTGTTGTTAGAGAGTGGGACAGTGGGATTAGTTTGGGAACAGACACAGGGCTGTGGGGAGAGAGTGGGACAGTGGGACTAGTTTGGGGACTGACACAGGTTTGTGGGGACAGAGTGGGAAGTGGGGTTAGTTTGGGGACTGACACAGGTCTTTGGGGAGAGAGTGGGACAGTGTGGTTAGTTTGGGGACTGACACAGGTCTGTGGGAGAGAGTCGGTCATTGGGATTAGTTCGGGGACAGACACAGGGCTGTGGGGAGAGAATGGGACAGTGGATTTAGTTTTTGGACTGACACAGGACTGTGGGGAGAGGGTGGGACAGTGGGATTAGTTTGGGGACTGACACAGGACTGTGGGGAGCAATTGGGACAGTGGGATTAGTTCGGGGACTGACACAGGGCTCTGGGGAGAGAGTGGGACAGTGGGATTAGTGTGGGGACAGACACAGGGCTGTGGGGAGAGAGTGGGACAGTGGGATTAGTTTGGGGACTGACACAGGTCTGTTCGGAGAGAGTGGGACAGTGGGACTAGCTTGGGGATGTGGTGAACTACATATACCTGTCTGGACTGCTCCTGTGGCTCCTCCCACAGACCCCTGTATAAAGGCGACTGAGGCCTGTTGCCCAGCCTCAGACCCCAGGATGTAGTGTTGTTCAATCTTCCAGTCAATAAAAGCCGATACCTCGCTTCTTACGTCTCAGAGTGAGTTATTGATGGTGCATCAGGGGACAGACACAGGGCTGTGGGGAGTGAGTGGGACAGTGGGATTAGTTTGGGGACTGGCACAGGACAGTTTTGTGAGAGTGGGACAGTGGTATTAGTTTTGGGACTGACACAGGGTTGTGGGGAGAGAGTGGGACAGTGCGCTTAGTTTGGGGACTGACACAGGTCTGTTCGGAGAGAGTGGGACAGTGGGATTAGTTTTGGGACTGACACAGGTCTGTGGGTTGAGAGTGGGACAGTGGGATTAGTTTGGGGACTGACACAGGACTGTGGGGAGAGAGTGGGACAGTGCGATTAATTTGGGGAGTGACACGGGGCTGTGTGGAGAGAGTGGGAGAGTGGGATTAGTTTGGGGACTGACACGGCTGTGGGGAGAGAGTGGGACAGTGGGATTAGTTTGGGGACTAACACAGGACTGTGGGGAGAGAGTGGGACAGTGGGATTATTGTGGGGACAGACACAGGGCTGTGGGGAGAGAGTGGGGCAGTGGGATTAGTTTGGGGACTAACACAGGACTGTGGTGAGAGAGTGGGACAGTCGGATTAGTTTGGGGACAGACACAGGTCCGTGGGGATTGAGTGGGACTGTGGGATTAGTTTGGGGACGGACACAGGACTGTGGGTTGGGAGTGGGACAGTGGTATTAGTTTGGGGACGGACACAGGTCTGTGGGGAGAGAGTGGGACAGTGGGATTAGTTTGGGGACTGACACAGGGCTGTGGCAGAGAATGGGACAGTGGGTTTAGTTTGGGGGCTGACACAGGGCTGTGGGGAGAGAATGGGACAGTGGATTTAGTTTGGGGACTGACACAGGGCTGTGGGGAGAGAGTGGGACAGTAGGATTAGTTTGGGGACAGACACAGGTCCGTCGGGAGTGAGTGGGACTCTGGGATTAGTTTGGGGACTGACACGGGACTGTGGTGAGAGAGTGGGACAGTGGTATTAGTTTGGGGACTGACACAGGACTGTGGGGAGAGAGTGGGACAGTGCGCTTAGTTTGGGGACTGACACAGGACAGTTCGGAGAGAGAGGGACAGTGGGACTAGTTTGGGGATGTGGTGAAATACATATACCTGTCTGGACTGCTCCTGTGGCTCCTCCCACAGACCCCTGTATAAAGGCGACTGAGACCTGTTGCCCAGCCTCAGACCCCAGGATGTAGTGTTGTTCAATCTTCCAGTCAATAAAAGCCGATACCTCGCTTCTTACGTCTCAGAGTGAGTTATTGATGGTGCGTCAGGGGACAGACACAGGGCTGTGGGGAGAGAGTGGGACAGTGGGACTAGTTTGGGGACAGACACAGGTCTGTGGGGACAGAGTGGGAAGTGGGGTTAGTTTGGGGACTGACACAGGTCTTTGGGGAGAGAGTGGGACAGTGTGGTTAGTTTGGGGACTGACACAGGTCTGTGGGAGAGAGTCGCTCATTGGGATTAGTTCGGGGACAGACACAGGGCTGTGGGGAGAGAATGGGACAGTGGATTTAGTTTTTGGACTGACACAGGACTGTGGGGGGAGAGTGGGACAGTGGGATTAGTTTCGGGAGTTACACAGGAATGTGGGGACAGAGTGGGACGGTGGGATAAGTTTGGGAATGCACACAGGGCTGAGGGGAGAGAGTGGGACAATGCGATTTGTTTGGGGATTGTCAAGGTTCTGTGGGAAGGACGTGGGACAGGAGGGTTGGTTTGGGACTGACACAGCACAGTGGGGAGAAAGTGGGACAGTGGGAATAGTTTGGCGACTGACACAGTGCTGTGGGGAGAGAGTGGGACAGTGGGATTAGTTTGGGGACTGACACAGGGTTGTGGGGAGGAAGTGGGACAGTGTGATTAGTTTGGGCACTGAGACAGGGCTGTGGTGAGAGAGTGGGACAGTGGGATTAGTTTGAGAACTGACACAGGGGTGTGGAGAGAGAGTGGGAAACTGGGATTAGTTTGGAGACTGACACAGGGCTGTGGGGAGAGAGTCGGACAGTGGGATTAGTTTTGGGTCTGACACAGGTCTGTAGGGAGAGAGTGGGGCATTGGGATTAGTTTGGGGACTGACACGACTGTGGGGAGAGAGTGGGACAGTGGGATTAGTTTGGGGACTGACACAGGAATGTGGTGAGAGAGTGGGACAGTGGGATTAGTTTGGGGACTGAAACAGGGCTGTTGGGAGAGAGTGGGACAGTGGGATTAGTTTGGGGACTGACACAGTACTGTGGTGAGAGAGTTGGACAGTGGGATTAGTTTTGGGACTGACACAGGGCTGTTGGAAGAGAGTGGGACAGTGGGATTAGATTGGGGACTGACACAGGGCTCTGGGGAGAGGGTGAGACGGTGGGATTAGTTTGGGGACTGACTCAGGGCTGTGGTGAGAGTGTGTGACAGAGGGATTAGTTTATGGGCTGACACAGGGCTGTGGGGAGAGAGTGGGACAGTGGGATTAGTTTGGGAACTGACACAGGGCTGTGGGGAGGAGCTGGGACAGTGGGATTAGTTTGGGGACTGACACAGGACTGTGGTGACAGTGTGGGACAGTGGGATTAGTTTTGCGACTGACATAGGACTCTGGGGAGAGAGAGGGACAGTGGGATTAGTTTGTGGACTGACACAGGACTGTGGTGAGAGAGTGGGACAGACGGATTAGTTTGGGGACTAACACAGGACTGTTGTTAGAGAGTGGGACAGTGGGATTAGTTTGGGAACAGACACAGGGCTGTGGGGAGAGAGTGGGACAGTGGGACTAGTTTGGGGACTGACACAGGTTTGTGGGGACAGAGTGGGAAGTGGGGTTAGTTTGGGGACTGACACAGGTCTTTGGGGAGAGAGTGGGACAGTGTGGTTAGTTTGGGGACTGACACAGGTCTGTGGGAGAGAGTCGGTAATTGGGATTAGTTCGGGGACAGACACAGGGCTGTGGGGAGAGAATGGGACAGTGGATTTAGTTTTTGGACTGACACAGGACTGTGGGGGGAGAGTGGGACAGTGGGATTAGTTTCGGGAGTTACACAGTAATGTGGGGACAGAGTGGGACGGTGGGATAAGTTTGGGAATGCACACAGGGCTGAGGGGAGAGAGTGGGACAATGCGGTTTGTTTGGGGATTGTCAAGGGTCTGTGGGGAGGACGTGGGACAGGAGGGTTGGTTTGGGACTGACACAGCACAGTGGGGAGAAAGTGGGACAGTGGGATTAGTTTGGCGACTGACACAGGGCTGTGGGGAGAGAGTGGGACAGTGGGATTAGTTTGGGGACTGACACAGGGTTGTGGGGAGGAAGTGGGACAGTGTGATTAGTTTTGGGACTGACACAGGACTGTGGTGAGAGTGTGGGACAGTGCGATTAGTTTGAGAACTGACACAGGGGTGTGGGGAGAGAGTGGGAAAGTGGGATTAGTTTTGGGACTGACACAGGACTGTGGTGAGAGTGTGGGACAGTGGGATTAGGTTGGAGACTGACACAGGGCTGTGGGGAGAGAGTGGGACAGTGGGATCAGTTTTGGGTCTGACACAGGACTGTGGGGAGAGAGTGGAACAGTGGGATTAGTTTGGGGACTGACACAGGACTGTGGTGAGAGAGTGGGATAGTGGGATTAGTTTGGGGACTGACACAGTACTGTGGTGAGAGAGTTGGACAGTGGGATTAGTTTTGGGACTGACACAGGGCTGTTGGGAGAGAGTGGGACAGTGGGATTAGATTGGGGACTGACACAGGACTGTGGTGAGAGAGTGGGACAGTGGTATTAGTTTTGGGACTGACACAGGGCTCTGGGGAGAGGGTCAGACGGTGGGATTAGTTTGGGGACTGACACAGGGCTTTGGTGAGAGTGTGTGACAGAGGGATTAGTTTATGGGCTGACACAGGGCTGTGGGGAGAGAGTGGGACAGTGGGATTAGATTGGGAACTGGCACAGGGCTGTGGGGAGGAGCTGGGACAGTGGGATTAGTTAGGGGACTGACATAGGACTCTGGGGAGAGAGTGGGACAGTGGGATTAGTTTGGGGACTGACACAGGACTGTTGGGAGAGTGTGGGACAGTGGGATTAGTTTGGGGACTGACACAGGACTGTGGTGAGAGAGTGGGACAGTGGGATTAGTTTGGGGACTGACACAGGGCTGTTGGGAGAGAGTGGGAGAGTGGGATTAGTTTGGGGACTGAGACAGGACTGTGGTGAGGGGGTTGGACAGTGGGATTAGTTTTGGGACTGACACAGGGCTGTTCTGAGAGAGTGGGACAGTGGGATTAGTTTGCGGACTGACACAGGACTGTGGTGAGAGAGTGGGACAGTGGGATTAGTTTGGGGACTGACACAGGACTGTGGTGAGAGAGTGGGACAGTGGGATTAGTTTTGGGACTGACACAGGGCTGTGGGGCGAGGTTGAGACGGAGGGATAAGTTTGGGGACTCACACAGGGCTGTGGTGAGAGTGTGGGACAGTGGGATTAGTTTATGGGCTGACACAGGGCTGTGGGGAGAAAGTGGGACAGTGGGATTAGTTTGGGAACTGACACAGGACTGTGGGGAGAGAGTGGGACAGTGGAATTAGTTTAGGGACTGACACAGGACTGTGGGGAGAGAGTGGGACAGTGGGATTAGTTTGGGGACTGACACAGGACTGTGGTGAGAGAGTGGGACAGTGGGATTAGTTTGCGGACTGACACAGGTCTGTGGGGAGAGAGTGGGTCAGTCGCATTAGTTTGGGGACTGGCACAGGACTGTGGGGGGAGGGTGGGACAGTGCGATTAGTTTGGGGACTGACACAGGGCTGTTGGGAGAGAGTGGGACAGTGGGATTAGTTTGGGGACTGACACAGGACTGTGGTGAGAGAGTGGGACAGTGGGATTAGTTTGGGGACTGACACAGGACTGTGGTGAGAGAGTGGGACAGTGGGATTAGTTTGGGGACTGACACAGGACTGTGCTGAGAGTGTTGGACAGTGGGATTAGTTTTGGGACTGACACAGGACTGTGGTGAGAGAGTGGGACAGTGGCATTAGTTTGGGGACTGACACAGGACTGTGCTGAGAGTGTTGGACAGTGGGATTAGTTTTGGGACTGACACAGGACTGTGGTGAGAGAGTGGGAGAGTGGGATTAGTTTGGGAACTGACACAGGGCTGTTGGGAGGGAGTGGGACAGTGGGATTAGTTTGGGGACTGACACAGGACTGTGGTGAGAGAGTGGGACAGTGGGATTAGTTTTGGGAATGACACAGGGCTGTGGGGAGAGGGTGAGACGGTGGGATTAGTTTGGGGACTGACACAGGGCTGTGGTGAGAGTGTGTGAAAGAGGGATTAGTTTATGGGCTGACACAGGGCTGTGGGGAGAAAGTGGGACAGTGGGATTAGTTTGGGAACTGACACAGGACTGTGGGGAGAGAGTGGGACAGTGGGATTAGTTTTGGGACTGACACAGTTCTGTGGGGAGAGAGTGGGACAGTGGAATTAGTTTAGGGACTGACACAGGACTGTGGGGAGAGAGTGGGACAGTGGGATTAGTTTGGGAACTGACACGGGGCTGTGGGGAGGAGCTGGGACAGTGGGATTAGTTTGGGGACTGACACAGGGCTGTGGGGAGGAGCTGGGACAGTGGGATTAGTTTGGGGACTGACACAGGACTGTGGTGAGAGAGTGGGACAGTGGGATTAGTTTGCGGACTGACACAGGACTGTGGTGAGAGAGTGGGACAGTGGGATTAGTTTGGGGACTGACACAGGTCTGTGGGGAGAGAGTGGGTCAGTCGCATTAGTTCGGGGACAGACACAGGACTGTAGGGAGAGAGTGGGACAGTGGCATTAGTTTGGGGACTGACACAGGACTGTGCTGAGAGGGTTAGACAGTGGGATTAGTTTTGGGACTGACACAGGGCTGTTGGGAGGGAGTGGGACAGTGGGATTAGATTGTGGACTGACACAGGACTGTGGGGAGAGAGTGGGACAGTGGGATTAGTTTTGGGACTGACATAGGACTCTGGGGAGAGAGTGGGACAGTGGGATTAGTTTGGGGACTGACACAGGACTGTGGTGAGAGAGTGGGACAGTCGGATTAGTTTGGGGACTAACACAGGACTGTTGTTAGAGAGTGGGACAGTGGGATTAGTTTGGGAACAGACACAGGGCTGTGGGGAGAGAGTGGGACAGTGGCACTAGTTTGGGGACAGACACAGGTCTGTGCGGACAGAGTGGGAAGTGGGGTTAGTTTGGGGACTGACACAGGTCTTTGGGGAGAGAGTGGGACAGTGTGGTTAGTTTGGGGACTGACACAGGTCTGTGGGAGATAGTCGCTCATTGGGATTAGTTTTGGGACTGACACAGGACTGTGGGGAGAGGGTGGGACAGTGGGATTAGTTTTGGGACTGACACAGGGCTGTTGGGAGAGAGTGGGACAGTGGGATAAGATTGGGGACTGACACAGGACTGTGGTGAGAGAGTGGGACAGTGGTATTAGTTTTGGGACTGACACAGGGCTCTGGGGAGAGGGTGAGACGGTGGGATTAGTTTGGGGACTGACACAGGGCTGTGGTGAGAGTGTGTGACAGAGGGATTAGTTTATGGGCTGACACAGGGCTGTGGGGAGAGAGTGGGACAGTGGGATTAGTTTGGGAACTGGCACAGGGCTGTGGGGAGGAGCTGGGACAGTGGGATTAGTTAGGGGACTGACATAGGACTCTGGGGAGAGAGTGGGACAGTGGGATTAGTTTGGGGACTGACACAGGACTGTTGGGAGAGTGTGGGACAGTGGGATTAGTTTGGGGATTGACACAGGACTGTGGTGAGAGAGTGGGATAGTGGGATTAGTTTGGGGACTGACACAGGGCTGTTGGGAGAGAGTGGGAGAGTGGGATTAGTTTGGGGACTGACACAGGACTGTGGTGAGGGAGTTGGACAGTGGGATTAGTTTTGGGACTGACACAGGGCTGTTCTGAGAGAGTGGGACAGTGGGATTAGTTTGCGGACTGACACAGGACTGTGGTGAGAGAGTGGGACAGTGGGATTAGTTTGGGGACTGACACAGGACTGTGGTGAGAGAGTGGGACAGTGGGATTAGTTTGGGGACTGACACAGGACTGTGGTGAGAGAGTGGGACAGTGGGATTAGTTTTGGGACTGACACAGGGCTGTGGGGCGAGGTTGAGACGGAGGGATTAGTTTGGGGACTCACACAGGGCTGTGGTGAGAGTGTGGGACAGTGGGATTAGTTTATGGGCTGACACAGGGCTGTGGGGAGAAAGTGGGACGGTGGGATTAGTTTGGGAACTGACACAGGACTGTGGGGAGAGAGTGGGACAGTGTCGATTAGTTTTGGGACTGACACAGTTCTGTGGGGAGAGAGTGGGACAGTGGAATTAGTTTAGGGACTGACACAGGACTGTGGGGAGAGAGTGGGACAGTGGGATTAGTTTGGGAACTGACACAGGGCTGTGGGGAGGAGCTGGGACAGTGGGATTAGTTTGGGGACTGACACAGGACTGTGGTGAGAGAGTGGGACAGTGGGATTAGTTTGCGGACTGACACAGGACTGTGGTGAGAGAGTGGGACAGTGGGATTAGTTTGGGGACTGACACAGGTCTGTGGGGAGAGAGTGGGTCAGTCGTATTAGTTCGGGGACAGACACAGGGCTGTGGGGAGAGAATGGGACAGTGGATTTAGTTTTTGGACTGACACAGGACTGTGGGGGGAGGGTGGGACAGTGGGATTAGTTTGGGGACTGACACAGGACTGTGGTGAGAGAGTGGGACAGTGGGATTAGTTTGGGGACTGACACAGGACTGTGGGGAGAGAGTGGGACAGTGGCATTAGTTTGGGGACTGACACAGGACTGTGCTGAGAGAGTTAGACAGTGGATTAGTTTGGGGACTGACACAGGGCTGTTGGGAGAGAGTGGGACAGTGGGATTAGTTTGGGGACTAACACAGGACTGTGGTGAGAGAGTGGGACAGTGGGATTAGTTTTGGGACTGACACAG
The DNA here is from genome assembly GCF_048418815.1 of Hemitrygon akajei. Taxonomy (NCBI): domain Eukaryota; kingdom Metazoa; phylum Chordata; class Chondrichthyes; order Myliobatiformes; family Dasyatidae; genus Hemitrygon; species Hemitrygon akajei. The sequence continues at coordinate 44,816,802 of NC_133151.1, forward strand.
GGCTGTTGGGAGGGAGTGGGACAGTGGGATTAGATTGGGGACTGACACAGGACTGTGGTGAGAGAGTGGGACAGTGGGATTAGTTTTGGGAATGACACAGGGCTGTGGGGAGAGGGTGAGACGGTGGGATTAGTTTGGGGACTGACACAGGACTGTGGTGAGAGAGTGGGACAGTGGGATTAGTTTTGGGAATGACACAGGGCTGTGGGGAGAGGGTGAGACGGTGGGATTAGTTTGGGGACTGACACAGGTCTGTGGGGACAGAGTGGGAAGTGGGGTTAGTTTGGGGACTGACACAGGTCTTTGGGGAGAGAGTGGGACAGTGTGGTTAGTTTGGGGACTGACACAGGTCTGTGGGAGATAGTCGCTCATTGGGATTAGTTTTGGGACTGACACAGGACTGTGGGGAGAGGGTGGGACAGTGGGATTAGTTTTGGGACTGACACAGGGCTGTTGGGAGAGAGTGGGACAGTGGGATTAGATTGGGGACTGACACAGGACTGTGGTGAGAGAGTGGGACAGTGGTATTAGTTTTGGGACTGACACAGGGCTCTGGGGAGAGGGTGAGACGGTGGGATTAGTTTGGGGACTGACACAGGGCTGTGGTGAGAGTGTGTGACAGAGGGATTAGTTTATGGGCTGACACAGGGCTGTGGGGAGAGAGTGGGACAGTGGGATTAGTTTGGGAACTGGCACAGGGCTGTGGGGAGGAGCTGGGACAGTGGGATTAGTTAGGGGACTGACATAGGACTCTGGGGAGAGAGTGGGACAGTGGGATTAGTTTGGGGACTGACACAGGACTGTTGGGAGAGTGTGGGACAGTGGGATTAGTTTGGGGATTGACACAGGACTGTGGTGAGAGAGTGGGATAGTGGGATTAGTTTGGGGACTGACACAGGGCTGTTGGGAGAGAGTGGGAGAGTGGGATTAGTTTGGGGACTGACACAGGACTGTGGTGAGGGAGTTGGACAGTGGGATTAGTTTTGGGACTGACACAGGGCTGTTCTGAGAGAGTGGGACAGTGGGATTAGTTTGCGGACTGACACAGGACTGTGGTGAGAGAGTGGGACAGTGGGATTAGTTTGGGGACTGACACAGGACTGTGGTGAGAGAGTGGGACAGTGGGATTAGTTTGGGGACTGACACAGGACTGTGGTGAGAGAGTGGGACAGTGGGATTAGTTTTGGGACTGACACAGGGCTGTGGGGCGAGGTTGAGACGGAGGGATTAGTTTGGGGACTCACACAGGGCTGTGGTGAGAGTGTGGGACAGTGGGATTAGTTTATGGGCTGACACAGGGCTGTGGGGAGAAAGTGGGACAGTGGGATTAGTTTGGGAACTGACACAGGACTGTGGGGAGAGAGTGGGACAGTGTCGATTAGTTTTGGGACTGACACAGTTCTGTGGGGAGAGAGTGGGACAGTGGAATTAGTTTAGGGACTGACACAGGACTGTGGGGAGAGAGTGGGACAGTGGGATTAGTTTGGGAACTGACACAGGGCTGTGGGGAGGAGCTGGGACAGTGGGATTAGTTTGGGGACTGACACAGGACTGTGGTGAGAGAGTGGGACAGTGGGATTAGTTTGCGGACTGACACAGGACTGTGGTGAGAGAGTGGGACAGTGGGATTAGTTTGGGGACTGACACAGGTCTGTGGGGAGAGAGTGGGTCAGTCGTATTAGTTCGGGGACAGACACAGGGCTGTGGGGAGAGAATGGGACTGTGGGATTAGTTTGGGGACTGACACAGGACTGTGGGGAGAGAGTGGGACAGTGGGATTAGTTTGGGGACTGACACAGGACTGTGGGGAGAGAGTGGGACAGTGGCATTAGTTTGGGGACTGACACAGGACTGTGCTGAGAGAGTTAGACAGTGGATTAGTTTGGGGACTGACACAGGGCTGTTGGGAGAGAGTGGGACAGTGGGATTAGTTTGGGGACTAACACAGGACTGTGGTGAGAGAGTGGGACAGTGGGATTAGTTTTGGGACTGACACAGGGCTGTTGGGAGGGAGTGGGACAGTGGGATTAGATTGGGGACTGACACAGGACTGTGGTGAGAGAGTGGGACAGTGGGATTAGTTTTGGGAATGACACAGGGCTGTGGGGAGAGGGTGAGACGGTGGGATTAGTTTGGGGACTGACACAGGACTGTGGTGAGAGAGTGGGACAGTGGGATTAGTTTTGGGAATGACACAGGGCTGTGGGGAGAGGGTGAGACGGTGGGATTAGTTTGGGGACTGACACAGGGCTGTGGTGAGAGTGTGTGACAGAGGGATTAGTTTATGGGCTGACACAGTTCTGTGGGGAGAGAGTGGGACAGTGGAATTAGTTTAGGGACTGACACAGGACTGTGGGGAGAGAGTGGGACAGTGGGATTAGTTTGGGGACTGACACAGGACTGTGGTGAGAGAGTAGGACAGTGGGATTAGTTTGCGGACTGACACAGGAGTGTGGTGAGAGAGTGGGACAGTGGGATTAGTTTGGGGACTGACACAGGTCTGTGGGGAGAGAGTGGGTCAGTCGCATTAGTTCGGGGACAGACACAGGGCTGTGGGGAGAGAGTGGGACAGTGGGATTAGTTTGGGGACTGGCACAGGACTGTGGGGGGAGAGTGGGACAGTGCGATTAGTTTGGGGACTGAGACAGGGCTGTGGTGAGAGAGTGGGACAGTGGGAATAGTTTGGGAACTGACATAGGGCTGTGGGGAGAGAGTGGGAAAGTGGGATTAGTTTTGGGACTGACACAGGACTGTGGTGAGAGAGTGGGACAGTGGGATTAGTTTTGGGTCTGACACAGGTCTGTGGGGAGAGAGAGGGGCATTGGGATTAGTTTGGGGACTGACACAGGACTGTGGGGAGAGAGTGGGACAGTGGCATTAGTTTGGGGACTGACACAGGACTGTAGGGAGAGAGTGGGACAGTGGCATTAGTTTGGGGACTGACACAGGACTGTGCTGAGAGAGTTAGACAGTGGGATTAGTTTGGGGACTGACACAGGGCTGTTGGGAGAGAGTGGGACAGTGGGATTAGTTTTGGGACTGACATAGGACTCTGGGGAGAGAGTGGGACAGTGGGATTAGTTTGGGGACTGACACAGGACTGTGGTGAGAGAGTGGGACAGTCGGATTAGTTTGGGGACTAACACAGGACTGTTGTTAGAGAGTGGGACAGTGGGATTAGTTTGGAAACAGACACAGGGCTGTGGGGAGAGAGTGGGACAGTGGCACTAGTTTGGGGACAGACACAGGTCTGTGGGGACAGAGAGGGAAGTGGGGTTAGTTTGGGGACTGACACAGGTCTTTGGGGAGAGAGTGGGACAGTGTGGTTAGTTTGGGGACTGACACAGGTCTGTGGGAGAGAGTCACTCATTGGGATTAGTTCGGGGACAGACACAGGGCTGTGGGGAGAGAATGGGACAGTGGATTTAGTTTTTGGACTGACACAGGACTGTGGGGGGAGAGTGGGACAGTGGGATTAGTTTCGGGAGTTACACAGGAATGTGGGGACAGAGTGGGACGGTGGGATAAGTTTGGGAATGCACACAGGGCTGAGGGGAGAGAGTGGGACAAAGCGATTTGTTTGGGGATTGTCAATGTTCTGTGGGAAGGACGTGGGACAGGAGGGTTGGTTTGGGACTGACACAGCACAGTGGGGAGAAAGTGGGACAGTGGGAATAGTTTGGCGACTGACACAGGGCTGTGGGGAGAGAGTGGGACAGTGGGATTAGTTTGGGGACTGACACAGGGTTGTGGGGAGGAAGTGGGACAGTGTGATTAGTTTGGGCACTGAGACAGGGCTGTGGTGAGAGAGTGGGACAGTGTGATTAGATTGAGAACTGACACAGGGGTGTGGGGAGAGAGTGGGTAAGTTGGATTAGTTTGGAGACTGACACAGGGCTGTGGGGAGAGAGTGGGACAGTGGGATTAGTTTTGGGTCTGACACAGGACTGTGGGGAGAGAGTGGAACAGTGGGATTAGTTTGGAGACTGACACAGGGCTGTGGGGAGAGAGTGGGACAGTGGGATTAGTTTTGGGTCTGACACAGGACTGTGGGGAGAGAGTGGAACAGTGGGATTAGTTTGGGGACTGACACAGGACTGTGGTGAGAGAGTGGGATAGTGGGATTAGTTTGGGGACTGACACAGTACTGTGGTGAGAGAGTTGGACAGTGGGATTAGTTTTGGGACTGACACAGGGCTGTTGGGAGAGAGTGGGACAGTGGGATTAGATTGGGGACTGACACAGGACTGTGGTGAGAGAGTGGGACAGTGGTATTAGTTTTGGGACTGACACAGGGCTCTGGGGAGAGGGTGAGACGGTGGGATTATTTTGGGGACTGACACAGGGCTGTGGTGAGAGTGTGTGACAGAGGGATTAGTTTATGGGCTGACACAGGGCTGTGGGGAGAGAGTGGGACAGTGGGATTACTTTGGGAACTGGCACAGGGCTGTGGGGAGGAGCTGGGACAGTGGGATTAGTTAGGGGACTGACATAGGACTCTGGGGAGAGAGTGGGACAGTGGGATTAGTTTGGGGACTGACACAGGACTGTTGGGAGAGTGTGGGACAGAGGGATTAGTTTGGGGACTGACACCGGACTGTGGTGAGAGAGTGGGACAGTGGGATTAGTTTGGGGACTGACACAGGGCTGTTGGGAGAGAGTGGGAGAGTGGGATTAGTTTGGGGACTGACACAGGACTGTGGTGAGGGAGTTGGACAGTGGGATTAGTTTTGGGACTGACACAGGGCTGTTCTGAGAGAGCGGGACAGTGGGATTAGTTTGCGGACTGACACAGGACTGTGGTGAGAGAGTGGGACAGTGGGATTAGTTTGGGGACTGACACAGGACTGTGGTGAGAGAGTGGGACAGTGGGATTAGTTTTGGGACTGACACAGGGCTGTGGGGCGAGGTTGAGACGGAGGGATTAGTTTGGGGACTCACACAGGGCTCTGGTGAGAGTGTGGGACAGTGGGATTAGTTTATGGGCTGACACAGGGCTGTGGGGAGAAAGTGGGACAGTGGGATTAGTTTGGGAACTGACACAGGACTGTGGGGAGAGAGTGGGACAGTGTCGATTAGTTTTGGGACTGACACAGTTCTGTGGGGAGAGAGTGGGACAGTGGAATTAGTTTAGGGACTGACACAGGACTGTGGGGAGAGAGTGGGAGAGTGGGATTAGTTTGGGAACTGACACAGGGCTGTGGGGAGGAGCTGGGACAGTGGGATTAGTTTGGGGACTGACACAGGACTGTGGTGAGAGAGTGGGACAGTGGGATTAGTTTGGGGACTGACACAGGACTGTGGGACAGAGTGGGACAGTGGGATTAGTTTGCGGACTGACACAGGGCTGTGGTGAGAGAGTGGGACAGTGGGATTAGTTTGGGGACTGACACAGGGCTGTGGGGAGAGAGTGGGACAGTGGGATTAGTTTGTGGACTGACACAGGGCTGTGGGGAGAGAGTGGGACAGTGGGATTAGTTTGGGGACTGAGACAGGACTGTGGGGAGAGAGTGGGACAGTGGGATTAGTTTTGGGACTGACACAGGGCTGTGGGGAGAGAGTGGGACAGTGGGATTAGTTTTGGGACTGACACAGGGCTGTGGGGAGAGAGTGGGACAGTGGGATTAGTTTGGGGACTGACACAGGTCTGTGGGGAGAGAGTGGGTCAGTCGCATTAGTTCGGGGACAGACACAGGGCTGTGGGTAGAGAATGGGACAGTGGATTTAGTTTTTGGACTGGCACAGGACTGTGGGGAGAGAGTGGGACACTGGGATTAGTTTTGGGACTGACACAGGGCTGTGGGGAGAGAGTGGGACAGTGGGATTAGTTTGGGGACTGAGACAGGGCTGTGGTGAGAGAGTGGGACAGTGGGAATAGTTTGGGAACTGATATAGGGCTGTTGGGAGAGAGTGGGAAAGTGGGATTAGTTTTGGGACTGACACAGGACTGTGGTGAGAGAGTGGGACAGTGGGATTAGTTTTGGGTCTGACACAGGTCTGTGGGGAGAGAGTGGGGCATTGGGATTAGTTTGGGGACTGACGCAGGACTGTGGGGAGAGAGTGGGACAGTGGCATTAGTTTGGGGACTGACACAGGACTGTAGGGAGAGAGTGGGACAGTGGCATTAGTTTGGGGACAGACACAGGACTGTGCTGAGAGAGTTAGACAGTGGGATTAGTTTGGAGACTGACACAGGGCTGTGGGGAGAGAGTGGGACAGTGGGTTTAGTTTTGGGTCTGACACAGGACTGTGGGGAGAGAGTGGAACAGTGGGATTAGTTTGGGGACTGACACAGGACTGTGGTGAGAGAGTGGGATAGTGGGATTAGTTTGGGGACTGACACAGTACTGTGGTGAGAGAGTTGGACAGTGGGATTAGTTTTGGGACTGACACAGGGCTCTGGGGAGAGGGTGAGACGGTGGGATTATTTTGGGGACTGACACAGGGCTGTGGTGAGAGTGTGTGACAGAGGGATTAGTTTATGGGCTGACACAGGGCTGTGGGGAGAGAGTGGGACAGTGGGATTAGTTTGGGAACTGGCACAGGGCTGTGGGGAGGAGCTGGGACAGTGGGATTAGTTAGGGGACTGACATAGGACTCTGGGGAGAGAGTGGGACAGTGGGATTAGTTTGGGGACTGACACAGGACTGTTGGGAGAGTGTGGGACAGAGGGATTAGTTTGGGGACTGACACCGGACTGTGGTGAGAGAGTGGGACAGTGGGATTAGTTTGGGGACTGACACAGGGCTGTTGGGAGAGAGTGGGAGAGTGGGATTAGTTTGGGGACTGACACAGGACTGTGGTGAGGGAGTTGGACAGTGGGATTAGTTTTGGGACTGACACAGGGCTGTTCTGAGAGAGCGGGACAGTGGGATTAGTTTGCGGACTGACACAGGACTGTGGTGAGAGAGTGGGACAGTGGGATTAGTTTGGGGACTGACACAGGACTGTGGTGAGAGAGTGGGACAGTGGGATTAGTTTTGGGACTGACACAGGGCTGTGGGGCGAGGTTGAGACGGAGGGATTAGTTTGGGGACTCACACAGGGCTGTGGTGAGAGTGTGGGACAGTGGGATTAGTTTATGGGCTGACACAGGGCTGTGGGGAGAAAGTGGGACAGTGGGATTAGTTTGGGAACTGACACAGGACTGTGGGGAGAGAGTGGGACAGTGTCGATTAGTTTTGGGACTGACACAGTTCTGTGGGGAGAGAGTGGGACAGTGGAATTAGTTTTGGGACTGACACAGGACTGTGGGGAGAGAGTGGGAGAGTGGGATTAGTTTGGGAACTGACACAGGGCTGTGGGGAGGAGCTGGGACAGTGGGATTAGTTTGGGGACTGACACAGGACTGTGGTGAGAGAGTGGGACAGTGGGATTAGTTTGCGGACTGACACAGGACTGTGGTGAGAGAGTGGGACAGTGGGATTAGTTTTGGGACTGACACAGGGCTGTGGGGCGAGGTTGAGACGGAGGGATTAGTTTGGGGACTCACACAGGGCTGTGGTGAGAGTGTGGGACAGTGGGATTAGTTTATGGGCTGACACAGGGCTGTGGGGAGAAAGTGGGACAGTGGGATTAGTTTGGGAACTGACACAGGACTGTGGGGAGAGAGTGGGACAGTGTCGATTAGTTTTGGGACTGACACAGTTCTGTGGGGAGAGAGTGGGACAGTGGAATTAGTTTAGGGACTGACACAGGACTGTGGGGAGAGAGTGGGAGAGTGGGATTAGTTTGGGAACTGACACAGGGCTGTGGGGAGGAGCTGGGACAGTGGGATTAGTTTGGGGACTGACACAGGACTGTGGTGAGAGAGTGGGACAGTGGGATTAGTTTGGGGACTGACACAGGACTGTGGGACAGAGTGGGACAGTGGGATTAGTTTGCGGACTGACACAGGGCTGTGGTGAGAGAGTGGGACAGTGGGATTAGTTTGGGGACTGACACAGGGCTGTGGTGAGAGAGTGGGACAGTGGGAATAGTTTGGGAACTGATATAGGGCTGTTGGGAGAGAGTGGGAAAGTGGGATTAGTTTTGGGACTGACACAGGACTGTGGTGAGAGAGTGGGACAGTGGGATTAGTTTTGGGTCTGACACAGGTCTGTGGGGAGAGAGTGGGGCATTGGGATTAGTTTGGGGACTGACACAGGGCTGTGGGGAGAGAGTGGGACAGTGGGATTAGTTTGGGGACTGACACAGGTCTGTGGGGAGAGAGTGGGGCATTGGGATTAGTTTGGGGACTGACGCAGGACTGTGGGGAGAGAGTGGGACAGTGGCATTAGTTTGGGGACTGACACAGGACTGTAGGGAGAGAGTGGGACAGTGGCATTAGTTTGGGGACAGACACAGGACTGTGCTGAGAGAGTTAGACAGTGGGATTAGTTTGGAGACTGACACAGGGCTGTGGGGAGAGAGTGGGACAGTGGGTTTAGTTTTGGGTCTGACACAGGACTGTGGGGAGAGAGTGGAACAGTGGGATTAGTTTGGGGACTGACACAGGACTGTGGTGAGAGAGTGGGATAGTGGGATTAGTTTGGGGACTGACACAGTACTGTGGTGAGAGAGTTGGACAGTGGGATTAGTTTTGGGACTGACACAGGGCTCTGGGGAGAGGGTGAGACGGTGGGATTATTTTGGGGACTGACACAGGGCTGTGGTGAGAGTGTGTGACAGAGGGATTAGTTTATGGGCTGACACAGGGCTGTGGGGAGAGAGTGGGACAGTGGGATTAGTTTGGGAACTGGCACAGGGCTGTGGGGAGGAGCTGGGACAGTGGGATTAGTTAGGGGACTGACATAGGACTCTGGGGAGAGAGTGGGACAGTGGGATTAGTTTGGGGACTGACACAGGACTGTTGGGAGAGTGTGGGACAGAGGGATTAGTTTGGGGACTGACACCGGACTGTGGTGAGAGAGTGGGACAGTGGGATTAGTTTGGGGACTGACACAGGGCTGTTGGGAGAGAGTGGGAGAGTGGGATTAGTTTGGGGACTGACACAGGACTGTGGTGAGGGAGTTGGACAGTGGGATTAGTTTTGGGACTGACACAGGGCTGTTCTGAGAGAGCGGGACAGTGGGATTAGTTTGCGGACTGACACAGGACTGTGGTGAGAGAGTGGGACAGTGGGATTAGTTTGGGGACTGACACAGGACTGTGGTGAGAGAGTGGGACAGTGGGATTAGTTTTGGGACTGACACAGGGCTGTGGGGCGAGGTTGAGACGGAGGGATTAGTTTGGGGACTCACACAGGGCTGTGGTGAGAGTGTGGGACAGTGGGATTAGTTTATGGGCTGACACAGGGCTGTGGGGAGAAAGTGGGACAGTGGGATTAGTTTGGGAACTGACACAGGACTGTGGGGAGAGAGTGGGACAGTGTCGATTAGTTTTGGGACTGACACAGTTCTGTGGGGAGAGAGTGGGACAGTGGAATTAGTTTTGGGACTGACACAGGACTGTGGGGAGAGAGTGGGAGAGTGGGATTAGTTTGGGAACTGACACAGGGCTGTGGGGAGGAGCTGGGACAGTGGGATTAGTTTGGGGACTGACACAGGACTGTGGTGAGAGAGTGGGACAGTGGGATTAGTTTGCGGACTGACACAGGACTGTGGTGAGAGAGTGGGACAGTGGGATTAGTTTTGGGACTGACACAGGGCTGTGGGGCGAGGTTGAGACGGAGGGATTAGTTTGGGGACTCACACAGGGCTGTGGTGAGAGTGTGGGACAGTGGGATTAGTTTATGGGCTGACACAGGGCTGTGGGGAGAAAGTGGGACAGTGGGATTAGTTTGGGAACTGACACAGGACTGTGGGGAGAGAGTGGGACAGTGTCGATTAGTTTTGGGACTGACACAGTTCTGTGGGGAGAGAGTGGGACAGTGGAATTAGTTTAGGGACTGACACAGGACTGTGGGGAGAGAGTGGGAGAGTGGGATTAGTTTGGGAACTGACACAGGGCTGTGGGGAGGAGCTGGGACAGTGGGATTAGTTTGGGGACTGACACAGGACTGTGGTGAGAGAGTGGGACAGTGGGATTAGTTTGGGGACTGACACAGGACTGTGGGACAGAGTGGGACAGTGGGATTAGTTTGCGGACTGACACAGGGCTGTGGTGAGAGAGTGGGACAGTGGGATTAGTTTGGGGACTGACACAGGGCTGTGGTGAGAGAGTGGGACAGTGGGAATAGTTTGGGAACTGATATAGGGCTGTTGGGAGAGAGTGGGAAAGTGGGATTAGTTTTGGGACTGACACAGGACTGTGGTGAGAGAGTGGGACAGTGGGATTAGTTTTGGGTCTGACACAGGTCTGTGGGGAGAGAGTGGGGCATTGGGATTAGTTTGGGGACTGACACAGGGCTGTGGGGAGAGAGTGGGACAGTGGGATTAGTTTGGGGACTGACACAGGTCTGTGGGGAGAGAGTGGGGCATTGGGATTAGTTTGGGGACTGACGCAGGACTGTGGGGAGAGAGTGGGACAGTGGCATTAGTTTGGGGACTGACACAGGACTGTAGGGAGAGAGTGGGACAGTGGCATTAGTTTGGGGACAGACACAGGACTGTGCTGAGAGAGTTAGACAGTGGGATTAGTTTGGAGACTGACACAGGGCTGTGGGGAGAGAGTGGGACAGTGGGATTTGTTTTGGGTCTGACACAGGACTGTGGGGAGAGAGTGGAACAGTGGGATTAGTTTGGGGACTGACACAGGACTGTGGTGAGAGAGTGGGATAGTGGGATTAGTTTGGGGACTGACACAGGGCTGTGGGGAGAGAATGGGACAGTGGGTTTAGTTTTGGGACTGACACAGGACTGTGGTGAGAGAGTGGGACAGTGGGATTAGTTTGGGGACTGACACAGGTCTGTGGGGAGAGAGTGGGGCATTGGGATTAGTTTGGGGACTGACGCAGGACTGTGGGGAGAGAGTGGGACAGTGGCATTAGTTTGGGGACTGACACAGGACTGTAGGGAGAGAGTGGGACAGTGGCATTAGTTTGGGGACAGACACAGGACTGTGCTGAGAGAGTTAGACAGTGGGATTAGTTTGGAGACTGACACAGGGCTGTGGGGAGAGAGTGGGACAGTGGGATTTGTTTTGGGTCTGACACAGGACTGTGGGGAGAGAGTGGAACAGTGGGATTAGTTTGGGGACTGACACAGGACTGTGGTGAGAGAGTGGGATAGTGGGATTAGTTTGGGGACTGACACAGTACTGTGGTGAGAGAGTTGGACAGTGGGATTAGTTTTGGGACTGACACAGGGCTCTGGGGAGAGGGTGAGACGGTGGGATTATTTTGGGGACTGACACAGGGCTGTGGTGAGAGTGTGTGACAGAGGGATTAGTTTATGGGCTGACACAGGGCTGTGGGGAGAGAGTGGGACAGTGGGATTAGTTTGGGAACTGGCACAGGGCTGTGGGGAGGAGCTGGGACAGTGGGATTAGTTAGGGGACTGACATAGGACTCTGGGGAGAGAGTGGGACAGTGGGATTAGTTTGGGGACTGACACAGGACTGTTGGGAGAGTGTGGGACAGAGGGATTAGTTTGGGGACTGACACCGGACTGTGGTGAGAGAGTGGGACAGTGGGATTAGTTTGGGGACTGACACAGGGCTGTTGGGAGAGAGTGGGAGAGTGGGATTAGTTTGGGGACTGACACAGGACTGTGGTGAGGGAGTTGGACAGTGGGATTAGTTTTGGGACTGACACAGGGCTGTTCTGAGAGAGCGGGACAGTGGGATTAGTTTGCGGACTGACACAGGACTGTGGTGAGAGAGTGGGACAGTGGGATTAGTTTGGGGACTGACACAGGACTGTGGTGAGAGAGTGGGACAGTGGGATTAGTTTTGGGACTGACACAGGGCTGTGGGGCGAGGTTGAGACGGAGGGATTAGTTTGGGGACTCACACAGGGCTGTGGTGAGAGTGTGGGACAGTGGGATTAGTTTATGGGCTGACACAGGGCTGTGGGGAGAAAGTGGGACAGTGGGATTAGTTTGGGAACTGACACAGGACTGTGGGGAGAGAGTGGGACAGTGTCGATTAGTTTTGGGACTGACACAGTTCTGTGGGGAGAGAGTGGGACAATGGAATTAGTTTAGGGACTGACACAGGACTGTGGGGAGAGAGTGGGAGAGTGGGATTAGTTTGGGAACTGACACAGGGCTGTGGGGAGGAGCTGGGACAGTGGGATTAGTTTGGGGACTGACACAGGACTGTGGTGAGAGAGTGGGACAGTGGGATTAGTTTGCGGACTGACACAGGACTGTGGTGAGAGAGTGGGACAGTGGGATTAGTTTTGGGACTGACACAGGGCTGTGGGGAGAGAGTGGGACAGTGGGATTAGTTTGGGGACTGACACAGGTCTGTGGGGAGAGAGTGGGTCAGTCGCATTAGTTCGGGGACAGACACAGGGCTGTGGGGAGAGAGTGGGACAGTGGGATTAGTTCGGGGACAGACACAGGGCTGTGGGGAGAGAGTGGGACAGTGGGATTAGTTTTGGGACTGACACAGGTCTGTGGGGAGAGAGTGGGACAGTGGGATTAGTTCGGGGACAGACACAGGGCTGTGGGGAGAGAGTGGGACAGTGGGATTAGTTTGGGGACTGACACAGGACTGTGGTGAGAGAGTGGGACAGTGGGATTAGTTTTGGGACTGACACAGGGCTGTGGGGAGAGAGTGGGACAGTGGGATTAGTTTGGGGACTGACACAGGTCTGTGGGGAGAGAGTGGGTCAGTCGCATTAGTTCGGGGACAGACACAGGGCTGTGGGGAGAGAGTGGGTCAGTCGCATTAGTTTGGGGACTGACACAGGTCTGTGGGGAGAGAGTGGGTCAGTCGCATTAGTTCGGGGACAGACACAGGGCTGTGGGGAGAGAGTGGGTCAGTCGCATTAGTTTGGGGACTGACACAGGTCTGTGGGGAGAGAGTGGGACAGTGCGATTAGTTTGGGGACTGAGACAGGGCTGTGGTGAGAGAGTGGGACAGTGGGAATAGTTTGGGAACTGATATAGGGCTGTTGGGAGAGAGTGGGAAAGTGGGATTAGTTTTGGGACTGACACAGGACTGTGGTGAGAGAGTGGGACAGTGGGATTAGTTTTGGGTCTGACACAGGTCTGTGGGGAGAGAGTGGGGCATTGGGATTAGTTTGGGGACTGACACAGGACTGTGGGGAGAGAGTGGGACAGTGGCATTAGTTTGGGGACTGACACAGGACTGTAGGGAGAGAGTGGGACAGTGGCATTAGTTTGGGGACAGACACAGGACTGTGCTGAGAGAGTTAGACAGTGGGATTAGTTTGGGGACTGACACAGGGCTGTGGGGAGAGAGTGGGACAGTGGGATTAGTTTGGGGACTGACACAGGACTGTGGTGAGAGAGTTGGACAGTGGGATTAGTTTTGGGACTGACACAGGGCTGTTGGGAGGGAGTGGGACAGTGGGATTAGATTGGGGACTGACACAGGACTGTGGTGAGAGAGTGGGACAGTGGGATTAGTTTTGGGTCTGACACAGGGCTGTGGGGAGAGGGTGAGACGGTGGGATTAGTTTGGGGACTGACACAGGGCTGTGGTGAGAGTGTGTGACAGAGGGATTAGTTTATGGGCTGACACAGGGCTGTGGGGAGAAAGTGGGACAGTGGGATTAGTTTGGGAACTGACACAAGACTGTGGGGAGAGAGTGGGACAGTGGGATTAGTTTTGGGACTGACACAGTTCTGTGGGGAGAGAGTGGGACAGTGGAATTAGTTTAGGGACTGACACAGGACTGTGGGGAGAGAGTGGGACAGTGGGATTAGTTTGGGAACTGACACAGGGCTGTGGGGAGGAGCTGGGACAGTGGGATTAGTTTGGGGACTGACACAGTACTGTGGTGAGAGAGTGGGACAGTGGGATTAGTTTGCGGACTGACACAGGACTGTGGTGAGAGAGTGGGACAGTGGGATTAGTTTTGGGTCTGACACAGGTCTGTGGGGAGAGAGAGGGGCATTGGGATTAGTTTGGGGACTGACACAGGACTGTGGGGAGAGAGTGGGACAGTGGGATTAGTTTTGGGACTGACATAGGACTCTGGGGAGAGAGTGGGACAGTGGGATTAGTTTGGGGACTGACACAGGACTGTGGTGAGAGAGTGGGACAGTCGGATTAGTTTGGGGACTAACACAGGACTGTTGTTAGAGAGTGGGACAGTGGGATTAGTTTGGGAACAGACACAGGGCTGTGGGGAGAGAGTGGGACAGTGGCACTAGTTTGGGGACAGACACAGGTCTGTGGGGACAGAGTGGGAAGTGGGGTTAGTTTGGGGACTGACACAGGTCTTTGGGGAGAGAGTGGGACAGTGTGGTTAGTTTGGGGACTGACACAGGTCTGTGGGAGAGAGTCGCTCATTGGGATTAGTTCGGGGACAGACACAGGGCTGCGGGGAGAGAATGGGACAGTGGATTTAGTTTTTGGACTGACACAGGACTGTGGGGGGAGAGTGGGACAGTGGGATTAGTTTCGGGAGTTACAAAGGAATGTGGGGACAGAGTGGGACGGTGGGATAAGTTTGGGAATGCACACAGGGCTGAGGGGAGAGAGTGGGACAATGCGATTTGTTTGGGGATTGTCAATGTTCTGTGGGAAGGACGTGGGACAGGAGGGTTGGTTTGGGACTGACACAGCACAGTGGGGAGAAAGTGGGACAGTGGGAATAGTTTGGCGACTGACACAGGGCTGTGGGGAGAGAGTGGGACAGTGGGATTAGTTTGGGGACTGACACAGGGTTGTGGGGAGGAAGTGGGACAGTGTGATTAGTTTGGGCACTGAGACAGGGCTGTGGTGAGAGAGTGGGACAGTGTGATTAGATTGAGAACTGACACAGTTCTGTGGGGAGAGAGTGGGACAGTGGAATTAGTTTAGGGACTGACACAGGACTGTGGGGAGAGAGTGGGAGAGTGGGATTAGTTTGGGAACTGACACAGGGCTGTGGGGAGGAGCTGGGACAGTGGGATTAGTTTGGGGACTGACACAGGACTGTGGTGAGAGAGTGGGACAGTGGGATTAGTTTGCGGACTGACACAGGACTGTGGTGAGAGAGTGGGACAGTGGGATTAGTTTGGGGACTGACACAGGGCTGTGGGGAGGAGCTGGGACAGTGGGATTAGTTTGGGGACTGACACAGGACTGTGGTGAGAGAGTGGGACAGTGGGATTAGTTTGGGAACTGACACAGGGCTGTGGGGAGGAGCTGGGACAGTGGGATTAGTTTGGGGACTGACACAGGACTGTGGTGAGAGAGTGGGACAGTGGGATTAGTTCGGGGACTGACACAGGGCTGTGGGGAGAGAGTGGGACAGTGGGATTAGTTTGGGGACTGACACAGGTCTGTGGGGAGAGAGTGGGTCAGTCGGATTAGTTCGGGGACTGACACAGGGCTGTGGGGAGAGAGTGGGGCATTGGGATTAGTTTGGGGACTGGCACAGGACTGTGGTGAGAGAGTGGGACAGTGGGATTAGTTTGCGGACTGACACAGGACTGTGGTGAGAGAGTGGGACAGTGGGATTAGTTTGGGGACTGAGACAGGGCTGTGGTGAGAGAGTGGGACAGTGGGATTAGTTTGGGGACTGAGACAGGGCTGTGGTGAGAGAGTGGGACAGTGGGAATAGTTTGGGAACTGATATAGGGCTGTTGGGAGAGAGTGGGAAAGTGGGATTAGTTTTGGGACTGACACAGGACTGTGGTGAGAGAGTGGGACAGTGGGATTAGTTTTGGGTCTGACACAGGTCTGTGGGGAGAGAGTGGGACAGTGGGATTAGTTTGGGGACTGAGACAGGGCTGTGGTGAGAGAGTGGGACAGTGGGAATAGTTTGGGAACTGATATAGGGCTGTTGGGAGAGAGTGGGAAAGTGGGATTAGTTTTGGGACTGACACAGGACTGTGGTGAGAGAGTGGGACAGTGGGATTAGTTTTGGGTCTGACACAGGTCTGTGGGGAGAGAGTGGGGCATTGGGATTAGTTTGGGGACTGACGCAGGACTGTGGGGAGAGAGTGGGACAGTGGCATTAGTTTGGGGACTGACACAGGACTGTAGGGAGAGAGTGGGACAGTGGCATTAGTTTGGGGACAGACACAGGACTGTGCTGAGAGAGTTAGACAGTGGGATTAGTTTGGGGACTGACACAGGGCTGTGGGGAGAGAGTGGGACAGTGGGATTAGTTTGGGGACTGACACAGGACTGTGGTGAGAGAGTTGGACAGTGGGATTAGTTTTGGGACTGACACAGGGCTGTTGGGAGGGAGTGGGACAGTGGGATTAGATTGGGGACTGACACAGGACTGTGGTGAGAGAGTGGGACAGTGGGATTAGTTTTGGGTCTGACACAGGGCTGTGGGGAGAGGGTGAGACGGTGGGATTAGTTTGGGGACTGACACAGGGCTGTGGTGAGAGTGTGTGACAGAGGGATTAGTTTATGGGCTGACACAGGGCTGTGGGGAGAAAGTGGGACAGTGGGATTAGTTTGGGAACTGACACAAGACTGTGGGGAGAGAGTGGGACAGTGGGATTAGTTTTGGGACTGACACAGTTCTGTGGGGAGAGAGTGGGACAGTGGAATTAGTTTAGGGACTGACACAGGACTGTGGGGAGAGAGTGGGACAGTGGGATTAGTTTGGGAACTGACACAGGGCTGTGGGGAGGAGCTGGGACAGTGGGATTAGTTTGGGGACTGACACAGTACTGTGGTGAGAGAGTGGGACAGTGGGATTAGTTTGCGGACTGACACAGGACTGTGGTGAGAGAGTGGGACAGTGGGATTAGTTTGGGGACTGACACAGGTCTGTGGGGAGAGAGTGGGACAGTGGGATTAGTTTGGGGACTGACACAGTACTGTGGTGAGAGAGTGGGACAGTGGGATTAGTTTGCGGACTGACACAGGACTGTGGTGAGAGAGTGGGACAGTGGGATTAGTTTGCGGACTGACACAGGACTGTGGTGAGAGAGTGGGACAGTGGGATTAGTTTGGGGACTGACACAGGGCTGTGGGGAGAGAGTGGGACAGTGGGATTAGTTTGCGGACTGACACAGGACTGTGGTGAGAGAGTGGGACAGTGGGATTAGTTTGCGGACTGACACAGGGCTGTGGGGAGAGAATGGGACAGTGGATTTAGTTTTTGGACTGGCACAGGACTGTGGGGGGAGAGTGGGACAGTGCGATTAGTTTGGGGACTGAGACAGGGCTGTGGTGAGAGAGTGGGACAGTGGGAATAGTTTGGGAACTGACATAGGGCTGTGGGGAGAGAGTGGGAAAGTGGGATTAGTTTTGGGACTGACACAGGACTGTGGTGAGAGAGTGGGACAGTGGGATTAGTTTTGGGTCTGACACAGGTCTGTGGGGAGAGAGAGGGGCATTGGGATTAGTTTGGGGACTGACACAGGACTGTGGGGAGAGAGTGGGACAGTGGGATTAGTTTTGGGACTGACATAGGACTCTGGGGAGAGAGTGGGACAGTGGGATTAGTTTGGGGACTGACACAGGACTGTGGTGAGAGAGTGGGACAGTCGGATTAGTTTGGGGACTAACACAGGACTGTTGTTAGAGAGTGGGACAGTGGGATTAGTTTGGGAACAGACACAGGGCTGTGGGGAGAGAGTGGGACAGTGGCACTAGTTTGGGGACAGACACAGGTCTGTGGGGACAGAGTGGGAAGTGGGGTTAGTTTGGGGACTGACACAGGTCTTTGGGGAGAGAGTGGGACAGTGTGGTTAGTTTGGGGACTGACACAGGTCTGTGGGAGAGAGTCGCTCATTGGGATTAGTTCGGGGACAGACACAGGGCTGCGGGGAGAGAATGGGACAGTGGATTTAGTTTTTGGACTGACACAGGACTGTGGGGGGAGAGTGGGACAGTGGGATTAGTTTCGGGAGTTACAAAGGAATGTGGGGACAGAGTGGGACGGTGGGATAAGTTTGGGAATGCACACAGGGCTGAGGGGAGAGAGTGGGACAATGCGATTTGTTTGGGGATTGTCAATGTTCTGTGGGAAGGACGTGGGACAGGAGGGTTGGTTTGGGACTGACACAGCACAGTGGGGAGAAAGTGGGACAGTGGGAATAGTTTGGCGACTGACACAGGGCTGTGGGGAGAGAGTGGGACAGTGGGATTAGTTTGGGGACTGACACAGGGTTGTGGGGAGGAAGTGGGACAGTGTGATTAGTTTGGGCACTGAGACAGGGCTGTGGTGAGAGAGTGGGACAGTGTGATTAGATTGAGAACTGACACAGGGGTGTGGGGAGAGAGTGGGGAAGTTGGATTAGTTTGGAGACTGACACAGGGCTGTGGGGAGAGAGTGGGACAGTGGGATTAGTTTTGGGTCTGACACAGGACTGTGGGGAGAGAGTGGAACAGTGGGATTAGTTTGGAGACTGACACAGGGCTGTGGGGAGAGAGTGGGACAGTGGGATTAGTTTTGGGTCTGACACAGGACTGTGGGGAGAGAGTGGAACAGTGGGATTAGTTTGGGGACTGACACAGGACTGTGGTGAGAGAGTGGGATAGTGGGATTAGTTTGGGGACTGACACAGTACTGTGGTGAGAGAGTTGGACAGTGGGATTAGTTTTGGGACTGAGACAGGGCTGTTGGGAGAGAGTGGGACAGTGGGATTAGATTGGGGACTGACACAGGACTGTGGTGAGAGAGTGGGACAGTGGTATTAGTTTTGGGACTGACACAGGGCTCTGGGGAGAGGTTGAGACGGAGGGATTAGTTTGGGGACTCACACAGGGCTGTGGTGAGAGTGTGGGACAGTGGGATTAGTTTATGGGCTGACACAGGGCTGTGGGGAGAAAGTGGGACAGTGGGATTAGTTTGGGAACTGACACAGGACTGTGGGGAGAGAGTGGGACAGTGTCGATTAGTTTTGGGACTGACACAGTTCTGTGGGGAGAGAGTGGGACAGTGGAATTAGTTTAGGGACTGACACAGGACTGTGGGGAGAGAGTGGGAGAGTGGGATTAGTTTGGGAACTGACACAGGGCTGTGGGGAGGAGCTGGGACAGTGGGATTAGTTTGGGGACTGACACAGGACTGTGGTGAGAGAGTGGGACAGTGGGATTAGTTTGCGGACTGACACAGGACTGTGGTGAGAGAGTGGGACAGTGGGATTAGTTTTGGGACTGACACAGGGCTGTGGGGAGAGAGTGGGACAGTGGGATTAGTTTGGGGACTGACACAGGTCTGTGGGGAGAGAGTGGGTCAGTCGCATTAGTTCGGGGACAGACACAGGGCTGTGGGGAGAGAGTGGGACAGTGGGATTAGTTTTGGGACTGACACAGGGCTGTGGGGAGAGAGTGGGACAGTGGGATTAGTTTGGGGACTGACACAGGTCTGTGGGGAGAGAGTGGGTCAGTCGCATTAGTTCGGGGACAGACACAGGGCTGTGGGGAGAGAATGGGACAGTGGATTTAGTTTTTGGACTGGCACAGGGCTGTGGGGGGAGGGTGGGACAGTGGGATTAGTTTGGGGACTGAGACAGGGCTGTGATGAGAGAGTGGGGCATTGGGATTAGTTTGGGGACTGACACAGGTCTGTGGGGAGAGAGTGGGACAGTGGGATTAGTTTGGGGACTGACACAGGACTGTGGTGAGAGAGTGGGACAGTGGGATTAGTTTGGGGACTGACACAGGACTGTGGGACAGAGTGGGACAGTGGGATTAGTTTGCGGACTGACACAGGTCTGTGGGGAGAGAGTGGGTCAGTCGGATTAGTTCGGGGACAGACACAGGGCTGTGGGGAGAGAGTGGGACAGTGGGATTAGTTCGGGGACAGACACAGGGCTGTGGGGAGAGAGTGGGACAGTGGGATTAGTTCGGGGACTGACACAGGTCTGTGGTGAGAGAGTGGGACAGTAGGATTAGTTTGGGGACTGGCACAGGACTGTGGGGGGAGAGTGGGACAGTGCGATTAGTTTGGGGACTGAGACAGGGCTGTGGTGAGAGAGTGGGACAGTGGGAATAGTTTGGGAACTGATATAGGGCTGTTGGGAGAGAGTGGGAAAGTGGGATTAGTTTTGGGACTGACACAGGACTGTGGTGAGAGAGTGGGACAGTGGGATTAGTTTTGGGTCTGACACAGGTCTGTGGGGAGAGAGTGGGGCATTGGGATTAGTTTGGGGACTGACACAGGACTGTGGGGAGAGAGTGGGACAGTGGCATTAGTTTGGGGACTGACACAGGACTGTAGGGAGAGAGTGGGACAGTGGCATTAGTTTGGGGACAGACACAGGACTGTGCTGAGAGAGTTAGACAGTGGGATTAGTTTGGGGACTGACACAGGGCTGTGGGGAGAGAGTGGGACAGTGGGATTAGTTTGGGG
The DNA here is from genome assembly GCF_048418815.1 of Hemitrygon akajei. Lineage (NCBI taxonomy): Eukaryota > Metazoa > Chordata > Chondrichthyes > Myliobatiformes > Dasyatidae > Hemitrygon > Hemitrygon akajei. The sequence goes on from NC_133151.1 coordinate 44,837,134, forward strand.
ACTGACACAGGACTGTGGTGAGAGAGTTGGACAGTGGGATTAGTTTTGGGACTGACACAGGGCTGTTGGGAGGGAGTGGGACAGTGGGATTAGATTGGGGACTGACACAGGACTGTGGTGAGAGAGTGGGACAGTGGGATTAGTTTTGGGTCTGACACAGGGCTGTGGGGAGAGGGTGAGACGGTGGGATTAGTTTTGGGACTGACACAGGGCTCTGGGGAGAGGTTGAGACGGAGGGATTAGTTTGGGGACTCACACAGGGCTGTGGTGAGAGTGTGTGACAGAGGGATTAGTTTATGGGCTGACACAGGGCTGTGGGGAGAGAGTGGGACAGTGGGATTAGTTTGGGAACTGGCACAGGGCTGTGGGGAGGAGCTGGGACAGTGGGATTAGTTAGGGGACTGACATAGGACTCTGGGGAGAGAGTGGGACAGTGGGATTAGTTTGGGGACTGACACAGGACTGTTGGGAGAGTGTGGGACAGAGGGATTAGTTTGGGGACTGACACCGGACTGTGGTGAGAGAGTGGGACAGTGGGATTAGTTTGGGGACTGACACAGGGCTGTTGGGAGAGAGTGGGAGAGTGGGATTAGTTTGGGGACTGACACAGGACTGTGGTGAGGGAGTTGGACAGTGGGATTAGTTTTGGGACTGACACAGGGCTGTTCTGAGAGAGTGGGACAGTGGGATTAGTTTGCGGACTGACACAGGACTGTGGTGAAAGAGTGGGACAGTGGGATTAGTTTTGGGACTGACACAGGGCTGTGGGGCGAGGTTGAGACGGAGGGATTAGTTTGGGGACTCACACAGGGCTGTGGTGAGAGTGTGGGACAGTGGGATTAGTTTATGGGCTGACACAGGGCTGTGGGGAGAAAGTGGGACAGTGGGATTAGTTTGGGAACTGACACAGGACTGTGGGGAGAGAGTGGGACAGTGTCGATTAGTTTTGGGACTGACACAGTTCTGTGGTGAGAGAGTTGGACAGTGGGATTAGTTTTGGGACACACAGGGCTGTTGGGAGGGAGTGGGACAGTGGGATTAGATTGGGGACTGACACAGGTCTGTGGGGAGAGAGTGGGACAGTGGGATTAGTTTTGGGACTGACATAGGACTCTGGGGAGAGAGTGGGACAGTGGGATTAGTTTGGGGACTGACACAGGACTGTGGTGAGAGAGTGGGACAGTCGGATTAGTTTGGGGACTAACACAGGACTGTTGTTAGAGAGTGGGACAGTGGGATTAGTTTGGGAACAGACACAGGGCTGTGGGGAGAAAGTGGGACAGTGGCACTAGTTTGGGGACAGACACAGGTCTGTGGGGACAGAGTGGGAAGTGGGGTTAGTTTGGGGACTGACACAGGTCTTTGGGGAGAGAGTGGGACAGTGTGGTTAGTTTGGGGACTGACACAGGTCTGTGGGAGAGAGTCGCTCATTGGGATTAGTTCGGGGACAGACACAGGGCTGTGGGGAGAGAATGGGACAGTGGATTTAGTTTTTGGACTGACACAGGACTGTGGTGGGAGAGTGGGACAGTGGGATTAGTTTCGGGAGTTACACAGGAATGTGGGGACAGAGTGGGACGGTGGGATAAGTTTGGGAATGCACACAGGGCTGAGGGGAGAGAGTGGGACAATGCGATTTGTTTGGGGATTGTCAAGGTTCTGTGGGAAGGACGTGGGACAGGAGGGTTGGTTTGGGACTGACACAGCACAGTGGGGAGAAAGTGGGACAGTGGGAATAGTTTGGCGACTGACACAGGGCTGTGGGGAGAGAGTGGGACAGTGGGATTAGTTTGGGGACTGACACAGGGTTGTGGGGAGGAAGTGGGACAGTGTGATTAGTTTGGGCACTGAGACAGGGCTGTGGTGAGAGAGTGGGACAGTGTGATTAGATTGAGAACTGACACAGGGGTGTGGGGAGAGAGTGGGGAAGTTGGATTAGTTTGGAGACTGACACAGGGCTGTGGGGAGAGAGTGGGACAGTGGGATTAGTTTGGGGACTGACACAGGACTGTGGTGAGAGAGTGGGACAGTGGGATTAGTTTGGGGACTGAAACAGGGCTGTTGGGAGAGAGTGGGACAGTGGGATTAGTTTGGGGACTGACACAGTACTGTGGTGAGAGAGTTGGACAGTGGGATTAGTTTTGGGACTGACACAGGGCTGTGGGGAGAAAGTGGGACAGTGGGATTAGTTTGGGAACTGACACAGGACTGTGGGGGGAGAGTGGGACAGTGGCACTAGTTTGGGGACTGACACAGGACTGTGGTGAGAGAGTGGGACAGTGGGATTAGTTTGGGGACTGACACAGGGCTGTTGGGAGAGAGTGGGACAGTGGGATTAGTTTGGGGACAGACAGAGGACTGTGGTGAGAGAGTGGGACAGTGGGATTAGTTTTAGGACTGACACAGGGCTGTGGGGAGAGGGTGAGACGGTGGGATTAGTTTGGGGACTGACACAGGGCTGTGGTGAGAGTGTGGGACAGTGGGATTAGTTTGGGGACTGACACAGGGCTGTTGGGAGGGAGTGGGACAGTGGGATTAGATTGGGGACTGACACAGGTCTGTGGTGAGAGAGTGGGACAGTGGGATTAGTTTTGGGACTGACACAGGGCTGTGGGGAGAGGTTGAGACGGTGGGATTAGTTTGGGGACTGACAGAGGGCTGTGGTGAGAGTGTGTGACAGAGGGATTAGTTTATGGGCTGACACAGGGCTGTGGGGAGAGAGTGGGGCAGTGGGATTAGTTTGGGGACTGACACAGGGCTGTGGGGAGAGAGTGGGACAGTGGGATTAGTTTGGGGAGTTACACAGGAATGTGGGGACAGAGTGGGACGGTGGGATAAGTTTCGGAATGCACACAGGGCTGAGGGGAGAGAGTGGGACAATGCGGTTTGTTTGGGGATTGTCAAGGGTCTGTGGGGAGCACGTGGGACAGGAGGGTTGGTTTGGGACTGACACAGCACAGTGGGGAGAAAGTGGGACAGTGGGATTAGTTTGGCGACTGACACAGGGCTGTGGGGAGAGAGTGGGACAGTGGGATTAGTTTGGGGACTGACACTTGGTTGTGGGGAGGAAGTGGGACAGTGTGATTAGTTTGGGTACTGAGACAGGGCTGTGGTGAGAGAGTGGGACAGTGGGATTAGTTTCAGAACTGACAAAGGGGTGTGGGGAGAGAGTGGGAAAGTGGGATTAGTTTTTGGACTGACACAGGACTGTGGTGAGAGAGTAGGACAGTGGGATTAGTTTTGGGACTGACACAGGGCTGTTGGGAGAGAGTGGGACAGTGGGAATAGTTTGGGAACTGACATAGGGCTGTGGGGAGAGAGTGGGACAGTGGGATTAGTTTGCGGACTGACACAGGACTGTGGGGAGAGAGTGGGACAGTGGGATTAGTTTTGGGACATACACAGGACTGTGGTGAGAGAGTGGGACAGTGGGATTAGTTTTGGGTCTGACACAGGTATGTGGGGAGAGAGTGGGTCATTGGGATTAGTTTGGGGACTGACACAGGACTGTGGGGAGAGAGTGGGACAGTGGCATTAGTTTGGGGACTGACACAGTACTGTGGTGAGAGAGTTGGACAGTGGGATTAGTTTTGGGACTGACACAGGGCTGTTGGGAGAGAGTGGGACAGTGGGATTAGATTGGGGACTGACACGGGACTGTGGTGAGAGATTGGGACAGTGTGATTAGATTTGGGACTGACACAGGGCTCTGGGGAGAGGGTGAGACGGTGGGATTAGTTTGGGGACTGACACAGGGCTGTGGTGAGAGTGTGTGACAGAGGGATTAGTTTATGGGCTGACACAGGGCTGTGGGGAGAGAGTGGGACAGTGGGATTAGTTTGGGAACTGACACAGGGCTGTGGGGAGGAGCTGGGACAGTGGGATTAGTTTGGGGACTGACACAGGACTGTGGTGAGAGAGTGGGACAGTGGGATTAGTTTGGGGACTGACACGGGACTGTTGGGAGAGTGTGGGACAGTGGGATTAGTTTGGGGACTGACACGGGACTGTTGGGAGAGTGTGGGACAGTGGGATTAGTTTGGGGACTGACACAGGACTGTGGTGAGAGAGTGGGACAGTGGGATTAGTTTGGGGACTGACACAGGGCTGTTGGGAGAGAGTGGGACAGTGGGATTAGTTTGGGGACTGACACAGGACTGTGGTGAGGGAGTTGGACAGTGGGATTAGTTTTGGGACCGACACAGGTCTGTTCTGAGAGAGTGGGACAGTGGGATTAGTTTGGGGACAGACACAGGACTGTGGTGAGAGAGTGGGACAGTGGGATTAGTTTTGGGACTGACACAGGGCTGTGGGGAGAGGTTGAGACGGAGGGATTAGTTTGGGGACTCACACAGGGCTGCGGTGAGAGTGTGGGACAGTGGGATTAGTTTATGGGCTGACACAGGGCTGTGGGGAGAAAGGGGGAGAGTGGGATTAGTTTGGGAACTGACACAGGACTGTGGGGAGAGAGTCGGACAGTGGGATTAGTTTTGGGACTGACACAGTTCTGTGGGGAGAGAGTGGGACAGTGGAATTAGTTTAGGGACTGACACAGGACTTGGGGAGAGAGTGGGACAGTGGGATTAGTTTGGGAACTGACACAGGGCTGTGGGGTGGAGCTGGGACAGTGGGATTAGTTTGGGGACTGACACAGGACTGTGGTGAGAGTGTGTGACAGAGGGATTTGTTTATGGGCTGACACAGGGCTGTGGGGAGAGAGTGGGGCAGTGGGATTAGTTTGGGGAGTTACACAGGAATGTGGGGACAGAGTGGGATGGTGGGATAAGTTTGGGAATGCACACAGGTCTGAGGGGAGAGAGTGGGACAATGCGGTTTGTTTGGGGATTGTCAAGGGTCTGTGGGGAGGACGTGGGACAGGAGGGTTGGTTTGGGACTGACACAGCACAGTGGGGAGAAAGTGGGACAGTGGGATTAGTTTGGCGACAGACACAGGGCTGTGGGGAGAGAGTGGGACAGTGGGATTAGTTTGGGGACTGACACAGGGTTGTGGGGAGGAAGTGGGACAGTGTGATTAGTTTGGGTACTGAGACAGGGCTGTGTTGAGAGAGTGGGACAGTGGGATTAGTTTGAGAACTGACACAGGGGTGTGGGGAGAGAGTGGGAAAGTGGGATTAGTTTTGGGACTGACACAGGACTGTGGTGAGAGAGTGGGACAGTGGGATTAGTTTGGAGACCGACACAGGGCTGTGGGGAGAGAGTGGGACAGTGGGATTAGTTTGGCGACTGACACAGGGTTGTGGGGAGGAAGTGGGACAGTGTGATTAGTTTGGGTACTGAGACAGGGCTGTGTTGAGAGAGTGGGACAGTGGGATTAGTTTGAGAACTGACACAGGGGTGTGGGGAGAGAGTGGGAAAGTGGGATTAGTTTTGGGACTGACACAGGACTGTGGTGAGAGAGTGGGACAGTGGGATTAGTTTGGAGACCGACACAGGGCTGTGGGGAGAGAGTGGGACAGTGGGATTAGTTTTGGGTCTGACACAGATCTGTGGGGAGAGAGTGGGGCATTGGGATTAGATTGGGGACTGACACAGGGCTGTAGGGAGAGGGTGAGACGGTGGGATTAGTTTTGGGACTAACAGAGGGCTGTGGTGAGAGTGTGTGACAGAGGGATTAGTTTATGGGCTGACACAGGGCTGTGGGGAGAGAGTGGGACAGTGGGATTAGTTTATGGACTGACACAGGGCTGTGGGGAGAGAGTGGGGCAGTGGGATTAGTTTGGGGACTGACACAGGGCTGTGGGGAGAGAGTGGGACAGAGGGATTAGTTTGGGGAGTTACACAGGAATGTGGGGACAGAGTGGGACAGTGGGATAAGTTTGGGAATGCACACAGGGCTGAGGGGAGAGAGTGGGACAATGTGGTTTGTTTGGGGATTGTCAAGGGTCTTTTTTGGGAGGACGTGGGACAGCAGGGTTGGTTTGGGACTGACACAGCACAGTGGGGAGAAAGTGGGACAGTGGGATTAGTTTGGCGACTGACACAGGGCTGTGGGGAGAGAGTGGGACAGTGGCATTAGATTGGGGACTGACACGGGACTGTGGTGAGAGATTGGGACAGTGTGATTAGATTTCGGACTGACACAGGGCTCTGGGGAGAGGGTGAGACGGTGGGATTAGTTTGGGGACTGACACAGGGCTGTGGTGAGAGTGTGTGACAGAGGGATTAGTTTATGGGCTGACACAGGGCTGTGGGGAGAGAGTGGGACAGTGGGATTAGTTTGGGAACTGACACAGGGCTGTGGGGAGGAGCTGGGACAGTGGGATTAGTTTGGGGACTGACACAGGACTGTGGTGAGAGAGTGGGACAGTGGGATTAGTTTGGGGACTGACACAGGACTGTCGTGAGAGAGTGGGACAGTGGGATTAGTTTGGGGACTGACACAGGGCTGTTGGGAGAGAGTGGGACAGTGGGATTAGTTTGGGGACTGACACAGGACTGTGGTGAGGGAGTTGGACAGTGGGATTAGTTTTGGGACTGACACAGGGCTGTTCTGAGAGAGTGGGACAGTGGGATTAGTTTGGGGACAGACACAGGACTGTGGTGAGAGAGTGGGACAGTGGGATTAGTTTTGGGACTGACACAGGGCTGTGGAGAGAGGTTGAGATGGAGGGATTAGTTTGGGGACTCACACAGGGCTATGGTGAGAGTGTGGGACAGTGGGATTAGTTTGGGAACTTACACAGGGCTGTGGGGAGGAGCTGGGACAGTGGGATTTGTTTGGCGACTGACACAGGACTGTGGTGAGAGAGTGGGACAGTGGGATTAGTTTGGGGACTGACACAGGACTGTGGTGAGAGAGTGGGACAGTGGGATTAGTTTGGGGACTGACACAGGTCTGTGGGGAGAGAGTGGGTCAGTGGATTTAGTTTTTGGACTGACACAGGACTGTGGGGGGAGAGTGGGACAGTGCGATTAGTTTGGGGACTGAGACAGGGCTGTGGTGAGAGAGTGGGACAGTGGGATTAGTTTGGGAACTGACATAGGGCTGTGGGGAGAGAGTGGGAAAGTGGGATTAGTTTTGGGACTGACACAGGACTGTGGTGAGAGAGTGGGACAGTTGGATTAGTTTTGGGTCTGACACAGGACCTTGGGGAGAGAGTGGGACAGTGGGATTAGTTTGGGGACTGACACAGGACTGTGGTGAGAGAGTGGGACAGTGGTATTAGTTTGGGGACTGACACAGGGCTGTTGGGAGAGAGTGGGACAGTGGGATTAGTTTGGGGAATGACACAGTACTGTGGTGAGAGAGTTGGACAGTGGGATTAGTTTTGGGACTGACACAGTTCTGTGGGGACAGAGTGGGACAGTGGAATTAGTTTAGGGACAGACACAGGACTGTGGGGAGAGAGTGGGACAGTGGCATTAGTTTGGGGACTGACACAGGACTGTGGGGAGAGAGTGGGACAGTGGCATTAGTTTGGGGACTGACACAGGACTGTGGTGAGAGAGTTGGACAGTGGGATTAGTTTGGGGACTGGCACAGGGTTGTGGGGAGGAAGTGGGACAGTGTGATTAGTTTGGGCACCGAGACAGGGCTGTGGTGAGAGAGTGGGACAGTGGGATTAGTTTGAGAACTGACACAGGGGTGTGGGGAGAGAGTGGGACAGTGGAATTAGTTTTGGGACTGACACAGGACTGTGGTGAGAGAGTGGGACAGTGGGATGAGTTTGGGAACTGACACAGGGCTGTGGGGAGGAGCTGGGACAGTGGGATTAGTTTGGGGACTGACACCGGACTGTGGGGAGAGTGTGGGACAGTGGGATTAGTTTGGGGACTGCACACAGGACTGTGGTAAGAGAGTGGAACAGTGTGATTAGTTTGGGGACAGACACAGGTCTGTGGGGAGAGAGTGGGTCAGTCGCATTAGTTCGGGGACAGACACAGGACTGTGGGGGGAGAGTGGGACAGTGCGATTAGTTTGGGGACTGAGACAGGGCTGTGGTGAGAGAGTGGGACAGTGGGAATAGTTTGGGAACTGACATAGGGCTGTGGGGAGAGAGTGGGAAAGTGGGATTAGTTTTGGGACTGACAGAGGACTGTGGTGAGAGAGTGGGACAGTGGGATTAGTTTGGAGACTGACACAGTACTGTGGTGAGACAGTTAGACAGAGGGATTAATTTTGGGACAGACACAGGGCTGTTGGGAGAGAGTGGGACAGTGGGATTAGTTTGGGTACTGACACAGGAATGTGGTGAGAGAGTTGGACAGTGGGATTAGTTTTGGGACTGACAAAGGGCTGTTGGGAGAGAGTGGGACAGTGGGATTAGTTTTGGGTCTGACACAGGTATGTGGGGAGAGAGTGGGTCATTGGGATTAGTTTGGGGACTGACACAGGACTGTGGGGAGAGAGTGGGACAGTGGCATTAGTTTGCGGACTGACACAGGACTGTGCTGAGAGAGTTAGACAGTGGGATTAGTTTTGGGACTGACACAGGGCTGTTGGGAGGGAGTGGGACAGTGGGATTAGATTGGGGACTGACACAGGTCTGTGGTGAGAGAGTGGGACAGTGGGATTAGTTTTGGGACTGACACAGGGCTGTGGGGAGAGGGTGAGACGGTGGGATTAGTTTGGGGACTGACAGAGGGCTGTGGTGAGAGTGTGTGACAGAGGGATTAGTTTATGGGCTGACACAGGGCTGTGGGGAGAGAGTGGGGCAGTGGGATTAGTTTGGGGACTGACACAGGGCTGTGGGGAGAGAGTGGGACAGTGGGATTAGTTTGGGGAGTTACACAGGAATGTGGGGACAGAGTGGGACGGTGGGATAAGTTTCGGAATGCACACAATGCTGAGGGGAGAGAGTGGGACAATGCGGTTTGTTTGGGGATTGTCAAGGGTCTGTGGGGAGGACGTGGGACAGGAGGGTTGGTTTGGGACTGACACAGCACAGTGGGGAGAAAGTGGGACAGTGGGATTAGTTTGGGGACTGACACAGGGTTGTGGGGAGGAAGTGGGACAGTGTGATTAGTTTGGGTACTGAGACAGGGCTGTGGTGAGAGAGTGGGACAGTGGGATTAGTTTCAGAACTGACAAAGGGGTGAGGGGAGAGAGTGGGAAAGTTGGATTAGTTTTGGGACTGACACAGGACTGTGGTGAGAGAGTAGGACAGTGGGATTAGTTTGGGGACTGACACAGTACTGTGGTGAGAGAGTTGGACAGTGGGATTAGTTTTGGGACTGACACAGGGCTGTTGGGAGAGAGTGGGACAGTGGGATTAGTTTGGGGACTGACACAGGACTGTGGTGAGAGAGTGGGACAGTGTGATTAGTTTTGGGACTGACACAGGGCTCTGGGGAGAGGGTGAGACGGTGGGATTAGTTTGGGGACTGACACAGGGCTGTGGTGAGAGTGTGTGACAGAGGGATTAGTTTTGGGACTGACACAGGGCTGTGGGGAGAGGGTGAGACGGTGGGATTAGTTTGGGGACTGACACAGGGCTGTGGTGAGAGTGTGTGACAGAGGGATTAGTTTATGGGCTGACACAGGGCTGTGGGGAGAGAGTGGGACAGTGGGATTAGTTTGGGAACTGACACAGGGCTGTGGGGAAGAGCTGGGACAGTGGGATTAGTTTGGGGACTGACACAGGACTGTGGTGACAGTGTGGGACAGTGGGATTAGTTTGGGGACTGACACAGGACTGTGATGAGAGAGTGGGACAGTGGGATTAGTTTGGGGACAGACACAGGACTGTTGGGAGAGTGTGGGACAGTGGGATTAGTTTGGGGACTGACACAGGACTGTTGGGAGAGTGTGGGACAGTGAGATTAGTTTGGGGACTGACACAGGACTGTCGTGAGAGAGTGGGACAGTGGGATTAGTTTGGGGACTGACACAGGGCTGTTGGGAGAGAGTGGGACAGTGGGATTAGTTTGGGGACTGACACAGGACTGTGGTGAGGGAGTTGGACAGTGGGATTAGTTTTGGGACTGACACAGGGCTGTTCTGAGAGAGTGGGACAGTGGGATTAGTTTGGGGACAGACACAGGACTGTGGTGAGAGAGTGGGACAGTGGGATTAGTTTTGGGACTGACACAGGGCTGTGGGGAGAGGTTGAGACGGAGGGATTAGTTTGGGGACTCACACAGGGCTGTGGTGAGAGTGTGGGACAGTGGGATTAGTTTATGGGCTGACACAGGGCTGTGGGGAGAAAGTGGGACAGTGGGATTAGTTTTGGGACTGACACAGTTCTGTGGGGAGACAGTGGGACAGTGGAATTAGTTTAGGGACTGACACAGGATTGTGGGGAGAGAGTGGGACAGTGGGATTAGTTTGGGAACTTACACAGGGCTGTGGGGAGGAGCTGGGACAGTGGGATTTGTTTGAGGACTGACACAGCACTGTGGTGAGAGAGTGGGACAGTGGGATTAGTTTGTGGACTGACACAGAACTGTGGTGAGAGAGTGGGACAGTGGGATTAGTTTGGGGACTGACACAGGTCTTTGGGGAGAGAGTGGGTCAGTGGATTTAGTTTTTGGACTGACACAGGACTGTGGGGGGAGAGTGGGACAGTGCGATTAGTTTGGGGACTGAGACAGGGCTGTGGTGAGAGAGTGGGACAGTGGGATTAGTTTGGGAACTGACATAGGGCTGTGGGGAGAGAGTGGGAAAGTGGGATTAGTTTTGGGACTGACACAGGACTGTGGTGAGAGAGTGGGACAGTTGGATTAGTTTTGGGTCTGACACAGGACCTTGGGGAGAGAGTGGGACAGTGGGATTAGTTTGGGGACTGACACAGGACTGTGGTGAGAGAGTGGGACAGTGGGATTAGTTTGGGGACTGACACAGGGCTGTTGGGAGAGAGTGGGACAGTGGGATTAGTTTGGGGAATGACACAGTACTGTGGTGAGAGAGTTGGACAGTGGGATTAGTTTTGGGACTGACACAGTTCTGTGGGGACAGAGTGGGACAGTGGAATTAGTTTAGGGACTGACACAGGACTGTGGGGAGAGAGTGGGACAGTGGCATTAGTTTGGGGACTGACACAGGACTGTGGGGAGAGAGTGGGACAGTGGCATTAGTTTGGGGACTGACACAGGACTGTGGTGAGAGAGTTGGACAGTGGGATTAGTTTGGGGACTGACACAGGGTTGTGGGGAGGAAGTGGGACAGTGTGATTAGTTTGGGCACCGAGACAGGGCTGTGGTGAGAGAGTGGGACAGTGGGATTAGTTTGAGAACTGACACAGGGGTGTGGGGAGATAGTGGGAAAGAGGGATTAGTTTTGGGACTGACACAGGACTGTGGTGAGAAAGTGGGACAGTGGGATTAGTTTGGGGACTGACACAGGTCTGTGGGGAGAGAGTGGGACAGTGGGATTAGTTTGGGGACTGACACAGGACTGTGCGTTGAGAGTGGGACAGTGGGATTAGTTTGGGAACTGACACAGGGCTGTGGGGAGGATCTGGGACTGTGGGATTAGTTTGGGGACTGACACAGGACTGTGGTGAGAGTGTGGGACAGTGGGATTAGTTTGGGGACTGACACAGGACTCTGGTGAGAGAGTGGGACAGTGTGATTAGTTTGGTGACTGACACAGGACTGTGGTGAGAGAGTGGGACAGTGGGATTAGTTTGGGGACTGACACAGGGCTGTGGGGACAGAGTGGGACAGTGGGATTAGTTTGGGGACTGACACAGGGCTGTGGGGAGAGAGTGGGACAGTGGGATTAGTTTGGGGACTGACACAGGACTGTGGTGAGAGAGTGGGACAGTGGGATTAGTTTGGGGACTGACAAAGGGCTGTTGGGAGAGAGTGGGACAGTGGGATTAGTTTGGGGACAGACACAGGACTGTGGTGAGAGAGTGGGACAGTGGGATTAGTTTTGGGACTGACACAGGACTGTGGTGAGAGAGTGGGACAGTGGGATTAGTTTGGAGACTGACACAGGGCTGTGGGGAGAGAGTGGGACAGTGGGATTAGTTTTGGGTCTGACACAGGTCTGTGGGGAGAGAGTGGGGCATTGGGATTAGTTTGGGGACTGACATAGGGCTGTGGGGAGAGGGTGAGACGGTGGGATTAGTTTGGGGACTGACAGAGGGCTGTGGTGAGAGTGTGTGACAGAGGGATTAGTTTATGGGCTGACACAGGGCTGTGGGGAGAGAGTGGGGCAGTGGGATTAGTTTGGGGACTGACACAGGGCTGTGGGGAGAGAGTGGGACAGTGGGATTAGTTTGGGGAGTTACACAGGAATGTGGGGACGGAGTGGGACGGTGGGATAAGTTTGGGAATGCACACAGGGCAGAGGGGAGAGAGTGGGACAGTGGGATTAGATTGGGGACTGACACAGGGCTGTGGGGAGAGAGTGGGACAGTGGGATTAGTTTGGTGAGTTACACAGGAATGTGGGGACAGAGTGGGACGGTGGGATAAGTTTGGGAATGCACACAGGGCTGAGGGGATGGAGTGGGACAATGCGGTTTGTTTGGGGATTCTCAAGGGTCTGTGGGGAGAGAGTGGGACAGTGGGATTAGTTTGGGGACTGACACAGTACTGTGGTGAGAGAGTTGGACAGTGGGATTAGTTTTGGGACTGACACAGGGCTGTTGGGAGAGAGTGGGACAGTGGGATTAGATTGGGGACTGACACGGGACTGTGGTGAGAGATTGGGACAGTGTGATTAGATTTGGGACTGACACAGGGCTCTGGGGAGAGGGTGAGACGGTGGGATTAGTTTGGGGACTGACACAGGGCTGTGGTGAGAGTGTGTGACAGAGGGATTAGTTTATGGGCTGACACAGGGCTGTGGGGAGAGAGTGGGACAGTGGGATTAGTTTGGGAACTGACACAGGGCTGTGGGGAGGAGCTGGGACAGTGGGATTAGTTTGGGGACTGACACAGGACTGTGGTGAGAGAGTGGGACAGTGGGATTAGTTTGGGGACTGACACGGGACTGTTGGGAGAGTGTGGGACAGTGGGATTAGTTTGGGGACTGACACGGGACTGTTGGGAGAGTGTGGGACAGTGGGATTAGTTTGGGGACTGACACAGGACTGTGGTGAGAGAGTGGGACAGTGGGATTAGTTTGGGGACTGACACAGGGCTGTTGGGAGAGAGTGGGACAGTGGGATTAGTTTGGGGACTGACACAGGACTGTGGTGAGGGAGTTGGACAGTGGGATTAGTTTTGGGACCGACACAGGTCTGTTCTGAGAGAGTGGGACAGTGGGATTAGTTTGGGGACAGACACAGGACTGTGGTGAGAGAGTGGGACAGTGGGATTAGTTTTGGGACTGACACAGGGCTGTGGGGAGAGGTTGAGACGGAGGGATTAGTTTGGGGACTCACACAGGGCTGCGGTGAGAGTGTGGGACAGTGGGATTAGTTTATGGGCTGACACAGGGCTGTGGGGAGAAAGGGGGAGAGTGGGATTAGTTTGGGAACTGACACAGGACTGTGGGGAGAGAGTCGGACAGTGGGATTAGTTTTGGGACTGACACAGTTCTGTGGGGAGAGAGTGGGACAGTGGAATTAGTTTAGGGACTGACACAGGACTTGGGGAGAGAGTGGGACAGTGGGATTAGTTTGGGAACTGACACAGGGCTGTGGGGTGGAGCTGGGACAGTGGGATTAGTTTGGGGACTGACACAGGACTGTGGTGAGAGTGTGTGACAGAGGGATTTGTTTATGGGCTGACACAGGGCTGTGGGGAGAAAGTGGGGCAGTGGGATTAGTTTGGGGAGTTACACAGGAATGTGGGGACAGAGTGGGATGGTGGGATAAGTTTGGGAATGCACACAGGTCTGAGGGGAGAGAGTGGGACAATGCGGTTTGTTTGGGGATTGTCAAGGGTCTGTGGGGAGGACGTGGGACAGGAGGGTTGGTTTGGGACTGACACAGCACAGTGGGGAGAAAGTGGGACAGTGGGATTAGTTTGGCGACAGACACAGGGCTGTGGGGAGAGAGTGGGACAGTGGGATTAGTTTGGGGACTGACAGAGGGTTGTGGGGAGGAAGTGGGACAGTGTGATTAGTTTGGGTACTGAGACAGGGCTGTGTTGAGAGAGTGGGACAGTGGGATTAGTTTGAGAACTGACACAGGGGTGTGGGGAGAGAGTGGGAAAGTGGGATTAGTTTTGGGACTGACACAGGACTGTGGTGAGAGAGTGGGACAGTGGGATTAGTTTGGAGACCGACACAGGGCTGTGGGGAGAGAGTGGGACAGTGGGATTAGTTTGGCGACTGACACAGGGTTGTGGGGAGGAAGTGGGACAGTGTGATTAGTTTGGGTACTGAGACAGGGCTGTGTTGAGAGAGTGGGACAGTGGGATTAGTTTGAGAACTGACACAGGGGTGTGGGGAGAGAGTGGGAAAGTGGGATTAGTTTTGGGACTGACACAGGACTGTGGTGAGAGAGTGGGACAGTGGGATTAGTTTGGAGACCGACACAGGGCTGTGGGGAGAGAGTGGGACAGTGGGATTAGTTTTGGGTCTGACACAGATCTGTGGGGAGAGAGTGGGGCATTGGGATTAGATTGGGGACTGACACAGGGCTGTAGGGAGAGGGTGAGACGGTGGGATTAGTTTTGGGACTAACAGAGGGCTGTGGTGAGAGTGTGTGACAGAGGGATTAGTTTATGGGCTGACACAGGGCTGTGGGGAGAGAGTGGGACAGTGGGATTAGTTTATGGACTGACACAGGGCTGTGGGGAGAGAGTGGGGCAGTGGGATTAGTTTGGGGACTGACACAGGGCTGTGGGGAGAGAGTGGGACAGAGGGATTAGTTTGGGGAGTTACACAGGAATGTGGGGACAGAGTGGGACGGTGGGATAAGTTTGGGAATGCACACAGGGCTGAGGGGAGAGAGTGGGACAATGTGGTTTGTTTGGGGATTGTCAAGGGTCTTTTTTGGGAGGACGTGGGACAGCAGGGTTGGTTTGGGACTGACACAGCACAGTGGGGAGAAAGTGGGACAGTGGGATTAGTTTGGCGACTGACACAGGGCTGTGGGGAGAGAGTGGGACAGTGGCATTAGATTGGGGACTGACACGGGACTGTGGTGAGAGATTGGGACAGTGTGATTAGATTTGGGACTGACACAGGGCTCTGGGGAGAGGGTGAGACGGTGGGATTAGTTTGGGGACTGACACAGGGCTGTGGTGAGAGTGTGTGACAGAGGGATTAGTTTATGGGCTGACACAGGGCTGTGGGGAGAGAGTGGGACAGTGGGATTAGTTTGGGAACTGACACAGGGCTGTGGGGAGGAGCTGGGACAGTGGGATTAGTTTGGGGACTGACACAGGACTGTGGTGAGAGAGTGGGACAGTGGGATTAGTTTGGGGACTGACACAGGACTGTCGTGAGAGAGTGGGACAGTGGGATTAGTTTGGGGACTGACACAGGGCTGTTGGGAGAGAGTGGGACAGTGGGATTAGTTTGGGGACTGACACAGGACTGTGGTGAGGGAGTTGGACAGTGGGATTAGTTTTGGGACTGACACAGGGCTGTTCTGAGAGAGTGGGACAGTGGGATTAGTTTGGGGACAGACACAGGACTGTGGTGAGAGAGTGGGACAGTGGGATTAGTTTTGGGACTGACACAGGGCAGTGGGGAGAGGTTGAGACGGAGGGATTAGTTTGGGGACTCACACAGGGCTGTGGTGAGAGTGTGGGACAGTGGGATTAGTTTATGGGCTGACACAGGGCTGTGGGGAGAAAGTGGGACAGTGGGATTAGTTTGGGAACTGACACAGGACGGTGGGGAGAGAGTGGGACAGTGGGATTAGTTTTGGGACTGACACAGTTCTGTGGGGAGACAGTGGGACAGTGGAATTAGTTTAGGGACTGACACAGGATTGTGGGGAGAGAGTGGGACAGTGGGATTAGTTTGGGAACTTACACAGGGCTGTGGGGAGGAGCTGGGACAGTGGGATTTGTTTGAGGACTGACACAGGACTGTGGTGAGAGAGTGGGACAGTGGGATTAGTTTGTGGACTGACACAGAACTGTGGTGAGAGAGTGGGACAGTGGGATTAGTTTGGGGACTGACACAGGTCTGTGGGGAGAGAGTGGGTCAGTGGATTTAGTTTTTGGACTGACACAGGACTGTGGGGGGAGAGTGGGACAGTGCGATTAGTTTGGGGACTGAGACAGGGCTGTGGTGAGAGAGTGGGACAGTGGGATTAGTTTGGGAACTGACATAGGGCTGTGGGGAGAGAGTGGGAAAGTGGGATTAGTTTTGGGACTGACACAGGACTGTGGTGAGAGAGTGGGACAGTTGGATTAGTTTTGGGTCTGACACAGGACCTTGGGGAGAGAGTGGGACAGTGGGATTAGTTTGGGGACTGACACAGGACTGTGGTGAGAGAGTGGGACAGTGGGATTAGTTTGGGGACTGACACAGGGCTGTTGGGAGAGAGTGGGACAGTGGGATTAGTTTGGGGAATGACACAGTACTGTGGTGAGAGAGTTGGACAGTGGGATTAGTTTTGGGACTGACACAGTTCTGTGGGGACAGAGTGGGAAAGTGGAATTAGTTTAGGGACTGACACAGGACTGTGGGGAGAGAGTGGGATAGTGGCATTAGTTTGGGGACTGACACAGGACTGTGGGGAGAGAGTGGGACAGTGGCATTAGTTTGGGGACTGACACAGGACTGTGGTGAGAGAGTTGGACAGTGGGATTAGTTTGGGGACTGACACAGGGTTGTGGGGAGGAAGTGGGACAGTGTGATTAGTTTGGGCACCGAGACAGGGCTGTGGTGTGAGAGTGGGACAGTGGGATTAGTTTGAGAACTGACACAGCGGTGTGGGGAGATAGTGGGAAAGAGGGATTAGTTTTGGGACTGACACAGGACTGTGGTGAGAGAGTGGGACAGTGGGATTAGTTTGGGGACTGACACAGGTCTGTGGGGAGAGAGTGGGACAGTGGGATTAGTTTGGGGACTGACACAGGAATGTGGGGACAGAGTGGGACGATGGGATAAGTTTCGGAATGCACACAGGGCTGAGGGGAGAGAGTGGGACAATGCGGTTTGTTTGGGGATTGTCAAGGGTCTGTGGGGAGGACGTGGGACAGGAGGGTTGGTTTGGGACTGACACAGCACAGTGGGGAGAAAGTGGGACAGTGGGATTAGTTTGGGGACTGACACAGGGTTGTGGGGAGGAAGTGGGACAGTGTGATTAGTTTGGGTACTGAGACAGGGCTGTGGTGAGAGAGTGGGACAGTGGGATTAGTTTGAGAACTGACACAGGGGTGTGGGGAGAGAGTGGGAAAGTGGGATTAGTTTTGGGACTGACACAGGACTGTGGTGAGAGAGTGGGACAGTGGGATTAGTTTGGAGTCTGACACAGGGCTGTGGGGAGAGAGTGGGACAGTGGGATTAGTTTTGGGTCTGACACAGGTCTGTGGGGAGAGAGTGGGGCATTGGGATTAGTTTGGGGACTGACATAGGGCTGTGGGGAGAGGGTGAGACGGTGGGATTAGTTTGGGGACTGACAGAGGGCTGTGGTGAGAGTGTGTGACAGAGGGATTAGTTTATGGGCTGACACAGGGCTGTGGGGAGAGAGTGGGGCAGTGGGATTAGTTTGGGGACTGACACAGGGCTGTGGGGAGAGAGTGGGACAGTGGGATTAGTTTGGGGAGTTACACAGGAATGTGGGGACGGAGTGGGACGGTGGGATAAGTTTGGGAATGCACACAGGGCAGAGGGGAGAGAGTGGGACAGTGGGATTAGATTGGGGACTGACACAGGGCTGTGGGGAGAGAGTGGGACAGTGGGATTAGTTTGGTGAGTTACACAGGAATGTGGGGACAGAGTGGGACGGTGGGATAAGTTTGGGAATGCACACAGGGCTGAGGGGATGGAGTGGGACAATGCGGTTTGTTTGGGGATTCTCAAGGGTCTGTGGGGAGAGAGTGGGACAGTGGGATTAGTTTGGGGACTGACACAGTACTGTGGTGAGAGAGTTGGACAGTGGGATTAGTTTTGGGACTGACACAGGGCTGTTGGGAGAGAGTGGGACAGTGGGATTAGATTGGGGACTGACACGGGACTGTGGTGAGAGATTGGGACAGTGTGATTAGATTTGGGACTGACACAGGGCTCTGGGGAGAGGGTGAGACGGTGGGATTAGTTTGGGGACTGACACAGGGCTGTGGTGAGAGTGTGTGACAGAGGGATTAGTTTATGGGCTGACACAGGGCTGTGGGGAGAGAGTGGGACAGTGGGATTAGTTTGGGAACTGACACAGGGCTGTGGGGAGGAGCTGGGACAGTGGGATTAGTTTGGGGACTGACACAGGACTGTGGTGAGAGAGTGGGACAGTGGGATTAGTTTGGGGACTGACACGGGACTGTTGGGAGAGTGTGGGACAGTGGGATTAGTTTGGGGACTGACACGGGACTGTTGGGAGAGTGTGGGACAGTGGGATTAGTTTGGGGACTGACACAGGACTGTGGTGAGAGAGTGGGACAGTGGGATTAGTTTGGGGACTGACACAGGGCTGTTGGGAGAGAGTGGGACAGTGGGATTAGTTTGGGGACTGACACAGGACTGTGGTGAGGGAGTTGGACAGTGGGATTAGTTTTGGGACCGACACAGGTCTGTTCTGAGAGAGTGGGACAGTGGGATTAGTTTGGGGACAGACACAGGACTGTGGTGAGAGAGTGGGACAGTGGGATTAGTTTTGGGACTGACACAGGGCTGTGGGGAGAGGTTGAGACGGAGGGATTAGTTTGGGGACTCACACAGGGCTGCGGTGAGAGTGTGGGACAGTGGGATTAGTTTATGGGCTGACACAGGGCTGTGGGGAGAAAGGGGGAGAGTGGGATTAGTTTGGGAACTGACACAGGACTGTGGGGAGAGAGTCGGACAGTGGGATTAGTTTTGGGACTGACACAGTTCTGTGGGGAGAGAGTGGGACAGTGGAATTAGTTTAGGGACTGACACAGGACTTGGGGAGAGAGTGGGACAGTGGGATTAGTTTGGGAACTGACACAGGGCTGTGGGGTGGAGCTGGGACAGTGGGATTAGTTTGGGGACTGACACAGGACTGTGGTGAGAGTGTGTGACAGAGGGATTTGTTTATGGGCTGACACAGGGCTGTGGGGAGAGAGTGGGGCAGTGGGATTAGTTTGGGGAGTTACACAGGAATGTGGGGACAGAGTGGGATGGTGGGATAAGTTTGGGAATGCACACAGGTCTGAGGGGAGAGAGTGGGACAATGCGGTTTGTTTGGGGATTGTCAAGGGTCTGTGGGGAGGACGTGGGACAGGAGGGTTGGTTTGGGACTGACACAGCAGAGTGGGGAGAAAGTGGGACAGTGGGATTAGTTTGGCGACAGACACAGGGCTGTGGGGAGAGAGTGGGACAGTGGGATTAGTTTGGGGACTGACACAGGGTTGTGGGGAGGAAGTGGGACAGTGTGATTAGTTTGGGTACTGAGACAGGGCTGTGTTGAGAGAGTGGGACAGTGGGATTAGTTTGAGAACTGACACAGGGGTGTGGGGAGAGAGTGGGAAAGTGGGATTAGTTTTGGGACTGACACAGGACTGTGGTGAGAGAGTGGGACAGTGGGATTAGTTTGGAGACCGACACAGGGCTGTGGGGAGAGAGTGGGACAGTGGGATTAGTTTGGCGACTGACACAGGGTTGTGGGGAGGAAGTGGGACAGTGTGATTAGTTTGGGTACTGAGACAGGGCTGTGTTGAGAGAGTGGGACAGTGGGATTAGTTTGAGAACTGACACAGGGGTGTGGGGAGAGAGTGGGAAAGTGGGATTAGTTTTGGGACTGACACAGGACTGTGGTGAGAGAGTGGGACAGTGGGATTAGTTTGGAGACCGACACAGGGCTGTGGGGAGAGAGTGGGACAGTGGGATTAGTTTTGGGTCTGACACAGATCTGTGGGGAGAGAGTGGGGCATTGGGATTAGATTGGGGACTGACACAGGGCTGTAGGGAGAGGGTGAGACGGTGGGATTAGTTTTGGGACTAACAGAGGGCTGTGGTGAGAGTGTGTGACAGAGGGATTAGTTTATGGGCTGACACAGGGCTGTGGGGAGAGAGTGGGACAGTGGGATTAGTTTATGGACTGACAGAGGGCTGTGGGGAGAGAGTGGGGCAGTGGGATTAGTTTGGGGACTGACACAGGGCTGTGGGGAGAGAGTGGGACAGAGGGATTAGTTTGGGGAGTTACACAGGAATGTGGGGACAGAGTGGGACGGTGGGATAAGTTTGGGAATGCACACAGGGCTGAGGGGAGAGAGTGGGACAATGTGGTTTGTTTGGGGATTGTCAAGGGTCTTTTTTGGGAGGACGTGGGACAGCAGGGTTGGTTTGGGACTGACACAGCACAGTGGGGAGAAAGTGGGACAGTGGGATTAGTTTGGCGACTGACACAGGGCTGTGGGGAGAGAGTGGGACAGTGGGATTAGATTGGGGACTGACACGGGACTGTGGTGAGAGATTGGGACAGTGTGATTAGATTTGGGACTGACACAGGGCTCTGGGGAGAGGGTGAGACGGTGGGATTAGTTTGGGGACTGACACAGGGCTGTGGTGAGAGTGTGTGACAGAGGGATTAGTTTATGGGTTGACACAGGGCTGTGGGGAGAGAGTGGGACAGTGGGATTAGTTTGGGAACTGACACAGGGCTGTGGGGAGGAGCTGGGACAGTGGGATTAGTTTGGGGACTGACACAGGACTGTGGTGAGAGAGTGGGACAGTGGGATTAGTTTGGGGACTGACACAGGACTGTCGTGAGAGAGTGGGACAGTGGGATTAGTTTGGGGACTGACACAGGGCTGTTGGGAGAGAGTGGGACAGTGGGATTAGTTTGGGGACTGACACAGGACTGTGGTGAGGGAGTTGGACAGTGGGATTAGTTTTGGGACTGACACAGGGCTGTTCTGAGAGAGTGGGACAGTGGGATTAGTTTGGGGACAGACACAGGACTGTGGTGAGAGAGTGGGACAGTGGGATTAGTTTTGGGACTGACACAGGGCTGTGGGGAGAGGTTGAGACGGAGGGATTAGTTTGGGGACTCACACAGGGCTGTGGTGAGAGTGTGGGACAGTGGGATTAGTTTATTGGCTGACACAGGGCTGTGGGGAGAAAGTGGGACAGTGGGATTAGTTTGGGAACTGACACAGGACGGTGGGGAGAGAGTGGGACAGTGGGATTAGTTTTGGGACTGACACAGTTCTGTGGGGAGACAGTGGGACAGTGGAATTAGTTTAGGGACTGACACAGGATTGTGGGGAGAGAGTGGGACAGTGGGATTAGTTTGGGAACTTACACAGGGCTGTGGGGAGGAGCTGGGACAGTGGGATTTGTTTGAGGACTGACACAGGACTGTGGTGAGAGAGTGGGACAGTGGGATTAGTTTGTGGACTGACACAGAACTGTGGTGAGAGAGTGGGACAGTGGGATTAGTTTGGGGACTGACACAGGTCTGTGGGGAGAGAGTGGGTCAGTGGATTTAGTTTTTGGACTGACACAGGACTGTGGGGGGAGAGTGGGACAGTGCGATTAGTTTGGGGACTGAGACAGGGCTGTGGTGAGAGAGTGGGACAGTGGGATTAGTTTGGGAACTGACATAGGGCTGTGGGGAGAGAGTGGGAAAGTGGGATTAGTTTTGGGACTGACACAGGACTGTGGTGAGAGAGTGGGACAGTTGGATTAGTTTTGGGTCTGACACAGGACCTTGGGGAGAGAGTGGGACAGTGGGATTAGTTTGGGGACTGACACAGGACTGTGGTGAGAGAGTGGGACAGTGGGATTAGTTTTGGGACTGACACAGAACTGTGGTGAGAGAGTGGGACAGTGGGATTAGTTTGGGGACTGACACAGGTCTGTGGGGAGAGAGTGGGACAGTGGGATTAGTTTGGGGACTGACACAGGACTGTGCGGTGAGAGTGGGACAGTGGGATTAGTTTGGGAACTGACACAGGGCTGTGGGGAGGAGCTGGAACTGTGGGATTAGTTTGGGGACTGACACAGGACTGTGGTGAGAGTGTGGGACAGTGGGATTAGTTTGGGGACTGACACAGGACTCTGGTGAGAGAGTGGGACAGTGTGATTAGTTTGGGGACTGACACAGGACTGTGGTGAGAGAGTGGGACAGTGGGATTAGTTTGGGGACTGACACAGGGCTGTTGGGAGAGAGTGGGACAGTGGGATTAGTTTGGGTACTGACACAGGAATGTGGTGAGAGAGTTGGACAGTGGGATTAGTTTTGGGACTGACAAAGGGCTGTTGGGAGAGAGTGGGACAGTGGGATTAGTTTGGGGACAGACACAGGACTGTGGTGAGAGAGTGGGACAGTGGGATTAGTTTTAGGACTGACACAGGGCTGTGGGGAGAGGGTGAGACGGTGGGATTAGTTTGGGGACTGACACAGGGCTGTGGTGAGAGTGTGGGACAGTGGGATTAGTTTGGGGACTGACACAGGGCTGTGGGGAGAAAGTGGGACAGTGGGATTAGTTTGGGAACTGACACAGGACTGTGGGGAGAGAGTGGGACAGTGGGATTAGTTTTGGGACTGACACAGGGCTGTGGGGAGAGGGTGAGACGGTGGGATTAGTTTGGGGACTGACACAGGGCGGTGGGGAGAAAGTGGGACAGTGGGATTAGTTTGGGAACTGACACAGGACTGTGGGGACAGAGTGGGACGGTGGGATAAGTTTGGGAATGCACACAGGGCTGAGGGGAGAGAGTGGGACAATGCGGTTTGTTTGGGGATTGTCAAGGGTCTGTGGGGAGGACGTGGGACAGGAGGGTTGGTTTGGGACTGACACAGCACAGTGGGGAGAAAGTGGGACAGTGGGATTAGTTTGGGGACTGACACAGGGTTGTGGGGAGGAAGTGGGACAGTGTGATTAGTTTGGGTACTGAGACAGGGCTGTGGTGAGAGAGTGGGACAGTGGGATTAGTTTGAGAACTGACACAGGGGTGTGGGGAGAGAGTGGGAAAGTGGGATTAGTTTTGGGACTGACACAGGACTGTGGTGAGAGAGTGGGACAGTGGGATTAGTTTGGAGACTGACACAGGGCTGTGGGGAGAGAGTGGGACAGTGGGATTAGTTTTGGGTCTGACACAGGTCTGTGGGGAGAGAGTGGGGCATTGGGATTAGTTTGGGGACTGACACAGGGCTGTGGGGAGAGGGTGAGACGGTGGGATTAGTTTGGGGACTGACAGAGGGCTGTGGTGAGAGTGTGTGACAGAGGGATTAGTTTATGGGCTGACACAGGGCTGTGGGGAGAGAGTGGGGCAGTGGGATTAGTTTGGGGACTGACACAGGGCTGTGGGGAGAGAGTGGGACAGTGGGATTAGTTTGGGGAGTTACACAGGAATGTGGGGACGGAGTGGGACGGTGGGATAAGTTTGGGAATGCACACAGGGCAGAGGGGAGAGAGTGGGACAGTGGGATTAGATTGGGGACTGACACAGGGCTGTGGGGAGAGAGTGGGACAGTGGGATTAGTTTGGTGAGTTACACAGGAATGTGGGGACAGAGTGGGACGGTGGGATAAGTTTGGGAATGCACACAGGGCTGAGGGGATGGAGTGGGACAATGCGGTTTGTTTGGGGATTCTCAAGGGTCTGTGGGGAGAGAGTGGGACAGTGGGATTAGTTTGGGGACTGACACAGTACTGTGGTGAGAGAGTTGGACAGTGGGATTAGTTTTGGGACTGACACAGGGCTGTTGGGAGAGAGTGGGACAGTGGGATTAGATTGGGGACTGACACGGGACTGTGGTGAGAGATTGGGACAGTGTGATTAGATTTGGGACTGACACAGGGCTCTGGGGAGAGGGTGAGACGGTGGGATTAGTTTGGGGACTGACACAGGGCTGTGGTGAGAGTGTGTGACAGAGGGATTAGTTTATGGGCTGACACAGGGCTGTGGGGAGAGAGTGGGACAGTGGGATTAGTTTGGGAACTGACACAGGGCTGTGGGGAGGAGCTGGGACAGTGGGATTAGTTTGGGGACTGACACAGGACTGTGGTGAGAGAGTGGGACAGTGGGATTAGTTTGGGGACTGACACGGGACTGTTGGGAGAGTGTGGGACAGTGGGATTAGTTTGGGGACTGACACGGGACTGTTGGGAGAGTGTGGGACAGTGGGATTAGTTTGGGGACTGACACAGGACTGTGGTGAGAGAGTGGGACAGTGGGATTAGTTTGGGGACTGACACAGGGCTGTTGGGAGAGAGTGGGACAGTGGGATTAGTTTGGGGACTGACACAGGACTGTGGCGAGGGAGTTGGACAGTGGGATTAGTTTTGGGACCGACACAGGGCTGTTCTGATAGAGTGGGACAGTGGGATTAGTTTGGGGACAGACACAGGACTGTGGTGAGAGAGTGGGACAGTGGGATTACTTTTGGGACTGACACAGGGCTGTGGGGAGAGGTTGAGACGGAGGGATTAGTTTGGGGACTCACACAGGGCTGTGGTGAGAGTGTGGGACAGTGGGATTAGTTTATGGGCTGACACAGGGCTGTGGGGAGAAAGGGGGAGAGTGGGATTAGTTTGGGAACTGACACAGGACTGTGGGGAGAGAGTCGGACAGTGGGATTAGTTTTGGGACTGACACAGTTCTGTGGGGAGAGAGTGGGACAGTGGAATTAGTTTAGGGACTGACACAGGGCTGTGGGGTGGAGCTGGGACAGTGGGATTAGTTTGGGGACTGACACAGGGCTGTGGGGTGGAGCTGGGACAGTGGGATTATTTTGGGGACTGACACAGGACTGTGGTGAGAGTGTGTGACAGAGGGATTTGTTTATGGGCTGACACAGGGCTGTGGGGAGAGAGTGGGGCAGTGGGATTAGTTTGGGGATATACACAGGAATGTGGGGACAGAGTGGGATGGTGGGATAAGTTTGGGAATGCACACAGGTCTGAGGGGAGAGAGTGGGACAATGCGGTTTGTTTGGGGATTGTCAAGGGTCTGTGGGGAGGACGTGGGACAGGAGGGTTGGTTTGGGACTGACACAGCACAGTGGGGAGAAAGTGGGACAGTGGGATTAGTTTGGCGACTGACACAGGACAGTGGGGAGAAAGTGGGACAGTGGGATTAGTTTGGGGACTGACACAGGGTTGTGGGGAGGCAGTGGGACAGTGTGATTAGTTTGGGTACTGAGACAGGGCTGTGTTGAGAGAGTGGGACAGTGGGATTAGTTTGAGAACTGACACAGGGGTGTGGGGAGAGAGTGGGAAAGTGGGATAAGTTTTGGGACTGACACAGGACTGTGGTGAGAGAGTGGGACAGTGGGATTAGTTTGGAGACCGACACAGGGTTGTGGGGAGGAAGTGGGACAGTGTGATTAGTTTGGGTACTGAGACAGGGCTGTGGTGAGAGAGTGGGACAGTGGGATTAGTTTGAGAACTGACACAGGGGTGTGGGGAGAGAGTGGGAAAGTGGGATTAGTTTTGGGACTGACACAGGACTGTGGTGAGAGAGTGGGACAGTGGGATTAGTTTGGAGACTGACACAGGGCTGTGTGGAGAGAGTGGGACAGTGGGATTAGTTTTGGGTCTGACACAGGTCTGTGGGGAGAGAGTGGGGCATTGGGATTAGTTTGGGGACTGACACAGGGCTGTGGGGAGAGGGTGAGACGGTGGGATTAGTTTGGGGACTGACAGAGGGCTGTGGTGAGAGTGTGTGACAGAGGGATTAGTTTATGGGCTGACACAGGGCTGTGGGGAGAGAGTGGGGCAGTGGGATTAGTTTGGGGACTGACACAGGGCTGTGGGGAGAGAGTGGGACAGTGGGATTAGTTTGGGGAGTTACACAGGAATGTGGGGACGGAGTGGGACGGTGGGATAAGTTTGGGAATGCACACAGGGCAGAGGGGAGAGAGTGGGACAGTGGGATTAGATTGGGGACTGACACAGGGCTGTGGGGAGAGAGTGGGACAGTGGGATTAGTTTGGTGAGTTACACAGGAATGTGGGGACAGAGTGGGACGGTGGGATAAGTTTGGGAATGCACACAGGGCTGAGGGGATGGAGTGGGACAATGCGGTTTGTTTGGGGATTCTCAAGGGTCTGTGGGGAGAGAGTGGGACAGTGGGATTAGTTTGGGGACTGACACAGTACTGTGGTGAGAGAGTTGGACAGTGGGATTAGTTTTGGGACTGACACAGGGCTGTTGGGAGAGAGTGGGACAGTGGGATTAGATTGGGGACTGACACGGGACTGTGGTGAGAGATTGGGACAGTGTGATTAGATTTGGGACTGACACAGGGCTCTGGGGAGAGGGTGAGACGGTGGGATTAGTTTGGGGACTGACACAGGGCTGTGGTGAGAGTGTGTGACAGAGGGATTAGTTTATGGGCTGACACAGGGCTGTGGGGAGAGAGTGGGACAGTGGGATTAGTTTGGGAACTGACACAGGGCTGTGGGGAGGAGCTGGGACAGTGGGATTAGTTTGGGGACTGACACAGGACTGTGGTGAGAGAGTGGGACAGTGGGATTAGTTTGGGGACTGACACGGGACTGTTGGGAGAGTGTGGGACAGTGGGATTAGTTTGGGGACTGACACGGGACTGTTGGGAGAGTGTGGGACAGTGGGATTAGTTTGGGGACTGACACAGGACTGTGGTGAGAGAGTGGGACAGTGGGATTAGTTTGGGGACTGACACAGGGCTGTTGGGAGAGAGTGGGACAGTGGGATTAGTTTGGGGACTGACACAGGACTGTGGCGAGGGAGTTGGACAGTGGGATTAGTTTTGGGACCGACACAGGGCTGTTCTGATAGAGTGGGACAGTGGGATTAGTTTGGGGACAGACACAGGACTGTGGTGAGAGAGTGGGACAGTGGGATTACTTTTGGGACTGACACAGGGCTGTGGGGAGAGGTTGAGACGGAGGGATTAGTTTGGGTACTCACACAGGGCTGTGGTGAGAGTGTGGGACAGTGGGATTAGTTTATGGGCTGACACAGGGCTGTGGGGAGAAAGGGGGAGAGTGGGATTAGTTTGGGAACTGACACAGGACTGTGGGGAGAGAGTCGGACAGTGGGATTAGTTTTGGGACTGACACAGTTCTGTGGGGAGAGAGTGGGACAGTGGAATTAGTTTAGGGACTGACACAGGGCTGTGGGGTGGAGCTGGGACAGTGGGATTAGTTTGGGGACTGACACAGGGCTGTGGGGTGGAGCTGGGACAGTGGGATTATTTTGGGGACTGACACAGGACTGTGGTGAGAGTGTGTGACAGAGGGATTTGTTTATGGGCTGACACAGGGCTGTGGGGAGAGAGTGGGGCAGTGGGATTAGTTTGGGGATATACACAGGAATGTGGGGACAGAGTGGGATGGTGGGATAAGTTTGGGAATGCACACAGGTCTGAGGGGAGAGAGTGGGACAATGCGGTTTGTTTGGGGATTGTCAAGGGTCTGTGGGGAGGACGTGGGACAGGAGGGTTGGTTTGGGACTGACACAGCACAGTGGGGAGAAAGTGGGACAGTGGGATTAGTTTGGCGACTGACACAGGACAGTGGGGAGAAAGTGGGACAGTGGGATTAGTTTGGGGACTGACACAGGGTTGTGGGGAGGAAGTGGGACAGTGTGATTAGTTTGGGTACTGAGACAGGGCTGTGTTGAGAGAGTGGGACAGTGGGATTAGTTTGAGAACTGACACAGGGGTGTGGGGAGAGAGTGGGAAAGTGGGATAAGTTTTGGGACTGACACAGGACTGTGGTGAGAGAGTGGGACAGTGGGATTAGTTTGGAGACCGACACAGGGCTGTGGGGAGAGAGTGGGACAGTGGGATTAGTTTTGGGTCTGACACAGATCTGTGGGGAGAGAGTGGGGCATTGGGATTAGTTTGGGGACTGACACAGGGCTGTGGTGAGAGTGTGTGACAGAGGGATTAGTTTATGGGCTGACACAGGGCTGTGGGGAGAGAGTGGGACAGTGGGATTAGTTTATGGACTGACACAGGGCTGTGGGGAGAGAGTGGGGCAGTGGGATTAGTTTGGGGACTGACACAGGGCTGTGGGGAGAGAGTGGGACAGAGGGATTAGTTTGCGGAGTTACACAGGAATGTGGGGACAGAGTGGGACGGTGGGATAAGTTTGGGAATGCACACAGGGCTGAGGGGAGAGAGTGGGACAATGCGGTTTGTTTGGGGATTGTCAAGGGTCTTTTTTGGGAGGACGTGGGACAGCAGGGTTGGTTTGGGACTGACACAGCACAGTGGGGAGAAAGTGGGACAGTGGGATTAGTTTGGCGACTTACACAGGGCTGTGGGGAGAGAGTGGGACAGTGGGATTAGATTGGGGACTGATACGGGACTGTGGTGAGAGATTGGGACAGTGTGATTAGATTTGGGACTGACACAGGGCTCTGGGGAGAGGGTGAGACGGTGGGATTAGTTTGGGGACTGACACAGGGCTGTGGTGAGAGTGTGTGACAGAGGGATTAGTTTATGGGCTGACACAGGGCTGTGGGGAGAGAGTGGGACAGTGGGATTAGTTTGGGAACTGACACAGGGCTGTGGGGAGGAGCTGGGACAGTGGGATTAGTTTGGGGACTGACACAGGACTGTGGTGAGAGAGTGGGACAGTGGGATTAGTTTGGGGACTGACACGGGACTGTTGGGAGAGTGTGGGACAGTGGGATTAGTTTGGGGACTGACACTGGACTGTTGGGAGAGTGTGGGACAGTGGGATTAGTTTGGGGACTGACACAGGACTGTGGTGAGAGAGTGGGACAGTGGGATTAGTTTGGGGACTGACACAGGGCTGTTGGGAGAGAGTGGGACAGTGGGATTAGTTTGGGGACTGACACAGGACTGTGGTGAGGGAGTTGGACAGTGGGATTAGTTTTGGGACTGACACAGGGCTGTTCTGAAAGAGTGGGACAGTGGGATTAGTTTGGGGACAGACACAGGACTGTGGTGAGAGAGTGGGACAGTGGGATTAGTTTTGGGACTGACACAGGGCTGTGGGGAGAGGTTGAGACGGAGGGATTAGTTTGGGGACTCACACAGGGCTGTGGTGAGAGTGTGGGACAGTCGGATTAGTTTATGGGCTGACACAGGGCTGTGGGGAGAAAGGGGGAGAGTGGGATTAGTTTGGGAACTGACACAGGACTGTGGGGAGAGAGTCGGACAGTGGGATTAGTTTTGGGACTGACACAGTTCTGTGGGGAGAGAGTGGGACAGTGGAATTAGTTTTGGGTCTGACACAGATCTGTGGGGAGAGAGTGGGGCATTGGGATTAGTTTGGGGACTGACACAGTGCTGTAGGGAGAGGGTGATACGGTGGGATTAGTTTGGGGACTAACAGAGGGCTGTGGTGAGAGTGTGTGACAGAGGGATTAGTTTATGGGCTGACACAGGGCTGTCGGGAGAGAGTGGGACAGAGGGATTAGTTTGGGGAGTTACACAGGAATGTGGGGACAGAGTGGGACGGTGGGATAAGTTTGGGAATGCACACAGGGCAGAGGGGAGAGAGTGGGACAATGCGGTATGTTTGGGGATTGTCAAGGGTCTGTGGGGAGGACGTGGGACAGCAGGGTTGGTTTGGGACTGACACAGCACAGTGGGGAGAAAGTGGGACAGTGGGATTAGTTTGGCGAATGACACAGGGCTGTGGGGAGAGAGTGGGACAGTGGGATTAGTTTGGGGACTGACACAGGTCTGTGGGGACAGAGTGGGACAGTGGCATTAGTTCGGGGACAGACACAGGGCTGTGGCGAGAGAATGGGACAGTGGGAATAGTTTGGGAACTGACATAGGGCTGTGGGGAGAGAGTGGGAAAGTGGGATTAGTTTTGGGACTGACAGAGGACTGTGGTGAGAGAGTGGGACAGTGGGATTAGTTTGGGGACAGACACAGGTCTGTGGGGGGAGAGTGGGACAGTGGGAATAGTTTGGGAACTGACATAGGGCTGTGGGGAGAGAGTGGGAAAGTGGGATTAGTTTTGGGACTGACAGAGGACTGTGGTGAGAGAGTGGGACAGTGGGATTAGTTTGGGGACTGACACAGGTCTGTTGGGAGAGAGTGGGACAGTGGCATTAGTTTGGGGACTGACACAGGACTGTGGGGAGAGAGTGGGACAGTGGCATTAGTTCGGGGACAGACACAGGGCTGTGGGGAGAGAGTGGGTCAGTGGATTTAGTTTTTGGACTGGCACAGGACTGTGGGGGGAGAGTGGGACAGTGCGATTAGTTTGGGGACTGACACAGGGCTGTTGGGAGAGAGTGGGACAGTGGGATTAGTTTGGGGACTGACACAGGACTGTCGGGAGAGAGTGGGACAGTGGCATTAGTTTTGGGACTGACACAGGGCTGTGGTGAGAGAGTGGGACAGTGGGATTAGTTTGGGGACTGACACAGGACTGTGGGGGGAGAGTGGGACAGTGGGATTAGTTTGGGGACAGACACAGGTCTGTTGGGAGAGAGTGGGACAGTGGCATTAGTTTGGGGACTGACACAGGACTGTGGGGAGAGAGTGGGACAGTGGCATTAGTTTGGGGACTGACACAGGACTGTGGGGGGAGAGTGGGACAGTGGGATTAGTTTGGGGACAGACACAGGTCTGTTGGGAGAGAGTGGGACAGTGGCATTAGTTTGGGGACTGACACAGGACTGTGGGGAGAGAGTGGGACAGTGGCATTAGTTTGGGGACTGACACAGGACTGTGCTGAGAGAGTTAGACAGTGGGATTAGTTTGGGGACTGACACAGGACAGTGGGGAGAGAGTGCGACAGTGGGATTAGTTTGGGGACTGACTGGGCTGTGGTGAGAGAGTGGGACAGTGGGATTAGTTTGGGGACTGACACAGGACTGTGGTGAGAGAGTGGGACAGTGTGATTAGTTTGGGGACTGACACAGGACTGTGGTGAGAGAGTGGGACAGTGGGATTAGTTTGGGGACTAACACAGGTCTGTGGGGAGATAGTGGGACAGTGGGATTAGTTTGGGGTCTGACCCAGGGTTGTGGGGAGGACCTGGGACTGTGGGATTAGTTTGGGAACTGACACAG
The DNA here is from genome assembly GCF_048418815.1 of Hemitrygon akajei. Lineage (NCBI taxonomy): Eukaryota > Metazoa > Chordata > Chondrichthyes > Myliobatiformes > Dasyatidae > Hemitrygon > Hemitrygon akajei. Next base: position 44,868,080 of record NC_133151.1, read on the forward strand.
GACTGTGGGGAGAGAGTGGGACAGTGGTATTAGTTTTGGGACTGGCACAGGGCTTTGGGGAGGAGGTGGGACAGTGGGATTAGTTTGGGGACTGACACAGGTCTGTGGGGAGAGAGTGGGACAGTGGGATTAGTTTGGGGACTGACACAGGGCTGTGGTGAGAGTGTGTGACAGAGGGATTAGTTTTTTGGCTGACACAGGGCTGTGGGGAGAGTGTGGGACAGAGGGATTAGCTTGGGGACTAACACAGGTCTGTGGGGAGAGAGTTGTACAGTGGGATTAGTTTGGGGACTTACACAGGGCTGTGGGGAGGAGCTGGGACAGTGGGATTAGTTTGGGAACTGACACAGGACTGTGGGGAGAGAGTGGGACAGTGGGATTAGTTTGGGGACTAACACAGGTCTGTTCGGGAGATAGTGGGACAGTGGGATTAGTTTGGGGACTGACCCAGGGTTGTGGGGAGGAGCTGGGACTGTGGGATTAGTTTGGGAACTGACACAGGACTGTGGGGAGAGAGTGGGACAGTGGTATTAGTTTTGGGACTGGCACAGGGCTGTGGGGAGGAGGTGGGACAGTGGGATTAGTTTGGGGACTGACACAGGTCTGTGGGGAGAGAGTGGGACAGTGGGATTAGTTTGGGGACTGACACAGGACTGTGCGGTGAGAGTGGGACAGTGGGATTAGTTTGGGAACTGACACAGGGCTGTGGGGAGGAGCTGGGTCTGTGGGATTAGTTTGGGGACTGACACAGGACTGTGGTGAGAGTGTGGGACAGTGGGATTAGTTTGGGGACTGACACAGGACTCTGGTGAGAGAGTGGGACAGTGTGATTAGTTTGGGGACTGACACAGGACTGTGGTGAGAGAGTGGGACAGTGGGATTAGTTTGGGGACTAACACAGGTCTGTGGGGAGATAGTGGGACAGTGGGATTAGTTTGGGGACAGACCCAGGGTTGTGGGGAGGACCTGGGACTGTGGGATTAGTTTGGGAACTGACACAGGACTGTGGGGAGAGAGTGGGACAGTGGTATTAGTTTTGGGACTGGCACAGGGCTTTGGGGAGGAGGTGGGACAGTGGGATTAGTTTGGGGACTGACACAGGTCTGTGGGGAGAGAGTGGGACAGTGGGATTAGTTTGGGGACTGACACAGGACTGTGCGGTGAGAGTGGGACAGTGGGATTAGTTTGGGGACTGACACAGGGCTGTGGGGAGGAGCTGTGTCTGTGGGATTAGTTTGGGGACTGACACAGGACTGTGGTGAGAGTGTGGGACAGTGGGATTAGTTTGGGGACTGACACAGGACTCTGGTGAGAGAGTGGGACAGTGTGATTAGTTTGGGGACTGACACAGGACTGTGGTGAGAGAGTGGGACAGTGGGATTAGTTTTGGGACTGACAAAGGGCTGATGGGAGAGAGTGGAACAGTGGGATTAGTTTGGGGACAGACACAGGACTGTGGTGAGAGAGTGGGACAGTGGGATTAGTTTTAGGACTGACACAGGGCTGTGGGGAGAGGGTGAGACGGTGGGATTAGTTTGGGGACTGACACAGGGCTGTGGTGAGAGTGTGGGACAGTGGGATTAGTTTGGGGACTGACACAGGGCTGTGGGGAGAAAGTGGGACAGTGGGATTAGTTTGGGAACTGACACAGGACTGTGGGGAGAGAGTGGGACAGTGGGATTAGTTTTGGGACTGACACAGGGCTGTGGGGAGAGGGTGAGACGGTGGGATTAGTTTTGGGACTGAAAGAGGGCTGTGGTTAGAGTGTGTGACAGAGGGATTAGTTTATGGGCTGACACAGGGCTGTGGGGAGAGAGTGGGGCAGTGGGATTAGTTTGGGGACTGACACAGGGCTGTGGGGAGAGAGTGGGACAGTGGGATTAGTTTGGTGAGTTACACAGGAATGTGGGGACAGAGTGGGACGGTGGGATAAGTTTGGGAATGCACACAGGGCTGAGGGGAGAGAGTGGGACAATGCGGTTTGTTTGGGGTTTGTCAAGGGTCTGTGGGGAGGACGTGGGACAGGAGGGTTGGTTTGGGACTGACACAGCACAGTGGGGAGAAAGTGGGACAGTGTGATTAGTTTGGGCACTGAGACAGGGCTGTGGTGAGAGAGTGGGACAGTGGGATTAGTTTGGGGACAGACACAGGACTGTGGTGAGAGAGTGGGACAGTGGGATTAGTTTTAGGACTGACACAGGGCTGTGGGGAGAGGGTGAGACGGTGGGATTAGTTTGGGGACTGACACAGGGCTGTGGTGAGAGTGTGGGACAGTGGGATTAGTTTGGGGACTGACACAGGGCTGTGGGGAGAAAGTGGGACAGTGGGATTAGTTTGGGAACTGACACAGGACTGTGGGGAGAGAGTGGGACAGTGGGATTAGTTTTGGGACTGACACAGGGCTGTGGGGAGAGGGTGAGACGGTGGGATTAGTTTGGGGACTGACAGAGGGCTGTGGTGAGAGTGTGTGACAGAGGGATTAGTTTATGGGCTGACACAGGGCTGTGGGGAGAGAGTGGGGCAGTGGGATTAGTTTGGGGACTGACACAGGGCTGTGGGGAGAGAGTGGGACAGTGGGATTAGTTGGGTGAGTTACACAGGAATGTGGGGACAGAGTGGGACGGTGGGATAAGTTTGGGAATGCACACAAGGCTGAGGGGAGAGAGTGGGACAATGCGGTTTGTTTGGGGTTTGTCAAGGGTCTGTGGGGAGGACGTGGGACAGGAGGGTTGGTTTGGGACTGACACAGCACAGTGGGGAGAAAGTGGGACAGTGGGATTAGTTTGGGTACTGAGACAGGGCTGTGGTGAGAGAGTGGGACAGTGGGATTAGTTTGAGAACTGACACAGGGGTGTGGGGAGAGAGTGGGAAAGTGGGATTAGTTTTGGGACTGACACAGGACTGTGGTGAGAGAGTGGGACAGTGGGATTAGTTTGGAGACGGACACAGGGCTATGGGGAGAGAGTGGGACAGTGGGATTAGTTTTGGGTCTGACACAGGTCTGTGGGGAGAGAGTGGGGCATTGGGATTAGTTTGGGGACTGACACAGGGCTGTGGGGAGAGGGTGAGACGGTGGGATTAGTTTGGGGACTGACACAGGGCTGTGGTGAGAGTGTGTGACAGAGGGATTAGTTTGGGGACTGACACAGGGCTGTGGGGAGAGAGTGGGACAGTGGGATTAGTTTGGGGAGTTACACAGGAATGTGGGGACAGATTGGGACGGTGGGATAAGTTTGGGAATGCACACAGGGCTGAGGGGAGAGAGTGGGACAGTGTGATTAGTTTGGGGACTGACACAGGGCTGTGGGGAGAGAGTGGGACAGTGGGATTAGTTTGGGGAGTTACACAGGAATGTGGGGAGAGAGTGGGACAGTGGGATTAGTTTGGTGAGTTACACAGGAATGTGGGGACAGAGTGGGACGGTGGGATAAGTTTGGGAATGCACACAGGGCTGAGGGGAGAGAGTGGGACAATGCGGTTTGTTTGGGGATTGTCAAGGGTCTGTGGGGAGGACGTGGGACAGGAGGGTTGGTTTGGGACTGACACAGCACAGTGGGGAGAAAGTGGGACAGTGGGATTAGTTCGGCGACTGACACAGGGCTGTGGGGAGGGAGTGGGAAAGTGGGATTAGTTTGGGGACTGACACAGGGTTGTGGGAAGGAAGTGGGACAGTGTGATTAGTTTGAGAACTGACACAGGGGTGTGGGGAGAGAGTGGGAAAGTGGGATTAGTTTTGGGACTGACACAGGACTGTGGTGGGAGAGTGGGACAGTGGGATTAGTTTTGGGTCGGACACAGGTCTGTGGGGAGAGAGTGGGGCATTGGGATTAGTTTGGGGACTGACACAGGACTGTGGGGAGAGAGTGGGACAGTGGGATTAGTTTGGGGACTGACACAGGACTGTGGTGAGAGAGTGGGACAGTGGGATTAGTTTGGGGACAGACACAGGGCTGTTGGGAGAGAGTGGGACAGTGGGATTAGTTTGGGGACTGACACAGTACTGTGGTGAGAGAGTTGGACAGTGGGATTAGTTTTGGGACTGACACAGGGCTGTTGGGAGAGAGTGGGACAGTGGGATTAGATTGGGGACTGACACGGGACTGTGGTGAGAGAGTGGGACAGTGTGATTAGATTTGGGACTGACACAGGGCTCTGGGGAGAGGGTGAGACGGTGGGATTAGTTTGGGGACTGTCACAGGGCTGTGGTGAGAGTGTGTGACAGAGGGATTAGTTTATGGGCTGACACAGGGCTGTGGGGAGAGAGTGGGACAGTGGGATTAGTTTGGGAACTGACACAGGGCTGTGGGGAGGAGCTGGGACAGTGGGATTAGTTTGGGGACTGACACAGGACTGTGGTGACAGTGTGGGACAGTGGGATTAGTTTGGGGACTGACACAGGACTGTGATGAGAGAGTGGGACAGTGGGATTAGTTTGGGGACTGACACGGGACTGTTGGGAGAGTGTGGGACAGTGGGATTAGTTTGGGGACTGACACAGGACTGTGGTGAGAGAGTGGGACAGTGGGATTAGTTTGGGGACTGACACAGGGCTGTTGGGAGAGAGTGGGACAGTGGGATTAGTTTGGGGACTGACACAGGACTGTGGTGAGGGAGTTGGACAGTGGGATTAGTTTTGGGACTGACACAGGGCTGTTCTGAGAGAGTGGGACAGTGGGATTAGTTTGGGGACAGACACAGGACTGTGGTGAGAGAGTGGGACAGTGGGATTAGTTTTGGGACTGACACAGGGCTGTGGGGAGAGGTTGAGACGGAGGGATTAGTTTGGAGACTCACACAGGGCTGTGGTGAAAGTGTGGGACAGTGGGATTAGTTTATGGGCTGACACAGGGCTGTGGGGAGAAAGTGGGAGAGTGTGATTAGTTTGGGAACTGACACAGGACTGTGGGGAGAGAGTGGGACAGTGGGATTAGTTTTGGGACTGACAGTTCTGTGGGGAGAGAGTGGGACAGTGGAATTAGTTTAGGGACTGACACAGGACTGTGGGGAGAGAGTGGGACAGTGGGATTAGTTTGGGAATGCACACAGGGCTGAGGGGAGAGAGTGGGACAATGCGGTTTGTTTTGGGATTGTCAAGGGTCTGTGGGGAGGACGTGGGACAGCAGGGTTGGTTTGGGACTGACACAGCACAGTGGGGAGAAATTGGGACAGTGGGATTAGTTTGGCGACTGACACAGGGCTGTGGGGAGAGAGTGGGACAGTGGGATTAGTTTGGCGACTGACACAGGGCTGTGGGGAGAGAGTGGGACAGTGGGATTAGTTTGGCGACTGACACAGGGCTGTGGGGAGAAAGTGGGACAGTGGGATTAGTTTGGCGACTGACACAGCACAGTGGGGAGAAAGTGGGACAGTGGGATTAGTTTGGGGACTGACACAGGGTTGTGGGGAGGAAGTGGGACAGTGTGATTAGTTTGGGCACTGAGACAGGGCTGTGGTAAGAGAGTGGGACAGTGGGATTAGTTTTTTGGCTGACACAGGGCTGTGGGGAGAGTGTGGGACCAAGGGATTACCTTGGGGACTAACACAGGTCTGTGGGGAGAGAGTTGTACAGTGGGATTAGTTTGGGGACTTACACAGGGCTGTGGGGAGGAGCTGGGACAGTGGGATTAGTTTGGGGACTGACACAGGACTGTGGTGAGAGAGTGGGACTGTGGGATTAGTTTGGGGACTGACACAGGGCTGTGGGGAGAGAGTGGGACAGTGGGATTAGTTTGGGGACTGACACAGGGCTGTTGGGAGAGAGTGGGACAGTGGGATTAGTTTGGGGACTGACACAGGACTGTGGTGAGAGAGTTGGACAGTGGGATTAGTTTTGGGACTGACAAAGGGCTGATGGGAGAGAGTGGGACAGTGGGATTAGTTTGGGGACAGACACAGGACTGTGGTGAGAGAGTGGGACAGTGGGATTAGTTTTAGGACTGACACAGGGCTGTGGGGAGAGGGTGAGACGGTGGGATTAGTTTGGGGACTGACACAGGGCTGTGGTGAGAGTGTGGGACAGTGGGATTAGTTTGGCGACTGACACAGGGCTGTGGGGAGAGAGTGGGACAGTGGGATTAGTTGGGTGAGTTACACAGGAATGTGGGGACAGAGTGGGACGGTGGGATAAGTTAGGGAATGCACACAAGGCTGAGGGGAGAGAGTGGGACAATGCGGTTTGTTTGGGGTTTGTCAAGGGTCTGTGGGGAGGACGTGGGACAGGAGGGTTGGTTTGGGACTGACACAGCACAGTGGGGAGAAAGTGGGACAGTGGGATTAGTTTGGGTACTGAGACAGGGCTGTGGTGAGAGAGTGGGACAGTGGGATTAGTTTGAGAACTGACACAGGTGTGTGGGGAGAGAGTGGGAAAGTGGGATTAGTTTTGGGACTGACACAGGACTGTGGTGAGAGAGTGGGACAGTGGGATTAGTTTGGAGACGGACACAGGGCTATGGGGAGAGAGTGGGACAGTGGGATTAGTTTTGGGTCTGACACAGGTCTGTGGGGAGAGAGTGGTGCATTGGGATTAGTTTGGGGACTGACACAGGGCTGTGGGGAGAGGGTGAGACGGTGGGATTAGTTTGGGGACTGACACAGGGCTGTGGTGAGAGTGTGTGACAGAGGGATTAGTTTGGGGACTGACACAGGGCTGTGGGGAGAGAGTGGGACAGTGGGATTAGTTTGGGGAGTTACACAGGAATGTGGGGACAGATTGGGACGGTGGGATAAGTTTGGGAATGCACACAGGGCTGAGGGGAGAGAGTGGGACAGTGTGATTAGTTTGTGGACTGACACAGGGCTGTGGGGAGAGAGTGGGACAGTGGGATTAGTTTGGGGAGTTACACAGGAATGTGGGGAGAGAGTGGGACAGTGGGATTAGTTTGGTGAGTTACACAGGAATGTGGGGACAGAGTGGGACGGTGGGATAAGTTTGGGAATGCACACAGGGCTGAGGGGAGAGAGTGGGACAATGCGGTTTGTTTGGAGATTGTCAAGGGTCTGTGGGGAGGACGTGGGACAGGAGGGTTGGTTTGGGACTGACACAGCACAGTGGGGAGAAAATGGGACAGTGGGATTAGTTCGGCGACTGACACAGGGCTGTGGGGAGGGAGTGGGAAAGTGGGATTAGTTTGGGGACTGACACAGGGTTGTGGGAAGGAAGTGGGACAGTGTGATTAGTTTGGGCAATGAGACAGGGCTGTGGTGAGAGAGTGGGACAGTGGGATTAGTTTGAGAACTGACACAGGGGTGTGGGGAGAGAGTGGGAAAGTGGGATTAGTTTTGGGACTGACACAGGACTGTGGTGGGAGAGTGGGACAGTGGGATTAGTTTTGGGTCGGACACAGGTCTGTGGGGAGAGAGTGGGGCATTGGGATTAGTTTGGGGACTGACACAGGACTGTGGGGAGAGAGTGGGACAGTGGGATTAGTTTGGGGACTGACACAGGACTGTGGTGAGAGAGTGGGACAGTGGGATTAGTTTGGGGACAGACACAGGGCTGTTGGGAGAGAGTGGGACAGTGGGATTAGTTTGGGGACTGACACAGTACTGTGGTGAGAGAGTTGGACAGTGGGATTAGTTTTGGGACTGACACAGGGCTGTTGGGAGAGAGTGGGACAGTGGGATTAGATTGGGGACTGACACGGGACTGTGGTGAGAGAGTGGGACAGTGTGATTAGATTTGGGACTGACACAGGGCTCTGGGGAGAGGGTGAGACGGTGGGATTAGTTTGGGGACTGTCACAGGGCTGTGGTGAGAGTGTGTGACAGAGGGATTAGTTTATGGGCTGACACAGGGCTGTGGGGAGAGAGTGGGACAGTGGGATTAGTTTGGGAACTGACACAGGGCTGTGGGGAGGAGCTGGGACAGTGGGATTAGTTTGGGGACTGACACAGGACTGTGGTGACAGTGTGGGACAGTGGGATTAGTTTGGGGACTGACACAGGACTGTGATGAGAGAGTGGGACAGTGGGATTAGTTTGGGGACTGACACGGGACTGTTGGGAGAGTGTGGGACAGTGGGATTAGTTTGGGGACTGACACAGGACTGTGGTGAGAGAGTGGGACAGTGGGATTAGTTTGGGGACTGACACAGGGCTGTTGGGAGAGAGTGGGACAGTGGGATTAGTTTGGGGACTGACACAGGACTGTGGTGAGGGAGTTGGACAGTGGGATTAGTTTTGGGACTGACACAGGGCTGTTCTGAGAGAGTGGGACAGTGGGATTAGTTTAGGGACAGACACAGGACTGTGGTGAGAGAGTGGGACAGTGGGATTAGTTTTGGGACTGACACAGGGCTGTGGGGAGAGGTTGAGACGGAGGGATTAGTTTGGAGACTCACACAGGGCTGTGGTGAAAGTGTGGGACAGTGGGATTAGTTTATGGGCTGACACAGGGCTGTGGGGAGAAAGTGGGAGAGTGGGATTAGTTTGGGAACTGACACAGGACTGTGGGGAGAGAGTGGGACAGTGGGATTAGTTTTGGGACTGACACAGTTCTGTGGGGAGAGAGTGGGACAGTGGAATTAGTTTAGGGACTGACACAGGACTGTGGGGAGAGAGTGGGACAGTGGGATTAGTTTGGGAATGCACACAGGGCTGAGGGGAGAGAGTGGGACAATGCGGTTTGTTTTGGGATTGTCAAGGGTCTGTGGGGAGGACGTGGGACAGCAGGGTTGGTTTGGGACTGACACAGCACAGTGGGGAGAAATTGGGACAGTGGGATTAGTTTGGCGACTGACACAGGGCTGTGGGGAGAGAGTGGGACAGTGGGATTAGTTTGGCGACTGACACAGGGCTGTGGGGAGAGAGTGGGACAGTGGGATTAGTTGGGTGAGTTACACAGGAATGTGGGGACAGAGTGGGACGGTGGGATAAGTTTGGGAATGCACACAAGGCTGAGGGGAGAGAGTGGGACAATGCGGTTTGTTTGCGGTTTGTCAAGGGTCTGTGGGGAGGACGTGGGACAGGAGGGTTGGTTTGGGACTGACACAGCACAGTGGGGAGAAAGTGGGACAGTGGGATTAGTTTGGGTACTGAGACAGGGCTGTGGTGAGAGAGTGGGACAGTGGGATTAGTTTGAGAACTGACACAGGGGTGTGGGGAGAGAGTGGGAAAGTGGGATTAGTTTTGGGACTGACACAGGACTGTGGTGAGAGAGTGGGACAGTGGGATTAGTTTGGAGACGGACACAGGGCTATGGGGAGAGAGTGGGACAGTGGGATTAGTTTTGGGTCTGACACAGGTCTGTGGGGAGAGAGTGGGGCATTGGGATTAGTTTGGGGACTGACACAGGGCTGTGGGGAGAGGGTGAGACGGTGGGATTAGTTTGGGGACTGACACAGGGCTGTGGTGAGAGTGTGTGACAGAGTGATTAGTTTGGGGACTGACACAGGGCTGTGGGGAGAGAGTGGGACAGTGGGATTAGTTTGGGGAGTTACACAGGAATGTGGGGACAGATTGGGACGGTGGGATAAGTTTGGGAATGCACACAGGGCTGAGGGGAGAGAGTGGGACAGTGTGATTAGTTTGGGGACTGATACAGGGCTGTGGGGAGAGAGTGGGACAGTGGGATTAGTTTGGGGAGTTACACAGGAATGTGGGGAGAGAGTGGGACAGTGGGATTAGTTTGGTGAGTTACACAGGAATGTGGGGACAGAGTGGGACGGTGGGATAAGTTTGGGAATGCACACAGGGCTGAGGGGAGAGAGTGGGACAATGCGGTTTGTTTGGGGATTGTCAAGGGTCTGTGGGGAGGACGTGGGACAGGAGGGTTGGTTTGGGACTGACACAGCACAGTGGGGAGAAAGTGGGACAGTGGGATTAGTTCGGCGACTGACACAGGGCTGTGGGGAGGGAGTGGGAAAGTGGGATTAGTTTGGGGACTGACACAGGGTTGTGGGAAGGAAGTGGGACAGTGTGATTAGTTTGAGAACTGACACAGGGGTGTGGGGAGAGAGTGGGAAAGTGGGATTAGTTTTGGGACTGACACAGGACTGTGGTGGGAGAGTGGGACAGTGGGATTAGTTTTGGGTCGGACACAGGTCTGTGGGGAGAGAGTGGGGCATTGGGATTAGTTTGGGGACTGACACAGGACTGTGGGGAGAGAGTGGGACAGTGGGATTAGTTTGGGGACTGACACAGGACTGTGGTGAGAGAGTGGGACAGTGGGATTAGTTTGGGGACAGACACAGGGCTGTTGGGAGAGAGTGGGACAGTGGGATTAGTTTGGGGACTGACACAGTACTGTGGTGAGAGAGTTGGACAGTGGGATTAGTTTTGGGACTGACACAGGGCTGTTGGGAGAGAGTGGGACAGTGGGATTAGATTGGGGACTGACACGGGACTGTGGTGAGAGAGTGGGACAGTGTGATTAGATTTGGGACTGACACAGGGCTCTGGGGAGAGGGTGAGACGGTGGGATTAGTTTGGGGACTGTCACAGGGCTGTGGTGAGAGTGTGTGACAGAGGGATTAGTTTATGGGCTGACACAGGGCTGTGGGGAGAGAGTGGGACAGTGGGATTAGTTTGGGAACTGACACAGGGCTGTTGGGAGAGAGTGGGACAGTGGGATTAGTTTGGGGACTGACACAGTACTGTGGTGAGAGAGTTGGACAGTGGGATTAGTTTTGGGACTGACACAGGGCTGTTGGGAGAGAGTGGGACAGTGGGATTAGATTGGGGACAGACACGGGACTGTGGTGAGAGAGTGGGACAGTGTGATTAGATTTGGGACTGACACAGGGCTCTGGGGAGAGGGTGAGACGGTGGGATTAGTTTGGGGACTGTCACAGGGCTGTGGTGAGAGTGTGTGACAGAGGGATTAGTTTATGGGCTGACACAGGGCTGTGGGGAGAGAGTGGGACAGTGGGATTAGTTTGGGAACTGACACAGGGCTGTGGGGAGGAGCTGGGACAGTGGGATTAGTTTGGGGACTGACACAGGACTGTGGTGACAGTGTGGGACAGTGGGATTAGTTTGGGGACTGACACAGGACTGTGATGAGAGAGTGGGACAGTGGGATTAGTTTGGGGACTGACACGGGACTGTTGGGAGAGTGTGGGACAGTGGGATTAGTTTGGGGACTGACACAGGACTGTGGTGAGAGAGTGGGACAGTGGGATTAGTTTGGGGACTGACACAGGGCTGTTGGGAGAGAGTGGGACAGTGGGATTAGTTTGGGGACTGACACAGAACTGTGGTGAGGGAGTTGGACAGTGGGATTAGTTTTGGGACTGACACAGGGCTGTTCTGAGAGAGTGGGACAGTGGGATTAGTTTGGGGACAGACACAGGACTGTGGTGAGAGAGTGGGACAGTGGGATTAGTTTTGGGACTGACACAGGGCTGTGGGGAGAGGTTGAGACGGAGGGATTAGTTTGGAGACTCACACAGGGCTGTGGTGAAAGTGTGGGACAGTGGGATTAGTTTATGGGCTGACACAGGGCTGTGGGGAGAAAGTGGGAGAGTGGGATTAGTTTGGGAACTGACACAGGACTGTGGGGAGAGAGTGGGACAGTGGGATTAGTTTTGGGACTGACACAGTTCTGTGGGGAGAGAGTGGGACAGTGGAATTAGTTTAGGGACTGACACAGGACTGTGGGGAGAGAGTGGGACAGTGGGATTAGTTTGGGAATGCACACAGGGCTGAGGGGAGAGAGTGGGACAATGCGGTTTGTTTTGGGATTGTCAAGGGTCTGTGGGGAGGACGTGGGACAGCAGGGTTGGTTTGGGACTGACACAGCACAGTGGGGAGAAATTGGGACAGTGGGATTAGTTTGGCGACTGACACAGGGCTGTGGGGAGAGAGTGGGACAGTGGGATTAGTTTGGCGACTGACACAGGGCTGTGGGGAGAGAGTGGGACAGTGGGATTAGTTGGGTGAGTTACACAGGAATGTGGGGACAGAGTGGGACGGTGGGATAAGTTTGGGAATGCACACAAGGCTGAGGGGAGAGAGTGGGACAATGCGGTTTGTTTGCGGTTTGTCAAGGGTCTGTGGGGAGGACGTGGGACAGGAGGGTTGGTTTGGGACTGACACAGCACAGTGGGGAGAAAGTGGGACAGTGGGATTAGTTTGGGTACTGAGACAGGGCTGTGGTGAGAGAGTGGGACAGTGGGATTAGTTTGAGAACTGACACAGGGGTGTGGGGAGAGAGTGGGAAAGTGGGATTAGTTTTGGGACTGACACAGGACTGTGGTGAGAGAGTGGGACAGTGGGATTAGTTTGGAGACGGACACAGGGCTATGGGGAGAGAGTGGGACAGTGGGATTAGTTTTGGGTCTGACACAGGTCTGTGGGGAGAGAGTGGGGCATTGGGATTAGTTTGGGGACTGACACAGGGCTGTGGGGAGAGGGTGAGACGGTGGGATTAGTTTGGGGACTGACACAGGGCTGTGGTGAGAGTGTGTGACAGAGTGATTAGTTTGGGGACTGACACAGGGCTGTGGGGAGAGAGTGGGACAGTGGGATTAGTTTGGGGAGTTACACAGGAATGTGGGGACAGATTGGGACGGTGGGATAAGTTTGGGAATGCACACAGGGCTGAGGGGAGAGAGTGGGACAGTGTGATTAGTTTGGGGACTGATACAGGGCTGTGGGGAGAGAGTGGGACAGTGGGATTAGTTTGGGGAGTTACACAGGAATGTGGGGAGAGAGTGGGACAGTGGGATTAGTTTGGTGAGTTACACAGGAATGTGGGGACAGAGTGGGACGGTGGGATAAGTTTGGGAATGCACACAGGGCTGAGGGGAGAGAGTGGGACAATGCGGTTTGTTTGGGGATTGTCAAGGGTCTGTGGGGAGGACGTGGGACAGGAGGGTTGGTTTGGGACTGACACAGCACAGTGGGGAGAAAGTGGGACAGTGGGATTAGTTCGGCGACTGACACAGGGCTGTGGGGAGGGAGTGGGAAAGTGGGATTAGTTTGGGGACTGACACAGGGTTGTGGGAAGGAAGTGGGACAGTGTGATTAGTTTGAGAACTGACACAGGGGTGTGGGGAGAGAGTGGGAAAGTGGGATTAGTTTTGGGACTGACACAGGACTGTGGTGGGAGAGTGGGACAGTGGGATTAGTTTTGGGTCGGACACAGGTCTGTGGGGAGAGAGTGGGGCATTGGGATTAGTTTGGGGACTGACACAGGACTGTGGGGAGAGAGTGGGACAGTGGGATTAGTTTGGGGACTGACACAGGACTGTGGTGAGAGAGTGGGACAGTGGGATTAGTTTGGGGACAGACACAGGGCTGTTGGGAGAGAGTGGGAAAGTGGGATTAGTTTGGGGACTGACACAGTACTGTGGTGAGAGAGTTGGACAGTGGGATTAGTTTTGGGACTGACACAGGGCTGTTGGGAGAGAGTGGGACAGTGGGATTAGATTGGGGACTGACACGGGACTGTGGTGAGAGAGTGGGACAGTGTGATTAGATTTGGGACTGACACAGGGCTCTGGGGAGAGGGTGAGACGGTGGGATTAGTTTGGGGACTGTCACAGGGCTGTGGTGAGAGTGTGTGACAGAGGGATTAGTTTATGGGCTGACACAGGGCTGTGGGGAGAGAGTGGGACAGTGGGATTAGTTTGGGAACTGACACAGGGCTGTTGGGAGAGAGTGGGACAGTGGGATTAGTTTGGGGACTGACACAGTACTGTGGTGAGAGAGTTGGACAGTGGGATTAGTTTTGGGACTGACACAGGGCTGTTGGGAGAGAGTGGGACAGTGGGATTAGATTGGGGACTGACACGGGACTGTGGTGAGAGAGTGGGACAGTGTGATTAGATTTGGGACTGACACAGGGCTCTGGGGAGAGGGTGAGACGGTGGGATTAGTTTGGGGACTGTCACAGGGCTGTGGTGAGAGTGTGTGACAGAGGGATTAGTTTATGGGCTGACACAGGGCTGTGGGGAGAGAGTGGGACAGTGGGATTAGTTTGGGAACTGACACAGGGCTGTGGGGAGGAGCTGGGACAGTGGGATTAGTTTGGGGACTGACACAGGACTGTGGTGACAGTGTGGGACAGTGGGATTAGTTTGGGGACTGACACAGGACTGTGATGAGAGAGTGGGACAGTGGGATTAGTTTGGGGACTGACACGGGACTGTTGGGAGAGTGTGGGACAGTGGGATTAGTTTGGGGACTGACACAGGACTGTGGTGAGAGAGTGGGACAGTGGGATTAGTTTGGGGACTGACACAGGGCTGTTGGGAGAGAGTGGGACAGTGGGATTAGTTTGGGGACTGACACAGGACTGTGGTGAGGGAGTTGGACAGTGGGATTAGTTTTGGGACTGACACAGGGCTGTTCTGAGAGAGTGGGACAGTGGGATTAGTTTGGGGACAGACACAGGACTGTGGTGAGAGAGTGGGACAGTGGGATTAGTTTTGGGACTGACACAGGGCTGTGGGGAGAGGTTGAGACGGAGGGATTAGTTTGGAGACTCACACAGGGCTGTGGTGAAAGTGTGGGACAGTGGGATTAGTTTATGGGCTGACACAGGGCTGTGGGGAGAAAGTGGGAGAGTGTGATTAGTTTGGGAACTGACACAGGACTGTGGGGAGAGAGTGGGACAGTGGGATTAGTTTTGGGACTGACAGTTCTGTGGGGAGAGAGTGGGACAGTGGAATTAGTTTAGGGACTGACACAGGACTGTGGGGAGAGAGTGGGACAGTGGGATTAGTTTGGGAATGCACACAGGGCTGAGGGGAGAGAGTGGGACAATGCGGTTTGTTTTGGGATTGTCAAGGGTCTGTGGGGAGGACGTGGGACAGCAGGGTTGGTTTGGGACTGACACAGCACAGTGGGGAGAAATTGGGACAGTGGGATTAGTTTGGCGACTGACACAGGGCTGTGGGGAGAGAGTGGGACAGTGGGATTAGTTTGGCGACTGACACAGGGCTGTGGGGAGAGAGTGGGACAGTGGGATTAGTTTGGCGACTGACACAGGGCTGTGGGGAGAAAGTGGGACAGTGGGATTAGTTTGGCGACTGACACAGCACAGTGGGGAGAAAGTGGGACAGTGGGATTAGTTTGGGGACTGACACAGGGTTGTGGGGAGGAAGTGGGACAGTGTGATTAGTTTGGGCACTGAGACAGGGCTGTGGTAAGAGAGTGGGACAGTGGGATTAGTTTTTTGGCTGACACAGGGCTGTGGGGAGAGTGTGGGACCAAGGGATTACCTTGGGGACTAACACAGGTCTGTGGGGAGAGAGTTGTACAGTGGGATTAGTTTGGGGACTTACACAGGGCTGTGGGGAGGAGCTGGGACAGTGGGATTAGTTTGGGGACTGACACAGGACTGTGGTGAGAGAGTGGGACTGTGGGATTAGTTTGGGGACTGACACAGGGCTGTGGGGAGAGAGTGGGACAGTGGGATTAGTTTGGGGACTGACACAGGGCTGTTGGGAGAGAGTGGGACAGTGGGATTAGTTTGGGGACTGACACAGGACTGTGGTGAGAGAGTTGGACAGTGGGATTAGTTTTGGGACTGACAAAGGGCTGATGGGAGAGAGTGGGACAGTGGGATTAGTTTGGGGACAGACACAGGACTGTGGTGAGAGAGTGGGACAGTGGGATTAGTTTTAGGACTGACACAGGGCTGTGGGGAGAGGGTGAGACGGTGGGATTAGTTTGGGGACTGACACAGGGCTGTGGTGAGAGTGTGGGACAGTGGGATTAGTTTGGCGACTGACACAGGGCTGTGGGGAGAGAGTGGGACAGTGGGATTAGTTGGGTGAGTTACACAGGAATGTGGGGACAGAGTGGGACGGTGGGATAAGTTAGGGAATGCACACAAGGCTGAGGGGAGAGAGTGGGACAATGCGGTTTGTTTGGGGTTTGTCAAGGGTCTGTGGGGAGGACGTGGGACAGGAGGGTTGGTTTGGGACTGACACAGCACAGTGGGGAGAAAGTGGGACAGTGGGATTAGTTTGGGTACTGAGACAGGGCTGTGGTGAGAGAGTGGGACAGTGGGATTAGTTTGAGAACTGACACAGGGGTGTGGGGAGAGAGTGGGAAAGTGGGATTAGTTTTGGGACTGACACAGGACTGTGGTGAGAGAGTGGGACAGTGGGATTAGTTTGGAGACGGACACAGGGCTATGGGGAGAGAGTGGGACAGTGGGATTAGTTTTGGGTCTGACACAGGTCTGTGGGGAGAGAGTGGTGCATTGGGATTAGTTTGGGGACTGACACAGGGCTGTGGGGAGAGGGTGAGACGGTGGGATTAGTTTGGGGACTGACACAGGGCTGTGGTGAGAGTGTGTGACAGAGGGATTAGTTTGGGGACTGACACAGGGCTGTGGGGAGAGAGTGGGACAGTGGGATTAGTTTGGGGAGTTACACAGGAATGTGGGGACAGATTGGGACGGTGGGATAAGTTTGGGAATGCACACAGGGCTGAGGGGAGAGAGTGGGACAGTGTGATTAGTTTGTGGACTGACACAGGGCTGTGGGGAGAGAGTGGGACAGTGGGATTAGTTTGGGGAGTTACACAGGAATGTGGGGAGAGAGTGGGACAGTGGGATTAGTTTGGTGAGTTACACAGGAATGTGGGGACAGAGTGGGACGGTGGGATAAGTTTGGGAATGCACACAGGGCTGAGGGGAGAGAGTGGGACAATGCGGTTTGTTTGGGGATTGTCAAGGGTCTGTGGGGAGGACGTGGGACAGGAGGGTTGGTTTGGGACTGACACAGCACAGTGGGGAGAAAATGGGACAGTGGGATTAGTTCGGCGACTGACACAGGGCTGTGGGGAGGGAGTGGGAAAGTGGGATTAGTTTGGGGACTGACACAGGGTTGTGGGAAGGAAGTGGGACAGTGTGATTAGTTTGGGCAATGAGACAGGGCTGTGGTGAGAGAGTGGGACAGTGGGATTAGTTTGAGAACTGACACAGGGGTGTGGGGAGAGAGTGGGAAAGTGGGATTAGTTTTGGGACTGACACAGGACTGTGGTGGGAGAGTGGGACAGTGGGATTAGTTTTGGGTCGGACACAGGTCTGTGGGGAGAGAGTGGGGCATTGGGATTAGTTTGGGGACTGACACAGGACTGTGGGGAGAGAGTGGGACAGTGGGATTAGTTTGGGGACTGACACAGGACTGTGGTGAGAGAGTGGGACAGTGGGATTAGTTTGGGGACAGACACAGGGCTGTTGGGAGAGAGTGGGACAGTGGGATTAGTTTGGGGACTGACACAGTACTGTGGTGAGAGAGTTGGACAGTGGGATTAGTTTTGGGACTGACACAGGGCTGTTGGGAGAGAGTGGGACAGTGGGATTAGATTGGGGACTGACACGGGACTGTGGTGAGAGAGTGGGACAGTGTGATTAGATTTGGGACTGACACAGGGCTCTGGGGAGAGGGTGAGACGGTGGGATTAGTTTGGGGACTGTCACAGGGCTGTGGTGAGAGTGTGTGACAGAGGGATTAGTTTATGGGCTGACACAGGGCTGTGGGGAGAGAGTGGGACAGTGGGATTAGTTTGGGAACTGACACAGGGCTGTGGGGAGGAGCTGGGACAGTGGGATTAGTTTGGGGACTGACACAGGACTGTGGTGACAGTGTGGGACAGTGGGATTAGTTTGGGGACTGACACAGGACTGTGATGAGAGAGTGGGACAGTGGGATTAGTTTGGGGACTGACACGGGACTGTTGGGAGAGTGTGGGACAGTGGGATTAGTTTGGGGACTGACACAGGACTGTGGTGAGAGAGTGGGACAGTGGGATTAGTTTGGGGACTGACACAGGGCTGTTGGGAGAGAGTGGGACAGTGGGATTAGTTTGGGGACTGACACAGGACTGTGGTGAGGGAGTTGGACAGTGGGATTAGTTTTGGGACTGACACAGGGCTGTTCTGAGAGAGTGGGACAGTGGGATTAGTTTAGGGACAGACACAGGACTGTGGTGAGAGAGTGGGACAGTGGGATTAGTTTTGGGACTGACACAGGGCTGTGGGGAGAGGTTGAGACGGAGGGATTAGTTTGGAGACTCACACAGGGCTGTGGTGAAAGTGTGGGACAGTGGGATTAGTTTATGGGCTGACACAGGGCTGTGGGGAGAAAGTGGGAGAGTGGGATTAGTTTGGGAACTGACACAGGACTGTGGGGAGAGAGTGGGACAGTGGGATTAGTTTTGGGACTGACACAGTTCTGTGGGGAGAGAGTGGGACAGTGGAATTAGTTTAGGGACTGACACAGGACTGTGGGGAGAGAGTGGGACAGTGGGATTAGTTTGGGAATGCACACAGGGCTGAGGGGAGAGAGTGGGACAATGCGGTTTGTTTTGGGATTGTCAAGGGTCTGTGGGGAGGACGTGGGACAGCAGGGTTGGTTTGGGACTGACACAGCACAGTGGGGAGAAATTGGGACAGTGGGATTAGTTTGGCGACTGACACAGGGCTGTGGGGAGAGAGTGGGACAGTGGGATTAGTTTGGCGACTGACACAGGGCTGTGGGGAGAGAGTGGGACAGTGGGATTAGTTGGGTGAGTTACACAGGAATGTGGGGACAGAGTGGGACGGTGGGATAAGTTTGGGAATGCACACAAGGCTGAGGGGAGAGAGTGGGACAATGCGGTTTGTTTGCGGTTTGTCAAGGGTCTGTGGGGAGGACGTGGGACAGGAGGGTTGGTTTGGGACTGACACAGCACAGTGGGGAGAAAGTGGGACAGTGGGATTAGTTTGGGTACTGAGACAGGGCTGTGGTGAGAGAGTGGGACAGTGGGATTAGTTTGAGAACTGACACAGGGGTGTGGGGAGAGAGTGGGAAAGTGGGATTAGTTTTGGGACTGACACAGGACTGTGGTGAGAGAGTGGGACAGTGGGATTAGTTTGGAGACGGACACAGGGCTATGGGGAGAGAGTGGGACAGTGGGATTAGTTTTGGGTCTGACACAGGTCTGTGGGGAGAGAGTGGGGCATTGGGATTAGTTTGGGGACTGACACAGGGCTGTGGGGAGAGGTTGAGACGGTGGGATTAGTTTGGGGACTGACACAGGGCTGTGGTGAGAGTGTGTGACAGAGTGATTAGTTTGGGGACTGACACAGGGCTGTGGGGAGAGAGTGGGACAGTGGGATTAGTTTGGGGAGTTACACAGGAATGTGGGGACAGATTGGGACGGTGGGATAAGTTTGGGAATGCACACAGGGCTGAGGGGAGAGAGTGGGACAGTGTGATTAGTTTGGGGACTGATACAGGGCTGTGGGGAGAGAGTGGGACAGTGGGATTAGTTTGGGGAGTTACACAGGAATGTGGGGAGAGAGTGGGACAGTGGGATTAGTTTGGTGAGTTACACAGGAATGTGGGGACAGAGTGGGACGGTGGGATAAGTTTGGGAATGCACACAGGGCTGAGGGGAGAGAGTGGGACAATGCGGTTTGTTTGGGGATTGTCAAGGGTCTGTGGGGAGGACGTGGGACAGGAGGGTTGGTTTGGGACTGACACAGCACAGTGGGGAGAAAGTGGGACAGTGGGATTAGTTCGGCGACTGACACAGGGCTGTGGGGAGGGAGTGGGAAAGTGGGATTAGTTTGGGGACTGACACAGGGTTGTGGGAAGGAAGTGGGACAGTGTGATTAGTTTGGGCAATGAGACAGGGCTGTGGTGAGAGAGTGGGACAGTGGGATTAGTTTGAGAACTGACACAGGGGTGTGGGGAGACAGTGGGAAAGTGGGATTAGTTTTGGGACTGACACAGGACTGTGGTGGGAGAGTGGGACAGTGGGATTAGTTTTGGGTCGGACACAGGTCTGTGGGGAGAGAGTGGGGCATTGGGATTAGTTTGGGGACTGACACAGGACTGTGGGGAGAGAGTGGGACAGTGGGATTAGTTTGGGGACTGACACAGGACTGTGGTGAGAGAGTGGGACAGTGGGATTAGTTTGGGGACAGACACAGGGCTGTTGGGAGAGAGTGGGACAGTGGGATTAGTTTGGGGACTGACACAGTACTGTGGTGAGAGAGTTGGACAGTGGGATTAGTTTTGGGACTGACACAGGGCTGTTGGGAGAGAGTGGGACAGTGGGATTAGATTGGGGACTGACACGGGACTGTGGTGAGAGAGTGGGACAGTGTGATTAGATTTGGGACTGACACAGGGCTCTGGGGAGAGGGTGAGACGGTGGGATTAGTTTGGGGACTGTCACAGGGCTGTGGTGAGAGTGTGTGACAGAGGGATTAGTTTATGGGCTGACACAGGGCTGTGGGGAGAGAGTGGGACAGTGGGATTAGTTTGGGAACTGACACAGGGCTGTGGGGAGGAGCTGGGACAGTGGGATTAGTTTGGGGACTGACACAGGACTGTGGTGACAGTGTGGGACAGTGGGATTAGTTTGGGGACTGACACAGGACTGTGATGAGAGAGTGGGACAGTGGGATTAGTTTGGGGACTGACACGGGACTGTTGGGAGAGTGTGGGACAGTGGGATTAGTTTGGGGACTGACACAGGACTGTGGTGAGAGAGTGGGACAGTGGGATTAGTTTGGGGACTGACACAGGGCTGTTGGGAGAGAGTGGGACAGTGGGATTAGTTTGGGGACTGACACAGGACTGTGGTGAGGGAGTTGGACAGTGGGATTAGTTTTGGGACTGACACAGGGCTGTTCTGAGAGAGTGGGACAGTGGGATTAGTTTGGGGACAGACACAGGACTGTGGTGAGAGAGTGGGACAGTGGGATTAGTTTTGGGACTGACACAGGGCTGTGGGGAGAGGTTGAGACGGAGGGATTAGTTTGGAGACTCACACAGGGCTGTGGTGAAAGTGTGGGACAGTGGGATTAGTTTATGGGCTGACACAGGGCTGTGGGGAGAGAGTGGGACAGTGGGATTAGTTTGGGAACTGACACAGGGCTGTGGGGAGGAGCTGGGACAGTGGGATTAGTTTGGGGACTGACACAGGACTGTGGTGACAGTGTGGGACAGTGGGATTAGTTTGGGGACTGACACAGGACTGTGATGAGAGAGTGGGACAGTGGGATTAGTTTGGGGACTGACACGGGACTGTTGGGAGAGTGTGGGACAGTGGGATTAGTTTGGGGACTGACACAGGACTGTGGTGAGAGAGTGGGACAGTGGGATTAGTTTGGGGACTGACACAGGGCTGTTGGGAGAGAGTGGGACAGTGGGATTAGTTTGGGGACTGACACAGGACTGTGGTGAGGGAGTTGGACAGTGGGATTAGTTTTGGGACTGACACAGGGCTGTTCTGAGAGAGTGGGACAGTGGGATTAGTTTAGGGACAGACACAGGACTGTGGTGAGAGAGTGGGACAGTGGGATTAGTTTTGGGACTGACACAGGGCTGTGGGGAGAGGTTGAGACGGAGGGATTAGTTTGGAGACTCACACAGGGCTGTGGTGAAAGTGTGGGACAGTGGGATTAGTTTATGGGCTGACACAGGGCTGTGGGGAGAAAGTGGGAGAGTGGGATTAGTTTGGGAACTGACACAGGACTGTGGGGAGAGAGTGGGACAGTGGGATTAGTTTTGGGACTGACACAGTTCTGTGGGGAGAGAGTGGGACAGTGGAATTAGTTTAGGGACTGACACAGGACTGTGGGGAGAGAGTGGGACAGTGGGATTAGTTTGGGAATGCACACAGGGCTGAGGGGAGAGAGTGGGACAATGCGGTTTGTTTTGGGATTGTCAAGGGTCTGTGGGGAGGACGTGGGACAGCAGGGTTGGTTTGGGACTGACACAGCACAGTGGGGAGAAATTGGGACAGTGGGATTAGTTTGGCGACTGACACAGGGCTGTGGGGAGAGAGTGGGACAGTGGGATTAGTTTGGCGACTGACACAGGGCTGTGGGGAGAGAGTGGGACAGTGGGATTAGTTGGGTGAGTTACACAGGAATGTGGGGACAGAGTGGGACGGTGGGATAAGTTTGGGAATGCACACAAGGCTGAGGGGAGAGAGTGGGACAATGCGGTTTGTTTGCGGTTTGTCAAGGGTCTGTGGGGAGGACGTGGGACAGGAGGGTTGGTTTGGGACTGACACAGCACAGTGGGGAGAAAGTGGGACAGTGGGATTAGTTTGGGTACTGAGACAGGGCTGTGGTGAGAGAGTGGGACAGTGGGATTAGTTTGAGAACTGACACAGGGGTGTGGGGAGAGAGTGGGAAAGTGGGATTAGTTTTGGGACTGACACAGGACTGTGGTGAGAGAGTGGGACAGTGGGATTAGTTTGGAGACGGACACAGGGCTATGGGGAGAGAGTGGGACAGTGGGATTAGTTTTGGGTCTGACACAGGTCTGTGGGGAGAGAGTGGGGCATTGGGATTAGTTTGGGGACTGACACAGGGCTGTGGGGAGAGGTTGAGACGGTGGGATTAGTTTGGGGACTGACACAGGGCTGTGGTGAGAGTGTGTGACAGAGTGATTAGTTTGGGGACTGACACAGGGCTGTGGGGAGAGAGTGGGACAGTGGGATTAGTTTGGGGAGTTACACAGGAATGTGGGGACAGATTGGGACGGTGGGATAAGTTTGGGAATGCACACAGGGCTGAGGGGAGAGAGTGGGACAGTGTGATTAGTTTGGGGACTGATACAGGGCTGTGGGGAGAGAGTGGGACAGTGGGATTAGTTTGGGGAGTTACACAGGAATGTGGGGAGAGAGTGGGACAGTGGGATTAGTTTGGTGAGTTACACAGGAATGTGGGGACAGAGTGGGACGGTGGGATAAGTTTGGGAATGCACACAGGGCTGAGGGGAGAGAGTGGGACAATGCGGTTTGTTTGGGGATTGTCAAGGGTCTGTGGGGAGGACGTGGGACAGGAGGGTTGGTTTGGGACTGACACAGCACAGTGGGGAGAAAGTGGGACAGTGGGATTAGTTCGGCGACTGACACAGGGCTGTGGGGAGGGAGTGGGAAAGTGGGATTAGTTTGGGGACTGACACAGGGTTGTGGGAAGGAAGTGGGACAGTGTGATTAGTTTGGGCAATGAGACAGGGCTGTGGTGAGAGAGTGGGACAGTGGGATTAGTTTGAGAACTGACACAGGGGTGTGGGGAGACAGTGGGAAAGTGGGATTAGTTTTGGGACTGACACAGGACTGTGGTGGGAGAGTGGGACAGTGGGATTAGTTTTGGGTCGGACACAGGTCTGTGGGGAGAGAGTGGGGCATTGGGATTAGTTTGGGGACTGACACAGGACTGTGGGGAGAGAGTGGGACAGTGGGATTAGTTTGGGGACTGACACAGGACTGTGGTGAGAGAGTGGGACAGTGGGATTAGTTTGGGGACAGACACAGGGCTGTTGGGAGAGAGTGGGACAGTGGGATTAGTTTGGGGACTGACACAGTACTGTGGTGAGAGAGTTGGACAGTGGGATTAGTTTTGGGACTGACACAGGGCTGTTGGGAGAGAGTGGGACAGTGGGATTAGATTGGGGACTGACACGGGACTGTGGTGAGAGAGTGGGACAGTGTGATTAGATTTGGGACTGACACAGGGCTCTGGGGAGAGGGTGAGACGGTGGGATTAGTTTGGGGACTGTCACAGGGCTGTGGTGAGAGTGTGTGACAGAGGGATTAGTTTATGGGCTGACACAGGGCTGTGGGGAGAGAGTGGGACAGTGGGATTAGTTTGGGAACTGACACAGGGCTGTGGGGAGGAGCTGGGACAGTGGGATTAGTTTGGGGACTGACACAGGACTGTGGTGACAGTGTGGGACAGTGGGATTAGTTTGGGGACTGACACAGGACTGTGATGAGAGAGTGGGACAGTGGGATTAGTTTGGGGACTGACACGGGACTGTTGGGAGAGTGTGGGACAGTGGGATTAGTTTGGGGACTGACACAGGACTGTGGTGAGAGAGTGGGACAGTGGGATTAGTTTGGGGACTGACACAGGGCTGTTGGGAGAGAGTGGGACAGTGGGATTAGTTTGGGGACTGACACAGGACTGTGGTGAGGGAGTTGGACAGTGGGATTAGTTTTGGGACTGACACAGGGCTGTTCTGAGAGAGTGGGACAGTGGGATTAGTTTGGGGACAGACACAGGACTGTGGTGAGAGAGTGGGACAGTGGGATTAGTTTTGGGACTGACACAGGGCTGTGGGGAGAGGTTGAGACGGAGGGATTAGTTTGGAGACTCACACAGGGCTGTGGTGAAAGTGTGGGACAGTGGGATTAGTTTATGGGCTGACACAGGGCTGTGGGGAGAAAGTGGGAGAGTGGGATTAGTTTGGGAACTGACACAGGACTGTGGGGAGAGAGTGGGACAGTGGGATTAGTTTTGGGACTGACAGTTCTGTGGGGAGAGAGTGGGACAGTGGAATTAGTTTAGGAACTGACACAGGACTGTGGGGAGAGAGTGGGACAGTGGGATTAGTTTGGGAATGCACACAGGGCTGAGGGGAGAGAGTGGGACAATGCGGTTTGTTTTGGGATTGTCAAGGGTCTGTGAGGAGGACGTGGGACAGCAGGGTTGGTTTGGGACTGACACAGCACAGTGGGGAGAAATTGGGACAGTGGGATTAGTTTGGCGACTGACACAGGGCTGTGGGGAGAGAGTGGGACAGTGGGATTAGTTTGGCGACTGACACAGGGCTGTGGGGAGAGAGTGGGACAGTGGGATTAGTTTGGCGACTGACACAGGGCTGTGGGGAGAAAGTGGGACAGTGGGATTAGTTTGGCGACTGACACAGCACAGTGGGGAGAAAGTGGGACAGTGGGATTAGTTTGGGGACTGACACAGGGTTGTGGGGAGGAAGTGGGACAGTGTGATTAGTTTGGGCACTGAGACAGGGCTGTGGTAAGAGAGTGGGACAGTGGGATTAGTTTTTTGGCTGACACAGGGCTGTGGGGAGAGTGTGGGACCAAGGGATTACCTTGGGGACTAACACAGGTCTGTGGGGAGAGAGTTGTACAGTGGGATTAGTTTGGGGACTTACACAGGGCTGTGGGGAGGAGCTGGGACAGTGGGATTAGTTTGGGGACTGACACAGGACTGTGGTGAGAGAGTGGGACTGTGGGATTAGTTTGGGGACTGACACAGGGCTGTGATAGAGAGTGGGACAGTGGGATTAGTTTGGGGACTGACACAGGGCTGTTGGGAGAGAGTGGGACAGTGGGATTAGTTTGGGGACTGACACAGGACTGTGGTGAGAGAGTTGGACAGTGGGATTAGTTTTGGGACTGACAAAGGGCTGATGGGAGAGAGTGGGACAGTGGGATTAGTTTGGGGACAGACACAGGACTGTGGTGAGAGAGTGGGACAGTGGGATTAGTTTTAGGACTGACACAGGGCTGTGGGGAGAGGGTGAGACGGTGGGATTAGTTTGGGGACTGACACAGGGCTGTGGTGAGAGTGTAGGACAGTGGGATTAGTTTGGCGACTGACACAGGGCTGTGGGGAGAGAGTGGGTCAGTGGGATTAGTTGAGTGAGTTACACAGGAATGTGGGGACAGAGTGGGACGGTGGGATAAGTTTGGGAATGCACACAAGGCTGAGGGGAGAGAGTGGGACAATGCGGTTTGTTTGGGGTTTGTCAAGGGTCTGTGGGGAGGACGTGGGACAGGAGGGTTGGTTTGGGACTGACACAGCACAGTGGGGAGAAAGTGGGACAGTGGGATTAGTTTGGGTACTGAGACAGGGCTGTGGTGAGAGAGTGGGACAGTGGGATTAGTTTGAGAACTGACACAGGGGTGTGGGGAGAGAGTGGGAAAGTGGGATTAGTTTTGGGACTGACACAGGACTGTGGTGAGAGAGTGGGACAGTGGGATTAGTTTGGAGACGGACACAGGGCTATGGGGAGAGAGTGGGACAGTGGGATTAGTTTTGGGTCTGACACAGGTCTGTGGGGAGAGAGTAGGGCATTGGGATTAGTTTGGGGACTGACACAGGGCTGTGGGGAGAGGGTGAGACGGTGGGATTAGTTTGGGGACTGACACAGGGCTGTGGTGAGAGTGTGTGACAGAGGGATTAGTTTGGGGACTGACACAGGGCTGTGGGGAGAGAGTGGGACAGTGGGATTAGTTTGGGGAGTTACACAGGAATGTGGGGACAGAGTGGGACGGTGGGATAAGTTTGGGAATGCACACAGGGCTGAGGGGAGAGAGTGGGACAGTGTGATTAGTTTGGGGACTGACACAGGGCTGTGGGGAGAGAGTGGGACAGTGGGATTAGTTTGGGGAGTTACACAGGAATGTGGGGAGAGAGTGGGACAGTGGGATTAGTTTGGTGAGTTACACAGGAATGTGGGGACAGAGTGGGACGGTGGGATAAGTTTGGGAATGCACACAGGGCTGAGGGGAGAGAGTGGGACAATGCGGTTTGTTTGGGGATTGTCAAGGGTCTGTGGGGAGGACGTGGGACAGGAGGGTTGGTTTGGGACTGACACAGCACAGTGGGGAGAAAGTGGGACAGTGGGAATAGTTCGGCGACTGACACAGGGCTGTGGGGAGGGAGTGGGAAAGTGGGATTAGTTTGGGGACTGACACAGGGTTGTGGGAAGGAAGTGGGACAGTGTGATTAGTTTGGGCAATGAGACAGGGCTGTGGTGAGAGAGTGGGACAGTGGGATTAGTTTGAGAACTGACACAGGGGTGTGGGGAGAGAGTGGGAAAGTGGGATTAGTTTTGGGACTGACACAGGACTGTGGTGGGAGAGTGGGACAGTGGGATTAGTTTTGGGTCGGACACAGGTCTGTGGGGAGAGAGTGGGGCATTGGGATTAGTTTGGGGACTGACACAGGACTGTGGGGAGAGAGTGGGACAGTGGGATTAGTTTGGGGACTGACACAGGACTGTGGTGAGAGAGTGGGACAGTGGGATTAGTTTGGGGACAGACACAGGGCTGTTGGGAGAGAGTGGGACAGTGGGATTAGTTTGGGGACTGACACAGTACTGTGGTGAGAGAGTTGGACAGTGGGATTAGTTTTGGGACTGACACAGGGCTGTTGGGAGAGAGTGGGACAGTGGGATTAGATTGGGGACTGACACGGGACTGTGGTGAGAGAGTGGGACAGTGTGATTAGATTTGGGACTGACACAGGGCTCTGGGGAGAGGGTGAGACGGTGGGATTAGTTTGGGGACTGTCACAGGGCTGTGGTGAGAGTGTGTGACAGAGGGATTAGTTTATGGGCTGACACAGGGCTGTGGGGAGAGAGTGGGACAGTGGGATTAGTTTGGGAACTGACACAGGGCTGTGGGGAGGAGCTGGGACAGTGGGATTAGTTTGGGGACTGACACAGGACTGTGGTGACAGTGTGGGACAGTGGGATTAGTTTGGGGACTGACACAGGACTGTGATGAGAGAGTGGGACAGTGGGATTAGTTTGGGGACTGACACGGGACTGTTGGGAGAGTGTGGGACAGTGGGATTAGTTTGGGGACTGACACAGGACTGTGGTGAGAGAGTGGGACAGTGGGATTAGTTTGGGGACTGACACAGGGCTGTTGGGAGAGAGTGGGACAGTGGGATTAGTTTGGGGACTGACACAGGACTGTGGTGAGGGAGTTGGACAGTGGGATTAGTTTTGGGACTGACACAGGGCTGTTCTGAGAGAGTGGGACAGTGGGATTAGTTTAGGGACAGACACAGGACTGTGGTGAGAGAGTGGGACAGTGGGATTAGTTTTGGGACTGACACAGGGCTGTGGGGAGAGGTTGAGACGGAGGGATTAGTTTGGAGACTCACACAGGGCTGTGGTGAAAGTGTGGGACAGTGGGATTAGTTTATGGGCTGACACAGGGCTGTGGGGAGAAAGTGGGAGAGTGGGATTAGTTTGGGAACTGACACAGGACTGTGGTGAGAGAGTGGGACAGTGGGATTAGTTTTGGGACTGACACAGTTCTGTGGGGAGAGAGTGGGACAGTGGAATTAGTTTAGGGACTGACACAGGACTGTGGGGAGAGAGTGGGACAGTGGGATTAGTTTGGGAATGCACACAGGGCTGAGGGGAGAGAGTGGGACAATGCGGTTTGTTTTGGGATTGTCAAGGGTCTGTGGGGAGGACGTGGGACAGCAGGGTTGGTTTGGGACTGACACAGCACAGTGGGGAGAAATTGGGACAGTGGGATTAGTTTGGCGACTGACACAGGGCTGTGGGGAGAGAGTGGGACAGTGGGATTAGTTTGGCGACTGACACAGGGCTGTGGGGAGAGAGTGGGACAGTGGGATTAGTTGGGTGAGTTACACAGGAATGTGGGGACAGAGTGGGACGGTGGGATAAGTTTGGGAATGCACACAAGGCTGAGGGGAGAGAGTGGGACAATGCGGTTTGTTTGGGGTTTGTCAAGGGTCTGTGCGGAGGACGTGGGACAGGAGGGTTGGTTTGGGACTGACACAGCACAGTGGGGAGAAAGTGGGACAGTGGGATTAGTTTGGGTACTGAGACAGGGCTGTGGTGAGAGAGTGGGACAGTGGGATTAGTTTGAGAACTGACACAGGGGTGTGGGGAGAGAGTGGGAAAGTGGGATTAGTTTTGGGACTGACACAGGACTGTGGTGAGAGAGTGGGACAGTGGGATTAGTTTGGAGACGGACACAGGGCTATGGGGAGAGAGTGGGACAGTGGGATTAGTTTTGGGTCTGACACAGGTCTGTGGGGAGAGAGTGGGGCATTGGGATTAGTTTGGGGACTGACACAGGGCTGTGGGGAGAGGGTGAGACGGTGGGATTAGTTTGGGGACTGACACAGGGCTGTGGTGAGAGTGTGTGACAGAGGGATTAGTTTGGGGACTGACACAGGGCTGTGGGGAGAGAGTGGGACAGTGGGATTAGTTTGGGGAGTTACACAGGAATGTGGGGACAGATTGGGACGGTGGGATAAGTTTGGGAATGCACACAGGGCTGAGGGGAGAGAGTGGGACAGTGTGATTAGTTTGGGGACTGACACAGGGCTGTGGGGAGAGAGTGGGACAGTGGGATTAGTTTGGGGAGTTACACAGGAATGTGGGGAGAGAGTGGGACAGTGGGATTAGTTTGGTGAGTTACACAGGAATGTGGGGACAGAGTGGGACGGTGGGATAAGTTTGGGAATGCACACAGGGCTGAGGGGAGAGAGTGGGACAATGCGGTTTGTTTGGGGATTGTCAAGGGTCTGTGGGGAGGACGTGGGACAGGAGGGTTGGTTTGGGACTGACACAGCACAGTGGGGAGAAAGTGGGACAGTGGGATTAGTTCGGCGACTGACACAGGGCTGTGGGGAGGGAGTGGGAAAGTGGGATTAGTTTGGGGACTGACACAGGGTTGTGGGAAGGAAGTGGGACAGTGTGATTAGTTTGGGCAATGAGACAGGGCTGTGGTGAGAGAGTGGGACAGTGGGATTAGTTTGAGAACTGACACAGGGGTGTGGGGAGAGAGTGGGAAAGTGGGATTAGTTTTGGGACTGACACAGGACTGTGGTGGGAGAGTGGGACAGTGGGATTAGTTTTGGGTCGGACACAGGTCTGTGGGGAGAGAGTGGGGCATTGGGATTAGTTTGGGGACTGACACAGGACTGTGGGGAGAGAGTGGGACAGTGGGATTAGTTTGGGGACTGACACAGGACTGTGGTGAGAGAGTGGGACAGTGGGATTAGTTTGGGGACAGACACAGGGCTGTTGGGAGAGAGTGGGACAGTGGGATTAGTTTGGGGACTGACACAGTACTGTGGTGAGAGAGTTGGACAGTGGGATTAGTTTTGGGACTGACACAGGGCTGTTGGGAGAGAGTGGGACAGTGGGATTAGATTGGGGACTGACACGGGACTGTGGTGAGAGAGTGGGACAGTGTGATTAGATTTGGGACTGACACAGGGCTCTGGGGAGAGGGTGAGACGGTGGGATTAGTTTGGGGACTGTCACAGGGCTGTGGTGAGAGTGTGTGACAGAGGGATTAGTTTATGGGCTGACACAGGGCTGTGGGGAGAGAGTGGGACAGTGGGATTAGTTTGGGAACTGACACAGGGCTGTGGGGAGGAGCTGGGACAGTGGGATTAGTTTGGGGACTGACACAGGACTGTGGTGACAGTGTGGGACAGTGGGATTAGTTTGGGGACTGACACAGGACTGTGATGAGAGAGTGGGACAGTGGGATTAGTTTGGGGACTGACACGGGACTGTTAGGAGAGTGTGGGACAGTGGGATTAGTTTGGGGACTGACACAGGACTGTGGTGAGAGAGTGGGACAGTGGGATTAGTTTGGGGACTGACACAGGGCTGTTGGGAGAGAGTGGGACAGTGGGATTAGTTTGGGGACTGACACAGGACTGTGGTGAGGGAGTTGGACAGTGGGATTAGTTTTGGGACTGACACAGGAATGTTCTGAGAGAGTGGGACAGTGGGATTAGTTTGGGGACAGACACAGGACTGTGGTGAGAGAGTGGGACAGTGGGATTAGTTTTGGGACTGACACAGGGCTGTGGGGAGAGGTTGAGACGGAGGGATTAGTTTGGAGACTCACACAGGGCTGTGCTGAAAGTGTGGGACAGTGGGATTAGTTTATGGGCTGACACAGGGCTGTGGGGAGAAAGTGGGAGAGTGGGATTAGTTTGGGAACTGACACAGGACTGTGGGGAGAGAGTGGGACAGTGGGATTAGTTTTGGGACTGACACAGTTCTGTGGGGAGAGAGTGGGACAGTGGAATTAGTTTAGGGACTGACACAGGACTGTGGGGAGAGAGTGGGACAGTGGGATTAGTTTGGGAATGCACACAGGGCTGAGGGGAGAGAGTGGGACAATGCGGTTTGTTTTGGGATTGTCAAGGGTCTGTGGGGAGGACGTGGGACAGCAGGGTTGGTTTGGGACTGACACAGCACAGTGGGGAGAAATTGGGACAGTGGGATTAGTTTGGCGACTGACACAGGGCTGTGGGGAGAGAGTTGGACAGTGGGATTAGTTTGGCGACTGACACAAGGCTGTGGGGAGAGAGTGGGACAGTGGGATTAGTTTGGCGACTGACACAGGGCTGTGGGGAGAAAGTGGGACAGTGGGATTAGTTTGGCGACTGACACAGCACAGTGGGGAGAAAGTGGGACAGTGGGATTAGTTTGGGGACTGACACAGGGTTGTGGGGAGGAAGTGGGACAGTGTGATTAGTTTGGGCACTGAGACAGGGCTGTGGTAAGAGAGTGGGACAGTGGGATTAGTTTTTTGGCTGACACAGGGCTGTGGGGAGAGTGTGGGACCAAGGGATTACCTTGGGGACTAACACAGGTCTGTGGGGAGAGAGTTGTACAGTGGGATTAGTTTGGGGACTTACACAGGGCTGTGGGGAGGAGCTGGGACAGTGGGATTAGTTTGGGGACTGACACAGGACTGTGGTGAGAGAGTGGGACTGTGGGATTAGTTTGGGGACTGACACAGGGCTGTGGGGAGAGAGTGGGACAGTGGGATTAGTTTGGGGACTGACACAGGGCTGTTGGGAGAGAGTGGGACAGTGCGATTAGTTTGGGGACTGACACAGGACTGTGGTGAGAGAGTTGGACAGTGGGATTAGTTTTGGGACTGACAAAGGGCTGATGGGAGAGAGTGGGACAGTGGGATTAGTTTGGGGACAGACACAGGACTGTGGTGAGAGAGTGGGACAGTGGGATTAGTTTTAGGACTGACACAGGGCTGTGGGGAGAGGGTGAGACGGTGGGATTAGTTTGGGGACTGACACAGGGCTGTGGTGAGAGTGTGGGACAGTGGGATTAGTTTGGGGACTGACACAGGGCTGTGGGGAGAGAGTGGGACTGGGATTAGTTTGGGAACTGACACAGGGCTGTGGGGAGAAAGTGGGACAGTGGGATTAGTTTGGGGAGTGACACAGGGCTGTGGTGAGAGTGTGGGACAGTGGGATTAGTTTGGGAACTGACACAGGGCTGTCGGGAGAAAGTGGGACAGTGGGATTAGTTTGGGGACTGACACAGGGCTGTGGTGACAGTGTGGGACAGTGGGATTAGTTTGGGGACTGACACAGGTCTGTGGGGAGAAAGTGGGACAGTGGGATTAGTTTGGGAACTGACACAGGGCTGTGGGGAGAAAGTGGGACAGTGGGATTAGTTTGGGGAGTGACACAGGTCTGTGGGGAGAGAGTGGGACAGTGGGATTAGTTTGGGGACTGACACCGGTCTGTGCGGTGAGAGTGGCACAGTGGGATTAGTTTGGGAACTGACACAGGGCTGTGGGGAGGAGCTGGGTCTGTGGGATTAGTTTGGGGACTGACACAGGACTGTGGTGAGAGTGTGGGACAGTGGGATTAGTTTGGGGACTGACACAGGACTCTGGTGAGAGAGTGGGACAGTGTGATTAGTTTGGGGACTGACACAGGACTGTGGTGAGAGAGTGGGACAGTGGGATTACTTTGGGGACTAACACAGGTCTGTGGGGAGATAGTGGGACAGTGGGATTAGTTTGGGGACTGACCCAGGGTTGTGGGGAGGACCTGGGACTGTGGGATTAGTTTGGGAACTGACACAGGACTGTGGGGAGAGAGTGGGACAGTGGTATTAGTTTTGGGACTGGCACAGGGCTTTGGGGAGGAGGTGGGACAGTGGGATTAGTTTGGGGACTGACACAGGTCTGTGGGGAGAGAGTGGGACAGTGGGATTAGTTTGGGGACTGACACAGGACTGTGCGGTGAGAGTGGGACAGTGGGATTAGTTTGGGAACTGACACAGGGCTGTGGGGAGGAGCTGGGTCTGTGGGATTAGTTTGGGGACTGACACAGGACTGTGGTGAGAGTGTGGGACAGTGGGATTAGTTTGGGGACTGACACAGGACTCTGGTGAGAGAGTGGGACAGTGTGATTAGTTTGGGGACTGACACAGGACTGTGGTGAGAGAGTGGGACAGTGGGATTAGTTTGGGGACTGACACAGGACGGTGGTGAGAGAGTTGGACAGTGGGATTAGTTTTGGGACTGACAAAGGGCTGATGGGAGAGAGTGGAACAGTGGGATTAGTTTGGGGACAGACACAGGACTGTGGTGAGAGAGTGGGACAGTGGGATTAGTTTTAGGACTGACACAGGGCTGTGGGGAGAGGGTGAGACGGTGGGATTAGTTTGGGGACTGACACAGGGCTGTGGGGAGAAAGTGGGACAATGGGATTAGTTTGGGAACTGACACAGGACTGTGGGGAGAGAGTGGGACAGTGGGATTAGTTTTGGGACTGACACAGGGCTGTGGGGAGAGGGTGAGACGGTGGGATTAGTTTGGGGACTGAAAGAGGGCTGTGGTTAGAGTGTGTGACAGAGGGATTAGTTTATGGGCTGACACAGGGCTGTGGGGAGAGAGTGGGGCAGTGGGATTAGTTTTGGGACTGACACAGGGCTGTGGGGAGAGAGTGGGACAGTGGGATTAGTTTGGTGAGTTACACAGGAATGTGGGGACAGAGTGGGACGGTGGGATAAGTTTGGGAATGCACACAGGGCTGAGGGGAGAGAGAGGGACAATGCGGTTTGTTTGGGGTTTGTCAAGGGTCTGTGGGGAGGACGTGGGACAGGAGGGTTGGTTTGGGACTGACACAGCACAGTGGGGAGAAAGTGGGACAGTGGGATTAGTTTGGGGACAGACACAGGACTGTGGTGAGAGAGTGGGACAGTGGGATTAGTTTTAGGACTGACACAGGGCTGTGGGGAGAGGGTGAGACGGTGGGATTAGTTTGGGGACTGACACAGGGCTGTGGGGAGAAAGTGGGACAGTGGGATTAGTTTGGGAACTGACACAGGACGGTGGGGAGAGATTGGGACAGTGGGATTAGTTTTGGGACTGACACAGGGCTGTGGGGAGAGGGTGAGACGGTGGGATTAGTTTGGGGACTGAAAGAGGGCTGTGGTTAGAGTGTGTGACAGAGGGATTAGTTTATGGGCTGACACAGGGCTGTGGGGAGAGAGTGGGGCAGTGGGATTAGTTTGGGGACTGACACAGGGCTGTGGGGAGAGAGTGGGACAGTGGGATTAGTTTGGTGAGTTACACAGGAATGTGGGGACAGAGTGGGACGGTGGGATAAGTTTGGGAATGCACACAGGGCTGAGGGGAGAGAGAGGGACAATGCGGTTTGTTTGGGGTTTGTCAAGGGTCTGTGGGGAGGACGTGGGACAGGAGGGTTGGTTTGGGACTGACACAGCACGGTGGGGAGAAAGTGCGACAGTGTGATTAGTTTGGGCACTGAGACAGGGCTGTGGTGAGAGAGTGGGACAGTGGGATTAGTTTGGGGACAGACACAGGACTGTGGTGAGAGAGTGGGACAGTGGGATTAGTTTTAGGACTGACACAGGGCTGTGGGGAGAGGGTGAGACGGTGGGATTAGTTTGGGGACTGACACAGGGCTGTGGTGAGAGTGTGGGACAGTGGGATTAGTTTGGGGACTGACACAGGGCTGTGGGGAGAAAGTGGGACAGTGGGATTAGTTTGGGAACTGACACAGGACTGTGGGGAGAGAGTGGGACAGTGGGATTAGTTTTGGGACTGACACAGGGCTGTGGGGAGAGGGTGAGACGGTGGGATTAGTTTGGGGACTGACAGAGGGCTGTGGTGAGAGTGTGTGACAGAGGGATTAGTTTATGGGCTGACACAGGGCTGTGGGGAGAGAGTGGGGAAGTGGGATTAGTTTGGGGACTGACACAGGGCTGTGGGGAGAGAGTGGGACAGTGGGATTAGTTGGGTGAGTTACACAGGAATGTGGGGACAGAGTGGGACGGTGGGATAAGTTTGGGAATGCACACAAGGCTGAGGGGAGAGAGTGGGACAATGCGGTTTGTTTGGGGTTTGTCAAGGGTCTGTGGGGAGGACGTGGGACAGGAGGGTTGGTTTGGGACTGACACAGCACAGTGGGGAGAAAGTGGGACAGTGGGATAAGTTTGGGTACTGAGACAGGGCTGTGGTGAGAGAGTGGGACAGTGGGATTAGTTTGAGAACTGACACAGGGGTGTGGGGAGAGAGTGGGAAAGTGGGATTAGTTTTGGGACTGACACAGGACTGTGGTGAGAGAGTGGGACAGTGGGATTAGTTTGGGGACTGACACAGGGCTGTGGTGAGAGTGTGTGACAGAGGGATTAGTTTGGGGACTGACACAGGGCTGTGGGGAGAGAGTGGGACAGTGGGATTAGTTTGGGGAGTTACACAGGAATGTGGGGACAGAGTGGGACGGTGGGATAAGTTTGGGAATGCACACAGGGCTGAGGGGAGAGAGTGGGACAGTGGGATTAGTTTGGGGACTGACACAGGGCTGTGGGGAGAGAGTGGGACAGTGGGATTAGTTTGGGGAGTTACACAGGAATGTGGGGACAGAGTGGGACGGTGGGATAAGTTTGGGAATGCACACAGGGCTGAGGGGAGAGAGTGGGACAATGCGGTTTGTTTGGGGATTGTCAAGGGTCTGTGGGGAGGACGTGGGACAGGAGGGTTGGTTTGGGACTGACACAGCACAGTGGGGAGAAAGTGGGACAGTGGGATTAGTTTGGTGACTGACACAGGGCTGTGGGGAGGGAGTGGGAAAGTGGGATTAGTTTGGGGACTGACACAGGGTTGTGGGGAGGAAGTGGGACAGTGTGATTAGTTTGGGCACTGAGACAGGGCTGTGGTGAGAGAGTGGGACAGTGGGATTAGTTTGAGAACTGACACAGGGGTGTGGGGAGAGAGTGGGAAAGTGTGATTAGATTTGGGACTGACACAGGACTGTGGTGGGAGAGTGGGACAGTGTGATTAGTTTGGAGACTGACACAGGGCTGTGGGGAGAGAGTGGGACAGTGGGATTAGTTTTGTGTCTGACACAGGTCTGTGGGGAGAGAGTGGGGCATTGGGATTACTTTGGGGACTGACACAGGACTGTGGGGAGAGAGTGGGACAGTGGGATTAGTTTGGGGACTGACAAAGGACTGTGGTGAGAGAGTTGGACAGTGGGATTAGTTTTGGGACTGACACAGGGCTGTTGGGAGAGAGTGGGACAGTGGGATTAGATTGGGGACTGACACGGGACTGTGGTGAGAGAGTGGGACAGTGGGATGAGTTTGGGGACTGACACAGGTCTGTTGGGAGAGAGTGGGACAGTGGGATTAGATTGGGGACTGACACGGGACTGTGGTGAGAGAGTGGGACAGTGTGATTAGATTTGGGACTGACACAGGGCTCTGGGGAGAGGGTGAGACGGTGGGATTAGTTTGGGGACTGTCACAGGGCTGTGGTGAGAGTGTGTGACAGAGGGATTAGTTTATGGGCTGACACAGGGCTGTGGGGAGAGAGTGGGACAGTGGGATTAGTTTGGGAACTGACACAGGGCTGTGGGGAGGAGCTGGGACAGTGGGATTAGTTTGGGGACTGACACAGGACTGTGGTGACAGTGTGGGACAGTGGGATTAGTTTGGGGACTGACACAGGACTGTGATGAGAGAGTGGGACAGTGGGATTAGTTTGGGGACTGACACAGGACTGTTGGGAGAGTGTGGGACAGTGGGATTAGTTTGGGGACTGACACAGGACTGTGGTGAGAGAGTGGGACAGTGGGATTAGTTTGGGGACTGACACAGGGCTGTTGGGAGAGAGTGGGACAGTGGGATTAGTTTGGGGACTGACACAGGACTGTGGTGAGGGAGTTGGACAGTGGGATTAGTTTTGGGACTGACACAGGGCTGTTCTGAGAGAGTGGGACAGTGGGATTAGTTTGGGGACAGACACAGGACTGTGGTGAGAGAGTGGGACAGTGGGATTAGTTTTGGGACTGACACAGGGCTGTGGGGAGAGGTTGAGACGGAGGGATTAGTTTGGGGACTCACACAGGGCTGAGGGGAGAGAGTGGGACAGTGGGATTAGTTTGGGGACTGACACAGGGCTGTGGGGAGAGAGTGGGACAGTGGGATTAGTTTGGGGAGTTACACAGGAATGTGGGGACAGAGTGGGACGGTGGGATAAGTTTGGGAATGCACACAGGGCTGAGGGGAGAGAGTGGGACAATGCGGTTTGTTTGGGGATTGTCAAGGGTCTGTGGGGAGGACGTGGGACAGGAGGGTTGGTTTGGGACTGACACAGCACAGTGGGGAGAAAGTGGGACAGTGGGATTAGTTTGGCGACTGACACAGGGCTGTGGGGAGGGAGTGGGAAAGTGGGATTAGTTTTGTGTCTGACACAGGTCTGTGGGGAGAGAGTGGGGCATTGGGATTACTTTGGGGACTGACACAGGACTGTGGGGAGAGAGTGGGACAGTGGGATTAGTTTGGGGACTGACAAAGGACTGTGGTGAGAGAGTTGGACAGTGGGATTAGTTTTGGGACTGACACAGGGCTGTTGGGAGAGAGTGGGACAGTGGGATTAGATTGGGGACTGACACGGGACTGTGGTGAGAGAGTGGGACAGTGGGATGAGTTTGGGGACTGACACAGGTCTGTTGGGAGAGAGTGGGACAGTGGGATTAGATTGGGGACTGACACGGGACTGTGGTGAGAGAGTGGGACAGTGTGATTAGATTTGGGACTGACACAGGGCTCTGGGGAGAGGGTGAGACGGTGGGATTAGTTTGGGGACTGTCACAGGGCTGTGGTGAGAGTGTGTGACAGAGGGATTAGTTTATGGGCTGACACAGGGCTGTGGGGAGAGAGTGGGACAGTGGGATTAGTTTGGGAACTGACACTGGTCTGTGGGGAGAGAGTGGGAAAGTGGGATTAGTTTGGGGACTGACACAGGACTGTCGGGAGAGAGTGGGACAGTGGGATTAGTTTGGGGACTGACATAGGGCTGTGGGGAGAGAGTGGGAAAGTGGGATTAGTTTTGGGACTGACACAGGACTGTGGTGAGAGAGTGGGACAGTGGGATTAGTTTTGGGTCTGACACAGGACTGTGGTGAGAGAGTGGGACAGTGGGATTAGTTTTGGGTCTGACACAGGTCTGTGGGGAGAGAGTGGGTCATTGGGATTAGTTTGGGGACTGACACAGGACTGTGGGGAGAGAGTGGGACAGTGGCACTAGTTTGGGGACTGACACAGGACTGTGCTGAGAGAGTTAGACAGTGGGATTAGTTTGGGGACTGACACAGGGCTGTGGGGAGAGAGTGGGACAGTGGGATTAGTTTGGGGACTGACACAGGACTGTGGGGAGAGAGTGGGACAGTGGGATTAGTTCGGGGACTGACACAGGTCTGTGGGGAGAGAGTGGGACAGTGGCATTAGTTTGGGGACTGACACAGGACTGTGGGGAGAGAGTGGGACAGTGGCACTAGTTTGGGGACTGACACAGGACTGTGGTGAGAGAGTGGGACAGTGGGATTAGTTTGGGGACTGACACAGGGCAGTTGGGAGAGAGTGGGACAGTGGAATTAGTTTGGGGACTGACACAGGACTGTGCTGACAGAGTTAGACAGTGGGATTAGTTTTGGGACTGACACAGGGCTGTGGGGAGAGAGTTGGACAGTGGGATTAGTTTTGGGACTGACACAGGACTGTGGTGAGAGAGTGGGACAGTGGGATTAGATTGGGGACTGACACAGGGCTCTGGGGAGAGGGTGAGACGGTGGGATTAGTTTGGGGACTGACACAGGACTGTGGTGAGAGAGTGGGACAGTGGGATTAGTTTTGGGACTGACACAGGTCTGTGGGGAGAGGGTGAGACGGTGGGATTAGTTTGGGGACTGACACAGGGCTGTGGTGAGAGTGTGTGACAGAGGGATTAGTTTTTTGGCTGACACAGGGCTGTGGGGAGAGAGTGGGACAGTGGGATTAGTTTGGGAACTGACACAGGGCTGTGGGTAAGAGCTGGGACAGTGGGATTAGTTTGGGGACTGACACAGGACTGTGGTGACAGTGTGGGACAGTGGGATTAGTTTGGGGACTGACACAGGACTGTGATGAGAGAGTGGGACAGTGGGATTAGCTTGGGGACTAACACAGGTCTGTGGGGAGAGAGTTGTACAGTGGGATTAGTTTGGGGACTTACACAGGGCTGTGGGGAGGAGCTGGGACAGTGGGATTAGTTTGGGGACTGACACAGGACTGTGGTGAGAGAGTGGGACAGTGGGATTAGTTTGGGGACTGACACAGGGCTGTTGGGAGAGAGTGGGACAGTGGGATTAGTTTGGGGACTGACACAGGACTGTGGTGAGAGAGTTGGACAGTGGGAT
The DNA here is from genome assembly GCF_048418815.1 of Hemitrygon akajei. Classification (NCBI taxonomy): domain Eukaryota; kingdom Metazoa; phylum Chordata; class Chondrichthyes; order Myliobatiformes; family Dasyatidae; genus Hemitrygon; species Hemitrygon akajei. The sequence continues at coordinate 44,907,069 of NC_133151.1, forward strand.
TAGTTTTGGGACTGACAAAGGGCTGATGGGAGAGAGTGGGACAGTGGGATTAGTTTGGGGACAGACACAGGACTGTGGTGAGAGAGTGGGACAGTGGGATTAGTTTTAGGACTGACACAGGGCTGTGGGGAGAGGGTGAGACGGTGGGATTAGTTTGGGGACTGACACAGGGCTGTGGTGAGAGTGTGGGACAGTGGGATTAGTTTGGGGACTGACACAGGGCTGTGGGGAGAAAGTGGGACAGTGGGATTAGTTTGGGGACTGACACAGGTCTGTGGGGAGAGAGTGGGACAGTGGGATTAGTTTGGGGACTGACACCGGACTGTGCGGTGAGAGTGGGACAGTGGGATTAGTTTGGGAACTGACACAGGGCTGTGGGGAGGAGCTGGGTCTGTGGGATTAGTTTGGGGACTGACACAGGACTGTGGTGAGAGTGTGGGACAGTGGGATTAGTTTGGGGACTGACACAGGACTCTGGTGAGAGAGTGGGACAGTGTGATTAGTTTGGGGACTGACACAGGACTGTGGTGAGAGAGTGGGACAGTGGTATTAGTTTGGGGACTAACACAGGTCTGTGGGGAGATTGTGGGACAGTGGGATTAGTTTGGGGACTGACCCAGGGTTGTGGGGAGGACCTGGGACTGTGGGATTAGTTTGGGAACTGACACAGGACTGTGGGGAGAGAGTGGGACAGTGGTATTAGTTTTGGGACTGGCACAGGGCTTTGGGGAGGAGGTGGGACAGTGGGATTAGTTTGGGGACTGACACAGGTCTGTGGGGAGAGAGTGGGACAGTGGGAATAGTTTGGGGACTGACACAGGACTGTGCGGTGAGAGTGGGACAGTGGGATTAGTTTGGGAACTGACACAGGGCTGTGGGGAGGAGCTGGGTCTGTGGGATTAGTTTTAGGACTGACACAGGACTGTGGTGAGAGTGTGGGACAGTGGGATTAGTTTGGGGACTGACACAGGACTCTGGTGAGAGAGTGGGACAGTGTGATTAGTTTGGGGACTGACACAGGACTGTGGTGAGAGAGTGGGACAGTGGGATTAGTTTGGGGACTGACACAGGACGGTGGTGAGAGAGTTGGACAGTGGGATTAGTTTTGGGACTGACAAAGGGCTGATGGGAGAGAGTGGAACAGTGGGATTAGTTTGGGGACAGACACAGGACTGTGGTGAGAGAGTGGGACAGTGGGATTAGTTTTAGGACTGACACAGGGCTGTGGGGAGAGGGTGAGACGGTGGGATTAGTTTGGGGACTGACACAGGGCTGTGGTGAGAGTGTGGGACAGTGGGATTAGTTTGGGGACTGACACAGGGCTGTGGGGAGAAAGTGGGACAGTGGGATTAGTTTGGGAACTGCCACAGGACTGTGGGGAGAGAGTGGGACAGTGGGATTAGTTTTGGGACTGACACAGGGCTGTGGGGAGAGGGTGAGACGGTGGGATTAGTTTGGGGACTGACAGAGGGCTGTGGTGAGAGTGTGTGACAGAGGGATTAGTTTATGGGCTGACACAGGGCTGTGGGGAGAGAGTGGGGAAGTGGGATTAGTTTGGGGACTGACACAGGGCTGTGGGGAGAGAGTGGGTCAGTGGGATTAGTTGGGTGAGTTACACAGGAATGTGGGGACAGAGTGGGACGGTGGGATAAGTTTGGGAATGCACACAAGGCTGAGGGGAGAGAGTGGGACAATGCGGTTTGTTTGGGGTTTGTCAAGGGTCTGTGGGGAGGACGTGGGACAGGAGGGTTGGTTTGGGACTGACACAGCACAGTGGGGAGAAAGTGGGACAGTGGGATTAGTTTGGGTACTGAGACAGGGCTGTGGTGAGAGAGTGGGACAGTGGGATTAGTTTGAGAACTGACACAGGGCTGTGGGGAGAGAGTGGGAAAGTGGGATTAGTTTTGGGACTGACACAGGACTGTGGTGAGAGAGTGGGACAGTGGGATTAGTTTGGAGACTGACACAGGGCTATGGGGAGAGAGTGGGACAGTGGGATTAGTTTTGGGTCTGACACAGGTCTCTGGGGAGAGAGTGGGGCATTGGGATTAGTTTGGGGACTGACACAGGGCTGTGGGGAGAGGGTGAGACGGTGGGATTAGTTTGGGGACTGACACAGGGCTGTGGTGAGAGTGTGTGACAGAGGGATTAGTTTGGGGACTGACACAGGGCTGTGGGGAGGGAGTGGGACAGTGGGATTAGTTTGGGGAGTTACACAGGAATGTGGGGACAGAGTGGGACGGTGGGATAAGTTTGGGAATGCACACAGGGCTGAGGGGAGAGAGTGGGACAGTGGGATTAATTTGGGGACTGACACAGGGCTGTGGGGAGAGAGTGGGACAGTGTGATTAGTTTGGGGAGTTCCACAGGAATGTGGGGACAGAGTGGGACGGTGGGATAAGTTTGGGAATGCACACAGGGCTGAGGGGAGAGAGTGGGACAATGCGGTTTGTTTGGGGATTGTCAAGGGTCTGTGGGGAGGACGTGGGACAGGAGGGTTGGTTTGGGACTGACACAGCACAGTGGGGAGAAAGTGGGACAGTGGGATTAGTTTGGCGACTGACACAGGGCTGTGGGGAGGGAGTGGGAAAGTGGGATTAGTTTGGGGACTGACACAGGGTTGTGGGGAGGAAGTGGGACAGTGTGATTAGTTTGGGCACTGAGACAGGGCTGTGTTGAGAGAGTGGGACAGTGGGATTAGTTTGAGAACTGACACAGGGGTGTGGGGAGAGAGTGGGAAAGTGTGATTAGTTTTGGGACTGACACAGGACTGTGGTGGGAGAGTGGGACAGTGGGATTAGTTTGGAGACTGACACAGGGCTGTGGGGAGAGAGTGGGACAGTGGGATTAGTTTTGTGTCTGACACAGGTCTGTGGGGAGAGAGTGGGGCATTGGGATTAGTTTGGGGACTGACACAGGACTGTGGGGAGAGAGTGGGACAGTGGGATTAGTTTGGGGACTGACACAGGACTGTGGTGAGAGAGTGGGACAGTGGGATTAGTTTGGGGACTGACACAGGGCTGTTGGGAGAGAGTGGGACAGTGGGATTAGTTTGGGGACTGACACAGTACTGTGGTGAGAGAGTTGGACAGTGGGATTAGTTTGGGGACTGACACAGGGCTGTTGGGAGAGAGTGGGACAGTGGGATTAGATTGGGGACTGACACGGGACTGTGGTGAGAGAGTGGGACAGTGTGATTAGATTTGGGACTGACACAGGGCTCTGGGGAGAGGGTGAGACGGTGGGATTAGTTTGCGGACTGTCACACGGCTGTGGTGAGAGTGTGTGACAGAGGGATTAGTTTATGGGCTGACACAGGGCTGTGGGGAGAGAGTGGGACAGTGGGATTAGTTTGGGAACTGACACAGGGCTGTGGGGAGGAGCTGGGACAGTGGGATTAGTTTGGGGACTGACACAGGACTGTGGTGACAGTGTGGGACAGTGGGATTAGTTTGGGGACTAACACAGGACTGTGATGAGAGAGTGGGACAGTGGGATTAGTTTGGGGACTGACACGGGACTGTTGGGAGAGTGTGGGACAGTGGGATTAGTTTGGGGACTGACACAGGACTGTGGTGAGAGAGTGGGACAGTGGGATTAGTTTGGGGACAGACACAGGACTGTGGTGAGAGAGTGGGACAGTGGGATTAGTTTTAGGACTGACACAGGGCTGTGGGGAGAGGGTGAGACGGTGGGATTAGTTTGGGGACTGACACAGGGCTGTGGTGAGAGTGTGGGACAGTGGGATTAGTTTGGGGACTGACACAGGGCTGTGGGGAGAAAGTGGGACAGTGGGATTAGTTTGGGAACTGACACAGGACTGTGGGGAGAGAGTGGGACAGTGGGATTAGTTTTGGGACTGACACAGGGCTGTGGGGAGAGGGTGAGACGGTGGGATTAGTTTGGGGACTGACAGAGGGCTGTAGTGAGAGTGTGTGACAGAGGGATTAGTTTATGGGCTGACACAGGGCTGTGGGGAGAGAGTGGGGAAGTGGGATTAGTTTGGGGACTGACACAGGGCTGTGGGGAGAGAGTGGGTCTGTGGGATTAGTTGGGTGAGTTACACAGGAATGTGGGGACAGAGTGGGACGGTGGGATAAGTTTGGGAATGCACACAAGGCTGAGGGGAGAGAGTGGGACAATGCGGTTTGTTTGGGGTTTGTCAAGGGTCTGTGGGGAGGACGTGGGACAGGAGGGTTGGTTTGGGACTGACACAGCACAGTGGGGAGAAAGTGGGACAGTGGGATTAGTTTGGGTACTGAGACAGGGCTGTGGTGAGAGAGTGGGACAGTGGGATTAGTTTGAGAACTGACACAGGGGTGTGGGGAGAGAGTGGGAAAGTGGGATTAGTTTTGGGACTGACACAGGACTGTGGTGAGAGAGTGGGACAGTGGGATTAGTTTGGAGACTGACACAGGGCTATGGGGAGAGAGTGGGACAGTGGGATTAGTTTTGGGTCTGACACAGGTCTCTGGGGAGAGAGTGGGGCATTGGGATTAGTTTGGGGACTGACACAGGGCTGTGGGGAGAGGGTGAGACGGTGGGATTAGTTTGGGGACTGACACAGGGCTGTGGTGAGAGTGTGAGACACAGGGATTAGTTTGGGGACTGACACAGGGCTGTGGGGAGAGAGTGGGACAGTGGGATTAGTTTGGGGAGTTACACAGGAATGTGAGGACAGAGTGGGACGGTGGGATAAGTTTGGGAATGCACACAGGGCTGAGGGGAGAGAGTGGGACAGTGGGATTAGTTTGGGGACTGACACAGGGCTGTGGGGAGAGAGTGGGACAGTGGGATTAGTTTGGGGAGTTCCACAGGAATGTGGGGACAGAGTGGGACGGTGGGATAAGTTTGGGAATGCACACAGGGCTGAGGGGAGAGAGTGGGACAATGCGGTTTGTTTGGGGATTGTCAAGGGTCTGTGGGGAGGACGTGGGACAGGAGGGTTGGTTTGGGACTGACACAGCACAGTGGGGAGAAAGTGGGACAGTGGGATTAGTTTGGCGACTGACACAGGGCTGTGGGGAGGGAGTGGGAAAGTGGGATTAGTTTGGGGACTGACACAGGGTTGTGGGGAGGAAGTGGGACAGTGTGATTAGTTTGGGCACTGAGACAGGGCTGTGGTGAGAGAGTGGGACAGTGGGATTAGTTTGAGAACTGACACAGGGGTGTGGGGAGAGAGTGGGAAAGTGTGATTAGTTTTGGGACTGACACAGGACTGTGGTGGGAGAGTGGGACAGTGGGATTAGTTTGGAGACTGACACAGGGCTGTGGGGAGAGAGTGGGACAGTGGGATTAGTTTTGTGTCTGACACAGGTCTGTGGGGAGAGAGTGGGGCATTGGGATTAGTTTGGGGACTGACACAGGACTGTGGGGAGAGAGTGGGACAGTGGGATTAGTTTGGGGACTGACACAGGACTGTGGTGAGAGAGTGGGACAGTGGGATTAGTTTGGGGACTGACACAGGGCTGTTGGGAGAGAGTGGGACAGTGGGATTAGTTTGGGGACTGACACAGTACTGTGGTGAGAGAGTTGGACAGTGGGATTAGTTTGGGGACTGACACAGGGCTGTTGGGAGAGAGTGAGACAGTGGGATTAGATTGGGGACTGACACGGGACTGTGGTGAGAGAGTGGGACAGTGTGATTAGATTTGGGACTGACACAGGGCTCTGGGGAGAGGATGAGACGGTGGGATTAGTTTGCGGACTGTCACACGGCTGTGGTGAGAGTGTGTGACAGAGGGATTAGTTTATGGGCTGACACAGGGCTGTGGGGAGAGAGTGGGACAGTGGGAATAGTTTGGGGACTGACACAGGACTGTGCGGTGAGAGTGGGACAGTGGGATTAGTTTGGGAACTGACACAGGGCTGTGGGGAGGAGCTGGGTCTGTGGGATTAGTTTTAGGACTGACACAGGACTGTGGTGAGAGTGTGGGACAGTGGGATTAGTTTGGGGACTGACACAGGACTCTGGTGAGAGAGTGGGACAGTGTGATTAGTTTGGGGACTGACACAGGACTGTGGTGAGAGAGTGGGACAGTGGGATTAGTTTGGGGACTGACACAGGACGGTGGTGAGAGAGTGTGACAGTGGGATTAGTTTGGGGACTGACACAGGACTGTGGTGAGAGAGTGGGACAGTGGGATTAGTTTTGGGACTGACAAAGGGCTGATGGGAGAGAGTGGAACAGTGGGATTAGTTTGGGGACAGACACAGGACTGTGGTGAGAGAGTGGGACAGTGGGATTAGTTTTAGGACTGACACAGGGCTGTGGGGAGAGGGTGAGACGGTGGGATTAGTTTGGGGACTGACACAGGGCTGTGGTGAGAGTGTGGGACAGTGGGATTAGTTTGGGGACTGACACAGGGCTGTGGGGAGAAAGTGGGACAGTGGGATTAGTTTGGGAACTGCCACAGGACTGTGGGGAGAGAGTGGGACAGTGGGATTAGTTTTGGGACTGACACAGGGCTGTGGGGAGAGGGTGAGACGGTGGGATTAGTTTGGGGACTGACAGAGGGCTGTGGTGAGAGTGTGTGACAGAGGGATTAGTTTATGGGCTGACACAGGGCTGTGGGGAGAGAGTGGGGAAGTGGGATTAGTTTGGGGACTGACACAGGGCTGTGGGGAGAGAGTGGGTCAGTGGGATTAGTTGGGTGAGTTACACAGGAATGTGGGGACAGAGTGGGACGGTGGGATAAGTTTGGGAATGCACACAAGGCTGAGGGGAGAGAGTGGGACAATGCGGTTTGTTTGGGGTTTGTCAAGGGTCTGTGGGGAGGACGTGGGACAGGAGGGTTGGTTTGGGACTGACACAGCACAGTGGGGAGAAAGTGGGACAGTGGGATTAGTTTGGGTACTGAGACAGGGCTGTGGTGAGAGAGTGGGACAGTGGGATTAGTTTGAGAACTGACACAGGGCTGTGGGGAGAGAGTGGGAAAGTGGGATTAGTTTTGGGACTGACACAGGACTGTGGTGAGAGAGTGGGACAGTGGGATTAGTTTGGAGACTGACACAGGGCTATGGGGAGAGAGTGGGACAGTGGGATTAGTTTTGGGTCTGACACAGGTCTCTGGGGAGAGAGTGGGGCATTGGGATTAGTTTGGGGACTGACACAGGGCTGTGGGGAGAGGGTGAGACGGTGGGATTAGTTTGGGGACTGACACAGGGCTGTGGTGAGAGTGTGTGACAGAGGGATTAGTTTGGGGACTGACACAGGGCTGTGGGGAGGGAGTGGGACAGTGGGATTAGTTTGGGGAGTTACACAGGAATGTGGGGACAGAGTGGGACGGTGGGATAAGTTTGGGAATGCACACAGGGCTGAGGGGAGAGAGTGGGACAGTGGGATTAATTTGGGGACTGACACAGGGCTGTGGGGAGAGAGTGGGACAGTGTGATTAGTTTGGGGAGTTCCACAGGAATGTGGGGACAGAGTGGGACGGTGGGATAAGTTTGGGAATGCACACAGGGCTGAGGGGAGAGAGTGGGACAATGCGGTTTGTTTGGGGATTGTCAAGGGTCTGTGGGGAGGACGTGGGACAGGAGGGTTGGTTTGGGACTGACACAGCACAGTGGGGAGAAAGTGGGACAGTCGGATTAGTTTGGCGACTGACACAGGGCTGTGGGGAGGGAGTGGGAAAGTGGGATTAGTTTGGGGACTGACACAGGGTTGTGGGGAGGAAGTGGGACAGTGTGATTAGTTTGGGCACTGAGACAGGGCTGTGTTGAGAGAGTGGGACAGTGGGATTAGTTTGAGAACTGACACAGGGGTGTGGGGAGAGAGTGGGAAAGTGTGATTAGTTTTGGGACTGACACAGGACTGTGGTGGGAGAGTGGGACAGTGGGATTAGTTTGGAGACTGACACAGGGCTGTGGGGAGAGAGTGGGACAGTGGGATTAGTTTTGTGTCTGACACAGGTCTGTGGGGAGAGAGTGGGGCATTGGGATTAGTTTGGGGACTGACACAGGACTGTGGGGAGAGAGTGGGACAGTGGGATTAGTTTGGGGACTGACACAGGACTGTGGTGAGAGAGTGGGACAGTGGGATTAGTTTGGGGACTGACACAGGGCTGTTGGGAGAGAGTGGGACAGTGGGATTAGTTTGGGGACTGACACAGTACTGTGGTGAGAGAGTTGGACAGTGGGATTAGTTTGGGGACTGACACAGGGCTGTTGGGAGAGAGTGGGACAGTGGGATTAGATTGGGGACTGACACGGGACTGTGGTGAGAGAGTGGGACAGTGTGATTAGATTTGGGACTGACACAGGGCTCTGGGGAGAGGGTGAGACGGTGGGATTAGTTTGCGGACTGTCACACGGCTGTGGTGAGAGTGTGTGACAGAGGGATTAGTTTATGGGCTGACACAGGGCTGTGGGGAGAGAGTGGGACAGTGGGATTAGTTTGGGAACTGACACAGGGCTGTGGGGAGGAGCTGGGACAGTGGGATTAGTTTGGGGACTGACACAGGACTGTGGTGACAGTGTGGGACAGTGGGATTAGTTTGGGGACTAACACAGGACTGTGATGAGAGAGTGGGACAGTGGGATTAGTTTGGGGACTGACACGGGACTGTTGGGAGAGTGTGGGACAGTGGGATTAGTTTGGGGACTGACACAGGACTGTGGTGAGAGAGTGGGACAGTGGGATTAGTTTGGGGACAGACACAGGACTGTGGTGAGAGAGTGGGACAGTGGGATTAGTTTTAGGACTGACACAGGGCTGTGGGGAGAGGGTGAGACGGTGGGATTAGTTTGGGGACTGACACAGGGCTGTGGTGAGAGTGTGGGACAGTGGGATTAGTTTGGGGACTGACACAGGGCTGTGGGGAGAAAGTGGGACAGTGGGATTAGTTTGGGAACTGACACAGGACTGTGGGGAGAGAGTGGGACAGTGGGATTAGTTTTGGGACTGACACAGGGCTGTGGGGAGAGGGTGAGATGGTGGGATTAGTTTGGGGACTGACAGAGGGCTGTGGTGAGAGTGTGTGACAGAGGGATTAGTTTATGGGCTGACACAGGGCTGTGGGGAGAGAGTGGGGAAGTGGGATTAGTTTGGGGACTGACACAGGGCTGTGGGGAGAGAGTGGGTCAGTGGGATTAGTTGGGTGAGTTACACAGGAATGTGGGGACAGAGTGGGACGGTGGGATAAGTTTGGGAATGCACACAAGGCTGAGGGGAGAGAGTGGGACAATGCGGTTTGTTTGGGGTTTGTCAAGGGTCTGTGGGGAGGACGTGGGACAGGAGGGTTGGTTTGGGACTGACACAGCACAGTGGGGAGAAAGTGGGACAGTGGGATTAGTTTGGGTACTGAGACAGGGCTGTGGTGAGAGAGTGGGACAGTGGGATTAGTTTGAGAACTGACACAGGGGTGTGGGGAGAGAGTGGGAAAGTGGGATTAGTTTTGGGACTGACACAGGACTGTGGTGAGAGAGTGGGACAGTGGGATTAGTTTGGAGACTGACACAGGGCTATGGGGAGAGAGTGGGACAGTGGGATTAGTTTTGGGTCTGACACAGGTCTCTGGGGAGAGAGTGGGGCATTGGGATTAGTTTGGGGACTGACACAGGGCTGTGGGGAGAGGGTGAGACGGTGGGATTAGTTTGGGGACTGACACAGGGCTGTGGTGAGAGTGTGTGACACAGGGCTTAGTTTGGGGACTGACACAGGGCTGTGGGGAGAGAGTGGGACAGTGGGATTAGTTTGGGGAGTTACACAGGAATGTGGGGACAGAGTGGGACGGTGGGATAAGTTTGGGAATGCACACAGGGCTGAGGGGAGAGAGTGGGACAGTGGGATTAGTTTGGGGACTGACACAGGGCTGTGGGGAGAGAGTGGGACAGTGGGATTAGTTTGGGGAGTTCCACAGGAATGTGGGGACAGAGTGGGACGGTGGGATAAGTTTGGGAATGCACACAGGGCTGAGGGGAGAGAGTGGGACAATGCGGTTTGTTTGGGGATTGTCAAGGGTCTGTGGGGAGGACGTGGGACAGGAGGGTTGGTTTGGGACTGACACAGCACAGTGGGGAGAAAGTGGGACAGTGGGATTAGTTTGGCGACTGACACAGGGCTGTGGGGAGGGAGTGGGAAAGTGGGATTAGTTTGGGGACTGACACAGGGTTGTGGGGAGGAAGTGGGACAGTGTGATTAGTTTGGGCACTGAGACAGGGCTGTGGTGAGAGAGTGGGACAGTGGGATTAGTTTGAGAACTGACACAGGGGTGTGGGGAGAGAGTGGGAAAGTGTGATTAGTTTTGGGACTGACACAGGACTGTGGTGGGAGAGTGGGACAGTGGGATTAGTTTGGAGACTGACACAGGGCTGTGGGGAGAGAGTGGGACAGTGGGATTAGTTTTGTGTCTGACACAGGTCTGTGGGGAGAGAGTGGGGCATTGGGATTAGTTTGGGGACTGACACAGGACTGTGGGGAGAGAGTGGGACAGTGGGATTAGTTTGGGGACTGACACAGGACTGTGGTGAGAGAGTGGGACAGTGGGATTAGTTTGGGGACTGACACAGGGCTGTTGGGAGAGAGTGGGACAGTGGGATTAGTTTGGGGACTGACACAGTACTGTGGTGAGAGAGTTGGACAGTGGGATTAGTTTGGGGACTGACACAGGGCTGTTGGGAGAGAGTGAGACAGTGGGATTAGATTGGGGACTGACACGGGACTGTGGTGAGAGAGTGGGACAGTGTGATTAGATTTGGGACTGACACAGGGCTCTGGGGAGAGGATGAGACGGTGGGATTAGTTTGCGGACTGTCACACGGCTGTGGTGAGAGTGTGTGACAGAGGGATTAGTTTATGGGCTGACACAGGGCTGTGGGGAGAGAGTGGGACAGTGGGAATAGTTTGGGGACTGACACAGGACTGTGCGGTGAGAGTGGGACAGTGGGATTAGTTTGGGAACTGACACAGGGCTGTGGGGAGGAGCTGGGTCTGTGGGATTAGTTTTAGGACTGACACAGGACTGTGGTGAGAGTGTGGGACAGTGGGATTAGTTTGGGGACTGACACAGGACTCTGGTGAGAGAGTGGGACAGTGTGATTAGTTTGGGGACTGACACAGGACTGTGGTGAGAGAGTGGGACAGTGGGATTAGTTTGGGGACTGACACAGGACGGTGGTGAGAGAGTGTGACAGTGGGATTAGTTTGGGGACTGACACAGGACTGTGGTGAGAGAGTGGGACAGTGGGATTAGTTTTGGGACTGACAAAGGGCTGATGGGAGAGAGTGGAACAGTGGGATTAGTTTGGGGACAGACACAGGACTGTGGTGAGAGAGTGGGACAGTGGGATTAGTTTTAGGACTGACACAGGGCTGTGGGGAGAGGGTGAGACGGTGGGATTAGTTTGGGGACTGACACAGGGCTGTGGTGAGAGTGTGGGACAGTGGGATTAGTTTGGGGACTGACACAGGGCTGTGGGGAGAAAGTGGGACAGTGGGATTAGTTTGGGAACTGCCACAGGACTGTGGGGAGAGAGTGGGACAGTGGGATTAGTTTTGGGACTGACACAGGGCTGTGGGGAGAGGGTGAGACGGTGGGATTAGTTTGGGGACTGACAGAGGGCTGTGGTGAGAGTGTGTGACAGAGGGATTAGTTTATGGGCTGACACAGGGCTGTGGGGAGAGAGTGGGGAAGTGGGATTAGTTTGGGGACTGACACAGGGCTGTGGGGAGAGAGTGGGTCAGTGGGATTAGTTGGGTGAGTTACACAGGAATGTGGGGACAGAGTGGGACGGTGGGATAAGTTTGGGAATGCACACAAGGCTGAGGGGAGAGAGTGGGACAATGCGGTTTGTTTGGGGTTTGTCAAGGGTCTGTGGGGAGGACGTGGGACAGGAGGGTTGGTTTGGGACTGACACAGCACAGTGGGGAGAAAGTGGGACAGTGGGATTAGTTTGGGTACTGAGACAGGGCTTTGGTGAGAGAGTGGGACAGTGGGATTAGTTTGAGAACTGACACAGGGCTGTGGGGAGAGAGTGGGAAAGTGGGATTAGTTTTGGGACTGACACAGGACTGTGGTGAGAGAGTGGGACAGTGGGATTAGTTTGGAGACTGACACAGGGCTATGGGGAGAGAGTGGGACAGTGGGATTAGTTTTGGGTCTGACACAGGTCTCTGGGGAGAGAGTGGGGCATTGGGATTAGTTTGGGGACTGACACAGGGCTGTGGGGAGAGGGTGAGACGGTGGGATTAGTTTGGGGACTGACACAGGGCTGTGGTGAGAGTGTGTGACAGAGGGATTAGTTTGGGGACTGACACAGGGCTGTGGGGAGGGAGTGGGACAGTGGGATTAGTTTGGGGAGTTACACAGGAATGTGGGGACAGAGTGGGACGGTGGGATAAGTTTGGGAATGCACACAGGGCTGAGGGGAGAGAGTGGGACAGTGGGATTAATTTGGGGACTGACACAGGGCTGTGGGGAGAGAGTGGGACAGTGTGATTAGTTTGGGGAGTTCCACAGGAATGTGGGGACAGAGTGGGACGGTGGGATAAGTTTGGGAATGCACACAGGGCTGAGGGGAGAGAGTGGGACAATGCGGTTTGTTTGGGGATTGTCAAGGGTCTGTGGGGAGGACGTGGGACAGGAGGGTTGGTTTGGGACTGACACAGCACAGTGGGGAGAAAGTGGGACAGTGGGATTAGTTTGGCGACTGACACAGGGCTGTGGGGAGGGAGTGGGAAAGTGGGATTAGTTTGGGGACTGACACAGGGTTGTGGGGAGGAAGTGGGACAGTGTGATTAGTTTGGGCACTGAGACAGGGCTGTGTTGAGAGAGTGGGACAGTGGGATTAGTTTGAGAACTGACACAGGGGTGTGGGGAGAGAGTGGGAAAGTGTGATTAGTTTTGGGACTGACACAGGACTGTGGTGGGAGAGTGGGACAGTGGGATTAGTTTGGAGACTGACACAGGGCTGTGGGGAGAGAGTGGGACAGTGGGATTAGTTTTGTGTCTGACACAGGTCTGTGGGGAGAGAGTGGGGCATTGGGATTAGTTTGGGGACTGACACAGGACTGTGGGGAGAGAGTGGGACAGTGGGATTAGTTTGGGGACTGACACAGGACTGTGGTGAGAGAGTGGGACAGTGGGATTAGTTTGGGGACTGACACAGGGCTGTTGGGAGAGAGTGGGACAGTGGGATTAGTTTGGGGACTGACACAGTACTGTGGTGAGAGAGTTGGACAGTGGGATTAGTTTGGGGACTGACACAGGGCTGTTGGGAGAGAGTGGGACAGTGGGATTAGATTGGGGACTGACACGGGACTGTGGTGAGAGAGTGGGACAGTGTGATTAGATTTGGGACTGACACAGGGCTCTGGGGAGAGGGTGAGACGGTGGGATTAGTTTGCGGACTGTCACACGGCTGTGGTGAGAGTGTGTGACAGAGGGATTAGTTTATGGGCTGACACAGGGCTGTGGGGAGAGAGTGGGACAGTGGGATTAGTTTGGGAACTGACACAGGGCTGTGGGGAGGAGCTGGGACAGTGGGATTAGTTTGGGGACTGACACAGGACTGTGGTGACAGTGTGGGACAGTGGGATTAGTTTGGGGACTAACACAGGACTGTGATGAGAGAGTGGGACAGTGGGATTAGTTTGGGGACTGACACGGGACTGTTGGGAGAGTGTGGGACAGTGGGATTAGTTTGGGGACTGACACAGGACTGTGGTGAGAGAGTGGGACAGTGGGATTAGTTTGGGGACAGACACAGGACTGTGGTGAGAGAGTGGGACAGTGGGATTAGTTTTAGGACTGACACAGGGCTGTGGGGAGAGGGTGAGACGGTGGGATTAGTTTGGGGACTGACACAGGGCTGTGGTGAGAGTGTGGGACAGTGGGATTAGTTTGGGGACTGACACAGGGCTGTGGGGAGAAAGTGGGACAGTGGGATTAGTTTGGGAACTGACACAGGACTGTGGGGAGAGAGTGGGACAGTGGGATTAGTTTTGGGACTGACACAGGGCTGTGGGGAGAGGGTGAGACGGTGGGATTAGTTTGGGGACTGACAGAGGGCTGTGGTGAGAGTGTGTGACAGAGGGATTAGTTTATGGGCTGACACAGGGCTGTGGGGAGAGAGTGGGGAAGTGGGATTAGTTTGGGGACTGACACAGGGCTGTGGGGAGAGAGTGGGTCAGTGGGATTAGTTGGGTGAGTTACACAGGAATGTGGGGACAGAGTGGGACGGTGGGATAAGTTTGGGAATGCACACAAGGCTGAGGGGAGAGAGTGGGACAATGCGGTTTGTTTGGGGTTTGTCAAGGGTCTGTGGGGAGGACGTGGGACAGGAGGGTTGGTTTGGGACTGACACAGCACAGTGGGGAGAAAGTGGGACAGTGGGATTAGTTTGGGTACTGAGACAGGGCTGTGGTGAGAGAGTGGGACAGTGGGATTAGTTTGAGAACTGACACAGGGGTGTGGGGAGAGAGTGGGAAAGTGGGATTAGTTTTGGGACTGACACAGGACTGTGGTGAGAGAGTGGGACAGTGGGATTAGTTTGGAGACTGACACAGGGCTATGGGGAGAGAGTGGGACAGTGGGATTAGTTTTGGGTCTGACACAGGTCTCTGGGGAGAGAGTGGGGCATTGGGATTAGTTTGGGGACTGACACAGGGCTGTGGGGAGAGGGTGAGACGGTGGGATTAGTTTGGGGACTGACACAGGGCTGTGGTGAGAGTGTGTGACACAGGGCTTAGTTTGGGGACTGACACAGGGCTGTGGGGAGAGAGTGGGACAGTGGGATTAGTTTGGGGAGTTACACAGGAATGTGGGGACAGAGTGGGACGGTGGGATAAGTTTGGGAATGCACACAGGGCTGAGGGGAGAGAGTGGGACAGTGGGATTAGTTTGGGGACTGACACAGGGCTGTGGGGAGAGAGTGGGACAGTGGGATTAGTTTGGGGAGTTCCACAGGAATGTGGGGACAGAGTGGGACGGTGGGATAAGTTTGGGAATGCACACAGGGCTGAGGGGAGAGAGTGGGACAATGCGGTTTGTTTGGGGATTGTCAAGGGTCTGTGGGGAGGACGTGGGACAGGAGGGTTGGTTTGGGACTGACACAGCACAGTGGGGAGAAAGTGGGACAGTGGGATTAGTTTGGCGACTGACACAGGGCTGTGGGGAGGGAGTGGGAAAGTGGGATTAGTTTGGGGACTGACACAGGGTTGTGGGGAGGAAGTGGGACAGTGTGATTAGTTTGGGCACTGAGACAGGGCTGTGGTGAGAGAGTGGGACAGTGGGATTAGTTTGAGAACTGACACAGGGGTGTGGGGAGAGAGTGGGAAAGTGTGATTAGTTTTGGGACTGACACAGGACTGTGGTGGGAGAGTGGGACAGTGGGATTAGTTTGGAGACTGACACAGGGCTGTGGGGAGAGAGTGGGACAGTGGGATTAGTTTTGTGTCTGACACAGGTCTGTGGGGAGAGAGTGGGGCATTGGGATTAGTTTGGGGACTGACACAGGACTGTGGGGAGAGAGTGGGACAGTGGGATTAGTTTGGGGACTGACACAGGACTGTGGTGAGAGAGTGGGACAGTGGGATTAGTTTGGGGACTGACACAGGGCTGTTGGGAGAGAGTGGGACAGTGGGATTAGTTTGGGGACTGACACAGTACTGTGGTGAGAGAGTTGGACAGTGGGATTAGTTTGGGGACTGACACAGGGCTGTTGGGAGAGAGTGAGACAGTGGGATTAGATTGGGGACTGACACGGGACTGTGGTGAGAGAGTGGGACAGTGTGATTAGATTTGGGACTGACACAGGGCTCTGGGGAGAGGATGAGACGGTGGGATTAGTTTGCGGACTGTCACACGGCTGTGGTGAGAGTGTGTGACAGAGGGATTAGTTTATGGGCTGACACAGGGCTGTGGGGAGAGAGTGGGACAGTGGGATTAGTTTGGGAACTGACACAGGGCTGTGGGGAGGAGCTGGGACAGTGGGATTAGTTTGGGGACTGACACAGGACTGTGGTGACAGTGTGGGACAGTGGGATTAGTTTGGGGACTAACACAGGACTGTGATGAGAGAGTGGGACAGTGGGATTAGTTTGGGGACTGACACGGGACTGTTGGGAGAGTGTGGGACAGTGGGATTAGTTTGGGGACTGACACAGGACTGTGGTGAGAGAGTGGGACAGTGGGATTAGTTTGGGGACAGACACAGGACTGTGGTGAGAGAGTGGGACAGTGGGATTAGTTTTAGGACTGACACGGCTGTGGGGAGAGGGTGAGACGGTGGGATTAGTTTGGGGACTGACACAGGGCTGCGGTGAGAGTGTGGGACAGTGGGATTAGTTTGGGGACTGACACAGGGCTGTGGGGAGAAAGTGGGACAGTGGGATTAGTTTGGGAACTGACACAGGACTGTGGGGAGAGGGTGAGACGGTGGGATTAGTTTGGGGACTGACAGAGGGCTGTGGTGAGAGTGTGTGACAGAGGGATTAGTTTATGGGCTGACACAGGGCTGTGGGGAGAGAGTGGGGAAGTGGGATTAGTTTGGGGACTGACACAGGGCTGTGGGGAGAGAGTGGGTCAGTGGGATTAGTTGGGTGAGTTACACAGGAATGTGGGGACAGAGTGGGACGGTGGGATAAGTTTGGGAATGCACACAAGGCTGAGGGGAGAGAGTGGGACAATGCGGTTTGTTTGGGGTTTGTCAAGGGTCTGTGGGGAGGACGTGGGACAGGAGGGTTGGTTTGGGACTGACACAGCACAGTGGGGAGAAAGTGGGACAGTGGGATTAGTTTGGGTACTGAGACAGGGCTGTGGTGAGAGAGTGGGACAGTGGGATTAGTTTGAGAACTGACACAGGGGTGTGGGGAGAGAGTGGGAAAGTGGGATTAGTTTTGGGACTGACACAGGACTGTGGTGAGAGAGTGGGACAGTGGGATTAGTTTGGAGACTGACACAGGGCTATGGGGAGAGAGTGGGACAGTGGGATTAGTTTTGGGTCTGACACAGGTCTCTGGGGAGAGAGTGGGGCATTGGGATTAGTTTGGGGACTGACACAGGGCTGTGGGGAGAGGGTGAGACGGTGGGATTAGTTTGGGGACTGACACAGGGCTGTGGTGAGAGTGTGTGACAGAGGGATTAGTTTGGGGACTGACACAGGGCTGTGGGGAGAGAGTGGGACAGTGGGATTAGTTTGGGGAGTTACACAGGAATGTGGGGACAGAGTGGGACGGTGGGATAAGTTTGGGAATGCACACAGGGCTGAGGGGAGAGAGTGGGACAGTGGGATTAGTTTGGGGACTGACACAGGGCTGTGGGGAGAGAGTGGGACAGTGGGATTAGTTTGGGGAGTTCCACAGGAATGTGGGGACAGAGTGGGACGGTGGGATAAGTTTGGGAATGCACACAGGGCTGAGGGGAGAGAGTGGGACAATGCGGTTTGTTTGGGGATTGTCAAGGGTCTGTGGGGAGGACGTGGGACAGGAGGGTTGGTTTGGGACTGACACAGCACAGTGGGGAGAAAGTGGGACAGTGGGATTAGTATGGCGACTGACACAGGGCTGTGGGGAGGGAGTGGGAAAGTGGGATTAGTTTGGGGACTGACACAGGGTTGTGGGGAGGAAGTGGGACAGTGTGATTAGTTTGGGCACTGAGACAGGGCTGAGGTGAGAGAGTGGGACAGTGGGATTAGTTTGAGAACTGACACAGGGGTGTGGGGAGAGAGTGGGAAAGTGTGATTAGTTTTGGGACTGACACAGGAATGTGGTGGGAGAGTGGGACAGTGGGATTAGTTTGGAGACTGACACGGCTGTGGGGAGAGAGTGGGACAGTGGGATTAGTTTTGTGTCTGACACAGGTCTGTGGGGAGAGAGTGGGGCATTGGGATCAGTTTGGGGACTGACACTGGACTGTGGGGAGAGAGTGGGACAGTGGGATTAGTTGGGGACTGTCACAGGACTGTGGTGAGAGAGTGGGACAGTGGGATTAGTTTGGGGACTGACACAGGGCTGTTGGGAGAGAGTGGGACAGTGGGATTAGATTGGGGACTGACACGGGACTGTGGTGAGAGAGTGGGACAGTGTGATTAGATTTGGGACTGACACAGGGCTCTGGGGAGAGGGTGAGACGGTGGGATTAGTTTGCGGACTGTCACACGGCTGTGGTGAGAGTGTGTGACAGAGGGATTAGTTTATGGGCTGACACAGGGCTGTGGGGAGAGAGTGGGACAGTGGGATTAGTTTGGGAACTGACACAGGGCTGTGGGGAGGAGCTGGGACAGTGGGATTAGTTTGGGGACTGACACAGGACTGTGGTGACAGTGTGGGACAGTGGGATTAGTTTGGGGACTAACACAGGACTGTGATGAGAGAGTGGGACAGTGGGATTAGTTTGGGGACTGACACGGGACTGTTGGGAGAGTGTGGGACAGTGGGATTAGTTTGGGGACTGACACAGGACTGTGGTGAGAGAGTGGGACAGTGGGATTAGTTTGGGGACTGACACAGGGCTGTTGGGAGAGAGTGGGACAGTGGGATTAGTTTGGGGACTGACACAGGACTGTGGTGAGGGAGTTGGACAGTGGGATTAGTTTTGGGACTGACACAGGGCTGTTCTGAGAGAGTGGGACAGTGGGATTAGTTTGGGGACAGACACAGGACTGTGGTGAGAGAGTGGGACAGTGGGATTAGTTTTGGGACTGACACAGGGCTGTGGGGAGAGGTTGAGACGGAGGGATTAGTTTGGGGACTCACACAGGGCTGTGGTGAAAGTGTGGGACAGTGGGATTAGTTTATGGGCTGACACAGGGCTGTGGGGAGAAAGTGGGAGAGTGGGATTAGTTTGGGAACTGACACAGGACTGTGGGGAGAGAGTGGGACAGTGGGATTAGTTTTGGGACTGACACAGTTCTGTGGGGAGAGAGTGGGACAGTGGAATTAGTTTAGGGACTGACACAGGACTGTGGGGAGAGAGTGGGACAGTGGGATTAGTTTGGGAATGCACACAGGGCTGAGGGGAGAGAGTGGGACAGTGGGATTAGTTTGGGGACTGACACAGGACTGTGGTGAGAGAGTTGGACAGTGGGATTAGTTTTGGGACTGACAAAGGGCTGATGGGAGAGAGTGGGACAGTGGGATTAGTTTGGGGACAGACACAGGACTGTGGTGAGAGAGTGGGACAGTGGGATTAGTTTTAGGACTGACAGGGCTGTGGGGAGAGGGTGAGACGGTGGAATTAGTTTGGGGACTGACACAGGGCTGTGGTGAGAGTGTGGGACAGTGGGATTAGTTTGGGGACTGACACAGGGCTGTGGGGAGAAAGTGGGACAGTGGGATTAGTTTGGGAACTGACACAGGACTGTGGGGAGAGAGTGGGACAGTGGGATTAGTTTTGGGTCTGATACAGGGCTGTGGGGAGAGGGTGAGACGGTGGGATTAGTTTCGGGACTGAAAGAGGGCTGTGGTGAGAGTGTGTGACAGAGGGATTAGTTTATGGGCTGACACAGGGCTGTGGGGAGAGAGTGGGGCAGTGGGATTAGTTTGGGGACTGACACAGGGCTGTGGGGAGAGAGTGGGACAGTGGGATTAGTTTGGTGAGTTACACAGGAATGTGGGGACAGAGTGGGACGGTGGGATAAGTTTGGGAATGCACACAGGGCTGAGGGGAGAGAGAGGGACAATGCGGTTTGTTTGGGGTTTGTCAAGGGTCTGTGGGGAGGACGTGGGACAGTGGGATTAGTTTGGGGACTGACCCAGGGTTGTGGGGAGGAGCTGGGACAGTGGGATTAGTTTGGGAACTGACACAGGACTGTGGGGAGAGAGTGGGACAGTGGTATTAGTTTTGGGACTGGCACAGGGCTGTGGGGAGGAGGTGGAACAGTGCGATTAGTTTGGGGACTGACACAGGTCTGTGGGGAGAGAGTGGGACAGTGGGATTAGTTTGGGGACTGACACAGGACTGTGCGGTGAGAGTGGGACAGTGGGATTAGTTTGGGAACTGACACAGGGCTGTGGGGAGGAGCTGGGACTGTGGGATTAGTTTGGGGACTGACACAGGACTGTGGTGAGAGTGTGGGACAGTGGGATTAGTTTGGGGACTGACACAGGACTCTGGTGAGAGAGTGGGACAGTGTGATTAGTTTGGGGACTGACACAGGACTGTGGTGAGAGAGTGGGACAGTGGGATTAGTTTGGGGACTGACACAGGGCTGTTGGGAGAGAGTGGGACAGTGGGATTAGTTTGGGGACTGACACAGGACTGTAGTGAGAGAGTTGGACAGTGGGATTAGTTTTGGGACTGACAAAGGGCTGTTGGGAGAGAGTGGGACAGTTGGATTAGTTTGGTGACAGACACAGGACTGTGGTGAGAGAGTGGGACAGTGGGATTAGTTTTAGGACTGACACAGGGCTGTGGTGAGAGTGTGGGACAGTGGGATTAGTTTGGGGACTGACACAGGGCTGTGGGGAGAGAGTGGGACAGTGGGATTCGTTTGGGGAGTTACACAGGAATGTGGGGACAGAGTGGGATGGTGGGATAAGTTTGGGAATGCACACAGGGCTGAGGGGAGAGAGTGGGACAATGCGGTTTGTTTGGGGATTGTCAAGGGTCTGTGGGGAGGACGTGGGACAGGAGGGTTGGTTTGGGACTGACACAGCACAGTGGGGAGAAAGTGGGACAGTGTGATTAGTTTGGGTACTGAGACGGCTGTGGTGAGAGAGTGGGACAGTGGGATTAGTTTGAGAACTGACACAGGGGTGTGGGGAGAGAGTGGTAATGTGGGATTAGTTTTGGGACTGACACAGGACTGTGGTGAGAGAGTGGGACAGTGGGATTAGTTTGGAGACTGACACAGGGCTGTGGGGAGAGAGTGGGACAGTGGGATTAGTTTTGGGTCTGACACAGGTCTGTGGGGAGAGAGTGGGGCATTGGGATTAGTTTGGGGACTGACACAGGGCTGTGGGGAGAGGGTGAGATGGTGGGATTAGTTTGGGGACTGACAGAGGGCTGTGGTGAGAGTGTGTGACAGAGGGATTAGTTTATGGGCTGACACAGGGCTGTGGGGAGAGAGTGGGGCAGTGGGATTAGTTTGGGGACTGACACAGGGCTGTGGGGAGAGAGTGGGACAGTGGGATTAGTTTACGGAGTTACACAGGAATGTGGGGACAGAGTGGGACGGTGGGATAAGTTTGGGAATGCACACAGGGCTGAGGGGAGAGAGTGGGACAGTGGGATTATTTTGGGGACTGACACAGGGCTGTGGGGAGAGAGTGGGACAGTGGGATTAGTTTGGGGAGTTACACAGGAATGTGGGGACAGAGTGGGACGGTGGGATAAGTTTGGGAATGCACATAGGGCTGAGGGGAGAGAGTGGGACAATGCGGTTTGTTTGGGGATTGTCAAGGGTCTGTGGGGAGGACGTGGGACAGGAGGGTTGGTTTGGGACTGACACAGCACAGTGGGGAGAAAGTGGGACAGTGGGATTAGTTTGGCGACTGACACAGGGCTGTGGGGAGAGAGTGGGACAGTGGGATTAGTTTGAGAACTGACACAGGGGTGTGGGGAGAGAGTGGGAAAGTGGGATTAGTTTTGGGACTGACACAGGACTGTGGTGAGAGAGTGGGACAGTGGGATTAGTTTGGAGACTGACACAGGGCTATGGGGAGAGAGTGGGACAGTGGGATTAGTTTTGGGTCTGACACAGGTCTCTGGGGAGAGAGTGGGGCATTGGGATTAGTTTGGGGACTGACACAGGGCTGTGGGGAGAGGGTGAGACGGTGGGATTAGTTTGGGGACTGACACAGGGCTGTGGTGAGAGTGTGTGACAGAGGGATTAGTTTGGGGACTGACACAGGGCTGTGGGGAGAGAGTGGGACAGTGGGATTAGTTTGGGGAGTTACACAGGAATGTGGGGACAGAGTGGGATGGTGGGATAAGTTTGGGAATGCACACAGGGCTGAGGGGAGAGAGTGGGACAGTGGGATTAGTTTGGGGACTGACACAGGGCTGTGGGGAGAGTGTGGGACAGTGGGATTAGTTTGGGGAGTTCCACAGGAATGTGGGGACAGAGTGGGACGGTGGGATAAGTTTGGGAATGCACACAGGGCTGAGGGGAGAGAGTGGGACAATGCGGTTTGTTTGGGGATTGTCAAGGGTCTGTGGGGAGGACGTGGGACAGGAGGGTTGGTTTGGGACTGACACAGCACAGTGGGGAGAAAGTGGGACAGTGGGATTAGTTTGGCGACTGACACAGGGCTGTGGGGAGGGAGTGGGAAAGTGGGATTAGTTTGGGGACTGACACAGGGTTGTGGGGAGGAAGTGGGACAGTGTGATTAGTTTGGGCACTGAGACAGGGCTGTGGTGAGAGAGTGGGACAGTGGGATTAGTTTGAGAACTGACACAGGGGTGTGGGGAGAGAGTGGGAAAGTGTGATTAGTTTTGGGACTGACACAGGAATGTGGTGGGAGAGTGGGACAGTGGGATTAGTTTGGAGACTGACACGGCTGTGGGGAGAGAGTGGGCCAGTGGGATTAGTTTTGTGTCTGACACAGGTCTGTGGGGAGAGAGTGGGGCATTGGGATTAGTTTGGGGACTGACACAGGACTGTGGGGAGAGAGTGGGACAGTGGGATTAGTTTGGGGACTGTCACAGGACTGTGGTGAGAGAGTGGGACAGTGGGATTAGTTTGGGGACTGACACAGGGCTGTTGGGAGAGAGTGGGACAGTGGGATTAGATTGGGGACTGACACGGGACTGTGGTGAGAGAGTGGGACAGTGTGATTAGATTTGGGACTGACACAGGGCTCTGGGGAGAGGGTGAGACGGTGGGATTAGTTTGCGGACTGTCACACGGCTGTGGTGAGAGTGTGTGACAGAGGGATTAGTTTATGGGCTGACACAGGGCTGTGGGGAGATAGTGGGACAGTGGGATTAGTTTGGGAACTGACACAGGGCTGTGGGGAGGAGCTGGGACAGTGGGATTAGTTTGGGGACTGACACAGGACTGTGGTGACAGTGTGGGACAGTGGGATTAGTTTGGGGACTAACACAGGACTGTGATGAGAGAGTGGGACAGTGGGATTAGTTTGGGGACTGACACGGGACTGTTGGGAGAGTGTGGGACAGTGGGATTAGTTTGGGGACTGACACAGGACTGTGGTGAGAGAGTGGGACAGTGGGATTAGTTTGGGGACTGACACAGGGCTGTTGGGAGAGAGTGGGACAGTGGGATTAGTTTGGGGACTGACACAGGACTGTGGTGAGGGAGTTGGACAGTGGGATTAGTTTTGGGACTGACACAGGGCTGTTCTGAGAGAGTGGGACAGTGGGATTAGTTTGGGGACAGACACAGGACTGTGGTGAGAGAGTGGGACAGTGGGATTAGTTTTGGGACTGACACAGGGCTGTGGGGAGAGGTTGAGACGGAGGGATTAGTTTGGGGACTCACACAGGGCTGTGGTGAAAGTGTGGGACAGTGGGATTAGTTTATGGGCTGACACAGGGCTGTGGGGAGAAAGTGGGAGAGTGGGATTAGTTTGGGAACTGACACAGGACTGTGGGGAGAGAGTGGGACAGTGGGATTAGTTTTGGGACTGACACAGTTCTGTGGGGAGAGAGTGGGACAGTGGAATTAGTTTAGGGACTGACACAGGACTGTGGGGAGAGAGTGGGACAGTGGGATTAGTTTGGGAATGCACACAGGGCTGAGGGGAGAGAGTGGGACAGTGGGATTAGTTTGGGGACTGACACAGGACTGTGGTGAGAGAGTTGGACAGTGGGATTAGTTTTGGGACTGACAAAGGGCTGATGGGAGAGAGTGGGACAGTGGGATTAGTTTGGGGACAGACACAGGACTGTGGTGAGAGAGTGGGACAGTGGGATTAGTTTTAGGACTGACAGGGCTGTGGGGAGAGGGTGAGACGGTGGAATTAGTTTGGGGACTGACACAGGGCTGTGGTGAGAGTGTGGGACAGTGGGATTAGTTTGGGGACTGACACAGGGCTGTGGGGAGAAAGTGGGACAGTGGGATTAGTTTGGGAACTGACACAGGACTGTGGGGAGAGAGTGGGACAGTGGGATTAGTTTTGGGTCTGACACAGGGCTGTGGGGAGAGGGTGAGACGGTGGGATTAGTTTCAGGACTGAAAGAGGGCTGTGGTGAGAGTGTGTGACAGAGGGATTAGTTTATGGGCTGACACAGGGCTGTGGGGAGAGAGTGGGGCAGTGGGATTAGT
This sequence comes from Hemitrygon akajei, assembly GCF_048418815.1. Taxonomy (NCBI): domain Eukaryota; kingdom Metazoa; phylum Chordata; class Chondrichthyes; order Myliobatiformes; family Dasyatidae; genus Hemitrygon; species Hemitrygon akajei. Next base: position 44,931,243 of record NC_133151.1, read on the forward strand.
TTGGGGACTGACACAGGGCTGTGGGGAGAGAGTGGGACAGTGGGATTAGTTTGGTGAGTTACACAGGAATGTGGGGACAGAGTGGGACGGTGGGATAAGTTTGGGAATGCACACAGGGCTGAGGGGAGAGAGAGGGACAATGCGGTTTGTTTGGGGTTTGTCAAGGGTCTGTGGGGAGGACGTGGGACAGTGGGTTTAGTTTGGGGACTGACCCAGGGTTGTGGGGAGGAGCTGGGACAGTGGGATTAGTTTGGGAACTGACACAGGACTGTGGGGAGAGAGTGGGACAGTGGTATTAGTTTTGGGACTGGCACAGGGCTGTGGGGAGGAGGTGGAACAGTGCGATTAGTTTGGGGACTGACACAGGTCTGTGGGGAGAGAGTGGGACAGTGGGATTAGTTTGGGGACTGACACAGGACTGTGCGGTGAGAGTGGGACAGTGGGATTAGTTTGGGAACTGACACAGGGCTGTGGGGAGGAGCTGGGACTGTGGGATTAGTTTGGGGACTGACACAGGACTGTGGTGAGAGTGTGGGACAGTGGGATTAGTTTGGGGACTGACACAGGACTCTGGTGAGAGAGTGGGACAGTGTGATTAGTTTGGGGACTGACACAGGACTGTGGTGAGAGAGTGGGACAGTGGGATTAGTTTGGGGACTGACACAGGGCTGTTGGGAGAGAGTGGGACAGTGGGATTAGTTTGGGGACTGACACAGGACTGTAGTGAGAGAGTTGGACAGTGGGATTAGTTTTGGGACTGACAAAGGGCTGTTGGGAGAGAGTGGGACAGTTGGATTAGTTTGGTGACAGACACAGGACTGTGGTGAGAGTGTGGGACAGTGGGATTAGTTTGGGGACTGACACAGGGCTGTGGGGAGAGAGTGGGACAGTGGGATTCGTTTGGGGAGTTACACAGGAATGTGGGGACAGAGTGGGACGGTGGGATAAGTTTGGGAATGCACACAGGGCTGAGGGGAGAGAGTGGGACAATGCGGTTTGTTTGGGGATTGTCAAGGGTCTGTGGGGAGGACGTGGGACAGGAGGGTTGGTTTGGGACTGACACAGCACAGTGGGGAGAAAGTGGGACAGTGTGATTAGTTTGGGTACTGAGACGGCTGTGGTGAGAGAGTGGGACAGTGGGATTAGTTTGAGAACTGACACAGGGGTGTGGGGAGAGAGTGGTAATGTGGGATTAGTTTTGGGACTGACACAGGACTGTGGTGAGAGAGTGGGACAGTGGGATTAGTTTGGAGACTGACACAGGGCTGTGGGGAGAGAGTGGGACAGTGGGATTAGTTTTGGGTCTGACACAGGTCTGTGGGGAGAGAGTGGGGCATTGGGATTAGTTTGGGGACTGACACAGGGCTGTGGGGAGAGGGTGAGATGGTGGGATTAGTTTGGGGACTGACAGAGGGCTGTGGTGAGAGTGTGTGACAGAGGGATTAGTTTATGGGCTGACACAGGGCTGTGGGGAGAGAGTGGGGCAGTGGGATTAGTTTGGGGACTGACACAGGGCTTTGGGGAGAGAGTGGGACAGTGGGATTAGTTTACGGAGTTACACAGGAATGTGGGGACAGAGTGGGACGGTGGGATAAGTTTGGGAATGCACACAGGGCTGAGGGGAGAGAGTGGGACAGTGGGATTAGTTTGGGGACTGACACAGGGCTGTGGGGAGAGAGTGGGACAGTGGGATTAGTTTGGGGAGTTACACAGGAATGTGGGGACAGAGTGGGACGGTGGGATAAGTTTGGGAATGCACATAGGGCTGAGGGGAGAGAGTGGGACAATGCGGTTTGTTTGGGGATTGTCAAGGGTCTGTGGGGAGGACGTGGGACAGGAGGGTTGGTTTGGGACTGACACAGCACAGTGGGGAGAAAGTGGGACAGTGGGATTAGTTTGGCGACTGACACAGGGCTGTGGGGAGAGAGTGGGAAAGTGGGATTAGTTTACGGAGTTACACAGGAATGTGGGGACAGAGTGGGACGGTGGGATAAGTTTGGGAATGCACACAGGGCTGAGGGGAGAGAGTGGGACAGTGGGATTAGTTTGGGGACTGACACAGGGCTGTGGGGAGAGAGTGGGACAGTGGGATTAGTTTGGGGAGTTACACAGGAATGTGGGGACAGAGTGGGACGGTGGGATAAGTTTGGGAATGCACATAGGGCTGAGGGGAGAGAGTGGGACAATGCGGTTTGTTTGGGGATTGTCAAGGGTCTGTGGGGAGGACGTGGGACAGGAGGGTTGGTTTGGGACTGACACAGCACAGTGGGGAGAAAGTGGGACAGTGGGATTAGTTTGGGGACTGACACAGGGTTGTGGGGAGGAAGTGGGACAGTGTGATTAGTTTGGGCACTGAGACAGGGCTGTGGTGAGAGAGTGGGACAGTGGGATTAGTTTGAGAACTGACACAGGGGTGTGGGGAGAGAGTGGGAAAGTGGGATTAGTTTTGGGACTGACACAGGACTGTGGTGGGAGAGTGGGACAGTGGGATTAGTTTGGAGACTGACACAGGGCTGTGGGGAGAGAGTGGGACAGTGGGATTAGTTTTGGGTCTGACACAGGTCTGTGGGGAGAGAGTGGGACAGTGGGATTAGTTTGGGGACTGACACTGGACTGTGATGAGAGAGTGGGACAGTGGGATTAGTTTGGGGACTGACACAGGACTGTGGGGAGAGAGTGGGACAGTGGGATTAGTTTGGGGACTGACACTGGACTGTGGTGAGAGAGTGGGACAGTGGGATTAGTTTGGGGACTGACACAGGGCTGTTGGGAGAGAGTGGGACAGTGGGATTAGTTTGGGGACTGACACAGTACTGTGGTGAGAGAGTTGGACAGTGGGATTAGTTTTGGGACTGACACTGGGCTGTTGGGAGAGAGTGGGACAGTGGGATTAGATTGGGGACTGACACGGGACTGTGGTGAGAGAGTGGGACAGTGTGATTAGATTTGGGACTGACACAGGGCTCTGGGGAGAGGGTGAGACGGTGGGATTAGTTTGGCGACTGACACAGGGCTGTGTGGAAAGAGTGGGACAGTGGGTTTAGTTTGGGGACTGACACAGGGCTGTGGGGAGAGAGTGGGACAATGGGATTAGTTTGGGGACTGACACAGGGTTGTGGGGAGGAAGTGGGACAGTGTGATTAGTTTGGGTACTGAGACAGGGCTGTGGTGAGCGAGTGGGACAGTGGGATTAGTTTGAGAACTGACACAGGGGTGTGGGGAGAGAGTGGGAAAGTGGGATTAGTTTTGGGACTGACACAGGACTGTGGTGAGAGAGTGGGACAGTGGGATTAGTTTGGAGACTGACACAGGGCTATGGGGAGAGAGTGGGACAGTGGGATTAGTTTTGGGTCTGACACAGGTCTCTGGGGAGAGAGTGGGGCATTGGGATTAGTTTGGGGACTGACACAGGGCTGTGGGGAGAGGGTGAGACGGTGGGATTAGTTTGGGGACTGACACAGGGCTGTGGTGAGAGTGTGTGACAGAGGGATTAGTTTGGGGACTGACACAGGGCTGTGGGGAGAGAGTGGGACAGTGGGATTAGTTTGGGGAGTTACACAGGAATGTGGGGACAGAGTGGGACGGTGGGATAAGTTTGGGAATGCACACAGGGCTGAGGGGAGAGAGTGGGACAGTGGGATTAGTTTGGGGACTGACACAGGGCTGTGGGGAGAGAGTGGGACAGTGGGATTAGTTTGGGGAGTTCCACAGGAATGTGGGGACAGAGTGGGACGGTGGGATAAGTTTGGGAATGCACACAGGGCTGAGGGGAGAGAGTGGGACAATGCGGTTTGTTTGGGGATTGTCAAGGGTCTGTGGTGAGGACGTGGGACAGGAGGGTTGGTTTGGGACTGACACAGCACAGTGGGGAGAAAGTGGGACAGTGGGATTAGTTTGGCGACTGACACAGGGCTGTGGGGAGGGAGTGGGAAAGTGGGATTAGTTTGGGGACTGACACAGGGTTGTGGGGAGGAAGTGGGACAGTGTGATTAGTTTGGGCACTGAGACAGGGCTGTGGTGAGAGAGTGGGACAGTGGGATTAGTTTGAGAACTGACACAGGGGTGTGGGGAGAGAGTGGGAAAGTGTGATTAGTTTTGGGACTGACACAGGAATGTGGTGGGAGAGTGGGACAGTGGGATTAGTTTGGAGACTGACACGGCTGTGGGGAGAGAGTGGGACAGTGGGATTAGTTTTGTGTCTGACACAGGTCTGTGGGGAGAGAGTGGGGCATTGGGATTAGTTTGGGGACTGACACAGGACTGTGGGGAGAGAGTGGGACAGTGGGATTAGTTTGGGGACTGTCACAGGACTGTGGTGAGAGAGTGGGACAGTGGGATTAGTTTGGGGACTGACACAGGGCTGTTGGGAGAGAGTGGGACAGTGGGATTAGATTGGGGACTGACACGGGACTGTGGTGAGAGAGTGGGACAGTGTGATTAGATTTGGGACTGACACAGGGCTCTGGGGAGAGGGTGAGACGGTGGGATTAGTTTGCGGACTGTCACACGGCTGTGGTGAGAGTGTGTGACAGAGGGATTAGTTTGGGGACTCACACAGGGCTGTGGTGAGAGTGTGGGACAGTGGGATTAGTTTATGGGCTGACACAGGGCTGTGGGGAGAAAGTGGGACAGTGGGATTAGTTTGGGAACTGACACAGGACTGTGGGGAGAGAGTGGGACAGTGTCGATTAGTTTTGGGACTGACACAGTTCTGTGGGGAGAGAGTGGGACAGTGGAATTAGTTTAGGGACTGACACAGGACTGTGGGGAGAGAGTGGGACAGTGGGATTAGTTTGGGAACTGACACAGGGCTGTGGGGAGGAGCTGGGACAGTGGGATTAGTTTGGGGACTGACACAGGACTGTGGTGAGAGAGTGGGACAGTGGGATTAGTTTGCGGACTGACACAGGACTGTGGTGAGAGAGTGGGACAGTGGGATTAGTTTGGGGACTGACACAGGTCTGTGGGGAGAGAGTGGGTCAGTCGTATTAGTTCGGGGACAGACACAGGGCTGTGGGGAGAGAATGGGACAGTGGGATTAGTTTGGGGACTGACACAGGACTGTGGGGAGAGAGTGGGACAGTGGCATTAGTTTGGGGACTGACACAGGACTGTGCTGAGAGAGTTAGACAGTGGATTAGTTTGGGGACTGACACAGGGCTGTTGGGAGAGAGTGGGACAGTGGGATTAGTTTGGGGACTAACACAGGACTGTGGTGAGAGAGTGGGACAGTGGGATTAGTTTTGGGACTGACACAGGGCTGTTGGGAGGGAGTGGGACAGTGGGATTAGATTGGGGACTGACACAGGACTGTGGTGAGAGAGTGGGACAGTGGGATTAGTTTTGGGAATGACACAGGGCTGTGGGGAGAGGGTGAGACGGTGGGATTAGTTTGGGGACTGACACAGGACTGTGGTGAGAGAGTGGGACAGTGGGATTAGTTTTGGGAATGACACAGGGCTGTGGGGAGAGGGTGAGACGGTGGGATTAGTTTGGGGACTGACACAGGGCTGTGGTGAGAGTGTGTGACAGAGGGATTAGTTTATGGGCTGACACAGTTCTGTGGGGAGAGAGTGGGACAGTGGAATTAGTTTAGGGACTGACACAGGACTGTGGGGAGAGAGTGGGACAGTGGGATTAGTTTGGGGACTGACACAGGACTGTGGTGAGAGAGTAGGACAGTGGGATTAGTTTGCGGACTGACACAGGAGTGTGGTGAGAGAGTGGGACAGTGGGATTAGTTTGGGGACTGACACAGGTCTGTGGGGAGAGAGTGGGTCAGTCGCATTAGTTCGGGGACAGACACAGGGCTGTGGGGAGAGAGTGGGACAGTGGGATTAGTTTGGGGACTGGCACAGGACTGTGGGGGGAGAGTGGGACAGTGCGATTAGTTTGGGGACTGAGACAGGGCTGTGGTGAGAGAGTGGGACAGTGGGAATAGTTTGGGAACTGACATAGGGCTGTGGGGAGAGAGTGGGAAAGTGGGATTAGTTTTGGGACTGACACAGGACTGTGGTGAGAGAGTGGGACAGTGGGATTAGTTTTGGGTCTGACACAGGTCTGTGGGGAGAGAGAGGGGCATTGGGATTAGTTTGGGGACTGACACAGGACTGTGGGGAGAGAGTGGGACAGTGGCATTAGTTTGGGGACTGACACAGGACTGTAGGGAGAGAGTGGGACAGTGGCATTAGTTTGGGGACTGACACAGGACTGTGCTGAGAGAGTTAGACAGTGGGATTAGTTTGGGGACTGACACAGGGCTGTTGGGAGAGAGTGGGACAGTGGGATTAGTTTTGGGACTGACATAGGACTCTGGGGAGAGAGTGGGACAGTGGGATTAGTTTGGGGACTGACACAGGACTGTGGTGAGAGAGTGGGACAGTCGGATTAGTTTGGGGACTAACACAGGACTGTTGTTAGAGAGTGGGACAGTGGGATTAGTTTGGAAACAGACACAGGGCTGTGGGGAGAGAGTGGGACAGTGGCACTAGTTTGGGGACAGACACAGGTCTGTGGGGACAGAGAGGGAAGTGGGGTTAGTTTGGGGACTGACACAGGTCTTTGGGGAGAGAGTGGGACAGTGTGGTTAGTTTGGGGACTGACACAGGTCTGTGGGAGAGAGTCACTCATTGGGATTAGTTCGGGGACAGACACAGGGCTGTGGGGAGAGAATGGGACAGTGGATTTAGTTTTTGGACTGACACAGGACTGTGGGGGGAGAGTGGGACAGTGGGATTAGTTTCGGGAGTTACACAGGAATGTGGGGACAGAGTGGGACGGTGGGATAAGTTTGGGAATGCACACAGGGCTGAGGGGAGAGAGTGGGACAAAGCGATTTGTTTGGGGATTGTCAATGTTCTGTGGGAAGGACGTGGGACAGGAGGGTTGGTTTGGGACTGACACAGCACAGTGGGGAGAAAGTGGGACAGTGGTAATAGTTTGGCGACTGACACAGGGCTGTGGGGAGAGAGTGGGACAGTGGGATTAGTTTGGGGACTGACACAGGGTTGTGGGGAGGAAGTGGGACAGTGTGATTAGTTTGGGCACTGAGACAGGGCTGTGGTGAGAGAGTGGGACAGTGTGATTAGATTGAGAACTGACACAGGGGTGTGGGGAGAGAGTGGGTAAGTTGGATTAGTTTGGAGACTGACACAGGGCTGTGGGGAGAGAGTGGGACAGTGGGATTAGTTTTGGGTCTGACACAGGACTGTGGGGAGAGAGTGGAACAGTGGGATTAGTTTGGAGACTGACACAGGGCTGTGGGGAGAGAGTGGGACAGTGGGATTAGTTTTGGGTCTGACACAGGACTGTGGGGAGAGAGTGGAACAGTGGGATTAGTTTGGGGACTGACACAGGACTGTGGTGAGAGAGTGGGATAGTGGGATTAGTTTGGGGACTGACACAGTACTGTGGTGAGAGAGTTGGACAGTGGGATTAGTTTTGGGACTGACACAGGGCTGTTGGGAGAGAGTGGGACAGTGGGATTAGATTGGGGACTGACACAGGACTGTGGTGAGAGAGTGGGACAGTGGTATTAGTTTTGGGACTGACACAGGGCTCTGGGGAGAGGGTGAGACGGTGGGATTATTTTGGGGACTGACACAGGGCTGTGGTGAGAGTGTGTGACAGAGGGATTAGTTTATGGGCTGACACAGGGCTGTGGGGAGAGAGTGGGACAGTGGGATTAGTTTGGGAACTGGCACAGGGCTGTGGGGAGGAGCTGGGACAGTGGGATTAGTTAGGGGACTGACATAGGACTCTGGGGAGAGAGTGGGACAGTGGGATTAGTTTGGGGACTGACACAGGACTGTTGGGAGAGTGTGGGACAGAGGGATTAGTTTGGGGACTGACACCGGACTGTGGTGAGAGAGTGGGACAGTGGGATTAGTTTGGGGACTGACACAGGGCTGTTGGGAGAGAGTGGGAGAGTGGGATTAGTTTGGGGACTGACACAGGACTGTGGTGAGGGAGTTGGACAGTGGGATTAGTTTTGGGACTGACACAGGGCTGTTCTGAGAGAGCGGGACAGTGGGATTAGTTTGCGGACTGACACAGGACTGTGGTGAGAGAGTGGGACAGTGGGATTAGTTTGGGGACTGACACAGGACTGTGGTGAGAGAGTGGGACAGTGGGATTAGTTTTGGGACTGACACAGGGCTGTGGGGCGAGGTTGAGACGGAGGGATTAGTTTGGGGACTCACACAGGGCTGTGGTGAGAGTGTGGGACAGTGGGATTAGTTTATGGGCTGACACAGGGCTGTGGGGAGAAAGTGGGACAGTGGGATTAGTTTGGGAACTGACACAGGACTGTGGGGAGAGAGTGGGACAGTGTCGATTAGTTTTGGGACTGACACAGTTCTGTGGGGAGAGAGTGGGACAGTGGAATTAGTTTAGGGACTGACACAGGACTGTGGGGAGAGAGTGGGAGAGTGGGATTAGTTTGGGAACTGACACAGGGCTGTGGGGAGGAGCTGGGACAGTGGGATTAGTTTGGGGACTGACACAGGACTGTGGTGAGAGAGTGGGACAGTGGGATTAGTTTGGGGACTGACACAGGACTGTGGGACAGAGTGGGACAGTGGGATTAGTTTGCGGACTGACACAGGGCTGTGGTGAGAGAGTGGGACAGTGGGATTAGTTTGGGGACTGACACAGGTCTGTGGGGAGAGAGTGGGTCAGTCGCATTAGTTTGGGGACAGACACAGGACTGTGCTGAGAGAGTTAGACAGTGGGATTAGTTTGGAGACTGACACAGGGCTGTGGGGAGAGAGTGGGACAGTGGGATTAGTTTTGGGTCTGACACAGGACTGTGGGGAGAGAGTGGAACAGTGGGATTAGTTTGGGGACTGACACAGGACTGTGGTGAGAGAGTGGGATAGTGGGATTAGTTTGGGGACTGACACAGTACTGTGGTGAGAGAGTTGGACAGTGGGATTAGTTTTGGGACTGACACAGGGCTCTGGGGAGAGGGTGAGACGGTGGGATTATTTTGGGGACTGACACAGGGCTGTGGTGAGAGTGTGTGACAGAGGGATTAGTTTATGGGCTGACACAGGGCTGTGGGGAGAGAGTGGGACAGTGGGATTAGTTTGGGAACTGGCACAGGGCTGTGGGGAGGAGCTGGGACAGTGGGATTAGTTAGGGGACTGACATAGGACTCTGGGGAGAGAGTGGGACAGTGGGATTAGTTTGGGGACTGACACAGGACTGTTGGGAGAGTGTGGGACAGAGGGATTAGTTTGGGGACTGACACCGGACTGTGGTGAGAGAGTGGGACAGTGGGATTAGTTTGGGGACTGACACAGGGCTGTTGGGAGAGAGTGGGAGAGTGGGATTAGTTTGGGGACTGACACAGGACTGTGGTGAGGGAGTTGGACAGTGGGATTAGTTTTGGGACTGACACAGGGCTGTTCTGAGAGAGCGGGACAGTGGGATTAGTTTGCGGACTGACACAGGACTGTGGTGAGAGAGTGGGACAGTGGGATTAGTTTGGGGACTGACACAGGACTGTGGTGAGAGAGTGGGACAGTGGGATTAGTTTTGGGACTGACACAGGGCTGTGGGGCGAGGTTGAGACGGAGGGATTAGTTTGGGGACTCACACAGGGCTGTGGTGAGAGTGTGGGACAGTGGGATTAGTTTATGGGCTGACACAGGGCTGTGGGGAGAAAGTGGGACAGTGGGATTAGTTTGGGAACTGACACAGGACTGTGGGGAGAGAGTGGGACAGTGTCGATTAGTTTTGGGACTGACACAGTTCTGTGGGGAGAGAGTGGGACAGTGGAATTAGTTTAGGGACTGACACAGGACTGTGGGGAGAGAGTGGGAGAGTGGGATTAGTTTGGGAACTGACACAGGGCTGTGGGGAGGAGCTGGGACAGTGGGATTAGTTTGGGGACTGACACAGGACTGTGGTGAGAGAGTGGGACAGTGGGATTAGTTTGGGGACTGACACAGGACTGTGGGACAGAGTGGGACAGTGGGATTAGTTTGCGGACTGACACAGGGCTGTGGTGAGAGAGTGGGACAGTGGGATTAGTTTGGGGACTGACACAGGTCTGTGGGGAGAGAGTGGGTCAGTCGCATTAGTTCGGGGACTGACACAGGGCTGTGGGGAGAGAATGGGACAGTGGGATTAGTTTGGGGACTGACACAGGTCTGTGGGGAGAGAGTGGGTCAGTCGCATTAGTTCGGGGACAGACACAGGACTGTGGGGGGAGAGTGGGACAGTGCGATTAGTTTGGGGACTGACACAGGACTGTGGGGAGAGAGTGGGACAGTGGGATTAGTTTGGGAACTGACACAGGACTGTGGGGGGAGGGTGGGACAGTGCGATTAGTTTGGGGACTGAGACAGGGCTGTGGTGAGAGAGTGGGACAGTGGGAATAGTTTGGGAACTGATATAGGGCTGTTGGGAGAGAGTGGGAAAGTGGGATTAGTTTTGGGACTGACACAGGACTGTGGTGAGAGAGTGGGACAGTGGGATTAGTTTTGGGTCTGACACAGGTCTGTGGGGAGAGAGTGGGGCATTGGGATTAGTTTGGGGACTGACGCAGGACTGTGGGGAGAGAGTGGGACAGTGGGTTTAGTTTGGGGACTGACACAGGACTGTGGGGAGAGAGTGGGACAGTGGGATTAGTTTGGGGACTGACGCAGGACTGTGGGGAGAGAGTGGGACAGTGGCATTAGTTTGGGGACTGACACAGGACTGTAGGGAGAGAGTGGGACAGTGGCATTAGTTTGGGGACAGACACAGGACTGTGCTGAGAGAGTTACACAGTGGGATTAGTTTGGAGACTGACACAGGGCTGTGGGGAGAGAGTGGGACAGTGGGATTAGTTTTGGGTCTGACACAGGACTGTGGGGAGAGAGTGGAACGGTGGGATTAGTTTGGGGACTGACACAGGACTGTGGTGAGAGAGTGGGATAGTGGGATTAGTTTGGGGACTGACACAGTACTGTGGTGAGAGAGTTGGACAGTGGGATTAGTTTTGGGACTGACACAGGGCTCTGGGGAGAGGGTGAGACGGTGGGATTATTTTGGGGACTGACACAGGGCTGTGGTGAGAGTGTGTGACAGAGGGATTAGTTTATGGGCTGACACAGGGCTGTGGGGAGAGAGTGGGACAGTGGGATTAGTTTGGGAACTGGCACAGGGCTGTGGGGAGGAGCTGGGACAGTGGGATTAGTTAGGGGACTGACATAGGACTCTGGGGAGAGAGTGGGACAGTGGGATTAGTTTGGGGACTGACACAGGACTGTTGGGAGAGTGTGGGACAGAGGGATTAGTTTGGGGACTGACACCGGACTGTGGTGAGAGAGTGGGACAGTGGGATTAGTTTGGGGACTGACACAGGGCTGTTGGGAGAGAGTGGGAGAGTGGGATTAGTTTGGGGACTGACACAGGACTGTGGTGAGGGAGTTGGACAGTGGGATTAGTTTTGGGACTGACACAGGGCTGTTCTGAGAGAGCGGGACAGTGGGATTAGTTTGCGGACTGACACAGGACTGTGGTGAGAGAGTGGGACAGTGGGATTAGTTTGGGGACTGACACAGGACTGTGGTGAGAGAGTGGGACAGTGGGATTAGTTTTGGGACTGACACAGGGCTGTGGGGCGAGGTTGAGACGGAGGGATTAGTTTGGGGACTCACACAGGGCTGTGGTGAGAGTGTGGGACAGTGGGATTAGTTTATGGGCTGACACAGGGCTGTGGGGAGAAAGTGGGACAGTGGGATTAGTTTGGGAACTGACACAGGACTGTGGGGAGAGAGTGGGACAGTGTCGATTAGTTTTGGGACTGACACAGTTCTGTGGGGAGAGAGTGGGACAATGGAATTAGTTTAGGGACTGACACAGGACTGTGGGGAGAGAGTGGGAGAGTGGGATTAGTTTGGGAACTGACACAGGGCTGTGGGGAGGAGCTGGGACAGTGGGATTAGTTTGGGGACTGACACAGGACTGTGGTGAGAGAGTGGGACAGTGGGATTAGTTTGCGGACTGACACAGGACTGTGGTGAGAGAGTGGGACAGTGGGATTAGTTTTGGGACTGACACAGGGCTGTGGGGGGAGGGTGGGACAGTGCGATTAGTTTGGGGACTGAGACAGGGCTGTGGTGAGAGAGTGGGACAGTGGGAATAGTTTGGGAACTGATATAGGGCTGTTGGGAGAGAGTGGGAAAGTGGGATTAGTTTTGGGACTGACACAGGACTGTGGTGAGAGAGTGGGACAGTGGGATTAGTTTTGGGTCTGACACAGGTCTGTGGGGAGAGAGTGGGGCATTGGGATTAGTTTGGGGACTGACACAGGACTGTGGGGAGAGAGTGGGACAGTGGCATTAGTTTGGGGACTGACACAGGACTGTAGGGAGAGAGTGGGACAGTGGCATTAGTTTGGGGACAGACACAGGACTGTGCTGAGAGAGTTAGACAGTGGGATTAGTTTGGGGACTGACACAGGGCTGTGGGGAGAGAGTGGGACAGTGGGATTAGTTTGGGGACTGACACAGGACTGTGGTGAGAGAGTTGGACAGTGGGATTAGTTTTGGGACTGACACAGGGCTGTTGGGAGGGAGTGGGACAGTGGGATTAGATTGGGGACTGACACAGGACTGTGGTGAGAGAGTGGGACAGTGGGATTAGTTTTGGGTCTGACACAGGGCTGTGGGGAGAGGGTGAGACGGTGGGATTAGTTTGGGGACTGACACAGGGCTGTGGTGAGAGTGTGTGACAGAGGGATTAGTTTATGGGCTGACACAGGGCTGTGGGGAGAAAGTGGGACAGTGGGATTAGTTTGGGAACTGACACAAGACTGTGGGGAGAGAGTGGGACAGTGGGATTAGTTTTGGGACTGACACAGTTCTGTGGGGAGAGAGTGGGACAGTGGAATTAGTTTAGGGACTGACACAGGACTGTGGGGAGAGAGTGGGACAGTGGGATTAGTTTGGGAACTGACACAGGGCTGTGGGGAGGAGCTGGGACAGTGGGATTAGTTTGGGGACTGACACAGTACTGTGGTGAGAGAGTGGGACAGTGGGATTAGTTTGCGGACTGACACAGGACTGTGGTGAGAGAGTGGGACAGTGGGATTAGTTTGGGGACTGACACAGGTCTGTGGGGAGAGAGTGGGACAGTGGGATTAGTTTGGGGACTGACACAGTACTGTGGTGAGAGAGTGGGACAGTGGGATTAGTTTGCGGACTGACACAGGACTGTGGTGAGAGAGTGGGACAGTGGGATTAGTTTGCGGACTGACACAGGACTGTGGTGAGAGAGTGGGACAGTGGGATTAGTTTGGGGACTGACACAGGTCTGTGGGGAGAGAGTGGGTCAGTCGCATTAGTTCGGGGACAGACACAGGGCTGTGGGGAGAGAGTGGGACAGTGGATTTAGTTTTTGGACTGGCACAGGGCTGTTGGGAGAGATTGGGACAGAGGGATTAGTTTGGGGACTGACACAGGACTGTGGTGAGAGAGTGGGATAGTGCGATTAGTTTGGGGACTGAGACAGGGCTGTGGTGAGAGAGTGGGACAGTGGGAATAGTTTGGGAACTGACATAGGGCTGTGGGGAGAGAGTGGGAAAGTGGGATTAGTTTTGGGACTGACACAGGACTGTGGTGAGAGAGTGGGACAGTGGGATTAGTTTTGGGTCTGACACAGGTCTGTGGGGAGAGAGAGGGGCATTGGGATTAGTTTGGGGACTGACACAGGACTGTGGGGAGAGAGTGGGACAGTGGGATTAGTTTTGGGACTGACATAGGACTCTGGGGAGAGAGTGGGACAGTGGGATTAGTTTGGGGACTGACACAGGACTGTGGTGAGAGAGTGGGACAGTCGGATTAGTTTGGGGACTAACACAGGACTGTTGTTAGAGAGTGGGACAGTGGGATTAGTTTGGGAACAGACACAGGGCTGTGGGGAGAGAGTGGGACAGTGGCACTAGTTTGGGGACAGACACAGGTCTGTGGGGACAGAGTGGGAAGTGGGGTTAGTTTGGGGACTGACACAGGTCTTTGGGGAGAGAGTGGGACAGTGTGGTTAGTTTGGGGACTGACACAGGTCTGTGGGAGAGAGTCGCTCATTGGGATTAGTTCGGGGACAGACACAGGGCTGCGGGGAGAGAATGGGACAGTGGATTTAGTTTTTGGACTGACACAGGACTGTGGGGGGAGAGTGGGACAGTGGGATTAGTTTCGGGAGTTACAAAGGAATGTGGGGACAGAGTGGGACGGTGGGATAAGTTTGGGAATGCACACAGGGCTGAGGGGAGAGAGTGGGACAATGCGATTTGTTTGGGGATTGTCAATGTTCTGTGGGAAGGACGTGGGACAGGAGGGTTGGTTTGGGACTGACACAGCACAGTGGGGAGAAAGTGGGACAGTGGGAATAGTTTGGCGACTGACACAGGGCTGTGGGGAGAGAGTGGGACAGTGGGATTAGTTTGGGGACTGACACAGGACTGTGGTGAGAGTGTGGGACAGTGGGATTAGTTTGGGGACTGACACAGGGTTGTGGGGAGGAAGTGGGACAGTGTGATTAGTTTGGGCACTGAGACAGGGCTGTGGTGAGAGAGTGGGACAGTGGGATTAGTTTGCGGACTGACACAGGACTGTGGGGAGACAGTGGGACAGTGGGATTAGTTTGGGGACTGACACAGGGCTGTGGTGAGAGAGTGGGACAGTGGGATTAGTTTGGGGACTGACACAGGACTGTGGGACAGAGTGGGACAGTGGGATTAGTTTGGGGACTGACACAGGTCTGTGGGGAGAGAGTGGGTCAGTCGGATTAGTTTGGGGACTGACACTGGTCTGTGGGGAGAGAGTGGGTCAGTCGGATTAGTTCGGGGACAGACACAGGGCTGTGGCGAGAGAATGGGACAGTGGGATTAGTTTGGGGACTGAGACAGGGCTGTGGTGAGAGAGTGGGACAGTGGGATTAGTTTTGGGTCTGACACAGGTCTGTGGGGAGAGAGTGGGGCATTGGGATTAGTTTGGGGACTGACGCAGGACTGTGGGGAGAGAGTGGGTCAGTCGGATTAGTTTGGGGACTGACACTGGTCTGTGGGGAGAGAGTGGGACAGTGGGATTAGTTTGGGGACAGACACAGGTCTGTGGAGGGAGAGTGGGACAGTGGGATTAGTTTGGGGACTGAGACAGGGCTGTGGTGAGAGAGTGGGACAGTGGGATTAGTTTTGGGTCTGACACAGGTCTGTGGGGAGAGAGTGGGGCATTGGGATTAGTTTGGGGACTGACGCAGGACTGTGGGGAGAGAGTGGGACAGTGGCATTAGTTTGGGGACTGACACAGGACTGTAGGGAGAGAGTGGGACAGTGGCATTAGTTTGGGGACAGACACAGGACTGTGCTGAGAGAGTTAGACAGTGGGATTAGTTTGGAGACTGACACAGGGCTGTGGGGAGAGAGTGGGACAGTGGGATTAGTTTTGGGTCTGACACAGGACTGTGGGGAGAGAGTGGAACAGTGGGATTAGTTTGGGGACTGACACAGGACTGTGGTGAGAGAGTGGGATAGTGGGATTAGTTTGGGGACTGACACAGTACTGTGGTGAGAGAGTTGGACAGTGGGATTAGTTTTGGGACTGACACAGGGCTGTTGGGAGAGAGTGGGACAGTGGGATTAGATTGGGGACTGACACAGGACTGTGGTGAGAGAGTGGGACAGTGGTATTAGTTTTGGGACTGACACAGGGCTCTGGGGAGAGGGTGAGACGGTGGGATTATTTTGGGGACTGACACAGGGCTGTGGTGAGAGTGTGTGACAGAGGGATTAGTTTATGGGCTGACACAGGGCTGTGGGGAGAGAGTGGGGCAGTGGGATTAGTTTGGGAACTGGCACAGGGCTGTGGGGAGGAGCTGGGACAGTGGGATTAGTTAGGGGACTGACATAGGACTCTGGGGAGAGAGTGGGACAGTGGGATTAGTTTGGGGACTGACACAGGACTGTTGGGAGAGTGTGGGACAGAGGGATTAGTTTGGGGACTGACACCGGACTGTGGTGAGAGAGTGGGACAGTGGGATTAGTTTGGGGACTGACACAGGGCTGTTGGGAGAGAGTGGGAGAGTGGGATTAGTTTGGGGACTGACACAGGACTGTGGTGAGGGAGTTGGACAGTGGGATTAGTTTTGGGACTGACACAGGGCTGTTCTGAGAGAGCGGGACAGTGGGATTAGTTTGCGGACTGACACAGGACTGTGGTGAGAGAGTGGGACAGTGGGATTAGTTTGGGGACTGACACAGGACTGTGGTGAGAGAGTGGGACAGTGGGATTAGTTTTGGGACTGACACAGGGCTGTGGGGCGAGGTTGAGACGGAGGGATTAGTTTGGGGACTCACACAGGGCTGTGGTGAGAGTGTGGGACAGTGGGATTAGTTTATGGGCTGACACAGGGCTGTGGGGAGAAAGTGGGACAGTGGGATTAGTTTGGGAACTGACACAGGACTGTGGGGAGAGAGTGGGACAGTGTCGATTAGTTTTGGGACTGACACAGTTCTGTGGGGAGAGAGTGGGACAGTGGAATTAGTTTAGGGACTGACACAGGACTGTGGGGAGAGAGTGGGAGAGTGGGATTAGTTTGGGAACTGACACAGGGCTGTGGGGAGGAGCTGGGACAGTGGGATTAGTTTGGGGACTGACACAGGACTGTGGTGAGAGAGTGGGACAGTGGGATTAGTTTGCGGACTGACACAGGACTGTGGTGAGAGAGTGGGACAGTGGGATTAGTTTTGGGACTGACACAGGGCTGTGGGGAGAGAGTGGGACAGTGGGATTAGTTTGGGGACTGACACAGGTCTGTGGGGAGAGAGTGGGTCAGTCGCATTAGTTCGGGGACAGACACAGGGCTGTGGGGAGAGAGTGGGACAGTGGATTTAGTTTTTGGACTGGCACAGGGCTGTGGGGGGAGGGTGGGACAGTGCGATTAGTTTGGGGACTGAGACAGGGCTGTGGTGAGAGAGTGGGACAGTGGGAATAGTTTGGGAACTGATATAGGGCTGTTGGGAGAGAGTGGGAAAGTGGGATTAGTTTTGGGACTGACACAGGACTGTGGTGAGAGAGTGGGACAGTGGGATTAGTTTGGGGACTGACACAGGTCTGTGGGGAGAGAGTGGGGCATTGGGATTAGTTTGGGGACTGACACAGGACTGTGGGGAGAGAGTGGGACAGTGGCATTAGTTTGGGGACTGACACAGGACTGTAGGGAGAGAGTGGGACAGTGGCATTAGTTTGGGGACAGACACAGGACTGTGCTGAGAGAGTTAGACAGTGGGATTAGTTTGGGGACTGACACAGGGCTGTGGGGAGAGAGTGGGACAGTGGGATTAGTTTGGGGACTGACACAGGACTGTGGTGAGAGAGTTGGACAGTGGGATTAGTTTTGGGACTGACACAGGGCTGTTGGGAGGGAGTGGGACAGTGGGATTAGATTGGGGACTGACACAGGACTGTGGTGAGAGAGTGGGACAGTGGGATTAGTTTTGGGTCTGACACAGGGCTGTGGGGAGAGGGTGAGACGGTGGGATTAGTTTGGGGACTGACACAGGGCTGTGGTGAGAGTGTGTGACAGAGGGATTAGTTTATGGGCTGACACAGGGCTGTGGGGAGAAAGTGGGACAGTGGGATTAGTTTGGGAACTGACACAAGACTGTGGGGAGAGAGTGGGACAGTGGGATTAGTTTTGGGACTGACACAGTTCTGTGGGGAGAGAGTGGGACAGTGGAATTAGTTTAGGGACTGACACAGGACTGTGGGGAGAGAGTGGGAGAGTGGGATTAGTTTGGGAACTGACACAGGGCTGTGGGGAGGAGCTGGGACAGTGGGATTAGTTTGGGGACTGACACAGTACTGTGGTGAGAGAGTGGGACAGTGGGATTAGTTTGCGGACTGACACAGGACTGTGGTGAGAGAGTGGGACAGTGGGATTAGTTTGGGGACTGACACAGGTCTGTGGGGAGAGAGTGGGACAGTGGGATTAGTTTGGGGACTGACACAGTACTGTGGTGAGAGAGTGGGACAGTGGGATTAGTTTGCGGACTGACACAGGACTGTGGTGAGAGAGTGGGACAGTGGGATTAGTTTGCGGACTGACACAGGACTGTGGTGAGAGAGTGGGACAGTGGGATTAGTTTGGGGACTGACACAGGTCTGTGGGGAGAGAGTGGGTCAGTCGCATTAGTTCGGGGACAGACACAGGACTGTGGGGGGAGAGTGGGACAGTGCGATTAGTTTGGGGACTGAGACAGGGCTGTGGTGAGAGAGTGGGACAGTGGGAATAGTTTGGGAACTGACATAGGGCTGTGGGGAGAGAGTGGGAAAGTGGGATTAGTTTTGGGACTGACACAGGACTGTGGTGAGAGAGTGGGACAGTGGGATTAGTTTTGGGTCTGACACAGGTCTGTGGGGAGAGAGAGGGGCATTGGGATTAGTTTGGGGACTGACACAGGACTGTGGGGAGAGAGTGGGACAGTGGGATTAGTTTTGGGACTGACATAGGACTCTGGGGAGAGAGTGGGACAGTGGGATTAGTTTGGGGACTGACACAGGACTGTGGTGAGAGAGTGGGACAGTCGGATTAGTTTGGGGACTAACACAGGACTGTTGTTAGAGAGTGGGACAGTGGGATTAGTTTGGGAACAGACACAGGGCTGTGGGGAGAGAGTGGGACAGTGGCACTAGTTTGGGGACAGACACAGGTCTGTGGGGACAGAGTGGGAAGTGGGGTTAGTTTGGGGACTGACACAGGTCTTTGGGGAGAGAGTGGGACAGTGTGGTTAGTTTGGGGACTGACACAGGTCTGTGGGAGAGAGTCGCTCATTGGGATTAGTTCGGGGACAGACACAGGGCTGCGGGGAGAGAATGGGACAGTGGATTTAGTTTTTGGACTGACACAGGACTGTGGGGGGAGAGAGGGACAGTGGGATTAGTTTCGGGAGTTACAAAGGAATGTGGGGACAGAGTGGGACGGTGGGATAAGTTTGGGAATGCACACAGGGCTGAGGGGAGAGAGTGGGACAATGCGATTTGTTTGGGGATTGTCAATGTTCTGTGGGAAGGACGTGGGACAGGAGGGTTGGTTTGGGACTGACACAGCACAGTGGGGAGAAAGTGGGACAGTGGGAATAGTTTGGCGACTGACACAGGGCTGTGGGGAGAGAGTGGGACAGTGGGATTAGTTTGGGGACTGACACAGGGTTGTGGGGAGGAAGTGGGACAGTGTGATTAGTTTGGGCACTGAGACAGGGCTGTGGTGAGAGAGTGGGACAGTGTGATTAGATTGAGAACTGACACAGGGGTGTGGGGAGAGAGTGGGGAAGTTGGATTAGTTTGGAGACTGACACAGGGCTGTGGGGAGAGAGTGGGACAGTGGGATTAGTTTTGGGTCTGACACAGGACTGTGGGGAGAGAGTGGAACAGTGGGATTAGTTTGGAGACTGACACAGGGCTGTGGGGAGAGAGTGGGACAGTGGGATTAGTTTTGGGTCTGACACAGGACTGTGGGGAGAGAGTGGAACAGTGGGATTAGTTTGGGGACTGACACAGGACTGTGGTGAGAGAGTGGGATAGTGGGATTAGTTTGGGGACTGACACAGTACTGTGGTGAGAGAGTTGGACAGTGGGATTAGTTTTGGGACTGAGACAGGGCTGTTGGGAGAGAGTGGGACAGTGGGATTAGATTGGGGACTGACACAGGACAGTGGTGAGAGAGTGGGACAGTGGTATTAGTTTTGGGACTGACACAGGGCTCTGGGGAGAGGTTGAGACGGAGGGATTAGTTTGGGGACTCACACAGGGCTGTGGTGAGAGTGTGGGACAGTGGGATTAGTTTATGGGCTGACACAGGGCTGTGGGGAGAAAGTGGGACAGTGGGATTAGTTTGGGAACTGACACAGGACTGTGGGGAGAGAGTGGGACAGTGTCGATTAGTTTTGGGACTGACACAGTTCTGTGGGGAGAGAGTGGGACAGTGGAATTAGTTTAGGGACTGACACAGGACTGTGGGGAGAGAGTGGGAGAGTGGGATTAGTTTGGGAACTGACACAGGGCTGTGGGGAGGAGCTGGGACAGTGGGATTAGTTTGGGGACTGACACAGGACTGTGGTGAGAGAGTGGGACAGTGGGATTAGCGGACTGACACAGGACTGTGGTGAGAGAGTGGGACAGTGGGATTAGTTTTGGGACTGACACAGGGCTGTGGGGAGAGAGTGGGACAGTGGGATTAGTTTGGGGACTGACACAGGTCTGTGGGGAGAGAGTGGGTCAGTCGCATTAGTTCGGGGACAGACACAGGGCTGTGGGTAGAGAATGGGACAGTGGATTTAGTTTTTGGACTGACACAGGACTGTGGGGGGAGGGTGGGACAGTGCGATTAGTTTGGGGACTGAGACAGGGCTGTGGTGAGAGAGTGGGACAGTGGGAATAGTTTGGGAACTGATATAGGGCTGTTGGGAGAGAGTGGGAAAGTGGGATTAGTTTTGGGACTGACACAGGACTGTGGTGAGAGAGTGGGACAGTGCGATTAGTTTTGGGTCTGACACAGGTCTGTGGGGAGAGAGTGGGGCATTGGGATTAGTTTGGGGACTGACACAGGACTGTGGGGAGAGAGTGGGACAGTGGCATTAGTTTGGGGACTGACACAGGACTGTAGGGAGAGAGTGGGACAGTGGCATTAGTTTGGGGACAGACACAGGACTGTGCTGAGAGAGTTAGACAGTGGGATTAGTTTGGGGACTGACACAGGGCTGTGGGGAGAGAGTGGGACAGTGGGATTAGTTTGGGGACTGACACAGGACTGTGGTGAGAGAGTTGGACAGTGGGATTAGTTTTGGGACTGACACAGGGCTGTTGGGAGGGAGTGGGACAGTGGGATTAGATTGGGGACTGACACAGGACTGTGGTGAGAGAGTGGGACAGTGGGATTAGTTTTGGGTCTGACACAGGGCTGTGGGGAGAGGGTGAGACGGTGGGATTAGTTTTGGGACTGACACAGGGCTCTGGGGAGAGGTTGAGACGGAGGGATTAGTTTGGGGACTCACACAGGGCTGTGGTGAGAGTGTGTGACAGAGGGATTAGTTTATGGGCTGACACAGGGCTGTGGGGAGAGAGTGGGACAGTGGGATTAGTTTGGGAACTGGCACAGGGCTGTGGGGAGGAGCTGGGACAGTGGGATTAGTTAGGGGACTGACATAGGACTCTGGGGAGAGAGTGGGACAGTGGGATTAGTTTGGGGACTGACACAGGACTGTTGGGAGAGTGTGGGACAGAGGGATTAGTTTGGGGACTGACACCGGACTGTGGTGAGAGAGTGGGACAGTGGGATTAGTTTGGGGACTGACACAGGGCTGTTGGGAGAGAGTGGGAGAGTGGGATTAGTTTGGGGACTGACACAGGACTGTGGTGAGGGAGTTGGACAGTGGGATTAGTTTTGGGACTGACACAGGGCTGTTCTGAGAGAGTGGGACAGTGGGATTAGTTTGCGGACTGACACAGGACTGTGGTGAAAGAGTGGGACAGTGGGATTAGTTTTGGGACTGACACAGGGCTGTGGGGCGAGGTTGAGACGGAGGGATTAGTTTGGGGACTCACACAGGGCTGTGGTGAGAGTGTGGGACAGTGGGATTAGTTTATGGGCTGACACAGGGCTGTGGGGAGAAAGTGGGACAGTGGGATTAGTTTGGGAACTGACACAGGACTGTGGGGAGAGAGTGGGACAGTGTCGATTAGTTTTGGGACTGACACAGTTCTGTGGTGAGAGAGTTGGACAGTGGGATTAGTTTTGGGACACACAGGGCTGTTGGGAGGGAGTGGGACAGTGGGATTAGATTGGGGACTGACACAGGTCTGTGGGGAGAGAGTGGGACAGTGGGATTAGTTTTGGGACTGACATAGGACTCTGGGGAGAGAGTGGGACAGTGGGATTAGTTTGGGGACTGACACAGGACTGTGGTGAGAGAGTGGGACAGTCGGATTAGTTTGGGGACTAACACAGGACTGTTGTTAGAGAGTGGGACAGTGGGATTAGTTTGGGAACAGACACAGGGCTGTGGGGAGAAAGTGGGACAGTGGCACTAGTTTGGGGACAGACACAGGTCTGTGGGGACAGAGTGGGAAGTGGGGTTAGTTTGGGGACTGAGACAGGTCTTTGGGGAGAAAGTGGGACAGTGTGGTTAGTTTGGGGACTGACACAGGTCTGTGGGAGAGAGTCGCTCATTGGGATTAGTTCGGGGACAGACACAGGGCTGTGGGGAGAGAATGGGACAGTGGATTTAGTTTTTGGACTGACACAGGACTGTGGTGGGAGAGTGGGACAGTGGGATTAGTTTCGGGAGTTACACAGGAATGTGGGGACAGAGTGGGACGGTGGGATAAGTTTGGGAATGCACACAGGGCTGAGGGGAGAGAGTGGGACAATGCGATTTGTTTGGGGATTGTCAAGGTTCTGTGGGAAGGACGTGGGACAGGAGGGTTGGTTTGGGACTGACACAGCACAGTGGGGAGAAAGTGGGACAGTGGGAATAGTTTGGCGACTGACACAGGGCTGTGGGGAGAGAGTGGGACAGTGGGATTAGTTTGGGGACTGACACAGGGTTGTGGGGAGGAAGTGGGACAGTGTGATTAGTTTGGGCACTGAGACAGGGCTGTGGTGAGAGAGTGGGACAGTGTGATTAGATTGAGAACTGACACAGGGGTGTGGGGAGAGAGTGGGGAAGTTGGATTAGTTTGGAGACTGACACAGGGCTGTGGGGAGAGAGTGGGACAGTGGGATTAGTTTGGGGACTGACACAGGACTGTGGTGAGAGAGTGGGACAGTGGGATTAGTTTGGGGACTGAAACAGGGCTGTTGGGAGAGAGTGGGACAGTGGGATTAGTTTGGGGACTGACACAGTACTGTGGTGAGAGAGTTGGACAGTGGGATTAGTTTTGGGACTGACACAGGGCTGTGGGGAGAAAGTGGGACAGTGGGATTAGTTTGGGAACTGACACAGGACTGTGGGGGGAGAGTGGGACAGTGGCACTAGTTTGGGGACTGACACAGGACTGTGGTGAGAGAGTGGGACAGTGGGATTAGTTTGGGGACTGACACATGGCTGTTGGGAGAGAGTGGGACAGTGGGATTAGTTTGGGGACAGACAGAGGACTGTGGTGAGAGAGTGGGACAGTGGGATTAGTTTTAGGACTGACACAGGGCTGTGGGCAGAGGGTGAGACGGTGGGATTAGTTTGGGGACTGACACAGGGCTGTGGTGAGAGTGTGGGACAGTGGGATTAGTTTGGGGACTGACACAGGGCTGTTGGGAGGGAGTGGGACAGTGGGATTAGATTGGGGACTGACACAGGTCTGTGGTGAGAGAGTGGGACAGTGGGATTAGTTTTGGGACTGACACAGGGCTGTGGGGAGAGGTTGAGACGGTGGGATTAGTTTGGGGACTGACAGAGGGCTGTGGTGAGAGTGTGTGACAGAGGGATTAGTTTATGGGCTGACACAGGGCTGTGGGGAGAGAGTGGGGCAGTGGGATTAGTTTGGGGACTGACACAGGGCTGTGGGGAGAGAGTGGGACAGTGGGATTAGTTTGGGGAGTTACACAGGAATGTGGGGACAGAGTGGGACGGTGGGATAAGTTTCGGAATGCACACAGGGCTGAGGGGAGAGAGTGGGACAATGCGGTTTGTTTGGGGATTGTCAAGGGTCTGTGGGGAGCACGTGGGACAGGAGGGTTGGTTTGGGACTGACACAGCACAGTGGGGAGAAAGTGGGACAGTGGGATTAGTTTGGCGACTGACACAGGGCTGTGGGGAGAGAGTGGGACAGTGGGATTAGTTTGGGGACTGACACTTGGTTGTGGGGAGGAAGTGGGACAGTGTGATTAGTTTGGGTACTGAGACAGGGCTGTGGTGAGAGAGTGGGACAGTGGGATTAGTTTCAGAACTGACAAAGGGGTGTGGGGAGAGAGTGGGAAAGTGGGATTAGTTTTTGGACTGACACAGGACTGTGGTGAGAGAGTAGGACAGTGGGATTAGTTTTGGGACTGACACAGGGCTGTTGGGAGAGAGTGGGACAGTGGGAATAGTTTGGGAACTGACATAGGGCTGTGGGGAGAGAGTGGGACAGTGGGATTAGTTTGCGGACTGACACAGGACTGTGGGGAGAGAGTGGGACAGTGGGATTAGTTTTGGGACATACACAGGACTGTGGTGAGAGAGTGGGACAGTGGGATTAGTTTTGGGTCTGACACAGGTATGTGGGGAGAGAGTGGGTCATTGGGATTAGTTTGGGGACTGACACAGGACTGTGGGGAGAGAGTGGGACAGTGGCATTAGTTTGGGGACTGACACAGTACTGTGGTGAGAGAGTTGGACAGTGGGATTAGTTTTGGGACTGACACAGGGCTGTTGGGAGAGAGTGGGACAGTGGGATTAGATTGGGGACTGACACGGGACTGTGGTGAGAGATTGGGACAGTGTGATTAGATTTGGGACTGACACAGGGCTCTGGGGAGAGGGTGAGACGGTGGGATTAGTTTGGGGACTGACACAGGGCTGTGGTGAGAGTGTGTGACAGAGGGATTAGTTTATGGGCTGACACAGGGCTGTGGGGAGAGAGTGGGACAGTGGGATTAGTTTGGGAACTGACACAGGGCTGTGGGGAGGAGCTGGGACAGTGGGATTAGTTTGGGGACTGACACAGGACTGTGGTGAGAGAGTGGGACAGTGGGATTAGATTGGGGACTGACACGGGACTGTTGGGAGAGTGTGGGACAGTGGGATTAGTTTGGGGACTGACACGGGACTGTTGGGAGAGTGTGGGACAGTGGGATTAGTTTGGGGACTGACACAGGACTGTGGTGAGAGAGTGGGACAGTGGGATTAGTTTGGGGACTGACACAGGGCTGTTGGGAGAGAGTGGGACAGTGGGATTAGTTTGGGGACTGACACAGGACTGTGGTGAGGGAGTTGGACAGTGGGATTAGTTTTGGGACCGACACAGGTCTGTTCTGAGAGAGTGGGACAGTGGGATTAGTTTGGGGACAGACACAGGACTGTGGTGAGAGAGTGGGACAGTGGGATTAGTTTTGGGACTGACACAGGGCTGTGGGGAGAGGTTGAGACGGAGGGATTAGTTTGGGGACTCACACAGGGCTGCGGTGAGAGTGTGGGACAGTGGGATTAGTTTATGGGCTGACACAGGGCTGTGGGGAGAAAGGGGGAGAGTGGGATTAGTTTGGGAACTGACACAGGACTGTGGGGAGAGAGTCGGACAGTGGGATTAGTTTTGGGACTGACACAGTTCTGTGGGGAGAGAGTGGGACAGTGGAATTAGTTTAGGGACTGACACAGGACTTGGGGAGAGAGTGGGACAGTGGGATTAGTTTGGGAACTGACACAGGGCTGTGGGGTGGAGCTGGGACAGTGGGATTAGTTTGGGGACTGACACAGGACTGTGGTGAGAGTGTGTGACAGAGGGATTTGTTTATGGGCTGACACAGGGCTGTGGGGAGAGAGTGGGGCAGTGGGATTAGTTTGGGGAGTTACACAGGAATGTGGGGACAGAGTGGGATGGTGGGATAAGTTTGGGAATGCACACAGGTCTGAGGGGAGAGAGTGGGACAATGCGGTTTGTTTGGGGATTGTCAAGGGTCTGTGGGGAGGACGTGGGACAGGAGGGTTGGTTTGGGACTGACACAGCAGAGTGGGGAGAAAGTGGGACAGTGGGATTAGTTTGGCGACAGACACAGGGCTGTGGGGAGAGAGTGGGACAGTGGGATTAGTTTGGGGACTGACACAGGGTTGTGGGGAGGAAGTGGGACAGTGTGATTAGTTTGGGTACTGAGACAGGGCTGTGTTGAGAGAGTGGGACAGTGGGATTAGTTTGAGAACTGACACAGGGGTGTGGGGAGAGAGTGGGAAAGTGGGATTAGTTTTGGGACTGACACAGGACTGTGGTGAGAGAGTGGGACAGTGGGATTAGTTTGGAGACCGACACAGGGCTGTGGGGAGAGAGTGGGACAGTGGGATTAGTTTGGCGACTGACACAGGGTTGTGGGGAGGAAGTGGGACAGTGTGATTAGTTTGGGTACTGAGACAGGGCTGTGTTGAGAGAGTGGGACAGTGGGATTAGTTTGAGAACTGACACAGGGGTGTGGGGAGAGAGTGGGAAAGTGGGATTAGATTTGGGACTGACACAGGACTGTGGTGAGAGAGTGGGACAGTGGGATTAGTTTGGAGACCGACACAGGGCTGTGGGGAGAGAGTGGGACAGTGGGATTAGTTTTGGGTCTGACACAGATCTGTGGGGAGAGAGTGGGGCATTGGGATTAGATTGGGGACTGACACAGGGCTGTAGGGAGAGGGTGAGACGGTGGGATTAGTTTTGGGACTAACAGAGGGCTGTGGTGAGAGTGTGTGACAGAGGGTTTAGTTTATGGGCTGACACAGGGCTGTGGGGAGAGAGTGGGACAGTGGGATTAGTTTATGGACTGACACAGGGCTGTGGGGAGAGAGTGGGGCAGTGGGATTAGTTTGGGGACTGACACAGGGCTGTGGGGAGAGAGTGGGACAGAGGGATTAGTTTGGGGAGTTACACAGGAATGTGGGGACAGAGTGGGACGGTGGGATAAGTTTGGGAATGCACACAGGGCTGAGCGGAGAGAGTGGGACAATGTGGTTTGTTTGGGGATTGTCAAGGGTCTTTTTTGGGAGGACGTGGGACAGCAGGGTTGGTTTGGGACTGACACAGCACAGTGGGGAGAAAGTGGGACAGTGGGATTAGTTTGGCGACTGACACAGGGCTGTGGGGAGAGAGTGGGACAGTGGCATTAGATTGGGGACTGACACGGGACTGTGGTGAGAGATTGGGACAGTGTGATTAGATTTCGGACTGACACAGGGCTCTGGGGAGAGGGTGAGACGGTGGGATTAGTTTGGGGACTGACACAGGGCTGTGGTGAGAGAGTGGGACAGTGGGATTAGTTTATGGGCTGACACAGGGCTGTGGGGAGAGAGTGGGACAGTGGGATTAGTTTGGGAACTGACACAGGGCTGTGGGGAGGAGCTGGGACAGTGGGATTAGTTTGGGGACTGACACAGGACTGTGGTGAGAGAGTGGGACAGTGGGATTAGTTTGGGGACTGACACAGGACTGTCGTGAGAGAGTGGGACAGTGGGATTAGTTTGGGGACTGACACAGGGCTGTTGGGAGAGAGTGGGACAGTGGGATTAGTTTGGGGACTGACACAGGACTGTGGTGAGGGAGTTGGACAGTGGGATTAGTTTTGGGACTGACACAGGGCTGTTCTGAGAGAGTGGGACAGTGGGATTAGTTTGGGGACAGACACAGGACTGTGGTGAGAGAGTGGGACAGTGGGATTAGTTTTGGGACTGACACAGGGCTGTGGAGAGAGGTTGAGATGGAGGGATTAGTTTGGGGACTCACACAGGGCTATGGTGAGAGTGTGGGACAGTGGGATTAGTTTGGGAACTTACACAGGGCTGTGGGGAGGAGCTGGGACAGTGGGATTTGTTTGGGGACTGACACAGGACTGTGGTGAGAGAGTGGGACAGTGGGATTAGTTTGGGGACTGACACAGGACTGTGGTGAGAGAGTGGGACAGTGGGATTAGTTTGGGGACTGACACAGGTCTGTGGGGAGAGAGTGGGTCAGTGGATTTAGTTTTTGGACTGACACAGGACTGTGGGGGGAGAGTGGGACAGTGCGATTAGTTTGGGGACTGAGACAGGGCTGTGGTGAGAGAGTGGGACAGTGGGATTAGTTTGGGAACTGTCATAGGGCTGTGGGGAGAGAGTGGGAAAGTGGGATTAGTTTTGGGACTGACACAGGACAGTGGTGAGAGAGTGGGACAGTTGGATTAGTTTTGGGTCTGACACAGGACCTTGGGGAGAGAGTGGGACAGTGGGATTAGTTTGGGGACTGACACAGGACTGTGGTGAGAGAGTGGGACAGTGGTATTAGTTTGGGGACTGACACAGGGCTGTTGGGAGAGAGTGGGACAGTGGGATTAGTTTGGGGAATGACACAGTACTGTGGTGAGAGAGTTGGACAGTGGGATTAGTTTTGGGACTGACACAGTTCTGTGGGGACAGAGTGGGACAGTGGAATTAGTTTAGGGACAGACACAGGACTGTGGGGAGAGAGTGGGACAGTGGCATTAGTTTGGGGACTGACACAGGACTGTGGGGAGAGAGTGGGACAGTGGCATTAGTTTGGGGACTGACACAGGACTGTGGTGAGAGAGTTGGACAGTGGGATTAGTTTTGGGACTGACACAGTTCTGTGGGGACAGAGTGGGACAGTGGAATTAGTTTAGGGACAGACACAGGACTGTGGGGAGAGAGTGGGACAGTGGCATTAGTTTGGGGACTGACACAGGACTGTGGGGAAAGAGTGGGACAGTGGCATTAGTTTGGGGACTGACACAGGACTGTGGGGAGAGAGTGGGACAGTGGCATTAGTTTGGGGACTGGCACAGGGTTGTGGGGAGGAAGTGGGACAGTGTGATTAGTTTGGGCACCGAGACAGGGCTGTGGTGAGAGAGTGGGACAGTGGGATTAGTTTGAGAACTGACACAGGGGTGTGGGGAGAGAGTGGGACAGAGGGATTAGTTTTGGGACTGACACAGGACTGTGGTGAGAGAGTGGGACAGTGGGATTAGTTTGGAGACTGACACAGGACTGTGGGGAGAGAGGGGGACAGTGGGATTAGTTTGGGGACTGACACAGGGCTGTTGGGAGAGAGTGGGACAGTGGGATTAGTTTTGGTTCTGACACAGGTCTGTGGGGAGAGAGTGGGGCATTGGGATTAGTTTGGGGACTGACACAGGACCTTGGGGAGAGAGTGGGACATTGGGATTAGTTTGGGGACTGACACAGGACTGTGGTGAGAGAGGGGGACAGTGGGATTAGTTTGGGGACTGACACAGGGCTGTTGGGAGAGAGTGGGACAGTGGGATTAGTTTGGGGACTGACACAGTACTGTGGTGAGAGAGTTGGACAGTGGGATTAGTTTTGGGACTGACACAGGGCTGTTGGGAGAGAGTGGGACTGTGGGATTAGATTGGGGACTGACACAGGACTGTGGTGAGAGAGTGGGACAGTGGGATTAGTTTTGGGACTGACACAGGGCTCTGGGGAGAGGGTGAGACGGTGGGATTAGTTTGGGGACTGACACAGGGCTGTGGTGAGAGTGTGTGACAGAGGGATTAGTTTATGGGCTGACACAGGGCTGTGGGGAGAAAGTGGGACTGTGGGATTAGTTTGGGAACTGACACAGGACTGTGGGGAGAGAGTGGGACAGTGGGATTAGTTCTGGGACTGACACAGTTCTGTGGGGAGAGAGTGGGACAGTGGAATTAGTTTAGGGACAGACACAGGACTGTGGGGAGAGAGTGGGACAGTGGGATGAGTTTGGGAACTGACACAGGGCTGTGGGGAGGAGCTGGGACAGTGGGATTAGTTTGGGGACTGACACCGGACTGTGGTGAGAGTGTGGGACAGTGGGATTAGTTTGGGGACTGACACAGGACTGTGGTAAGAGAGTGGAACAGTGTGATTAGTTTGGGGACAGACACAGGTCTGTGGGGAGAGAGTGGGTCAGTCGGATTAGTTCGGGGACAGACCCAGGGCTGTGGGGAGAGAATGGGACAGTGGGAATAGTTTGGGAACTGACATAGGGCTGTGGGGAGAGAGTGGGAAAGTGGGATTAGTTTTGGGACTGACAGAGGACTGTGGTGAGAGAGTGGGACAGTGGGATTAGTTTGGAGACTGACACAGTACTGTGGTGAGACAGTTAGACAGTGGGATTAATTTTGGGACAGACACAGGGCTGTTGGGAGGGAGTGGGACAGTGGGATTAGATTCGGGACTGACACAGGACTGTGGTGAGAGTGTGGGACTGTGGGATTAGTTTTGGGACTGACACAGGTCTGTGGGGAGAGGGTGAGACGGTGGGATTAGTTTGGGGACTGACACAGGGCTGTTGGGAGAGAGTGGGACAGTGGGATTAGTTTGGGGAATGACACAGGACTGTGGTGAGAGTGTGGGACAGTGGGATTAGTTTGGGGACTGACACAGGGCAGTTGGGAGAGAGTGGGACAGTGGGATTAGTTTGGGTACTGACACAGGAATGTGGTGAGAGAGTTGGACAGTGGGATTAGTTTTGGGACTGACAAAGGGCTGTTGGGAGAGAGTGGGACAGTGGGATTAGTTTTGGGTCTGACACAGGTATGTGGGGAGAGAGTGGGTCATTGGGATTAGTTTGGGGACTGACACAGGACTGTGGGGAGAGAGTGGGACAGTGGCATTAGTTTGGGGACTGACACAGGACTGTGGGGAGAGAGTGGGACAGTGGCATTAGTTTGCGGACTGACACAGGACTGTGCTGAGAGAGTTAGACAGTGGGATTAGTTTTGGGACTGACACAGGGCTGTTGGGAGGGAGTGGGACAGTGGGATTAGATTGGGGACTGACACAGGTCTGTGGTGAGAGAGTGGGACAGTGGGATTAGTTTTGGGACTGACACAGGGCTGTGGGGAGAGGGTGAGACGGTGGGATTAGTTTGGGGACTGACAGAGGGCTGTGGTGAGAGTGTGTGACAGAGGGATTAGTTTATGGGCTGACACAGGGCTGTGGGGAGAGAGTGGGGCAGTGGGATTAGTTTGGGGACTGACACAGGGCTGTGGGGAGAGAGTGGGACAGTGGGATTAGTTTGGGGAGTTACACAGGAATGTGGGGACAGAGTGGGACGGTGGGATAAGTTTCGGAATGCACACAATGCTGAGGGGAGAGAGTGGGACAATGCGGTTTGTTTGGGGATTGTCAAGGGTCTGTGGGGAGGACGTGGGACAGGAGGGTTGGTTTGGGACTGACACAGCACAGTGGGGAGAAAGTGGGACAGTGGGATTAGTTTGGGGACTGACACAGGGTTGTGGGGAGGAAGTGGGACAGTGTGATTAGTTTGGGTACTGAGACAGGGCTGTGGTGAGAGAGTGGGACAGTGGGATTAGTTTCAGAACTGACAAAGGGGTGAGGGGAGAGAGTGGGAAAGTTGGATTAGTTTTGGGACTGACACAGGACTGTGGTGAGAGAGTAGGACAGTGGGATTAGTTTGGGGACTGACACAGTACTGTGGTGAGAGAGTTGGACAGTGGGATTAGTTTTGGGACTGACACAGGGCTGTTGGGAGAGAGTGGGACAGTGGGATTAGTTTGGGGACTGACACAGGACTGTGGTGAGAGAGTGGGACAGTGTGATTAGTTTTGGGACTGACACAGGGCTCTGGGGAGAGGGTGAGACGGTGGGATTAGTTTGGGGACTGACACAGGGCTGTGGTGAGAGTGTGTGACAGAGGGATTAGTTTTGGGACTGACACAGGGCTGTGGGGAGAGGGTGAGACGGTGGGATTAGTTTGGGGACTGACACAGGGCTGTGGTGAGAGTGTGTGACAGAGGGATTAGTTTATGGGCTGACACAGGGCTGTGGGGAGAGAGTGGGACAGTGGGATTAGTTTGGGAACTGACACAGGGCTGTGGGGAAGAGCTGGGACAGTGGGATTAGTTTGGGGACTGACACAGGACTGTGGTGACAGTGTGGGACAGTGGGATTAGTTTGGGGACTGACACAGGACTGTGATGAGAGAGTGGGACAGTGGGATTAGTTTGGGGACAGACACAGGACTGTTGGGAGAGTGTGGGACAGTGGGATTAGTTTGGGGACTGACACAGGACTGTTGGGAGAGTGTGGGACAGTGAGATTAGTTTGGGGACTGACACAGGACTGTCGTGAGAGAGTGGGACAGTGGGATTAGTTTGGGGACTGACACAGGGCTGTTGGGAGAGAGTGGGACAGTGGGATTAGTTTGTGGACTGACACAGGACTGTGGTGAGGGAGTTGGACAGTGGGATTAGTTTTGGGACTGACACAGGGCTGTTCTGAGAGAGTGGGACAGTGGGATTAGTTTGGGGACAGACACAGGACTGTGGTGAGAGAGTGGGACAGTGGGATTAGTTTTGGGACTGACACAGGGCTGTGGGGAGAGGTTGAGACGGAGGGATTAGTTTGGGGACTCACACAGGGCTGTGGTGAGAGTGTGGGACAGTGGGATTAGTTTATGGGCTGACACAGGGCTGTGGGGAGAAAGTGGGACAGTGGGATTAGTTTTGGGACTGACACAGTTCTGTGGGGAGACAGTGGGACAGTGGAATTAGTTTAGGGACTGATACAGGATTGTGGGGAGAGAGTGGGACAGTGGGATTAGTTTGGGAACTTACACAGGGCTGTGGGGAGGAGCTGGGACAGTGGGATTTGTTTGAGGACTGACACAGCACTGTGGTGAGAGAGTGGGACAGTGGGATTAGTTTGTGGACTGACACAGAACTGTGGTGAGAGAGTGGGACAGTGGGATTAGTTTGGGGACTGACACAGGTCTTTGGGGAGAGAGTGGGTCAGTGGATTTAGTTTTTGGACTGACACAGGACTGTGGGGGGAGAGTGGGACAGTGCGATTAGTTTGGGGACTGAGACAGGGCTGTGGTGAGAGAGTGGGACAGTGGGATTAGTTTGGGAACTGACATAGGGCTGTGGGGAGAGAGTGGGAAAGTGGGATTAGTTTTGGGACTGACACAGGACTGTGGTGAGAGAGTGGGACAGTTGGATTAGTTTT
The DNA here is from genome assembly GCF_048418815.1 of Hemitrygon akajei. Lineage (NCBI taxonomy): Eukaryota > Metazoa > Chordata > Chondrichthyes > Myliobatiformes > Dasyatidae > Hemitrygon > Hemitrygon akajei. The sequence continues at coordinate 44,963,920 of NC_133151.1, forward strand.
GGGTCTGACACAGGACCTTGGGGAGAGAGTGGGACAGTGGGATTAGTTTGGGGACTGACACAGGACTGTGGTGAGAGAGTGGGACAGTGGGATTAGTTTGGGGACTGACACAGGGCTGTTGGGAGAGAGTGGGACAGTGGGATTAGTTTGGGGAATGACACAGTACTGTGGTGAGAGAGTTGGACAGTGGGATTAGTTTTGGGACTGACACAGTTCTGTGGGGACAGAGTGGGACAGTGGAATTAGTTTAGGGACTGACACAGGACTGTGGGGAGAGAGTGGGACAGTGGCATTAGTTTGGGGACTGACACAGGACTGTGGGGAGAGAGTGGGACAGTGGCATTAGTTTGGGGACTGACACAGGACTGTGGTGAGAGAGTTGGACAGTGGGATTAGTTTGGGGACTGACACAGGGTTGTGGGGAGGAAGTGGGACAGTGTGATTAGTTTGGGCACCGAGACAGGGCTGTGGTGAGAGAGTGGGACAGTGGGATTAGTTTGAGAACTGACACAGGGGTGTGGGGAGATAGTGGGAAAGAGGGATTAGTTTTGGGACTGACACAGGACTGTGGTGAGAAAGTGGGACAGTGGGATTAGTTTGGGGACTGACACAGGTCTGTGGGGAGAGAGTGGGACAGTGGGATTAGTTTGGGGACTGACACAGGACTGTGCGTTGAGAGTGGGACAGTGGGATTAGTTTGGGAACTGACACAGGGCTGTGGGGAGGATTTGGGACTGTGGGATTAGTTTGGGGACTGACACAGGACTGTGGTGAGAGTGTGGGACAGTGGGATTAGTTTGGGGACTGACACAGGACTCTGGTGAGAGAGTGGGACAGTGTGATTAGTTTGGTGACTGACACAGGACTGTGGTGAGAGAGTGGGACAGTGGGATTAGTTTGGGGACTGACACAGGGCTGTGGGGACAGAGTGGGACAGTGGGATTAGTTTGGGGACTGACACAGGGCTGTGGGGAGAGAGTGGGACAGTGGGATTAGTTTGGGGACTGACACAGGACTGTGGTGAGAGAGTGGGACAGTGGGATTAGTTTGGGGACTGACAAAGGGCTGTTGGGAGAGAGTGGGACAGTGGGATTAGTTTGGGGACAGACACAGGACTGTGGTGAGAGAGTGGGACAGTGGGATTAGTTTTGGGACTGACACAGGACTGTGGTGAGAGAGTGGGACAGTGGGATTAGTTTGGAGACTGACACAGGGCTGTGGGGAGAGAGTGGGACAGTGGGATTAGTTTTGGGTCTGACACAGGTCTGTGGGGAGAGAGTGGGGCATTGGGATTAGTTTGGGGACTGACATAGGGCTGTGGGGAGAGGGTGAGACGGTGGGATTAGTTTGGGGACTGACAGAGGGCTGTGGTGAGAGTGTGTGACAGAGGGATTAGTTTATGGGCTGACACAGGGCTGTGGGGAGAGAGTGGGGCAGTGGGATTAGTTTGGGGACTGACACAGGGCTGTGGGGAGAGAGTGGGACAGTGGGATTAGTTTGGGGAGTTACACAGGAATGTGGGGACGGAGTGGGACGGTGGGATAAGTTTGGGAATGCACACAGGGCAGAGGGGAGAGAGTGGGACAGTGGGATTAGATTGGGGACTGACACAGGGCTGTGGGGAGAGAGTGGGACAGTGGGATTAGTTTGGTGAGTTACACAGGAATGTGGGGACAGAGTGGGATGGTGGGATAAGTTTGGGAATGCACACAGGGCTGAGGGGATGGAGTGGGACAATGCGGTTTGTTTGGGGATTCTCAAGGGTCTGTGGGGAGAGAGTGGGACAGTGGGATTAGTTTGGGGACTGACACAGTACTGTGGTGAGAGAGTTGGACAGTGGGATTAGTTTTGGGACTGACACAGGGCTGTTGGGAGAGAGTGGGACAGTGGGATTAGATTGGGGACTGATACGGGACTGTGGTGAGAGATTGGGACAGTGTGATTAGATTTGGGACTGACACAGGGCTCTGGGGAGAGGGTGAGACGGTGGGATTAGTTTGGGGACTGACACAGGGCTGTGGTGAGAGTGTGTGACAGAGGGATTAGTTTATGGGCTGACACAGGGCTGTGGGGAGAGAGTGGGACAGTGGGATTAGTTTGGGAACTGACACAGGGCTGTGGGGAGGAGCTGGGACAGTGGGATTAGTTTGGGGACTGACACAGGACTGTGGTGAGAGAGTGGGACAGTGGGATTAGTTTGGGGACTGACACGGGACTGTTGGGAGAGTGTGGGACAGTGGGATTAGTTTGGGGACTGACACGGGACTGTTGGGAGAGTGTGGGACAGTGGGATTAGTTTGGGGACTGACACAGGACTGTGGTGAGAGAGTGGGACAGTGGGATTAGTTTGGGGACTGACACAGGGCTGTTGGGAGAGAGTGGGACAGTGGGATTAGTTTGGGGACTGACACAGGACTGTGGTGAGGGAGTTGGACAGTGGGATTAGTTTTGGGACCGACACAGGTCTGTTCTGAGAGAGTGGGACAGTGGGATTAGTTTGGGGACAGACACAGGACTGTGGTGAGAGAGTGGGACAGTGGGATTAGTTTTGGGACTGACACAGGGCTGTGGGGAGAGGTTGAGACGGAGGGATTAGTTTGGGGACTCACACAGGGCTGCGGTGAGAGTGTGGGACAGTGGGATTAGTTTGGGGACTGACACAGGGCTGTTGGGAGAGAGTGGGACAGTGGGATTAGTTTGGGGAATGACACAGTACTGTGGTGAGAGAGTTGGACAGTGGGATTAGTTTTGGGACTGACACAGTTCTGTGGGGACAGAGTGGGACAGTGGAATTAGTTTAGGGACTGACACAGGACTGTGGGGAGAGAGTGGGACAGTGGCATTAGTTTGGGGACTGACACAGGACTGTGGGGAGAGAGTGGGACAGTGGCATTAGTTTGGGGACTGACACAGGACTGTGGTGAGAGAGTTGGACAGTGGGATTAGTTTGGGGACTGACACAGGGTTGTGGGGAGGAAGTGGGACAGTGTGATTAGTTTGGGCACCGAGACAGGGCTGTGGTGAGAGAGTGGGACAGTGGGATTAGTTTGAGAACTGACACAGGGGTGTGGGGAGATAGTGGGAAAGAGGGATTAGTTTTGGGACTGACACAGGACTGTGGTGAGAAAGTGGGACAGTGGGATTAGTTTGGGGACTGACACAGGTCTGTGGGGAGAGAGTGGGACAGTGGGATTAGTTTGGGGACTGACACAGGACTGTGCGTTGAGAGTGGGACAGTGGGATTAGTTTGGGAACTGACACAGGGCTGTGGGGAGGATCTGGGACTGTGGGATTAGTTTGGGGACTGACACAGGACTGTGGTGAGAGTGTGGGACAGTGGGATTAGTTTGGGGACTGACACAGGACTCTGGTGAGAGAGTGGGACAGTGTGATTAGTTTGGTGACTGACACAGGACTGTGGTGAGAGAGTGGGACAGTGGGATTAGTTTGGGGACTGACACAGGGCTGTGGGGACAGAGTGGGACAGTGGGATTAGTTTGGGGACTGACACAGGGCTGTGGGGAGAGAGTGGGACAGTGGGATTAGTTTGGGGACTGACACAGGACTGTGGTGAGAGAGTGGGACAGTGGGATTAGTTTGGGGACTGACAAAGGGCTGTTGGGAGAGAGTGGGACAGTGGGATTAGTTTGGGGACAGACACAGGACTGTGGTGAGAGAGTGGGACAGTGGGATTAGTTTTGGGACTGACACAGGACTGTGGTGAGAGAGTGGGACAGTGGGATTAGTTTGGAGACTGACCCAGGGCTGTGGGGAGAGAGTGGGACAGTGGGATTAGTTTTGGGTCTGACACAGGTCTGTGGGGAGAGAGTGGGGCATTGGGATTAGTTTGGGGACTGACATAGGGCTGTGGGGAGAGGGTGAGACGGTGGGATTAGTTTGGGGACTGACAGAGGGCTGTGGTGAGAGTGTGTGACAGAGGGATTAGTTTATGGGCTGACACAGGGCTGTGGGGAGAGAGTGGGGCAGTGGGATTAGTTTGGGGACTGACACAGGGCTGTGGGGAGAGAGTGGGACAGTGGGATTAGTTTGGGGAGTTACACAGGAATGTGGGGACGGAGTGGGACGGTGGGATAAGTTTGGGAATGCACACAGGGCAGAGGGGAGAGAGTGGGACAGTGGGATTAGATTGGGGACTGACACAGGGCTGTGGGGAGAGAGTGGGACAGTGGGATTAGTTTGGTGAGTTACACAGGAATGTGGGGACAGAGTGGGATGGTGGGATAAGTTTGGGAATGCACACAGGGCTGAGGGGATGGAGTGGGACAATGCGGTTTGTTTGGGGATTCTCAAGGGTCTGTGGGGAGAGAGTGGGACAGTGGGATTAGTTTGGGGACTGACACAGTACTGTGGTGAGAGAGTTGGACAGTGGGATTAGTTTTGGGACTGACACAGGGCTGTTGGGAGAGAGTGGGACAGTGGGATTAGATTGGGGACTGATACGGGACTGTGGTGAGAGATTGGGACAGTGTGATTAGATTTGGGACTGACACAGGGCTCTGGGGAGAGGGTGAGACGGTGGGATTAGTTTGGGGACTGACACAGGGCTGTGGTGAGAGTGTGTGACAGAGGGATTAGTTTATGGGCTGACACAGGGCTGTGGGGAGAGAGTGGGACAGTGGGATTAGTTTGGGAACTGACACAGGGCTGTGGGGAGGAGCTGGGACAGTGGGATTAGTTTGGGGACTGACACAGGACTGTGGTGAGAGAGTGGGACAGTGGGATTAGTTTGGGGACTGACACGGGACTGTTGGGAGAGTGTGGGACAGTGGGATTAGTTTGGGGACTGACACGGGACTGTTGGGAGAGTGTGGGACAGTGGGATTAGTTTGGGGACTGACACAGGACTGTGGTGAGAGAGTGGGACAGTGGGATTAGTTTGGGGACTGACACAGGGCTGTTGGGAGAGAGTGGGACAGTGGGATTAGTTTGGGGACTGACACAGGACTGTGGTGAGGGAGTTGGACAGTGGGATTAGTTTTGGGACCGACACAGGTCTGTTCTGAGAGAGTGGGACAGTGGGATTAGTTTGGGGACAGACACAGGACTGTGGTGAGAGAGTGGGACAGTGGGATTAGTTTTGGGACTGACACAGGGCTGTGGGGAGAGGTTGAGACGGAGGGATTAGTTTGGGGACTCACACAGGGCTGCGGTGAGAGTGTGGGACAGTGGGATTAGTTTACGGGCTGACACAGGGCTGTGGGGAGAAAGGGGGAGAGTGGGATTAGTTTGGGAACTGACACAGGACTGTGGGGAGAGAGTCGGACAGTGGGATTAGTTTTGGGACTGACACAGTTCTGTGGGGAGAGAGTGGGACAGTGGAATTAGTTTAGGGACTGACACAGGACTTGGGGAGAGAGTGGGACAGTGGGATTAGTTTGGGAACTGACACAGGGCTGTGGGGTGGAGCTGGGACAGTGGGATTAGTTTGGGGACTGACACAGGACTGTGGTGAGAGTGTGTGACAGAGGGATTTGTTTATGGGCTGACACAGGGCTGTGGGGAGAAAGTGGGGCAGTGGGATTAGTTTGGGGAGTTACACAGGAATGTGGGGACAGAGTGGGATGGTGGGATAAGTTTGGGAATGCACACAGGTCTGAGGGGAGAGAGTGGGACAATGCGGTTTGTTTGGGGATTGTCAAGGGTCTGTGGGGAGGACGTGGGACAGGAGGGTTGGTTTGGGACTGACACAGCACAGTGGGGAGAAAGTGGGACAGTGGGATTAGTTTGGCGACAGACACAGGGCTGTGGGGAGAGAGTGGGACAGTGGGATTAGTTTGGGGACTGACAGAGGGTTGTGGGGAGGAAGTGGGACAGTGTGATTAGTTTGGGTACTGAGACAGGGCTGTGTTGAGAGAGTGGGACAGTGGGATTAGTTTGAGAACTGACACAGGGGTGTGGGGAGAGAGTGGGAAAGTGGGATTAGTTTTGGGACTGACACAGGACTGTGGTGAGAGAGTGGGACAGTGGGATTAGTTTGGAGACCGACACAGGGCTGTGGGGAGAGAGTGGGACAGTGGGATTAGTTTGGCGACTGACACAGGGTTGTGGGGAGGAAGTGGGACAGTGTGATTAGTTTGGGTACTGAGACAGGGCTGTGTTGAGAGAGTGGGACAGTGGGATTAGTTTGAGAACTGACACAGGGGTGTGGGGAGAGAGTGGGAAAGTGGGATTAGTTTTGGGACTGACACAGGACTGTGGTGAGAGAGTGGGACAGTGGGATTAGTTTGGAGACCGACACAGGGCTGTGGGGAGAGAGTGGGACAGTGGGATTAGTTTTGGGTCTGACACAGATCTGTGGGGAGAGAGTGGGGCATTGGGATTAGATTGGGGACTGACACAGGGCTGTAGGGAGAGGGTGAGACGGTGGGATTAGTTTTGGGACTAACAGAGGGCTGTGGTGAGAGTGTGTGACAGAGGGATTAGTTTATGGGCTGACACAGGGCTGTGGGGAGAGAGTGGGACAGTGGGATTAGTTTATGGACTGACACAGGGCTGTGGGGAGAGAGTGGGGCAGTGGGATTAGTTTGGGGACTGACACAGGGCTGTGGGGAGAGAGTGGGACAGAGGGATTAGTTTGGGGAGTTACACAGGAATGTGGGGACAGAGTGGGACGGTGGGATAAGTTTGGGAATGCACACAGGGCTGAGGGGAGAGAGTGGGACAATGTGGTTTGTTTGGGGATTGTCAAGGGTCTTTTTTGGGAGGACGTGGGACAGCAGGGTTGGTTTGGGACTGACACAGCACAGTGGGGAGAAAGTGGGACAGTGGGATTAGTTTGGCGACTGACACAGGGCTGTGGGGAGAGAGTGGGACAGTGGCATTAGATTGGGGACTGACACGGGACTGTGGTGAGAGATTGGGACAGTGTGATTAGATTTGGGACTGACACAGGGCTCTGGGGAGAGGGTGAGACGGTGGGATTAGTTTGGGGACTGACACAGGGCTGTGGTGAGAGTGTGTGACAGAGGGATTAGTTTATGGGCTGACACAGGGCTGTGGGGAGAGAGTGGGACAGTGGGATTAGTTTGGGAACTGACACAGGGCTGTGGGGAGGAGCTGGGACAGTGGGATTAGTTTGGGGACTGACACAGGACTGTGGTGAGAGAGTGGGACAGTGGGATTAGTTTGGGGACTGACACAGGACTGTCGTGAGAGAGTGGGACAGTGGGATTAGTTTGGGGACTGACACAGGGCTGTTGGGAGAGAGTGGGACAGTGGGATTAGTTTGGGGACTGACACAGGACTGTGGTGAGGGAGTTGGACAGTGGGATTAGTTTTGGGACTGACACAGGGCTGTTCTGAGAGAGTGGGACAGTGGGATTAGTTTGGGGACAGACACAGGACTGTGGTGAGAGAGTGGGACAGTGGCATTAGTTTTGGGACTGACACAGGGCTGTGGGGAGAGGTTGAGACGGAGGGATTAGTTTGGGGACTCACACAGGGCTGTGGTGAGAGTGTGGGACAGTGGGATTAGTTTATGGGCTGACACAGGGCTGTGGGGAGAAAGTGGGACAGTGGGATTAGTTTGGGAACTGACACAGGACGGTGGGGAGAGAGTGGGACAGTGGGATTAGTTTTGGGACTGACACAGTTCTGTGGGGAGACAGTGGGACAGTGGAATTAGTTTAGGGACTGACACAGGATTGTGGGGAGAGAGTGGGACAGTGGGATTAGTTTGGGAACTTACACAGGGCTGTGGGGAGGAGCTGGGACAGTGGGATTTGTTTGAGGACTGACACAGGACTGTGGTGAGAGAGTGGGACAGTGGGATTAGTTTGTGGACTGACACAGAACTGTGGTGAGAGAGTGGGACAGTGGGATTAGTTTGGGGACTGACACAGGTCTGTGGGGAGAGAGTGGGTCAGTGGATTTAGTTTTTGGACTGACACAGGACTGTGGGGGGAGAGTGGGACAGTGCGATTAGTTTGGGGACTGAGACAGGGCTGTGGTGAGAGAGTGGGACAGTGGGATTAGTTTGGGAACTGACATAGGGCTGTGGGGAGAGAGTGGGAAAGTGGGATTAGTTTTGGGACTGACACAGGACTGTGGTGAGAGAGTGGGACAGTTGGATTAGTTTTGGGTCTGACACAGGACCTTGGGGAGAGAGTGGGACAGTGGGATTAGTTTGGGGACTGACACAGGACTGTGGTGAGAGAGTGGGACAGTGGGATTAGTTTGGGGACTGACACAGGGCTGTTGGGAGAGAGTGGGACAGTGGGATTAGTTTGGGGAATGACACAGTACTGTGGTGAGAGAGTTGGACAGTGGGATTAGTTTTGGGACTGACACAGTTCTGTGGGGACAGAGTGGGACAGTGGAATTAGTTTAGGGACTGACACAGGACTGTGGGGAGAGAGTGGGATAGTGGCATTAGTTTGGGGACTGACACAGGACTGTGGGGAGAGAGTGGGACAGTGGCATTAGTTTGGGGACTGACACAGGACTGTGGTGAGAGAGTTGGACAGTGGGATTAGTTTGGGGACTGACACAGGGTTGTGGGGAGGAAGTGGGACAGTGTGATTAGTTTGGGCACCGAGACAGGGCTGTGGTGTGAGAGTGGGACAGTGGGATTAGTTTGAGAACTGACACAGCGGTGTGGGGAGATAGTGGGAAAGAGGGATTAGTTTTGGGACTGACACAGGACTGTGGTGAGAGAGTGGGACAGTGGGATTAGTTTGGGGACTGACACAGGTCTGTGGGGAGAGAGTGGGACAGTGGGATTAGTTTGGGGACTGACACAGGAATGTGGGGACAGAGTGGGACGATGGGATAAGTTTCGGAATGCACACAGGGCTGAGGGGAGAGAGTGGGACAATGCGGTTTGTTTGGGGATTGTCAAGGGTCTGTGGGGAGGACGTGGGACAGGAGGGTTGGTTTGGGACTGACACAGCACAGTGGGGAGAAAGTGGGACAGTGGGATTAGTTTGGGGACTGACACAGGGTTGTGGGGAGGAAGTGGGACAGTGTGATTAGTTTGGGTACTGAGACAGGGCTGTGGTGAGAGAGTGGGACAGTGGGATTAGTTTGAGAACTGACACAGGGGTGTGGGGAGAGAGTGGGAAAGTGGGATTAGTTTTGGGACTGACACAGGACTGTGGTGAGAGAGTGGGACAGTGGGATTAGTTTGGAGTCTGACACAGGTCTGTGGGGAGAGAGTGGGACAGTGGGATTAGTTTTGGGTCTGACACAGGGCTGTGGGGAGAGAGTGGGACAGTGGGATTAGTTTTGGAGTCTGACACAGGTCTGTGGTGAGAGAGTGGGACAGTGGGATTAGTTTGGAGTCTGACACAGGTCTGTGGGGAGAGAGTGGGACAGTGGGATTAGTTTTGGAGTCTGACACAGGTCTGTGGGGAGAGAGTGGGACAGTGGGATTAGTTTGGGGACTGACACAGGGCTGTGGGGAGAGAGTGGGACAGTGGGATTAGTTTTGGGTCTGACACAGGTCTGTGGGGAGAGAGTGGGGCATTGGGATTAGTTTGGGGACTGACATAGGGCTGTGGGGAGAGGGTGAGACGGTGGGATTAGTTTGGGGACTGACAGAGGGCTGTGGTGAGAGTGTGTGACAGAGGGATTAGTTTATGGGCTGACACAGGGCTGTGGGGAGAGAGTGGGGCAGTGGGATTAGTTTGGGGACTGACACAGGGCTGTGGGGAGAGAGTGGGACAGTGGGATTAGTTTGGGGAGTTACACAGGAATGTGGGGACGGAGTGGGACGGTGGGATAAGTTTGGGAATGCACACAGGGCAGAGGGGAGAGAGTGGGACAGTGGGATTAGATTGGGGACTGACACAGGGCTGTGGGGAGAGAGTGGGACAGTGGGATTAGTTTGGTGAGTTACACAGGAATGTGGGGACAGAGTGGGACGGTGGGATAAGTTTGGGAATGCACACAGGGCTGAGGGGATGGAGTGGGACAATGCGGTTTGTTTGGGGATTCTCAAGGGTCTGTGGGGAGAGAGTGGGACAGTGGGATTAGTTTGGGGACTGACACAGTACTGTGGTGAGAGAGTTGGACAGTGGGATTAGTTTTGGGACTGACACAGGGCTGTTGGGAGAGAGTGGGACAGTGGGATTAGATTGGGGACTGACACGGGACTGTGGTGAGAGATTGGGACAGTGTGATTAGATTTGGGACTGACACAGGGCTCTGGGGAGAGGGTGAGACGGTGGGATTAGTTTGGGGACTGACACAGGGCTGTGGTGAGAGTGTGTGACAGAGGGATTAGTTTATGGGCTGACACAGGGCTGTGGGGAGAGAGTGGGACAGTGGGATTAGTTTGGGAACTGACACAGGGCTGTGGGGAGGAGCTGGGACAGTGGGATTAGTTTGGGGACTGACACAGGACTGTGGTGAGAGAGTGGGACAGTGGGATTAGTTTGGGGACTGACACGGGACTGTTGGGAGAGTGTGGGACAGTGGGATTAGTTTGGGGACTGACACGGGACTGTTGGGAGAGTGTGGGACAGTGGGATTAGTTTGGGGACTGACACAGGACTGTGGTGAGAGAGTGGGACAGTGGGATTAGTTTGGGGACTGACACAGGGCTGTTGGGAGAGAGTGGGACAGTGGGATTAGTTTGGGGACTGACACAGGACTGTGGTGAGGGAGTTGGACAGTGGGATTAGTTTTGGGACCGACACAGGTCTGTTCTGAGAGAGTGGGACAGTGGGATTAGTTTGGGGACAGACACAGGACTGTGGTGAGAGAGTGGGACAGTGGGATTAGTTTTGGGACTGACACAGGGCTGTGGGGAGAGGTTGAGACGGAGGGATTAGTTTGGGGACTCACACAGGGCTGCGGTGAGAGTGTGGGACAGTGGGATTAGTTTATGGGCTGACACAGGGCTGTGGGGAGAAAGGGGGAGAGTGGGATTAGTTTGGGAACTGACACAGGACTGTGGGGAGAGAGTCGGACAGTGGGATTAGTTTTGGGACTGACACAGTTCTGTGGGGAGAGAGTGGGACAGTGGAATTAGTTTAGGGACTGACACAGGACTTGGGGAGAGAGTGGGACAGTGGGATTAGTTTGGGAACTGACACAGGGCTGTGGAGTGGAGCTGGGACAGTGGGATTAGTTTGGGGACTGACACAGGACTGTGGTGAGAGTGTGTGACAGAGGGATTTGTTTATGGGCTGACACAGGGCTGTGGGGAGAGAGTGGGGCAGTGGGATTAGTTTGGGGAGTTACACAGGAATGTGGGGACAGAGTGGGATGGTGGGATAAGTTTGGGAATGCACACAGGTCTGAGGGGAGAGAGTGGGACAATGCGGTTTGTTTGGGGATTGTCAAGGGTCTGTGGGGAGGACGTGGGACAGGAGGGTTGGTTTGGGACTGACACAGCACAGTGGGGAGAAAGTGGGACAGTGGGATTAGTTTGGCGACAGACACAGGGCTGTGGGGAGAGAGTGGGACAGTGGGATTAGTTTGGGGACTGACACAGGGTTGTGGGGAGGAAGTGGGACAGTGTGATTAGTTTGGGTACTGAGACAGGGCTGTGTTGAGAGAGTGGGACAGTGGGATTAGTTTGAGAACTGACACAGGGGTGTGGGGAGAGAGTGGGAAAGTGGGATTAGTTTTGGGACTGACACAGGACTGTGGTGAGAGAGTGGGACAGTGGGATTAGTTTGGAGACCGACACAGGGCTGTGGGGAGAGAGTGGGACAGTGGGATTAGTTTGGCGACTGACACAGGGTTGTGGGGAGGAAGTGGGACAGTGTGATTAGTTTGGGTACTGAGACAGGGCTGTGTTGAGAGAGTGGGACAGTGGGATTAGTTTGAGAACTGACACAGGGGTGTGGGGAGAGAGTGGGAAAGTGGGATTAGTTTTGGGACTGACACAGGACTGTGGTGAGAGAGTGGGACAGTGGGATTAGTTTGGAGACCGACACAGGGCTGTGGGGAGAGAGTGGGACAGTGGGATTAGTTTTGGGTCTGACACAGATCTGTGGGGAGAGAGTGGGGCATTGGGATTAGATTGGGGACTGACACAGGGCTGTAGGGAGAGGGTGAGACGGTGGGATTAGTTTTGGGACTAACAGAGGGCTGTGGTGAGAGTGTGTGACAGAGGGATTAGTTTATGGGCTGACACAGGGCTGTGGGGAGAGAGTGGGACAGTGGGATTAGTTTATGGACTGACAGAGGGCTGTGGGGAGAGAGTGGGGCAGTGGGATTAGTTTGGGGACTGACACAGGGCTGTGGGGAGAGAGTGGGACAGAGGGATTAGTTTGGGGAGTTACACAGGAATGTGGGGACAGAGTGGGACGGTGGGATAAGTTTGGGAATGCACACAGGGCTGAGGGGAGAGAGTGGGACAATGTGGTTTGTTTGGGGATTGTCAAGGGTCTTTTTTGGGAGGACGTGGGACAGCAGGGTTGGTTTGGGACTGACACAGCACAGTGGGGAGAAAGTGGGACAGTGGGATTAGTTTGGCGACTGACACAGGGCTGTGGGGAGAGAGTGGGACAGTGGGATTAGATTGGGGACTGACACGGGACTGTGGTGAGAGATTGGGACAGTGTGATTAGATTTGGGACTGACACAGGGCTCTGGGGAGAGGGTGAGACGGTGGGATTAGTTTGGGGACTGACACAGGGCTGTGGTGAGAGTGTGTGACAGAGGGATTAGTTTATGGGTTGACACAGGGCTGTGGGGAGAGAGTGGGACAGTGGGATTAGTTTGGGAACTGACACAGGGCTGTGGGGAGGAGCTGGGACAGTGGGATTAGTTTGGGGACTGACACAGGACTGTGGTGAGAGAGTGGGACAGTGGGATTAGTTTGGGGACTGACACAGGACTGTCGTGAGAGAGTGGGACAGTGGGATTAGTTTGGGGACTGACACAGGGCTGTTGGGAGAGAGTGGGACAGTGGGATTAGTTTGGGGACTGACACAGGACTGTGGTGAGGGAGTTGGACAGTGGGATTAGTTTTGGGACTGACACAGGGCTGTTCTGAGAGAGTGGGACAGTGGGATTAGTTTGGGGACAGACACAGGACTGTGGTGAGAGAGTGGGACAGTGGGATTAGTTTTGGGACTGACACAGGGCTGTGGGGAGAGGTTGAGACGGAGGGATTAGTTTGGGGACTCACACAGGGCTGTGGTGAGAGTGTGGGACAGTGGGATTAGTTTATTGGCTGACACAGGGCTGTGGGGAGAAAGTGGGACAGTGGGATTAGTTTGGGAACTGACACAGGACGGTGGGGAGAGAGTGGGACAGTGGGATTAGTTTTGGGACTGACACAGTTCTGTGGGGAGACAGTGGGACAGTGGAATTAGTTTAGGGACTGACACAGGATTGTGGGGAGAGAGTGGGACAGTGGGATTAGTTTGGGAACTTACACAGGGCTGTGGGGAGGAGCTGGGACAGTGGGATTTGTTTGAGGACTGACACAGGACTGTGGTGAGAGAGTGGGACAGTGGGATTAGTTTGTGGACTGACACAGAACTGTGGTGAGAGAGTGGGACAGTGGGATTAGTTTGGGGACTGACACAGGTCTGTGGGGAGAGAGTGGGTCAGTGGATTTAGTTTTTGGACTGACACAGGACTGTGGGGGGAGAGTGGGACAGTGCGATTAGTTTGGGGACTGAGACAGGGCTGTGGTGAGAGAGTGGGACAGTGGGATTAGTTTGGGAACTGACATAGGGCTGTGGGGAGAGAGTGGGAAAGTGGGATTAGTTTTGGGACTGACACAGGACTGTGGTGAGAGAGTGGGACAGTTGGATTAGTTTTGGGTCTGACACAGGACCTTGGGGAGAGAGTGGGACAGTGGGATTAGTTTGGGGACTGACACAGGACTGTGGTGAGAGAGTGGGACAGTGGGATTAGTTTTGGGACTGACTCAGAACTGTGGTGAGAGAGTGGGACAGTGGGATTAGTTTGGGGACTGACACAGGTCTGTGGGGAGAGAGTGGGACAGTGGGATTAGTTTGGGGACTGACACAGGACTGTGCGGTGAGAGTGGGACAGTGGGATTAGTTTGGGAACTGACACAGGGCTGTGGGGAGGAGCTGGAACTGTGGGATTAGTTTGGGGACTGACACAGGACTGTGGTGAGAGTGTGGGACAGTGGGATTAGTTTGGGGACTGACACAGGACTCTGGTGAGAGAGTGGGACAGTGTGATTAGTTTGGGGACTGACACAGGACTGTGGTGAGAGAGTGGGACAGTGGGATTAGTTTGGGGACTGACACAGGGCTGTTGGGAGAGAGTGGGACAGTGGGATTAGTTTGGGTACTGACACAGGAATGTGGTGAGAGAGTTGGACAGTGGGATTAGTTTTGGGACTGACAAAGGGCTGTTGGGAGAGAGTGGGACAGTGGGATTAGTTTGGGGACAGACACAGGACTGTGGTGAGAGAGTGGGACAGTGGGATTAGTTTTAGGACTGACACAGGGCTGTGGGGAGAGGGTGAGACGGTGGGATTAGTTTGGGGACTGACACAGGGCTGTGGTGAGAGTGTGGGACAGTGGGATTAGTTTGGGGACTGACACAGGGCTGTGGGGAGAAAGTGGGACAGTGGGATTAGTTTGGGAACTGACACAGGACTGTGGGGAGAGAGTGGGACAGTGGGATTAGTTTTGGGACTGACACAGGGCTGTGGGGAGAGGGTGAGACGGTGGGATTAGTTTGGGGACTGACACAGGGCGGTGGGGAGAAAGTGGGACAGTGGGATTAGTTTGGGAACTGACACAGGACTGTGGGGACAGAGTGGGACGGTGGGATAAGTTTGGGAATGCACACAGGGCTGAGGGGAGAGAGTGGGACAATGCGGTTTGTTTGGGGATTGTCAAGGGTCTGTGGGGAGGACGTGGGACAGGAGGGTTGGTTTGGGACTGACACAGCACAGTGGGGAGAAAGTGGGACAGTGGGATTAGTTTGGGGACTGACACAGGGTTGTGGGGAGGAAGTGGGACAGTGTGATTAGTTTGGGTACTGAGACAGGGCTGTGCTGAGAGAGTGGGACAGTGGGATTAGTTTGAGAACTGACACAGGGGTGTGGGGAGAGAGTGGGAAAGTGGGATTAGTTTTGGGACTGACACAGGACTGTGGTGAGAGAGTGGGACAGTGGGATTAGTTTGGAGACTGACACAGGGCTGTGGGGAGAGAGTGGGACAGTGGGATTAGTTTTGGGTCTGACACAGGTCTGTGGGGAGAGAGTGGGGCATTGGGATTAGTTTGGGGACTGACACAGGGCTGTGGGGAGAGGGTGAGACGGTGGGATTAGTTTGGGGACTGACAGAGGGCTGTGGTGAGAGTGTGTGACAGAGGGATTAGTTTATGGGCTGACACAGGGCTGTGGGGAGAGAGTGGGGCAGTGGGATTAGTTTGGGGACTGACACAGGGCTGTGGGGAGAGAGTGGGACAGTGGGATTAGTTTGGGGAGTTACACAGGAATGTGGGGACGGAGTGGGACGGTGGGATAAGTTTGGGAATGCACACAGGGCAGAGGGGAGAGAGTGGGACAGTGGGATTAGATTGGGGACTGACACAGGGCTGTGGGGAGAGAGTGGGACAGTGGGATTAGTTTGGTGAGTTACACAGGAATGTGGGGACAGAGTGGGACGGTGGGATAAGTTTGGGAATGCACACAGGGCTGAGGGGATGGAGTGGGACAATGCGGTTTGTTTGGGGATTCTCAAGGGTCTGTGGGGAGAGAGTGGGACAGTGGGATTAGTTTGGGGACTGACACAGTACTGTGGTGAGAGAGTTGGACAGTGGGATTAGTTTTGGGACTGACACAGGGCTGTTGGGAGAGAGTGGGACAGTGGGATTAGATTGGGGACTGACACGGGACTGTGGTGAGAGATTGGGACAGTGTGATTAGATTTGGGACTGACACAGGGCTCTGGGGAGAGGGTGAGACGGTGGGATTAGTTTGGGGACTGACACAGGGCTGTGGTGAGAGTGTGTGACAGAGGGATTAGTTTATGGGCTGACACAGGGCTGTGGGGAGAGAGTGGGACAGTGGGATTAGTTTGGGAACTGACACAGGGCTGTGGGGAGGAGCTGGGACAGTGGGATTAGTTTGGGGACTGACACAGGACTGTGGTGAGAGAGTGGGACAGTGGGATTAGTTTGGGGACTGACACGGGACTGTTGGGAGAGTGTGGGACAGTGGGATTAGTTTGGGGACTGACACGGGACTGTTGGGAGAGTGTGGGACAGTGGGATTAGTTTGGGGACTGACACAGGACTGTGGTGAGAGAGTGGGACAGTGGGATTAGTTTGGGGACTGACACAGGGCTGTTGGGAGAGAGTGGGACAGTGGGATTAGTTTGGGGACTGACACAGGACTGTGGCGAGGGAGTTGGACAGTGGGATTAGTTTTGGGACCGACACAGGGCTGTTCTGAGAGAGTGGGACAGTGGGATTAGTTTGGGGACAGACACAGGACTGTGGTGAGAGAGTGGGACAGTGGGATTACTTTTGGGACTGACACAGGGCTGTGGGGAGAGGTTGAGACGGAGGGATTAGTTTGGGGACTCACACAGGGCTGTGGTGAGAGTGTGGGACAGTGGGATTAGTTTATGGGCTGACACAGGGCTGTGGGGAGAAAGGGGGAGAGTGGGATTAGTTTGGGAACTGACACAGGACTGTGGGGAGAGAGTCGGACAGTGGGATTAGTTTTGGGACTGACACAGTTCTGTGGGGAGAGAGTGGGACAGTGGAATTAGTTTAGGGACTGACACAGGGCTGTGGGGTGGAGCTGGGACAGTGGGATTAGTTTCGGGACTGACACAGGGCTGTGGGGTGGAGCTGGGACAGTGGGATTATTTTGGGGACTGACACAGGACTGTGGTGAGAGTGTGTGACAGAGGGATTTGTTTATGGGCTGACACAGGGCTGTGGGGAGAGAGTGGGGCAGTGGGATTAGTTTGGGGATATACACAGGAATGTGGGGACAGAGTGGGATGGTGGGATAAGTTTGGGAATGCACACAGGTCTGAGGGGAGAGAGTGGGACAATGCGGTTTGTTTGGGGATTGTCAAGGGTCTGTGGGGAGGACGTGGGACAGGAGGGTTGGTTTGGGACTGACACAGCACAGTGGGGAGAAAGTGGGACAGTGGGATTAGTTTGGCGACTGACACAGGACAGTGGGGAGAAAGTGGGACAGTGGGATTAGTTTGGGGACTGACACAGGGTTGTGGGGAGGAAGTGGGACAGTGTGATTAGTTTGGGTACTGAGACAGGGCTGTGTTGAGAGAGTGGGACAGTGGGATTAGTTTGAGAACTGACACAGGGGTGTGGGGAGAGAGTGGGAAAGTGGGATAAGTTTTGGGACTGACACAGGACTGTGGTGAGAGAGTGGGACAGTGGTATTAGTTTGGAGACCGACACAGGGCTGTGGGGAGAGAGTGGGACAGTGGGATTAGTTTTGGGTCTGACACAGATCTGTGGGGAGAGAGTGGGGCAATGGGATTAGTTTGGGGACTGACACAGGGCTGTGGTGAGAGTGTGTGACAGAGGTATTAGTTTATGGGCTGACACAGGGCTGTGGGGAGAGAGTGGGACAGTGGGATTAGTTTATGGACTGACACAGGGCTGTGGGGAGAGAGTGGGGCAGTGGGATTAGTTTGGGGACTGACACAGGGCTGTGGGGAGAGAGTGGGACAGAGGGATTAGTTTGCGGAGTTACACAGGAATGTGGGGACAGAGTGGGACGGTGGGATAAGTTTGGGAATGCACACAGGGCTGAGGGGAGAGAGTGGGACAATGCGGTTTGTTTGGGGATTGTCAAGGGTCTTTTTTGGGAGGACGTGGGACAGCAGGGTTGGTTTGGGACTGACACAGCACAGTGGGGAGAAAGTGGGACAGTGGGATTAGTTTGGCGACTTACACAGGGCTGTGGGGAGAGAGTGGGACAGTGGGATTAGATTGGGGACTGATACGGGACTGTGGTGAGAGATTGGGACAGTGTGATTAGATTTGGGACTGACACAGGGCTCTGGGGAGAGGGTGAGACGGTGGGATTAGTTTGGGGACTGACACAGGGCTGTGGTGAGAGTGTGTGACAGAGGGATTAGTTTATGGGCTGACACAGGGCTGTGGGGAGAGAGTGGGACAGTGGGATTAGTTTGGGAACTGACACAGGGCTGTGGGGAGGAGCTGGGACAGTGGGATTAGTTTGGGGACTGACACAGGACTGTGGTGAGAGAGTGGGACAGTGGGATTAGTTTGGGGACTGACACGGGACTGTTGGGAGAGTGTGGGACAGTGGGATTAGTTTGGGGACTGACACTGGACTGTTGGGAGAGTGTGGGACAGTGGGATTAGTTTGGGGACTGACACAGGACTGTGGTGAGAGAGTGGGACAGTGGGATTAGTTTGGGGACTGACACAGGGCTGTTGGGAGAGAGTGGGACAGTGGGATTAGTTTGGGGACTGACACAGGACTGTGGTGAGGGAGTTGGACAGTGGGATTAGTTTTGGGACTGACACAGGGCTGTTCTGAAAGAGTGGGACAGTGGGATTAGTTTGGGGACAGACACAGGACTGTGGTGAGAGAGTGGGACAGTGGGATTAGTTTTGGGACTGACACAGGGCTGTGGGGAGAGGTTGAGACGGAGGGATTAGTTTGGGGACTCACACAGGGCTGTGGTGAGAGTGTGGGACAGTCGGATTAGTTTATGGGCTGACACAGGGCTGTAGGGAGAAAGGGGGAGAGTGGGATTAGTTTGGGAACTGACACAGGACTGTGGGGAGAGAGTCGGACAGTGGGATTAGTTTTGGGACTGACACAGTTCTGTGGGGAGAGAGTGGGACAGTGGAATTAGTTTTGGGTCTGACACAGATCTGTGGGGAGAGAGTGGGGCATTGGGATTAGTTTGGGGACTGACACAGTGCTGTAGGGAGAGGGTGATACGGTGGGATTAGTTTGGGGACTAACAGAGGGCTGTGGTGAGAGTGTGTGACAGAGGGATTAGTTTATGGGCTGACACAGGGCTGTCGGGAGAGAGTGGGACAGAGGGATTAGTTTGGGGAGTTACACAGGAATGTGGGGACAGAGTGGGACGGTGGGATAAGTTTGGGAATGCACACAGGGCAGAGGGGAGAGAGTGGGACAATGCGGTATGTTTGGGGATTGTCAAGGGTCTGTGGGGAGGACGTGGGACAGCAGGGTTGGTTTGGGACTGACACAGCACAGTGGGGAGAAAGTGGGACAGTGGGATTAGTTTGGCGACTGACACAGGGCTGTGGGGAGAGAGTGGGACAGTGGGATTAGTTTGGGGACTGACACAGGGTTGTGGGGAGGAAGTGGGACAGTGTGATTAGTTTGGGCACTGAGACAGGGCTGTGGTGAGAGAGTGGGACAGTGGGATTAGTTTGAGAACTGACACAGGGGTGTGGGGAGAGAGTGTGAAAGTGGGATTAGTTTTGGGACTGACACAGGACTGTGCGGTGAGAGTGGGACAGTTGGATTAGTTTGGAGACTGACACAGGGCTGTGGGGAGAGAGTGGGACAGTGGGATTACTTTTGGGTCTGACACAGATCTGTGGGGAGAGAGTGGGGCATTGGGATTAGTTCGGGGACAGACCCAGGGCTGTGGCGAGAGAATGGGACAGAGGATTTAGTTTTTGGACTGGCACAGGACTGTGGGGGGAGAGTGGGACAGTGGGATTAGTTTGGGGACTGACACAGGACTGTGGTGAGAGAGTGGGACAGTGGGATTAGTTTGGGGACTGACACAGGACTGTCGGGAGAGAGTGGGACAGTGGGATTAGTTTGGGGACAGACACAGGTCTGTTGGGAGAGAGTGGGACAGTGGCATTAGTTTGGGGACTGACACAGGACTGTGGGGAGAGAGTGGGACAGTGGCATTAGTTTGGGGACTGACACAGGACTGTGCTGAGAGAGTTAGACAGTGGGATTAGTTTGGGGACTGACACAGGACAGTGGGGAGAGAGTGCGACAGTGGGATTAGTTTGGGGACTGACTGGGCTGTGGTGAGAGAGTGGGACAGTGGGATTAGTTTGGGGACTGACACAGGACTGTGGTGAGAGAGTGGGACAGTGTGATTAGTTTGGGGACTGACACAGGACTGTGGTGAGAGAGTGGGACAGTGGGATTAGTTTGGGGACTAACACAGGTCTGTGGGGAGATAGTGGGACAGTGGGATTAGTTTGGGGACTGACCCAGGGTTGTGGGGAGGACCTGGGACTGTGGGATTAGTTTGGGAACTGACACAGGACTGTGGGGAGAGAGTGGGACAGTGTTATTAGTTTTGGGACTGGCACAGGGCTTTGGGGAGGAGGTGGGACAGTGGGATTAGTTTGGGGACTGACACAGGTCTGTGGGGAGAGAGTGGGACAGTGGGATTAGTTTGGGGACTGACACAGGGCTGTGGTGAGAGTGTGTGACAGAGGGATTAGTTTTTTGGCTGACACAGGGCTGTGGGGAGAGTGTGGTACAGAGGGATTAGCTTGGGGACTAACACAGGTCTGTGGGGAGAGAGTTGTACAGTGGGATTAGTTTGGGGACTTACACAGGGCTGTGGGGAGGAGCTGGGACAGTGGGATTAGTTTGGGAACTGACACAGGACTGTGGGGAGAGAGTGGGACAGTGGGATTAGTTTGGGGACTAACACAGGTCTGTTCGGGAGATAGTGGGACAGTGGGATTAGTTTGGGGACTGACCCAGGGTTGTGGGGAGGAGCTGGGACTGTGGGATTAGTTTGGGAACTGACACAGGACTGTGGGGAGAGAGTGGGACAGTGGTATTAGTTTTGGGACTGGCACAGGGCTGTGGGGAGGAGGTGGGACAGTGGGATTAGTTTGGGGACTGACACAGGTCTGTGGGGAGAGAGTGGGACAGTGGGATTAGTTTGGGGACTGACACAGGACTGTGCGGTGAGAGTGGGACAGTGGGATTAGTTTGGGAACTGACACAGGGCTGTGGGGAGGAGCTGGGTCTGTGGGATTAGTTTGGGGACTGACACAGGACTGTGGTGAGAGTGTGGGACAGTGGGATTAGTTTGGGGACTGACACAGGACTCTGGTGAGAGAGTGGGACAGTGTGATTAGTTTGGGGACTGACACAGGACTGTGGTGAGAGAGTGGGACATTGGGATTAGTTTGGGGACTAACACAGGTCTGTGGGGAGATAGTGGGACAGTGGGATTAGTTTGGGGACTGACCCAGGGTTGTGGGGAGGACCTGGGACTGTGGGATTAGTTTGGGAACTGACACAGGACTGTGGGGAGAGAGTGGGACAGTGGTATTAGTTTTGGGACTGGCACAGGGCTTTGGGGAGGAGGTGGGACAGTGGGATTAGTTTGGGGACTGACACAGGTCTGTGGGGAGAGAGTGGGACAGTGGGATTAGTTTGGGGACTGACACAGGACTGTGCGGTGAGAGTGGGACAGTGGGATTAGTTTGGGGACTGACACAGGGCTGTGGGGAGGAGCTGTGTCTGTGGGATTAGTTTGGGGACTGACACAGGACTGTGGTGAGAGTGTGGGACAGTGGGATTAGTTTGGGGACTGACACAGGACTCTGGTGAGAGAGTGGGACAGTGTGATTAGTTTGGGGACTGACACAGGACTGTGGTGAGAGAGTGGGACAGTGGGATTAGTTTTGGGACTGACAAAGGGCTGATGGGAGAGAGTGGAACAGTGGGATTAGTTTGGGGACAGACACAGGACTGTGGTGAGAGAGTGGGACAGTGGGATTAGTTTTAGGACTGACACAGGGCTGTGGGGAGAGGGTGAGACGGTGGGATTAGTTTGGGGACTGACACAGGGCTGTGGTGAGAGTGTGGGACAGTGGGATTAGTTTGGGGACTGACACAGGGCTGTGGGGAGAAAGTGGGACAGTGGGATTAGTTTGGGAACTGACACAGGACTGTGGGGAGAGAGTGGGACAGTGGGATTAGTTTTGGGACTGACACAGGGCTGTGGGGAGAGGGTGAGACGGTGGGATTAGTTTTGGGACTGAAAGAGGGCTGTGGTTAGAGTGTGTGACAGAGGGATTAGTTTATGGGCTGACACAGGGCTGTGGGGAGAGAGTGGGGCAGTGGGATTAGTTTGGGGACTGACACAGGGCTGTGGGGAGAGAGTGGGACAGTGGGATTAGTTTGGTGAGTTACACAGGAATGTGGGGACAGAGTGGGACGGTGGGATAAGTTTGGGAATGCACACAGGGCTGAGGGGAGAGAGTGGGACAATGCGGTTTGTTTGGGGTTTGTCAAGGGTCTGTGGGGAGGACGTGGGACAGGAGGGTTGGTTTGGGACTGACACAGCACAGTGGGGAGAAAGTGGGACAGTGTGATTAGTTTGGGCACTGAGACAGGGCTGTGGTGAGAGAGTGGGACAGTGGGATTAGTTTGGGGACAGACACAGGACTGTGGTGAGAGAGTGGGACAGTGGGATTAGTTTTAGGACTGACACAGGGCTGTGGGGAGAGGGTGAGACGGTGGGATTAGTTTGGGGACTGACACAGGGCTGTGGTGAGAGTGTGGGACAGTGGGATTAGTTTGGGGACTGACACAGGGCTGTGGGGAGAAAGTGGGACAGTGGGATTAGTTTGGGAACTGACACAGGACTGTGGGGAGAGAGTGGGACAGTGGGATTAGTTTTGGGACTGACACAGGGCTGTGGGGAGAGGGTGAGACGGTGGGATTAGTTTGGGGACTGACAGAGGGCTGTGGTGAGAGTGTGTGACAGAGGGATTAGTTTATGGGCTGACACAGGGCTGTGGGGAGAGAGTGGGGCAGTGGGATTAGTTTGGGGACTGACACAGGGCTGTGGGGAGAGAGTGGGACAGTGGGATTAGTTGGGTGAGTTACACAGGAATGTGGGGACAGAGTGGGACGGTGGGATAAGTTTGGGAATGCACACAAGGCTGAGGGGAGAGAGTGGGACAATGCGGTTTGTTTGGGGTTTGTCAAGGGTCTGTGGGGAGGACGTGGGACAGGAGGGTTGGTTTGGGACTGACACAGCACAGTGGGGAGACAGTGGGACAGTGGGATTAGTTTGGGGACTGACACAGGGTTGTGGGGAGGAAGTGGGACAGTGGGATTAGTTTGGGTACTGAGACAGGGCTGTGGTGAGAGAGTGGGACAGTGGGATTAGTTTGAGAACTGACACAGGGGTGTGGGGAGAGAGTGGGAAAGTGGGATTAGTTTTGGGACTGACACAGGACTGTGGTGAGAGAGTGGGACAGTGGGATTAGTTTGGAGACGGACACAGGGCTATGGGGAGAGAGTGGGACAGTGGGATTAGTTTTGGGTCTGACACAGGTCTGTGGGGAGAGAGTGGGGCATTGGGATTAGTTTGGGGACTGACACAGGGCTGTGGGGAGAGGGTGAGACGGTGGGATTAGTTTGGGGACTGACACAGGGCTGTGGTGAGAGTGTGTGACAGAGGGATTAGTTTGGGGACTGACACAGGGCTGTGGGGAGAGAGTGGGACAGTGGGATTAGTTTGGGGAGTTACACAGGAATGTGGGGACAGATTGGGACGGTGGGATAAGTTTGGGAATGCACACAGGGCTGAGGGGAGAGAGTGGGACAGTGTGATTAGTTTGGGGACTGACACAGGGCTGTGGGGAGAGAGTGGGACAGTGGGATTAGTTTGGGGAGTTACACAGGAATGTGGGGAGAGAGTGGGACAGTGGGATTAGTTTGGTGAGTTACACAGGAATGTGGGGACAGAGTGGGACGGTGGGATAAGTTTGGGAATGCACACAGGGCTGAGGGGAGAGAGTGGGACAATGCGGTTTGTTTGGGGATTGTCAAGGGTCTGTGGGGAGGACGTGGGACAGGAGGGTTGGTTTGGGACTGACACAGCACAGTGGGGAGAAAGTGGGACAGCGGGATTAGTTCGGCGACTGACACAGGGCTGTGGGGAGGGAGTGGGAAAGTGGGATTAGTTTGGGGACTGACACAGGGTTGTGGGAAGGAAGTGGGACAGTGTGATTAGTTTGAGAACTGACACAGGGGTGTGGGGAGAGAGTGGGAAAGTGGGATTAGTTTTGGGACTGACACAGGACTGTGGTGGGAGAGTGGGACAGTGGGATTAGTTTTGGGTCGGACACAGGTCTGTGGGGAGAGAGTGGGGCATTGGGATTAGTTTGGGGACTGACACAGGACTGTGGGGAGAGAGTGGGACAGTGGGATTAGTTTGGGGACTGACACAGGACTGTGGTGAGAGAGTGGGACAGTGGGATTAGTTTGGGGACAGACACAGGGCTGTTGGGAGAGAGTGGGACAGTGGGATTAGTTTGGGGACTGACACAGTACTGTGGTGAGAGAGTTGGACAGTGGGATTAGTTTTGGGACTGACACAGGGCTGTTGGGAGAGAGTGGGACAGTGGGATTAGATTGGGGACTGACACGGGACTGTGGTGAGAGAGTGGGACAGTGTGATTAGATTTGGGACTGACACAGGGCTCTGGGGAGAGGGTGAGACGGTGGGATTAGTTTGGGGACTGTCACAGGGCTGTGGTGAGAGTGTGTGACAGAGGGATTAGTTTATGGGCTGACACAGGGCTGTGGGGAGAGAGTGGGACAGTGGGATTAGTTTGGGAACTGACACAGGGCTGTGGGGAGGAGCTGGGACAGTGGGATTAGTTTGGGGACTGACACAGGACTGTGGTGACAGTGTGGGACAGTGGGATTAGTTTGGGGACTGACACAGGACTGTGATGAGAGAGTGGGACAGTGGGATTAGTTTGGGGACTGACACGGGACTGTTGGGAGAGTGTGGGACAGTGGGATTAGTTTGGGGACTGACACAGGACTGTGGTGAGAGAGTGGGACAGTGGGATTAGTTTGGGGACTGACACAGGGCTGTTGGGAGAGAGTGGGACAGTGGGATTAGTTTGGGGACTGACACAGGACTGTGGTGAGGGAGTTGGACAGTGGGATTAGTTTTGGGACTGACACAGGGCTGTTCTGAGAGAGTGGGACAGTGGGATTAGTTTGGGGACAGACACAGGACTGTGGTGAGAGAGTGGGACAGTGGGATTAGTTTTGGGACTGACACAGGGCTGTGGGGAGAGGTTGAGACGGAGGGATTAGTTTGGAGACTCACACAGGGCTGTGGTGAAAGTGTGGGACAGTGGGATTAGTTTATGGGCTGACACAGGGCTGTGGGGAGAAAGTGGGAGAGTGGGATTAGTTTGGGAACTGACACAGGACTGTGGGGAGAGAGTGGGACAGTGGGATTAGTTTTGGGACTGACAGTTCTGTGGGGAGAGAGTGGGACAGTGGAATTAGTTTAGGGACTGACACAGGACTGTGGGGAGAGAGTGGGACAGTGGGATTAGTTTGGGAATGCACACAGGGCTGAGGGGAGAGAGTGGGACAATGCGGTTTGTTTTGGGATTGTCAAGGGTCTGTGGGGAGGACGTGGGACAGCAGGGTTGGTTTGGGACTGACACAGCACAGTGGGGAGAAATTGGGACAGTGGGATTAGTTTGGCGACTGACACAGGGCTGTGGGGAGAGAGTGGGACAGTGGGATTAGTTTGGCGACTGACACAGGGCTGTGGGGAGAGAGTGGGACAGTGGGATTAGTTTGGCGACTGACACAGGGCTGTGGGGAGAAAGTGGGACAGTGGGATTAGTTTGGCGACTGACACAGCACAGTGGGGAGAAAGTGGGACAGTGGGATTAGTTTGGGGACTGACACAGGGTTGTGGGGAGGAAGTGGGACAGTGTGATTAGTTTGGGCACTGAGACAGGGCTGTGGTAAGAGAGTGGGACAGTGGGATTAGTTTTTTGGCTGACACAGGGCTGTGGGGAGAGTGTGGGACCAAGGGATTACCTTGGGGACTAACACAGGTCTGTGGGGAGAGAGTTGTACAGTGGGATTAGTTTGGGGACTTACACAGGGCTGTGGGGAGCAGCTGCGACAGTGGGATTAGTTTGGGGACTGACACAGGACTGTGGTGAGAGAGTGGGACTGTGGGATTAGTTTGGGGACTGACACAGGGCTGTGGGGAGAGAGTGGGACAGTGGGATTAGTTTGGGGACTGACACAGGGCTGTTGGGAGAGAGTGGGACAGTGGGATTAGTTTGGGGACTGACACAGGACTGTGGTGAGAGAGTTGGACAGTGGGATTAGTTTTGGGACTGACAAAGGGCTGATGGGAGAGAGTGGGACAGTGGGATTAGTTTGGGGACAGACACAGGACTGTGGTGAGAGAGTGGGACAGTGGGATTAGTTTTAGGACTGACACAGGGCTGTGGGGAGAGGGTGAGACGGTGGGATTAGTTTGGGGACTGACACAGGGCTGTGGTGAGAGTGTGGGACAGTGGGATTAGTTTGGCGACTGACACAGGGCTGTGGGGAGAGAGTG
Organism: Hemitrygon akajei; assembly: GCF_048418815.1. NCBI lineage: Eukaryota > Metazoa > Chordata > Chondrichthyes > Myliobatiformes > Dasyatidae > Hemitrygon > Hemitrygon akajei. The sequence goes on from NC_133151.1 coordinate 44,990,241, forward strand.
GGACAGTGGGATTAGTTGGGTGAGTTACACAGGAATGTGGGGACAGAGTGGGACGGTGGGATAAGTTTGGGAATGCACACAAGGCTGAGGGGAGAGAGTGGGACAATGCGGTTTGTTTGGGGTTTGTCAAGGGTCTGTGGGGAGGACGTGGGACAGGAGGGTTGGTTTGGGACTGACACAGCACAGTGGGGAGAAAGTGGGACAGTGGGATTAGTTTGGGTACTGAGACAGGGCTGTGGTGAGAGAGTGGGACAGTGGGATTAGTTTGAGAACTGACACAGGGGTGTGGGGAGAGAGTGGGAAAGTGGGATTAGTTTTGGGACTGACACAGGACTGTGGTGAGAGAGTGGGACAGTGGGATTAGTTTGGAGACGGACACAGGGCTATGGGGAGAGAGTGGGACAGTGGGATTAGTTTTGGGTCTGACACAGGTCTGTGGGGAGAGAGTGGTGCATTGGGATTAGTTTGGGGACTGACACAGGGCTGTGGGGAGAGGGTGAGACGGTGGGATTAGTTTGGGGACTGACACAGGGCTGTGGTGAGAGTGTGTGACAGAGGGATTAGTTTGGGGACTGACACAGGGCTGTGGGGAGAGAGTGGGACAGTGGGATTAGTTTGGGGAGTTACACAGGAATGTGGGGACAGATTGGGACGGTGGGATAAGTTTGGGAATGCACACAGGGCTGAGGGGAGAGAGTGGGACAGTGTGATTAGTTTGTGGACTGACACAGGGCTGTGGGGAGAGAGTGGGACAGTGGGATTAGTTTGGGGAGTTACACAGGAATGTGGGGAGAGAGTGGGACAGTGGGATTAGTTTGGTGAGTTACACAGGAATGTGGGGACAGAGTGGGACGGTGGGATAAGTTTGGGAATGCACACAGGGCTGAGGGGAGAGAGTGGGACAATGCGGTTTGTTTGGGGATTGTCAAGGGTCTGTGGGGAGGACGTGGGACAGGAGGGTTGGTTTGGGACTGACACAGCACAGTGGGGAGAAAATGGGACAGTGGGATTAGTTCGGCGACTGACACAGGGCTGTGGGGAGGGAGTGGGAAAGTGGGATTAGTTTGGGGACTGACACAGGGTTGTGGGAAGGAAGTGGGACAGTGTGATTAGTTTGGGCAATGAGACAGGGCTGTGGTGAGAGAGTGGGACAGTGGGATTAGTTTGAGAACTGACACAGGGGTGTGGGGAGAGAGTGGGAAAGTGGGATTAGTTTTGGGACTGACACAGGACTGTGGTGGGAGAGTGGGACAGTGGGATTAGTTTTGGGTCGGACACAGGTCTGTGGGGAGAGAGTGGGGCATTGGGATTAGTTTGGGGACTGACACAGGACTGTGGGGAGAGAGTGGGACAGTGGGATTAGTTTGGGGACTGACACAGGACTGTGGTGAGAGAGTGGGACAGTGGGATTAGTTTGGGGACAGACACAGGGCTGTTGGGAGAGAGTGGGACAGTGGGATTAGTTTGGGGACTGACACAGTACTGTGGTGAGAGAGTTGGACAGTGGGATTAGTTTTGGGACTGACACAGGGCTGTTGGGAGAGAGTGGGACAGTGGGATTAGATTGGGGACTGACACGGGACTGTGGTGAGAGAGTGGGACAGTGTGATTAGATTTGGGACTGACACAGGGCTCTGGGGAGAGGGTGAGACGGTGGGATTAGTTTGGGGACTGTCACAGGGCTGTGGTGAGAGTGTGTGACAGAGGGATTAGTTTATGGGCTGACACAGGGCTGTGGGGAGAGAGTGGGACAGTGGGATTAGTTTGGGAACTGACACAGGGCTGTGGGGAGGAGCTGGGACAGTGGGATTAGTTTGGGGACTGACACAGGACTGTGGTGACAGTGTGGGACAGTGGGATTAGTTTGGGGACTGACACAGGACTGTGATGAGAGAGTGGGACAGTGGGATTAGTTTGGGGACTGACACGGGACTGTTGGGAGAGTGTGGGACAGTGGGATTAGTTTGGGGACTGACACAGGACTGTGGTGAGAGAGTGGGACAGTGGGATTAGTTTGGGGACTGACACAGGGCTGTTGGGAGAGAGTGGGACAGTGGGATTAGTTTGGGGACTGACACAGGACTGTGGTGAGGGAGTTGGACAGTGGGATTAGTTTTGGGACTGACACAGGGCTGTTCTGAGAGAGTGGGACAGTGGGATTAGTTTAGGGACAGACACAGGACTGTGGTGAGAGAGTGGGACAGTGGGATTAGTTTTGGGACTGACACAGGGCTGTGGGGAGAGGTTGAGACGGAGGGATTAGTTTGGAGACTCACACAGGGCTGTGGTGAAAGTGTGGGACAGTGGGATTAGTTTATGGGCTGACACAGGGCTGTGGGGAGAAAGTGGGAGAGTGGGATTAGTTTGGGAACTGACACAGGACTGTGGGGAGAGAGTGGGACAGTGGGATTAGTTTTGGGACTGACACAGTTCTGTGGGGAGAGAGTGGGACAGTGGAATTAGTTTAGGGACTGACACAGGACTGTGGGGAGAGAGTGGGACAGTGGGATTAGTTTGGGAATGCACACAGGGCTGAGGGGAGAGAGTGGGACAATGCGGTTTGTTTTGGGATTGTCAAGGGTCTGTGGGGAGGACGTGGGACAGCAGGGTTGGTTTGGGACTGACACAGCACAGTGGGGAGAAATTGGGACAGTGGGATTAGTTTGGCGACTGACACAGGGCTGTGGGGAGAGAGTGGGACAGTGGGATTAGTTTGGCGACTGACACAGGGCTGTGGGGAGAGAGTGGGACAGTGGGATTAGTTGGGTGAGTTACACAGGAATGTGGGGACAGAGTGGGACGGTGGGATAAGTTTGGGAATGCACACAAGGCTGAGGGGAGAGAGTGGGACAATGCGGTTTGTTTGGGGTTTGTCAAGGGTCTGTGGGGAGGACGTGGGACAGGAGGGTTGGTTTGGGACTGACACAGCACAGTGGGGAGAAAGTGGGACAGTGGGATTAGTTTGGGTACTGAGACAGGGCTGTGGTGAGAGAGTGGGACAGTGGGATTAGTTTGAGAACTGACACAGGGGTGTGGGGAGAGAGTGGGAAAGTGGGATTAGTTTTGGGACTGACACAGGACTGTGGTGAGAGAGTGGGACAGTGGGATTAGTTTGGAGACGGACACAGGGCTATGGGGAGAGAGTGGGACAGTGGGATTAGTTTTGGGTCTGACACAGGTCTGTGGGGAGAGAGTGGGGCATTGGGATTAGTTTGGGGACTGACACAGGGCTGTGGGGAGAGGGTGAGACGGTGGGATTAGTTTGGGGACTGACACAGGGCTGTGGTGAGAGTGTGTGACAGAGTGATTAGTTTGGGGACTGACACAGGGCTGTGGGGAGAGAGTGGGACAGTGGGATTAGTTTGGGGAGTTACACAGGAATGTGGGGACAGATTGGGACGGTGGGATAAGTTTGGGAATGCACACAGGGCTGAGGGGAGAGAGTGGGACAGTGTGATTAGTTTGGGGACTGATACAGGGCTGTGGGGAGAGAGTGGGACAGTGGGATTAGTTTGGGGAGTTACACAGGAATGTGGGGAGAGAGTGGGACAGTGGGATTAGTTTGGTGAGTTACACAGGAATGTGGGGACAGAGTGGGACGGTGGGATAAGTTTGGGAATGCACACAGGGCTGAGGGGAGAGAGTGGGACAATGCGGTTTGTTTGGGGATTGTCAAGGGTCTGTGGGGAGGACGTGGGACAGGAGGGTTGGTTTGGGACTGACACAGCACAGTGGGGAGAAAGTGGGACAGTGGGATTAGTTCGGCGACTGACACAGGGCTGTGGGGAGGGAGTGGGAAAGTGGGATTAGTTTGGGGACTGACACAGGGTTGTGGGAAGGAAGTGGGACAGTGTGATTAGTTTGGGCAATGAGACAGGGCTGTGGTGAGAGAGTGGGACAGTGGGATTAGTTTGAGAACTGACACAGGGGTGTGGGGAGACAGTGGGAAAGTGGGATTAGTTTTGGGACTGACACAGGACTGTGGTGGGAGAGTGGGACAGTGGGATTAGTTTTGGGTCGGACACAGGTCTGTGGGGAGAGAGTGGGGCATTGGGATTAGTTTGGGGACTGACACAGGACTGTGGGGAGAGAGTGGGACAGTGGGATTAGTTTGGGGACTGACACAGGACTGTGGTGAGAGAGTGGGACAGTGGGATTAGTTTGGGGACAGACACAGGGCTGTTGGGAGAGAGTGGGACAGTGGGATTAGTTTGGGGACTGACACAGTACTGTGGTGAGAGAGTTGGACAGTGGGATTAGTTTTGGGACTGACACAGGGCTGTTGGGAGAGAGTGGGACAGTGGGATTAGATTGGGGACTGACACGGGACTGTGGTGAGAGAGTGGGACAGTGTGATTAGATTTGGGACTGACACAGGGCTCTGGGGAGAGGGTGAGACGGTGGGATTAGTTTGGGGACTGTCACAGGGCTGTGGTGAGAGTGTGTGACAGAGGGATTAGTTTATGGGCTGACACAGGGCTGTGGGGAGAGAGTGGGACAGTGGGATTAGTTTGGGAACTGACACAGGGCTGTGGGGAGGAGCTGGGACAGTGGGATTAGTTTGGGGACTGACACAGGACTGTGGTGACAGTGTGGGACAGTGGGATTAGTTTGGGGACTGACACAGGACTGTGATGAGAGAGTGGGACAGTGGGATTAGTTTGGGGACTGACACGGGACTGTTGGGAGAGTGTGGGACAGTGGGATTAGTTTGGGGACTGACACAGGACTGTGGTGAGAGAGTGGGACAGTGGGATTAGTTTGGGGACTGACACAGGGCTGTTGGGAGAGAGTGGGACAGTGGGATTAGTTTGGGGACTGACACAGGACTGTGGTGAGGGAGTTGGACAGTGGGATTAGTTTGGCGACTGACACAGCACAGTGGGGAGAAAGTGGGACAGTGGGATTAGTTTGGGGACTGACACAGGGTTGTGGGGAGGAAGTGGGACAGTGTGATTAGTTTGGGCACTGAGACAGGGCTGTGGTAAGAGAGTGGGACAGTGGGATTAGTTTTTTGGCTGACACAGGGCTGTGGGGAGAGTGTGGGACCAAGGGATTACCTTGGGGACTAACACAGGTCTGTGGGGAGAGAGTTGTACAGTGGGATTAGTTTGGGGACTTACACAGGGCTGTGGGGAGGAGCTGGGACAGTGGGATTAGTTTGGGGACTGACACAGGACTGTGGTGAGAGAGTGGGACTGTGGGATTAGTTTGGGGACTGACACAGGGCTGTGGGGAGAGAGTGGGATAGTGGGATTAGTTTGGGGACTGACACAGGGCTGTTGGGAGAGAGTGGGACAGTGGGATTAGTTTGGGGACTGACACAGGACTGTGGTGAGAGAGTTGGACAGTGGGATTAGTTTTGGGACTGACAAAGGGCTGATGGGAGAGAGTGGGACAGTGGGATTAGTTTGGGGACAGACACAGGACTGTGGTGAGAGAGTGGGACAGTGGGATTAGTTTTAGGACTGACACAGGGCTGTGGGGAGAGGGTGAGACGGTGGGATTAGTTTGGGGACTGACACAGGGCTGTGGTGAGAGTGTGGGACAGTGGGATTAGTTTGGCGACTGACACAGGGCTGTGGGGAGAGAGTGGGTCAGTGGGATTAGTTGGGTGAGTTACACAGGAATGTGGGGACAGAGTGGGACGGTGGGATAAGTTTGGGAATGCACACAAGGCTGAGGGGAGAGAGTGGGACAATGCGGTTTGTTTGGGGTTTGTCAAGGGTCTGTGGGGAGGACGTGGGACAGGAGGGTTGGTTTGGGACTGACACAGCACAGTGGGGAGAAAGTGGGACAGTGGGATTAGTTTGGGTACTGAGACAGGGGTGTGGGGAGAGAGTGGGAAAGTGGGATTAGTTTTGGGACTGACACAGGACTGTGGTGAGAGAGTGGGACAGTGGGATTAGTTTGGAGACGGACACAGGGCTATGGGGAGAGAGTGGGACAGTGGGATTAGTTTTGGGTCTGACACAGGTCTGTGGGGAGAGAGTAGGGCATTGGGATTAGTTTGGGGACTGACACAGGGCTGTGGGGAGAGGGTGAGACGGTGGGATTAGTTTGGGGACTGACACAGGGCTGTGGTGAGAGTGTGGGACAGTGGGATTAGTTTGGCGACTGACACAGGGCTGTGGGGAGAGAGTGGGTCAGTGGGATTAGTTGGGTGAGTTACACAGGAATGTGGGGACAGAGTGGGACGGTGGGATAAGTTTGGGAATGCACACAAGGCTGAGGGGAGAGAGTGGGACAATGCGGTTTGTTTGGGGTTTGTCAAGGGTCTGTGGGGAGGACGTGGGACAGGAGGGTTGGTTTGGGACTGACACAGCACAGTGGGGAGAAAGTGGGACAGTGGGATTAGTTTGGGTACTGAGACAGGGGTGTGGGGAGAGAGTGGGAAAGTGGGATTAGTTTTGGGACTGACACAGGACTGTGGTGAGAGAGTGGGACAGTGGGATTAGTTTGGAGACGGACACAGGGCTATGGGGAGAGAGTGGGACAGTGGGATTAGTTTTGGGTCTGACACAGGTCTGTGGGGAGAGAGTAGGGCATTGGGATTAGTTTGGGGACTGACACAGGGCTGTGGGGAGAGGGTGAGACGGTGGGATTAGTTTGGGGACTGACACAGGGCTGTGGTGAGAGTGTGTGACAGAGGGATTAGTTTGGGGACTGACACAGGACTGTGGTGAGAGAGTGGGACAGTGGGATTAGTTTGGGGACTGACACAGGACTGTCGGGAGAGAGTGGGACAGTGGGATTAGTTTGGGGACAGACACAGGTCTGTTGGGAGAGAGTGGGACAGTGGCATTAGTTTGGGGACTGACACAGGACTGTGGGGAGAGAGTGGGACAGTGGCATTAGTTTGGGGACTGACACAGGACTGTGCTGAGAGAGTTAGACAGTGGGATTAGTTTGGGGACTGACACAGGACAGTGGGGAGAGAGTGCGACAGTGGGATTAGTTTGGGGACTGACTGGGCTGTGGTGAGAGAGTGGGACAGTGGGATTAGTTTGGGGACTGACACAGGACTGTGGTGAGAGAGTGGGACAGTGTGATTAGTTTGGGGACTGACACAGGACTGTGGTGAGAGAGTGGGACAGTGGGATTAGTTTGGGGACTAACACAGGTCTGTGGGGAGATAGTGGGACAGTGGGATTAGTTTGGGGACTGACCCAGGGTTGTGGGGAGGACCTGGGACTGTGGGATTAGTTTGGGAACTGACACAGGACTGTGGGGAGAGAGTGGGACAGTGTTATTAGTTTTGGGACTGGCACAGGGCTTTGGGGAGGAGGTGGGACAGTGGGATTAGTTTGGGGACTGACACAGGTCTGTGGGGAGAGAGTGGGACAGTGGGATTAGTTTGGGGACTGACACAGGGCTGTGGTGAGAGTGTGTGACAGAGGGATTAGTTTTTTGGCTGACACAGGGCTGTGGGGAGAGTGTGGTACAGAGGGATTAGCTTGGGGACTAACACAGGTCTGTGGGGAGAGAGTTGTACAGTGGGATTAGTTTGGGGACTTACACAGGGCTGTGGGGAGGAGCTGGGACAGTGGGATTAGTTTGGGAACTGACACAGGACTGTGGGGAGAGAGTGGGACAGTGGGATTAGTTTGGGGACTAACACAGGTCTGTTCGGGAGATAGTGGGACAGTGGGATTAGTTTGGGGACTGACCCAGGGTTGTGGGGAGGAGCTGGGACTGTGGGATTAGTTTGGGAACTGACACAGGACTGTGGGGAGAGAGTGGGACAGTGGTATTAGTTTTGGGACTGGCACAGGGCTGTGGGGAGGAGGTGGGACAGTGGGATTAGTTTGGGGACTGACACAGGTCTGTGGGGAGAGAGTGGGACAGTGGGATTAGTTTGGGGACTGACACAGGACTGTGCGGTGAGAGTGGGACAGTGGGATTAGTTTGGGAACTGACACAGGGCTGTGGGGAGGAGCTGGGTCTGTGGGATTAGTTTGGGGACTGACACAGGACTGTGGTGAGAGTGTGGGACAGTGGGATTAGTTTGGGGACTGACACAGGACTCTGGTGAGAGAGTGGGACAGTGTGATTAGTTTGGGGACTGACACAGGACTGTGGTGAGAGAGTGGGACATTGGGATTAGTTTGGGGACTAACACAGGTCTGTGGGGAGATAGTGGGACAGTGGGATTAGTTTGGGGACTGACCCAGGGTTGTGGGGAGGACCTGGGACTGTGGGATTAGTTTGGGAACTGACACAGGACTGTGGGGAGAGAGTGGGACAGTGGTATTAGTTTTGGGACTGGCACAGGGCTTTGGGGAGGAGGTGGGACAGTGGGATTAGTTTGGGGACTGACACAGGTCTGTGGGGAGAGAGTGGGACAGTGGGATTAGTTTGGGGACTGACACAGGACTGTGCGGTGAGAGTGGGACAGTGGGATTAGTTTGGGGACTGACACAGGGCTGTGGGGAGGAGCTGTGTCTGTGGGATTAGTTTGGGGACTGACACAGGACTGTGGTGAGAGTGTGGGACAGTGGGATTAGTTTGGGGACTGACACAGGACTCTGGTGAGAGAGTGGGACAGTGTGATTAGTTTGGGGACTGACACAGGACTGTGGTGAGAGAGTGGGACAGTGGGATTAGTTTTGGGACTGACAAAGGGCTGATGGGAGAGAGTGGAACAGTGGGATTAGTTTGGGGACAGACACAGGACTGTGGTGAGAGAGTGGGACAGTGGGATTAGTTTTAGGACTGACACAGGGCTGTGGGGAGAGGGTGAGACGGTGGGATTAGTTTGGGGACTGACACAGGGCTGTGGTGAGAGTGTGGGACAGTGGGATTAGTTTGGGGACTGACACAGGGCTGTGGGGAGAAAGTGGGACAGTGGGATTAGTTTGGGAACTGACACAGGACTGTGGGGAGAGAGTGGGACAGTGGGATTAGTTTTGGGACTGACACAGGGCTGTGGGGAGAGGGTGAGACGGTGGGATTAGTTTTGGGACTGAAAGAGGGCTGTGGTTAGAGTGTGTGACAGAGGGATTAGTTTATGGGCTGACACAGGGCTGTGGGGAGAGAGTGGGGCAGTGGGATTAGTTTGGGGACTGACACAGGGCTGTGGGGAGAGAGTGGGACAGTGGGATTAGTTTGGTGAGTTACACAGGAATGTGGGGACAGAGTGGGACGGTGGGATAAGTTTGGGAATGCACACAGGGCTGAGGGGAGAGAGTGGGACAATGCGGTTTGTTTGGGGTTTGTCAAGGGTCTGTGGGGAGGACGTGGGACAGGAGGGTTGGTTTGGGACTGACACAGCACAGTGGGGAGAAAGTGGGACAGTGTGATTAGTTTGGGCACTGAGACAGGGCTGTGGTGAGAGAGTGGGACAGTGGGATTAGTTTGGGGACAGACACAGGACTGTGGTGAGAGAGTGGGACAGTGGGATTAGTTTTAGGACTGACACAGGGCTGTGGGGAGAGGGTGAGACGGTGGGATTAGTTTGGGGACTGACACAGGGCTGTGGTGAGAGTGTGGGACAGTGGGATTAGTTTGGGGACTGACACAGGGCTGTGGGGAGAAAGTGGGACAGTGGGATTAGTTTGGGAACTGACACAGGACTGTGGGGAGAGAGTGGGACAGTGGGATTAGTTTTGGGACTGACACAGGGCTGTGGGGAGAGGGTGAGACGGTGGGATTAGTTTGGGGACTGACAGAGGGCTGTGGTGAGAGTGTGTGACAGAGGGATTAGTTTATGGGCTGACACAGGGCTGTGGGGAGAGAGTGGGGCAGTGGGATTAGTTTGGGGACTGACACAGGGCTGTGGGGAGAGAGTGGGACAGTGGGATTAGTTGGGTGAGTTACACAGGAATGTGGGGACAGAGTGGGACGGTGGGATAAGTTTGGGAATGCACACAAGGCTGAGGGGAGAGAGTGGGACAATGCGGTTTGTTTGGGGTTTGTCAAGGGTCTGTGGGGAGGACGTGGGACAGGAGGGTTGGTTTGGGACTGACACAGCACAGTGGGGAGACAGTGGGACAGTGGGATTAGTTTGGGGACTGACACAGGGTTGTGGGGAGGAAGTGGGACAGTGGGATTAGTTTGGGTACTGAGACAGGGCTGTGGTGAGAGAGTGGGACAGTGGGATTAGTTTGAGAACTGACACAGGGGTGTGGGGAGAGAGTGGGAAAGTGGGATTAGTTTTGGGACTGACACAGGACTGTGGTGAGAGAGTGGGACAGTGGGATTAGTTTGGAGACGGACACAGGGCTATGGGGAGAGAGTGGGACAGTGGGATTAGTTTTGGGTCTGACACAGGTCTGTGGGGAGAGAGTGGGGCATTGGGATTAGTTTGGGGACTGACACAGGGCTGTGGGGAGAGGGTGAGACGGTGGGATTAGTTTGGGGACTGACACAGGGCTGTGGTGAGAGTGTGTGACAGAGGGATTAGTTTGGGGACTGACACAGGGCTGTGGGGAGAGAGTGGGACAGTGGGATTAGTTTGGGGAGTTACACAGGAATGTGGGGACAGATTGGGACGGTGGGATAAGTTTGGGAATGCACACAGGGCTGAGGGGAGAGAGTGGGACAGTGTGATTAGTTTGGGGACTGACACAGGGCTGTGGGGAGAGAGTGGGACAGTGGGATTAGTTTGGGGAGTTACACAGGAATGTGGGGAGAGAGTGGGACAGTGGGATTAGTTTGGTGAGTTACACAGGAATGTGGGGACAGAGTGGGACGGTGGGATAAGTTTGGGAATGCACACAGGGCTGAGGGGAGAGAGTGGGACAATGCGGTTTGTTTGGGGATTGTCAAGGGTCTGTGGGGAGGACGTGGGACAGGAGGGTTGGTTTGGGACTGACACAGCACAGTGGGGAGAAAGTGGGACAGCGGGATTAGTTCGGCGACTGACACAGGGCTGTGGGGAGGGAGTGGGAAAGTGGGATTAGTTTGGGGACTGACACAGGGTTGTGGGAAGGAAGTGGGACAGTGTGATTAGTTTGAGAACTGACACAGGGGTGTGGGGAGAGAGTGGGAAAGTGGGATTAGTTTTGGGACTGACACAGGACTGTGGTGGGAGAGTGGGACAGTGGGATTAGTTTTGGGTCGGACACAGGTCTGTGGGGAGAGAGTGGGGCATTGGGATTAGTTTGGGGACTGACACAGGACTGTGGGGAGAGAGTGGGACAGTGGGATTAGTTTGGGGACTGACACAGGACTGTGGTGAGAGAGTGGGACAGTGGGATTAGTTTGGGGACAGACACAGGGCTGTTGGGAGAGAGTGGGACAGTGGGATTAGTTTGGGGACTGACACAGTACTGTGGTGAGAGAGTTGGACAGTGGGATTAGTTTTGGGACTGACACAGGGCTGTTGGGAGAGAGTGGGACAGTGGGATTAGATTGGGGACTGACACGGGACTGTGGTGAGAGAGTGGGACAGTGTGATTAGATTTGGGACTGACACAGGGCTCTGGGGAGAGGGTGAGACGGTGGGATTAGTTTGGGGACTGTCACAGGGCTGTGGTGAGAGTGTGTGACAGAGGGATTAGTTTATGGGCTGACACAGGGCTGTGGGGAGAGAGTGGGACAGTGGGATTAGTTTGGGAACTGACACAGGGCTGTGGGGAGGAGCTGGGACAGTGGGATTAGTTTGGGGACTGACACAGGACTGTGGTGACAGTGTGGGACAGTGGGATTAGTTTGGGGACTGACACAGGACTGTGATGAGAGAGTGGGACAGTGGGATTAGTTTGGGGACTGACACGGGACTGTTGGGAGAGTGTGGGACAGTGGGATTAGTTTGGGGACTGACACAGGACTGTGGTGAGAGAGTGGGACAGTGGGATTAGTTTGGGGACTGACACAGGGCTGTTGGGAGAGAGTGGGACAGTGGGATTAGTTTGGGGACTGACACAGGACTGTGGTGAGGGAGTTGGACAGTGGGATTAGTTTTGGGACTGACACAGGGCTGTTCTGAGAGAGTGGGACAGTGGGATTAGTTTGGGGACAGACACAGGACTGTGGTGAGAGAGTGGGACAGTGGGATTAGTTTTGGGACTGACACAGGGCTGTGGGGAGAGGTTGAGACGGAGGGATTAGTTTGGAGACTCACACAGGGCTGTGGTGAAAGTGTGGGACAGTGGGATTAGTTTATGGGCTGACACAGGGCTGTGGGGAGAAAGTGGGAGAGTGGGATTAGTTTGGGAACTGACACAGGACTGTGGGGAGAGAGTGGGACAGTGGGATTAGTTTTGGGACTGACAGTTCTGTGGGGAGAGAGTGGGACAGTGGAATTAGTTTAGGGACTGACACAGGACTGTGGGGAGAGAGTGGGACAGTGGGATTAGTTTGGGAATGCACACAGGGCTGAGGGGAGAGAGTGGGACAATGCGGTTTGTTTTGGGATTGTCAAGGGTCTGTGGGGAGGACGTGGGACAGCAGGGTTGGTTTGGGACTGACACAGCACAGTGGGGAGAAATTGGGACAGTGGGATTAGTTTGGCGACTGACACAGGGCTGTGGGGAGAGAGTGGGACAGTGGGATTAGTTTGGCGACTGACACAGGGCTGTGGGGAGAGAGTGGGACAGTGGGATTAGTTTGGCGACTGACACAGGGCTGTGGGGAGAAAGTGGGACAGTGGGATTAGTTTGGCGACTGACACAGCACAGTGGGGAGAAAGTGGGACAGTGGGATTAGTTTGGGGACTGACACAGGGTTGTGGGGAGGAAGTGGGACAGTGTGATTAGTTTGGGCACTGAGACAGGGCTGTGGTAAGAGAGTGGGACAGTGGGATTAGTTTTTTGGCTGACACAGGGCTGTGGGGAGAGTGTGGGACCAAGGGATTACCTTGGGGACTAACACAGGTCTGTGGGGAGAGAGTTGTACAGTGGGATTAGTTTGGGGACTTACACAGGGCTGTGGGGAGCAGCTGCGACAGTGGGATTAGTTTGGGGACTGACACAGGACTGTGGTGAGAGAGTGGGACTGTGGGATTAGTTTGGGGACTGACACAGGGCTGTGGGGAGAGAGTGGGACAGTGGGATTAGTTTGGGGACTGACACAGGGCTGTTGGGAGAGAGTGGGACAGTGGGATTAGTTTGGGGACTGACACAGGACTGTGGTGAGAGAGTTGGACAGTGGGATTAGTTTTGGGACTGACAAAGGGCTGATGGGAGAGAGTGGGACAGTGGGATTAGTTTGGGGACAGACACAGGACTGTGGTGAGAGAGTGGGACAGTGGGATTAGTTTTAGGACTGACACAGGGCTGTGGGGAGAGGGTGAGACGGTGGGATTAGTTTGGGGACTGACACAGGGCTGTGGTGAGAGTGTGGGACAGTGGGATTAGTTTGGCGACTGACACAGGGCTGTGGGGAGAGAGTGGGACAGTGGGATTAGTTGGGTGAGTTACACAGGAATGTGGGGACAGAGTGGGACGGTGGGATAAGTTTGGGAATGCACACAAGGCTGAGGGGAGAGAGTGGGACAATGCGGTTTGTTTGGGGTTTGTCAAGGGTCTGTGGGGAGGACGTGGGACAGGAGGGTTGGTTTGGGACTGACACAGCACAGTGGGGAGAAAGTGGGACAGTGGGATTAGTTTGGGTACTGAGACAGGGCTGTGGTGAGAGAGTGGGACAGTGGGATTAGTTTGAGAACTGACACAGGGGTGTGGGGAGAGAGTGGGAAAGTGGGATTAGTTTTGGGACTGACACAGGACTGTGGTGAGAGAGTGGGACAGTGGGATTAGTTTGGAGACGGACACAGGGCTATGGGGAGAGAGTGGGACAGTGGGATTAGTTTTGGGTCTGACACAGGTCTGTGGGGAGAGAGTGGTGCATTGGGATTAGTTTGGGGACTGACACAGGGCTGTGGGGAGAGGGTGAGACGGTGGGATTAGTTTGGGGACTGACACAGGGCTGTGGTGAGAGTGTGTGACAGAGGGATTAGTTTGGGGACTGACACAGGGCTGTGGGGAGAGAGTGGGACAGTGGGATTAGTTTGGGGAGTTACACAGGAATGTGGGGACAGATTGGGACGGTGGGATAAGTTTGGGAATGCACACAGGGCTGAGGGGAGAGAGTGGGACAGTGTGATTAGTTTGTGGACTGACACAGGGCTGTGGGGAGAGAGTGGGACAGTGGGATTAGTTTGGGGAGTTACACAGGAATGTGGGGAGAGAGTGGGACAGTGGGATTAGTTTGGTGAGTTACACAGGAATGTGGGGACAGAGTGGGACGGTGGGATAAGTTTGGGAATGCACACAGGGCTGAGGGGAGAGAGTGGGACAATGCGGTTTGTTTGGGGATTGTCAAGGGTCTGTGGGGAGGACGTGGGACAGGAGGGTTGGTTTGGGACTGACACAGCACAGTGGGGAGAAAATGGGACAGTGGGATTAGTTCGGCGACTGACACAGGGCTGTGGGGAGGGAGTGGGAAAGTGGGATTAGTTTGGGGACTGACACAGGGTTGTGGGAAGGAAGTGGGACAGTGTGATTAGTTTGGGCAATGAGACAGGGCTGTGGTGAGAGAGTGGGACAGTGGGATTAGTTTGAGAACTGACACAGGGGTGTGGGGAGAGAGTGGGAAAGTGGGATTAGTTTTGGGACTGACACAGGACTGTGGTGGGAGAGTGGGACAGTGGGATTAGTTTTGGGTCGGACACAGGTCTGTGGGGAGAGAGTGGGGCATTGGGATTAGTTTGGGGACTGACACAGGACTGTGGGGAGAGAGTGGGACAGTGGGATTAGTTTGGGGACTGACACAGGACTGTGGTGAGAGAGTGGGACAGTGGGATTAGTTTGGGGACAGACACAGGGCTGTTGGGAGAGAGTGGGACAGTGGGATTAGTTTGGGGACTGACACAGTACTGTGGTGAGAGAGTTGGACAGTGGGATTAGTTTTGGGACTGACACAGGGCTGTTGGGAGAGAGTGGGACAGTGGGATTAGATTGGGGACTGACACGGGACTGTGGTGAGAGAGTGGGACAGTGTGATTAGATTTGGGACTGACACAGGGCTCTGGGGAGAGGGTGAGACGGTGGGATTAGTTTGGGGACTGTCACAGGGCTGTGGTGAGAGTGTGTGACAGAGGGATTAGTTTATGGGCTGACACAGGGCTGTGGGGAGAGAGTGGGACAGTGGGATTAGTTTGGGAACTGACACAGGGCTGTGGGGAGGAGCTGGGACAGTGGGATTAGTTTGGGGACTGACACAGGACTGTGGTGACAGTGTGGGACAGTGGGATTAGTTTGGGGACTGACACAGGACTGTGATGAGAGAGTGGGACAGTGGGATTAGTTTGGGGACTGACACGGGACTGTTGGGAGAGTGTGGGACAGTGGGATTAGTTTGGGGACTGACACAGGACTGTGGTGAGAGAGTGGGACAGTGGGATTAGTTTGGGGACTGACACAGGGCTGTTGGGAGAGAGTGGGACAGTGGGATTAGTTTGGGGACTGACACAGGACTGTGGTGAGGGAGTTGGACAGTGGGATTAGTTTTGGGACTGACACAGGGCTGTTCTGAGAGAGTGGGACAGTGGGATTAGTTTAGGGACAGACACAGGACTGTGGTGAGAGAGTGGGACAGTGGGATTAGTTTTGGGACTGACACAGGGCTGTGGGGAGAGGTTGAGACGGAGGGATTAGTTTGGAGACTCACACAGGGCTGTGGTGAAAGTGTGGGACAGTGGGATTAGTTTATGGGCTGACACAGGGCTGTGGGGAGAAAGTGGGAGAGTGGGATTAGTTTGGGAACTGACACAGGACTGTGGGGAGAGAGTGGGACAGTGGGATTAGTTTTGGGACTGACACAGTTCTGTGGGGAGAGAGTGGGACAGTGGAATTAGTTTAGGGACTGACACAGGACTGTGGGGAGAGAGTGGGACAGTGGGATTAGTTTGGGAATGCACACAGGGCTGAGGGGAGAGAGTGGGACAATGCGGTTTGTTTTGGGATTGTCAAGGGTCTGTGGGGAGGACGTGGGACAGCAGGGTTGGTTTGGGACTGACACAGCACAGTGGGGAGAAATTGGGACAGTGGGATTAGTTTGGCGACTGACACAGGGCTGTGGGGAGAGAGTGGGACAGTGGGATTAGTTTGGCGACTGACACAGGGCTGTGGGGAGAGAGTGGGACAGTGGGATTAGTTGGGTGAGTTACACAGGAATGTGGGGACAGAGTGGGACGGTGGGATAAGTTTGGGAATGCACACAAGGCTGAGGGGAGAGAGTGGGACAATGCGGTTTGTTTGGGGTTTGTCAAGGGTCTGTGGGGAGGACGTGGGACAGGAGGGTTGGTTTGGGACTGACACAGCACAGTGGGGAGAAAGTGGGACAGTGGGATTAGTTTGGGTACTGAGACAGGGCTGTGGTGAGAGAGTGGGACAGTGGGATTAGTTTGAGAACTGACACAGGGGTGTGGGGAGAGAGTGGGAAAGTGGGATTAGTTTTGGGACTGACACAGGACTGTGGTGAGAGAGTGGGACAGTGGGATTAGTTTGGAGACGGACACAGGGCTATGGGGAGAGAGTGGGACAGTGGGATTAGTTTTGGGTCTGACACAGGTCTGTGGGGAGAGAGTGGGGCATTGGGATTAGTTTGGGGACTGACACAGGGCTGTGGGGAGAGGGTGAGACGGTGGGATTAGTTTGGGGACTGACACAGGGCTGTGGTGAGAGTGTGTGACAGAGTGATTAGTTTGGGGACTGACACAGGGCTGTGGGGAGAGAGTGGGACAGTGGGATTAGTTTGGGGAGTTACACAGGAATGTGGGGACAGATTGGGACGGTGGGATAAGTTTGGGAATGCACACAGGGCTGAGGGGAGAGAGTGGGACAGTGTGATTAGTTTGGGGACTGATACAGGGCTGTGGGGAGAGAGTGGGACAGTGGGATTAGTTTGGGGAGTTACACAGGAATGTGGGGAGAGAGTGGGACAGTGGGATTAGTTTGGTGAGTTACACAGGAATGTGGGGACAGAGTGGGACGGTGGGATAAGTTTGGGAATGCACACAGGGCTGAGGGGAGAGAGTGGGACAATGCGGTTTGTTTGGGGATTGTCAAGGGTCTGTGGGGAGGACGTGGGACAGGAGGGTTGGTTTGGGACTGACACAGCACAGTGGGGAGAAAGTGGGACAGTGGGATTAGTTCGGCGACTGACACAGGGCTGTGGGGAGGGAGTGGGAAAGTGGGATTAGTTTGGGGACTGACACAGGGTTGTGGGAAGGAAGTGGGACAGTGTGATTAGTTTGGGCAATGAGACAGGGCTGTGGTGAGAGAGTGGGACAGTGGGATTAGTTTGAGAACTGACACAGGGGTGTGGGGAGACAGTGGGAAAGTGGGATTAGTTTTGGGACTGACACAGGACTGTGGTGGGAGAGTGGGACAGTGGGATTAGTTTTGGGTCGGACACAGGTCTGTGGGGAGAGAGTGGGGCATTGGGATTAGTTTGGGGACTGACACAGGACTGTGGGGAGAGAGTGGGACAGTGGGATTAGTTTGGGGACTGACACAGGACTGTGGTGAGAGAGTGGGACAGTGGGATTAGTTTGGGGACAGACACAGGGCTGTTGGGAGAGAGTGGGACAGTGGGATTAGTTTGGGGACTGACACAGTACTGTGGTGAGAGAGTTGGACAGTGGGATTAGTTTTGGGACTGACACAGGGCTGTTGGGAGAGAGTGGGACAGTGGGATTAGATTGGGGACTGACACGGGACTGTGGTGAGAGAGTGGGACAGTGTGATTAGATTTGGGACTGACACAGGGCTCTGGGGAGAGGGTGAGACGGTGGGATTAGTTTGGGGACTGTCACAGGGCTGTGGTGAGAGTGTGTGACAGAGGGATTAGTTTATGGGCTGACACAGGGCTGTGGGGAGATAGTGGGACAGTGGGATTAGTTTGGGAACTGACACAGGGCTGTGGGGAGGAGCTGGGACAGTGGGATTAGTTTGGGGACTGACACAGGACTGTGGTGACAGTGTGGGACAGTGGGATTAGTTTGGGGACTGACACAGGACTGTGATGAGAGAGTGGGACAGTGGGATTAGTTTGGGGACTGACACGGGACTGTTGGGAGAGTGTGGGACAGTGGGATTAGTTTGGGGACTGACACAGGACTGTGGTGAGAGAGTGGGACAGTGGGATTAGTTTGGGGACTGACACAGGGCTGTTGGGAGAGAGTGGGACAGTGGGATTAGTTTGGGGACTGACACAGGACTGTGGTGAGGGAGTTGGACAGTGGGATTAGTTTGGCGACTGACACAGCACAGTGGGGAGAAAGTGGGACAGTGGGATTAGTTTGGGGACTGACACAGGGTTGTGGGGAGGAAGTGGGACAGTGTGATTAGTTTGGGCACTGAGACAGGGCTGTGGTAAGAGAGTGGGACAGTGGGATTAGTTTTTTGGCTGACACAGGGCTGTGGGGAGAGTGTGGGACCAAGGGATTACCTTGGGGACTAACACAGGTCTGTGGGGAGAGAGTTGTACAGTGGGATTAGTTTGGGGACTTACACAGGGCTGTGGGGAGGAGCTGGGACAGTGGGATTAGTTTGGGGACTGACACAGGACTGTGGTGAGAGAGTGGGACTGTGGGATTAGTTTGGGGACTGACACAGGGCTGTGGGGAGAGAGTGGGATAGTGGGATTAGTTTGGGGACTGACACAGGGCTGTTGGGAGAGAGTGGGACAGTGGGATTAGTTTGGGGACTGACACAGGACTGTGGTGAGAGAGTTGGACAGTGGGATTAGTTTTGGGACTGACAAAGGGCTGATGGGAGAGAGTGGGACAGTGGGATTAGTTTGGGGACAGACACAGGACTGTGGTGAGAGAGTGGGACAGTGGGATTAGTTTTAGGACTGACACAGGGCTGTGGGGAGAGGGTGAGACGGTGGGATTAGTTTGGGGACTGACACAGGGCTGTGGTGAGAGTGTGGGACAGTGGGATTAGTTTGGCGACTGACACAGGGCTGTGGGGAGAGAGTGGGTCAGTGGGATTAGTTGGGTGAGTTACACAGGAATGTGGGGACAGAGTGGGACGGTGGGATAAGTTTGGGAATGCACACAAGGCTGAGGGGAGAGAGTGGGACAATGCGGTTTGTTTGGGGTTTGTCAAGGGTCTGTGGGGAGGACGTGGGACAGGAGGGTTGGTTTGGGACTGACACAGCACAGTGGGGAGAAAGTGGGACAGTGGGATTAGTTTGGGTACTGAGACAGGGGTGTGGGGAGAGAGTGGGAAAGTGGGATTAGTTTTGGGACTGACACAGGACTGTGGTGAGAGAGTGGGACAGTGGGATTAGTTTGGAGACGGACACAGGGCTATGGGGAGAGAGTGGGACAGTGGGATTAGTTTTGGGTCTGACACAGGTCTGTGGGGAGAGAGTAGGGCATTGGGATTAGTTTGGGGACTGACACAGGGCTGTGGGGAGAGGGTGAGACGGTGGGATTAGTTTGGGGACTGACACAGGGCTGTGGTGAGAGTGTGGGACAGTGGGATTAGTTTGGCGACTGACACAGGGCTGTGGGGAGAGAGTGGGTCAGTGGGATTAGTTGGGTGAGTTACACAGGAATGTGGGGACAGAGTGGGACGGTGGGATAAGTTTGGGAATGCACACAAGGCTGAGGGGAGAGAGTGGGACAATGCGGTTTGTTTGGGGTTTGTCAAGGGTCTGTGGGGAGGACGTGGGACAGGAGGGTTGGTTTGGGACTGACACAGCACAGTGGGGAGAAAGTGGGACAGTGGGATTAGTTTGGGTACTGAGACAGGGGTGTGGGGAGAGAGTGGGAAAGTGGGATTAGTTTTGGGACTGACACAGGACTGTGGTGAGAGAGTGGGACAGTGGGATTAGTTTGGAGACGGACACAGGGCTATGGGGAGAGAGTGGGACAGTGGGATTAGTTTTGGGTCTGACACAGGTCTGTGGGGAGAGAGTAGGGCATTGGGATTAGTTTGGGGACTGACACAGGGCTGTGGGGAGAGGGTGAGACGGTGGGATTAGTTTGGGGACTGACACAGGGCTGTGGTGAGAGTGTGTGACAGAGGGATTAGTTTGGGGACTGACACAGGGCTGTGGGGAGAGAGTGGGACAGTGGGATTAGTTTGGGGAGTTACACAGGAATGTGGGTACAGAGTGGGACGGTGGGATAAGTTTGGGAATGCACACAGGGCTGAGGGGAGAGAGTGGGACAGTGTGATTAGTTTGGGGACTGACACAGGGCTGTGGGGAGAGAGTGGGACAGTGGGATTAGTTTGGGGAGTTACACAGGAATGTGGGGAGAGAGTGGGACAGTGGGATTAGTTTGGTGAGTTACACAGGAATGTGGGGACAGAGTGGGACGGTGGGATAAGTTTGGGAATGCACACAGGGCTGAGGGGAGAGAGTGGGACAATGCGGTTTGTTTGGGGATTGTCAAGGGTCTGTGGGGAGGACGTGGGACAGGAGGGTTGGTTTGGGACTGACACAGCACAGTGGGGAGAAAGTGGGACAGTGGGAATAGTTCGGCGACTGACACAGGGCTGTGGGGAGGGAGTGGGAAAGTGGGATTAGTTTGGGGACTGACACAGGGTTGTGGGAAGGAAGTGGGACAGTGTGATTAGTTTGGGCAATGAGACAGGGCTGTGGTGAGAGAGTGGGACAGTGGGATTAGTTTGAGAACTGACACAGGGGTGTGGGGAGAGAGTGGGAAAGTGGGATTAGTTTTGGGACTGACACAGGACTGTGGTGGGAGAGTGGGACAGTGGGATTAGTTTTGGGTCGGACACAGGTCTGTGGGGAGAGAGTGGGGCATTGGGATTAGTTTGGGGACTGACACAGGACTGTGGGGAGAGAGTGGGACAGTGGGATTAGTTTGGGGACTGACACAGGACTGTGGTGAGAGAGTGGGACAGTGGGATTAGTTTGGGGACAGACACAGGGCTGTTGGGAGAGAGTGGGACAGTGGGATTAGTTTGGGGACTGACACAGTACTGTGGTGAGAGAGTTGGACAGTGGGATTAGTTTTGGGACTGACACAGGGCTGTTGGGAGAGAGTGGGACAGTGGGATTACATTGGGGACTGACACGGGACTGTGGTGAGAGAGTGGGACAGTGTGATTAGATTTGGGACTGACACAGGGCTCTGGGGAGAGGGTGAGACGGTGGGATTAGTTTGGGGACTGTCACAGGGCTGTGGTGAGAGTGTGTGACAGAGGGATTAGTTTATGGGCTGACACAGGGCTGTGGGGAGAGAGTGGGACAGTGGGATTAGTTTGGGAACTGACACAGGGCTGTGGGGAGGAGCTGGGACAGTGGGATTAGTTTGGGGACTGACACAGGACTGTGGTGACAGTGTGGGACAGTGGGATTAGTTTGGGGACTGACACAGGACTGTGATGAGAGAGTGGGACAGTGGGATTAGTTTGGGGACTGACACGGGACTGTTGGGAGAGTGTGGGACAGTGGGATTAGTTTGGGGACTGACACAGGACTGTGGTGAGAGAGTGGGACAGTGGGATTAGTTTGGGGACTGACACAGGGCTGTTGGGAGAGAGTGGGACAGTGGGATTAGTTTGGGGACTGACACAGGACTGTGGTGAGGGAGTTGTACAGTGGGATTAGTTTTGGGACTGACACAGGGCTGTTCTGAGAGAGTGGGACAGTGGGATTAGTTTAGGGACAGACACAGGACTGTGGTGAGAGAGTGGGACAGTGGGATTAGTTTTGGGACTGACACAGGGCTGTGGGGAGAGGTTGAGACGGAGGGATTAGTTTGGAGACTCACACAGGGCTGTGGTGAAAGTGTGGGACAGTGGGATTAGTTTATGGGCTGACACAGGCTGTGGGGAGAAAGTGGGAGAGTGGGATTAGTTTGGGAACTGACACAGGACTGTGGGGAGAGAGTGGGACAGTGGGATTAGTTTTGGGACTGACACAGTTCTGTGGGGAGAGAGTGGGACAGTGGAATTAGTTTAGGGACTGACACAGGACTGTGGGGAGAGAGTGGGACAGTGGGATTAGTTTGGGAATGCACACAGGGCTGAGGGGAGAGAGTGGGACAATGCGGTTTGTTTTGGGATTGTCAAGGGTCTGTGGGGAGGACGTGGGACAGCAGGGTTGGTTTGGGACTGACACAGCACAGTGGGGAGAAATTGGGACAGTGGGATTAGTTTGGCGACTGACACAGGGCTGTGGGGAGAGAGTGGGACAGTGGGATTAGTTTGGCGACTGACACAGGGCTGTGGGGAGAGAGTGGGACAGTGGGATTAGTTGGGTGAGTTACACAGGAATGTGGGGACAGAGTGGGACGGTGGGATAAGTTTGGGAATGCACACAAGGCTGAGGGGAGAGAGTGGGACAATGCGGTTTGTTTGGGGTTTGTCAAGGGTCTGTGGGGAGGACGTGGGACAGGAGGGTTGGTTTGGGACTGACACAGCACAGTGGGGAGAAAGTGGGACAGTGGGATTAGTTTGGGTACTGAGACAGGGCTGTGGTGAGAGAGTGGGACAGTGGGATTAGTTTGAGAACTGACACAGGGGTGTGGGGAGAGAGTTGGAAAGTGGGATTAGTTTTGGGACTGACACAGGACTGTGGTGAGAGAGTGGGACAGTGGGATTAGTTTGGAGACGGACACAGGGCTATGGGGAGAGAGTGGGACAGTGGGATTAGTTTTGGGTCTGACACAGGTCTGTGGGGAGAGAGTGGGGCATTGGGATTAGTTTGGGGACTGACACAGGGCTGTGGGGAGAGGGTGAGACGGTGGGATTAGTTTGGGGACTGACACAGGGCTGTGGTGAGAGTGTGTGACAGAGGGATTAGTTTGGGGACTGACACAGGGCTGTGGGGAGAGAGTGGGACAGTGGGATTAGTTTGGGGAGTTACACAGGAATGTGGGGACAGATTGGGACGGTGGGATAAGTTTGGGAATGCACACAGGGCTGAGGGGAGAGAGTGGGACAGTGTGATTAGTTTGGGGACTGACACAGGGCTGTGGGGAGAGAGTGGGACAGTGGGATTAGTTTGGGGAGTTACACAGGAATGTGGGGAGAGAGTGGGACAGTGGGATTAGTTTGGTGAGTTACACAGGAATGTGGGGACAGAGTGGGACGGTGGGATAAGTTTGGGAATGCACACAGGGCTGAGGGGAGAGAGTGGGACAATGCGGTTTGTTTGGGGATTGTCAAGGGTCTGTGGGGAGGACGTGGGACAGGAGGGTTGGTTTGGGACTGACACAGCACAGTGGGGAGAAAGTGGGACAGTGGGATTAGTTCGGCGACTGACACAGGGCTGTGGGGAGGGAGTGGGAAAGTGGGATTAGTTTGGGGACTGACACAGGGTTGTGGGAAGGAAGTGGGACAGTGTGATTAGTTTGGGCAATGAGACAGGGCTGTGGTGAGAGAGTGGGACAGTGGGATTAGTTTGAGAACTGACACAGGGGTGTGGGGAGAGAGTGGGAAAGTGGGATTAGTTTTGGGACTGACACAGGACTGTGGTGGGAGAGTGGGACAGTGGGATTAGTTTTGGGTCGGACACAGGTCTGTGGGGAGAGAGTGGGGCATTGGGATTAGTTTGGGGACTGACACAGGACTGTGGGGAGAAAGTGGGACAGTGGGATTAGTTTGGGGACTGACACAGGACTGTGGTGAGAGAGTGGGACAGTGGGATTAGTTTGGGGACAGACACAGGGCTGTTGGGAGAGAGTGGGACAGTGGGATTAGTTTGGGGACTGACACAGTACTGTGGTGAGAGAGTTGGACAGTGGGATTAGTTTTGGGACTGACACAGGGCTGTTGGGAGAGAGTGGGACAGTGGGATTAGATTGGGGACTGACACGGGACTGTGGTGAGAGAGTGGGACAGTGTGATTAGATTTGGGACTGACACAGGGCTCTGGGGAGAGGGTGAGACGGTGGGATTAGTTTGGGGACTGTCACAGGGCTGTGGTGAGAGTGTGTGACAGAGGGATTAGTTTATGGGCTGACACAGGGCTGTGGGGAGAGAGTGGGACAGTGGGATTAGTTTGGGGACTGACACAGGACTGTGGTGAGGGAGTTGGACAGTGGGATTAGTTTTGGGACTGACACAGGGCTGTTCTGAGAGAGTGGGACAGTGGGAATAGTTTGGGGACAGACACAGGATTGTGGTGAGAGAGTGGGACAGTGGGATTAGTTTTGGGACTGACACAGGGCTGTGGGGAGAGGTTGAGACGGAGGGATTAGTTTGGAGACTCACACAGGGCTGTGCTGAAAGTGTGGGACAGTGGGATTAGTTTATGGGCTGACACAGGGCTGTGGGGAGAAAGTGGGAGAGTGGGATTAGTTTGGGAACTGACACAGGACTGTGGGGAGAGAGTGGGACAGTGGGATTAGTTTTGGGACTGACACAGTTCTGTGGGGAGAGAGTCGGACAGTGGAATTAGTTTAGGGACTGACACAGGACTGTGGGGAGAGAGTGGGACAGTGGGATTAGTTTGGGAATGCACACAGGGCTGAGGGGAGAGAGTGGGACAATGCGGTTTGTTTTGGGATTGTCAAGGGTCTGTGGGGAGGACGTGGGACAGCAGGGTTGGTTTGGGACTGACACAGCACAGTGGGGAGAAATTGGGACAGTGGGATTAGTTTGGCGACTGACACAGGGCTGTGGGGAGAGAGTTGGACAGTGGGATTAGTTTGGCGACTGACACAAGGCTGTGGGGAGAGAGTGGGACAGTGGGATTAGTTTGGCGACTGACACAGGGCTGTGGGGAGAAAGTGGGACAGTGGGATTAGTTTGGCGACTGACACAGCACAGTGGGGAGAAAGTGGGACAGTGGGATTAGTTTGGGGACTGACACAGGGTTGTGGGGAGGAAGTGGGACAGTGTGATTAGTTTGGGCACTGAGACAGGGCTGTGGTAAGAGAGTGGGACAGTGGGATTAGTTTTTTGGCTGACACAGGGCTGTGGGGAGAGTGTGGGACCAAGGGATTACCTTGGGGACTAACACAGGTCTGTGGGGAGAGAGTTGTACAGTGGGATTAGTTTGGGGACTTACACAGGGCTGTGGGGAGGAGCTGGGACAGTGGGATTAGTTTGGGGACTGACACAGGACTGTGGTGAGAGAGTGGGACTGTGGGATTAGTTTGGGGACTGACACAGGGCTGTGGGGAGAGAGTGGGACAGTGGGATTAGTTTGGGGACTGACACAGGGCTGTTGGGAGAGAGTGGGACAGTGGGATTAGTTTGGGGACTGACACAGGACTGTGGTGAGAGAGTTGGACAGTGGGATTAGTTTTGGGACTGACAAAGGGCTGATGGGAGAGAGTGGGACAGTGGGATTAGTTTGGGGACAGACACAGGACTGTGGTGAGAGAGTGGGACAGTGGGATTAGTTTTAGGACTGACACAGGGCTGTGGGGAGAGGGTGAGACGGTGGGATTAGTTTGGGGACTGACACAGGGCTGTGGTGAGAGTGTGGGACAGTGGGATTAGTTTGGGGACTGACACAGGGCTGTGGGGAGAGAGTGGGACTGGGATTAGTTTGGGAACTGACACAGGGCTGTGGGGAGAAAGTGGGACAGTGGGATTAGTTTGGGGAGTGACACAGGGCTGTGGTGAGAGTGTGGGACAGTGGGATTAGTTTGGGAACTGACACAGGGCTGTCGGGAGAAAGTGGGACAGTGGGATTAGTTTGGGGACTGACACAGGGCTGTGGTGACAGTGTGGGACAGTGGGATTAGTTTGGGGACTGACACAGGTCTGTGGGGAGAAAGTGGGACAGTGGGATTAGTTTGGGAACTGACACAGGGCTGTGGGGAGAAAGTGGGACAGTGGGATTAGTTTGGGGAGTGACACAGGTCTGTGGGGAGAGAGTGGGACAGTGGGATTAGTTTGGGGACTGACACCGGTCTGTGCGGTGAGAGTGGCACAGTGGGATTAGTTTGGGAACTGACACAGGGCTGTGGGGAGGAGCTGGGTCTGTGGGATTAGTTTGGGGACTGACACAGGACTGTGGTGAGAGTGTGGGACAGTGGGATTAGTTTGGGGACTGACACAGGACTCTGGTGAGAGAGTGGGACAGTGTGATTAGTTTGGGGACTGACACAGGACTGTGGTGAGAGAGTGGGACAGTGGGATTACTTTGGGGTGTAACACAGGTCTGTGGGGAGATAGTGGGACAGTGGGATTAGTTTGGGGACTGACCCAGGGTTGTGGGGAGGACCTGGGACTGTGGGATTAGTTTGGGAACTGACACAGGACTGTGGGGAGAGAGTGGGACAGTGGTATTAGTTTTGGGACTGGCACAGGGCTTTGGGGAGGAGGTGGGACAGTGGGATTAGTTTGGGGACTGACACAGGTCTGTGGGGAGAGAGTGGGACAGTGGGATTAGTTTGGGGACTGACACAGGACTGTGCGGTGAGAGTGGGACAGTGGGATTAGTTTGGGAACTGACACAGGGCTGTGGGGAGGAGCTGGGTCTGTGGGATTAGTTTGGGGACTGACACAGGACTGTGGTGAGAGTGTGGGACAGTGGGATTAGTTTGGGGACTGACACAGGACTCTGGTGAGAGAGTGGGACAGTGTGATTAGTTTGGGGACTGACACAGGACTGTGGTGAGAGAGTGGGACAGTGGGATTAGTTTGGGGACTGACACAGGACGGTGGTGAGAGAGTTGGACAGTGGGATTAGTTTTGGGACTGACAAAGGGCTGATGGGAGAGAGTGGAACAGTGGGATTAGTTTGGGGACAGACACAGGACTGTGGTGAGAGAGTGGGACAGTGGGATTAGTTTTAGGACTGACACAGGGCTGTGGGGAGAGGGTGAGACGGTGGGATTAGTTTGGGGACTGACACAGGGCTGTGGGGAGAAAGTGGGACAATGGGATTAGTTTGGGAACTGACACAGGACTGTGGGGAGAGAGTGGGACAGTGGGATTAGTTTTGGGACTGACACAGGGCTGTGGGGAGAGGGTGAGACGGTGGGATTAGTTTGGGGACTGAAAGAGGGCTGTGGTTAGAGTGTGTGACAGAGGGATTAGTTTATGGGCTGACACAGGGCTGTGGGGAGAGAGTGGGGCAGTGGGATTAGTTTTGGGACTGACACAGGGCTGTGGGGAGAGAGTGGGACAGTGGGATTAGTTTGGTGAGTTACACAGGAATGTGGGGACAGAGTGGGACGGTGGGATAAGTTTGGGAATGCACACAGGGCTGAGGGGAGAGAGAGGGACAATGCGGTTTGTTTGGGGTTTGTCAAGGGTCTGTGGGGAGGACGTGGGACAGGAGGGTTGGTTTGGGACTGACACAGCACAGTGGGGAGAAAGTGGGACAGTGGGATTAGTTTGGGGACAGACACAGGACTGTGGTGAGAGAGTGGGACAGTGGGATTAGTTTTAGGACTGACACAGGGCTGTGGGGAGAGGGTGAGACGGTGGGATTAGTTTGGGGACTGACACAGGGCTGTGGGGAGAAAGTGGGACAGTGGGATTAGTTTGGGAACTGACACAGGACGGTGGGGAGAGATTGGGACAGTGGGATTAGTTTTGGGACTGACACAGGGCTGTGGGGAGAGGGTGAGACGGTGGGATTAGTTTGGGGACTGAAAGAGGGCTGTGGTTAGAGTGTGTGACAGAGGGATTAGTTTATGGGCTGACACAGGGCTGTGGGGAGAGAGTGGGGCAGTGGGATTAGTTTGGGGACTGACACAGGGCTGTGGGGAGAGAGTGGGACAGTGGGATTAGTTTGGTGAGTTACACAGGAATGTGGGGACAGAGTGGGACGGTGGGATAAGTTTGGGAATGCACACAGGGCTGAGGGGAGAGAGAGGGACAATGCGGTTTGTTTGGGGTTTGTCAAGGGTCTGTGGGGAGGACGTGGGACAGGAGGGTTGGTTTGGGACTGACACAGCACGGTGGGGAGAAAGTGCGACAGTGTGATTAGTTTGGGCACTGAGACAGGGCTGTGGTGAGAGAGTGGGACAGTGGGATTAGTTTGGGGACAGACACAGGACTGTGGTGAGAGAGTGGGACAGTGGGATTAGTTTTAGGACTGACACAGGGCTGTGGGGAGAGGGTGAGACGGTGGGATTAGTTTGGGGACTGACACAGGGCTGTGGGGAGAGTGTGGGACAGTGGGATTAGTTTGGGGACTGACACAGGGCTGTGGGGAGAAAGTGGGACAGTGGGATTAGTTTGGGAACTGACACAGGACTGTGGGGAGAGAGTGGGACAGTGGGATTAGTTTTGGGACTGACACAGGGCTGTGGGGAGAGGGTGAGACGGTGGGATTAGTTTGGGGACTGACAGAGGGCTGTGGTGAGAGTGTGTGACAGAGGGATTAGTTTATGGGCTGACACAGGGCTGTGGGGAGAGAGTGGGGAAGTGGGATTAGTTTG
Organism: Hemitrygon akajei; assembly: GCF_048418815.1. NCBI lineage: Eukaryota > Metazoa > Chordata > Chondrichthyes > Myliobatiformes > Dasyatidae > Hemitrygon > Hemitrygon akajei. Next base: position 45,018,529 of record NC_133151.1, read on the forward strand.
GGGACTGACACAGGGCTGTGGGGAGAGAGTGGGACAGTGGGATTAGTTGGGTGAGTTACACAGGAATGTGGGGACAGAGTGGGACAGTGGGATAAGTTTGGGAATGCACACAAGGCTGAGGGGAGAGAGTGGGACAATGCGGTTTGTTTGGGGTTTGTCAAGGGTCTGTGGGGAGGACGTGGGACAGGAGGGTTGGTTTGGGACTGACACAGCACAGTGGGGAGAAAGTGGGACAGTGGGATTAGTTTGGGTACTGAGACAGGGCTGTGGTGAGAGAGTGGGACAGTGGGATTAGTTTGAGAACTGACACAGGGGTGTGGGGAGAGAGTGGGAAAGTGGGATTAGTTTTGGGACTGACACAGGACTGTGGTGAGAGAGTGGGACAGTGGGATTAGTTTGGGGACTGACACAGGGCTGTGGTGAGAGTGTGTGACACAGGGATTAGTTTGGGCACTGACACAGGGCTGTGGTGAGAGTGTGTGACAGAGGGATTAGTTTGGGGACTGACACAGGGCTGTGGGGAGAGAGTGGGACAGTGGGATTAGTTTGGGGAGTTACACAGGAATGTGGGGACAGAGTGGGACGGTGGGATAAGTTTGGGAATGCACACAGGGCTGAGGGGAGAGAGTGGGACAGTGGGATTAGTTTGGGGACTGACACAGGGCTGTGGGGAGAGAGTGGGACAGTGGGATTAGTTTGGGGAGTTACACAGGAATGTGGGGACAGAGTGGGACGGTGGGATAAGTTTGGGAATGCACACAGGGCTGAGGGGAGAGAGTGGGACAATGCGGTTTGTTTGGGGATTGTCAAGGGTCTGTGGGGAGGACGTGGGACAGGAGGGTTGGTTTGGGACTGACACAGCACAGTGGGGAGAAAGTGGGACAGTGGGATTAGTTTGGTGACTGACACAGGGCTGTGGGGAGGGAGTGGGAAAGTGGGATTAGTTTGGGGACTGACACAGGGTTGTGGGGAGGAAGTGGGACAGTGTGATTAGTTTGGGCACTGAGACAGGGCTGTGGTGAGAGAGTGGGACAGTGGGATTAGTTTGAGAACTGACACAGGGGTGTGGGGAGAGAGTGGGAAAGTGTGATTAGATTTGGGACTGACACAGGACTGTGGTGGGAGAGTGGGACAGTGTGATTAGTTTGGAGACTGACACAGGGCTGTGGGGAGAGAGTGGGACAGTGGGATTAGTTTTGTGTCTGACACAGGTCTGTGGGGAGAGAGTGGGGCATTGGGATTACTTTGGGGACTGACACAGGACTGTGGGGAGAGAGTGGGACAGTGGGATTAGTTTGGGGACTGACAAAGGACTGTGGTGAGAGAGTTGGACAGTGGGATTAGTTTTGGGACTGACACAGGGCTGTTGGGAGAGAGTGGGACAGTGGGATTAGATTGGGGACTGACACGGGACTGTGGTGAGAGAGTGGGACAGTGGGATGAGTTTGGGGACTGACACAGGTCTGTTGGGAGAGAGTGGGACAGTGGGATTAGATTGGGGACTGACACGGGACTGTGGTGAGAGAGTGGGACAGTGTGATTAGATTTGGGACTGACACAGGGCTCTGGGGAGAGGGTGAGACGGTGGGATTAGTTTGGGGACTGTCACAGGGCTGTGGTGAGAGTGTGTGACAGAGGGATTAGTTTATGGGCTGACACAGGGCTGTGGGGAGAGAGTGGGACAGTGGGATTAGTTTGGGAACTGACACAGGGCTGTGGGGAGGAGCTGGGACAGTGGGATTAGTTTGGGGACTGACACAGGACTGTGGTGACAGTGTGGGACAGTGGGATTAGTTTGGGGACTGACACAGGACTGTGATGAGAGAGTGGGACAGTGGGATTAGTTTGGGGACTGACACAGGACTGTTGGGAGAGTGTGGGACAGTGGGATTAGTTTGGGGACTGACACAGGACTGTGGTGAGAGAGTGGGACAGTGGGATTAGTTTGGGGACTGACACAGGGCTGTTGGGAGAGAGTGGGACAGTGGGATTAGTTTGGGGACTGACACAGGACTGTGGTGAGGGAGTTGGACAGTGGGATTAGTTTTGGGACTGACACAGGGCTGTTCTGAGAGAGTGGGACAGTGGGATTAGTTTGGGGACAGACACAGGACTGTGGTGAGAGAGTGGGACAGTGGGATTAGTTTTGGGACTGACACAGGGCTGTGGGGAGAGGTTGAGACGGAGGGATTAGTTTGGGGACTCACACAGGGCTGAGGGGAGAGAGTGGGACAGTGGGATTAGTTTGGGGACTGACACAGGGCTGTGGGGAGAGAGTGGGACAGTGGGATTAGTTTGGGGAGTTACACAGGAATGTGGGGACAGAGTGGGACGGTGGGATAAGTTTGGGAATGCACACAGGGCTGAGGGGAGAGAGTGGGACAATGCGGTTTGTTTGGGGATTGTCAAGGGTCTGTGGGGAGGACGTGGGACAGGAGGGTTGGTTTGGGACTGACACAGCACAGTGGGGAGAAAGTGGGACAGTGGGATTAGTTTGGCGACTGACACAGGGCTGTGGGGAGGGAGTGGGAAAGTGGGATTAGTTTTGTGTCTGACACAGGTCTGTGGGGAGAGAGTGGGGCATTGGGATTACTTTGGGGACTGACACAGGACTGTGGGGAGAGAGTGGGACAGTGGGATTAGTTTGGGGACTGACAAAGGACTGTGGTGAGAGAGTTGGACAGTGGGATTAGTTTTGGGACTGACACAGGGCTGTTGGGAGAGAGTGGGACAGTGGGATTAGATTGGGGACTGACACGGGACTGTGGTGAGAGAGTGGGACAGTGGGATGAGTTTGGGGACTGACACAGGTCTGTTGGGAGAGAGTGGGACAGTGGGATTAGATTGGGGACTGACACGGGACTGTGGTGAGAGAGTGGGACAGTGTGATTAGATTTGGGACTGACACAGGGCTCTGGGGAGAGGGTGAGACGGTGGGATTAGTTTGGGGACTGTCACAGGGCTGTGGTGAGAGTGTGTGACAGAGGGATTAGTTTATGGGCTGACACAGGGCTGTGGGGAGAGAGTGGGACAGTGGGATTAGTTTGGGAACTGACACAGGGCTGTGGGGAGGAGCTGGGACAGTGGGATTAGTTTGGGGACTGACACAGGACTGTGGTGACAGTGTGGGACAGTGGGATTAGTTTGGGGACTGACACAGGACTGTGATGAGAGAGTGGGAGAGTGGGATTAGTTTGGGGACTGACACAGGACTGTTGGGAGAGTGTGGGACAGTGGGATTAGTTTGGGGACTGACACAGGACTGTGGTGAGAGAGTGGCACAGTGGGATTAGTTTGGGGACTGACACAGGGCTGTTGGGAGAGAGTGGGACAGTGGGATTAGTTTGGGGACTGACACAGGACTGTGGTGAGGGAGTTGGACAGTGGGATTAGTTTTGGGACTGACACAGGGCTGTTCTGAGAGAGTGGGACAGTGGGATTAGTTTGGGGACAGACACAGGACTGTGGTGAGAGAGTGGGACAGTGGGATTAGTTTTGGGACTGACACAGGGCTGTGGGGAGAGGTTGAGACGGAGGGATTAGTTTAGGGACTCACACAGGGCTGTGGTGAAAGTGTGGGACAGTGGGATTAGTTTATGGGCTGACACAGGGCTGTGGGGAGAAAGTGGGAGAGTGGGATTAGTTTGGGAACTGACACAGGACTGTGGGGAGAGAGTGGGACAGTGGGATTAGTTTTGGGACTGACACAGTTCTGTGGGGAGTGAGTGGGACAGTGGAATTAGTTTAGGGACTGACACAGGACTGTGGGGAGAGAGTGGGACAGTGGGATTAGTTTGGGAATGCACACAGGGCTGAGGGGAGAGAGTGGGACAATGCGGTTTGTTTTGGGATTGTCAAGGGTCTGTGGGGAGGACGTGGGACAGCAGGGTTGGTTTGGGACTGACACAGCACAGTGGGGAGAAAGTGGGACAGTGGGATTAGTTTGGCGACTGACACAGGGCTGTGGGGAGAGAGTGGGACAGTGGGATTAGTTTGGCGACTGACACAGGGCTGTGGGGAGAGAGTGGGACAGTGGGATTAGTTTGGCGACTGACACAGGGCTGTGGGGAGAAAGTGGGACAGTGGGATTAGTTTGGCGACTGACACAACACAGTGGGGAGAAAGTGGGACAGTGGGATTAATTTGGGGACTGACACAGGGTTGTGGGGAGGAAGTGGGACAGTGTGATTAGTTTGGGCACTGAGACAGGGCTGTGGTAAGAGAGTGGGACAGTGGGATTAGTTTGAGAACTGACACAGGGGTGTGGGGAGAGAGTGCGAAAGTGGGATTAGTTTTGGGACTGACACAGGACTATGGTGAGAGAGTGGGACAGTGGGATTAGTTTGGATACTGACACAGGGCTGTGGGGAGAGAGTGGGACAGTGGGATTAGTTTTGGGTCTGACACAGATCTGTGGGGAGAGAGTGGGGCATTGGGATTAGTTTGGGGACTGACACAGGTCTGTGGGGAGAGAGTGGGTCAGTCGGATTAGTTCGGGGACAGACCCAGGGCTGTGGGTAGAGAATGGGACAGTGGATTTAGTTTTTGGACTGGCACAGGGCTGTGGGGAGAGAATGGGACAGTGGATTTAGTTTTTGGACTGACACAGGACTGTGGGGGGAGAGTGGGATAGTGCGATTAGTTTGGGGACTGAGACAGGGCTGTGATGAGTGAGTGGGACAGTGGGAATAGTTTGGGAACTGACATAGGGCTGTGGGGAGAGAGTGGGAAAGTGGGATTAGTTTTGGGACTGACACAGGACTGTGGTGAGAGAGTGGGACAGTGGGATTAGTTTTGGGTCTGACACAGGACTGTGGTGAGAGAGTGGGACAGTGGGATTAGTTTTGGGACTGACACAGGACTGTGGTGAGAGAGTGGGACAGTGGGATTAGTTTTGGGTCTGACACAGGACTGTGGTGAGAGAGTGGGACAGTGGGATTAGTTTTGGGTCTGACACAGGACTGTGGTGAGAGAGTGGGACAGTGGGATTAGTTTTGGGACTGACACAGGACTGTGGTGAGAGAGTGGGACAGTGGGATTAGTTTTGGGTCTGACACAGGACTGTGGTGAGAGAGTGGGACAGTGGGATTAGTTTTGGGTCTGACACAGGTCTGTGGGGAGAGAGTGGGTCATTGGGATTAGTTTGGGGACTGACACAGGACTGTGGGGAGAGAGTGGGACAGTGGCATTAGTTTGGGGACTGACACAGGACTGTGGGGAGAGAGTGGGACAGTGGCACTAGTTTGGGGACTGACACAGGACTGTGGGGAGAGAGTGGGACAGTGGCACTAGTTTGGGGACTAACACAGGACTGTGCTGAGAGAGTTAGACAGTGGGATTAGTTTGGGGACTGACACAGGGCAGTTGGGAGAGAGTGGGACAGTGGAATTAGTTTGGGGACTGACACAGGACTGTGCTGAGAGAGTTAGACAGTGGGATTAGTTTTGGGACTGACACAGGGCTGTGGGGAGAGAGTTGGACAGTGGGATTAGTTTTGGGACTGACACAGGACTGTGGTGAGAGAGTGGGACAGTGGGATTAGATTGGGGACTGACACAGGGCTCTGGGGAGAGGGTGAGACGGTGGGATTAGTTTGGGGACTGACACAGGACTGTGGTGAGAGAGTGGGACAGTGGGATTAGTTTTGGGACTGACACAGGTCTGTGGGGAGAGGGTGAGACGGTGGGATTAGTTTGGGGACTGACACAGGGCTGTGGTGAGAGTGTGTGACAGAGGGATTAGTTTTTTGGCTGACACAGGGCTGTGGGGAGAGAGTGGGACAGTGGGATTAGTTTGGGAACTGACACAGGGCTGTGGGTAAGAGCTGGGAAAGTGGGATTAGTTTGGGGACTGACACAGGACTGTGGTGACAGTGTGGGACAGTGGGATTAGTTTGGGGACTGACACAGGACTGTGATGAGAGAGTGGGACAGTGGGATTAGCTTGGGGACTAACACAGGTCTGTGGGGAGAGAGTTGTACAGTGGGATTAGTTTGGGGACTTACACAGGGCTGTGGGGAGGAGCTGGGACAGTGGGATTAGTTTGGGGACTGACACAGGACTGTGGTGAGAGAGTGGGACAGTGGGATTAGTTTGGGGACTGACACAGGGCTGTTGGGAGAGAGTGGGACAGTGGGATTAGTTTGGGGACTGACACAGGACTGTGGTGAGAGAGTTGGACAGTGGGATTAGTTTTGGGACTGACAAAGGGCTGATGGGAGAGAGTGGGACAGTGGGATTAGTTTGGGGACAGACACAGGACTGTGGTGAGAGAGTGGGACAGTGGGATTAGTTTTAGGACTGACACAGGGCTGTGGGGAGAGGGTGAGACGGTGGGATTAGTTTGGGGACTGACACAGGGCTGTGGTGAGAGTGTGGGACAGTGGGATTAGTTTGGGGACTGACACAGGGCTGTGGGGAGAAAGTGGGACAGTGGGATTAGTTTGGGGACTGACACAGGTCTGTGGGGAGAGAGTGGGACAGTGGGATTAGTTTGGGGACTGACACCGGACTGTGCGGTGAGAGTGGGACAGTGGGATTAGTTTGGGAACTGACACAGGGCTGTGGGGAGGAGCTGGGTCTGTGGGATTAGTTTGGGGACTGACACAGGACTGTGGTGAGAGTGTGGGACAGTGGGATTAGTTTGGGGACTGACACAGGACTCTGGTGAGAGAGTGGGACAGTGTGATTAGTTTGGGGACTGACACAGGACTGTGGTGAGAGAGTGGGACAGTGGTATTAGTTTGGGGACTAACACAGGTCTGTGGGGAGATTGTGGGACAGTGGGATTAGTTTGGGGACTGACCCAGGGTTGTGGGGAGGACCTGGGACTGTGGGATTAGTTTGGGAACTGACACAGGACTGTGGGGAGAGAGTGGGACAGTGGTATTAGTTTTGGGACTGGCACAGGGCTTTGGGGAGGAGGTGGGACAGTGGGATTAGTTTGGGGACTGACACAGGTCTGTGGGGAGAGAGTGGGACAGTGGGAATAGTTTGGGGACTGACACAGGACTGTGCGGTGAGAGTGGGACAGTGGGATTAGTTTGGGAACTGACACAGGGCTGTGGGGAGGAGCTGGGTCTGTGGGATTAGTTTTAGGACTGACACAGGACTGTGGTGAGAGTGTGGGACAGTGGGATTAGTTTGGGGACTGACACAGGACTCTGGTGAGAGAGTGGGACAGTGTGATTAGTTTGGGGACTGACACAGGACTGTGGTGAGAGAGTGGGACAGTGGGATTAGTTTGGGGACTGACACAGGACGGTGGTGAGAGAGTTGGACAGTGGGATTAGTTTTGGGACTGACAAAGGGCTGATGGGAGAGAGTGGAACAGTGGGATTAGTTTGGGGACAGACACAGGACTGTGGTGAGAGAGTGGGACAGTGGGATTAGTTTTAGGACTGACACAGGGCTGTGGGGAGAGGGTGAGACGGTGGGATTAGTTTGGGGACTGACACAGGGCTGTGGTGAGAGTGTGGGACAGTGGGATTAGTTTGGGGACTGACACAGGGCTGTGGGGAGAAAGTGGGACAGTGGGATTAGTTTGGGAACTGCCACAGGACTGTGGGGAGAGAGTGGGACAGTGGGATTAGTTTTGGGACTGACACAGGGCTGTGGGGAGAGGGTGAGACGGTGGGATTAGTTTGGGGACTGACAGAGGGCTGTGGTGAGAGTGTGTGACAGAGGGATTAGTTTATGGGCTGACACAGGGCTGTGGGGAGAGAGTGGGGAAGTGGGATTAGTTTGGGGACTGACACAGGGCTGTGGGGAGAGAGTGGGTCAGTGGGATTAGTTGGGTGAGTTACACAGGAATGTGGGGACAGAGTGGGACGGTGGGATAAGTTTGGGAATGCACACAAGGCTGAGGGGAGAGAGTGGGACAATGCGGTTTGTTTGGGGTTTGTCAAGGGTCTGTGGGGAGGACGTGGGACAGGAGGGTTGGTTTGGGACTGACACAGCACAGTGGGGAGAAAGTGGGACAGTGGGATTAGTTTGGGTACTGAGACAGGGCTGTGGTGAGAGAGTGGGACAGTGGGATTAGTTTGAGAACTGACACAGGGCTGTGGGGAGAGAGTGGGAAAGTGGGATTAGTTTTGGGACTGACACAGGACTGTGGTGAGAGAGTGGGACAGTGGGATTAGTTTGGAGACTGACACAGGGCTATGGGGAGAGAGTGGGACAGTGGGATTAGTTTTGGGTCTGACACAGGTCTCTGGGGAGAGAGTGGGGCATTGGGATTAGTTTGGGGACTGACACAGGGCTGTGGGGAGAGGGTGAGACGGTGGGATTAGTTTGGGGACTGACACAGGGCTGTGGTGAGAGTGTGTGACAGAGGGATTAGTTTGGGGACTGACACAGGGCTGTGGGGAGGGAGTGGGACAGTGGGATTAGTTTGGGGAGTTACACAGGAATGTGGGGACAGAGTGGGACGGTGGGATAAGTTTGGGAATGCACACAGGGCTGAGGGGAGAGAGTGGGACAGTGGGATTAATTTGGGGACTGACACAGGGCTGTGGGGAGAGAGTGGGACAGTGTGATTAGTTTGGGGAGTTCCACAGGAATGTGGGGACAGAGTGGGACGGTGGGATAAGTTTGGGAATGCACACAGGGCTGAGGGGAGAGAGTGGGACAATGCGGTTTGTTTGGGGATTGTCAAGGGTCTGTGGGGAGGACGTGGGACAGGAGGGTTGGTTTGGGACTGACACAGCACAGTGGGGAGAAAGTGGGACAGTGGGATTAGTTTGGCGACTGACACAGGGCTGTGGGGAGGGAGTGGGAAAGTGGGATTAGTTTGGGGACTGACACAGGGTTGTGGGGAGGAAGTGGGACAGTGTGATTAGTTTGGGCACTGAGACAGGGCTGTGTTGAGAGAGTGGGACAGTGGGATTAGTTTGAGAACTGACACAGGGGTGTGGGGAGAGAGTGGGAAAGTGTGATTAGTTTTGGGACTGACACAGGACTGTGGTGGGAGAGTGGGACAGTGGGATTAGTTTGGAGACTGACACAGGGCTGTGGGGAGAGAGTGGGACAGTGGGATTAGTTTTGTGTCTGACACAGGTCTGTGGGGAGAGAGTGGGGCATTGGGATTAGTTTGGGGACTGACACAGGACTGTGGGGAGAGAGTGGGACAGTGGGATTAGTTTGGGGACTGACACAGGACTGTGGTGAGAGAGTGGGACAGTGGGATTAGTTTGGGGACTGACACAGGGCTGTTGGGAGAGAGTGGGACAGTGGGATTAGTTTGGGGACTGACACAGTACTGTGGTGAGAGAGTTGGACAGTGGGATTAGTTTGGGGACTGACACAGGGCTGTTGGGAGAGAGTGGGACAGTGGGATTAGATTGGGGACTGACACGGGACTGTGGTGAGAGAGTGGGACAGTGTGATTAGATTTGGGACTGACACAGGGCTCTGGGGAGAGGGTGAGACGGTGGGATTAGTTTGCGGACTGTCACACGGCTGTGGTGAGAGTGTGTGACAGAGGGATTAGTTTATGGGCTGACACAGGGCTGTGGGGAGAGAGTGGGACAGTGGGATTAGTTTGGGAACTGACACAGGGCTGTGGGGAGGAGCTGGGACAGTGGGATTAGTTTGGGGACTGACACAGGACTGTGGTGACAGTGTGGGACAGTGGGATTAGTTTGGGGACTAACACAGGACTGTGATGAGAGAGTGGGACAGTGGGATTAGTTTGGGGACTGACACGGGACTGTTGGGAGAGTGTGGGACAGTGGGATTAGTTTGGGGACTGACACACGACTGTGGTGAGAGAGTGGGACAGTGGGATTAGTTTGGGGACAGACACAGGACTGTGGTGAGAGAGTGGGACAGTGGGATTAGTTTTAGGACTGACACAGGGCTGTGGGGAGAGGGTGAGACGGTGGGATTAGTTTGGGGACTGACACAGGGCTGTGGTGAGAGTGTGGGACAGTGGGATTAGTTTGGGGACTGACACAGGGCTGTGGGGAGAAAGTGGGACAGTGGGATTAGTTTGGGAACTGACACAGGACTGTGGGGAGAGAGTGGGACAGTGGGATTAGTTTTGGGACTGACACAGGGCTGTGGGGAGAGGGTGAGACGGTGGGATTAGTTTGGGGACTGACAGAGGGCTGTGGTGAGAGTGTGTGACAGAGGGATTAGTTTATGGGCTGACACAGGGCTGTGGGGAGAGAGTGGGGAAGTGGGATTAGTTTGGGGACTGACACAGGGCTGTGGGGAGAGAGTGGGTCAGTGGGATTAGTTGGGTGAGTTACACAGGAATGTGGGGACAGAGTGGGACGGTGGGATAAGTTTGGGAATGCACACAAGGCTGAGGGGAGAGAGTGGGACAATGCGGTTTGTTTGGGGTTTGTCAAGGGTCTGTGGGGAGGACGTGGGACAGGAGGGTTGGTTTGGGACTGACACAGCACAGTGGGGAGAAAGTGGGACAGTGGGATTAGTTTGGGTACTGAGACAGGGCTGTGGTGAGAGAGTGGGACAGTGGGATTAGTTTGAGAACTGACACAGGGGTGTGGGGAGAGAGTGGGAAAGTGGGATTAGTTTTGGGACTGACACAGGACTGTGGTGAGAGAGTGGGACAGTGGGATTAGTTTGGAGACTGACACAGGGCTATGGGGAGAGAGTGGGACAGTGGGATTAGTTTTGGGTCTGACACAGGTCTCTGGGGAGAGAGTGGGGCATTGGGATTAGTTTGGGGACTGACACAGGGCTGTGGGGAGAGGGTGAGACGGTGGGATTAGTTTGGGGACTGACACAGGGCTGTGGTGAGAGTGTGTGACACAGGGATTAGTTTGGGGACTGACACAGGGCTGTGGGGAGAGAGTGGGACAGTGGGATTAGTTTGGGGAGTTACACAGGAATGTGGGGACAGAGTGGGACGGTGGGATAAGTTTGGGAATGCACACAGGGCTGAGGGGAGAGAGTGGGACAGTGGGATTAGTTTGGGGACTGACACAGGGCTGTGGGGAGAGAGTGGGACAGTGGGATTAGTTTGGGGAGTTCCACAGGAATGTGGGGACAGAGTGGGACGGTGGGATAAGTTTGGGAATGCACACAGGGCTGAGGGGAGAGAGTGGGACAATGCGGTTTGTTTGGGGATTGTCAAGGGTCTGTGGGGAGGACGTGGGACAGGAGGGTTGGTTTGGGACTGACACAGCACAGTGGGGAGAAAGTGGGACAGTGGGATTAGTTTGGCGACTGACACAGGGCTGTGGGGAGGGAGTGGGAAAGTGGGATTAGTTTGGGGACTGACACAGGGTTGTGGGGAGGAAGTGGGACAGTGTGATTAGTTTGGGCACTGAGACAGGGCTGTGGTGAGAGAGTGGGACAGTGGGATTAGTTTGAGAACTGACACAGGGGTGTGGGGAGAGAGTGGGAAAGTGTGATTAGTTTTGGGACTGACACAGGACTGTGGTGGGAGAGTGGGACAGTGGGATTAGTTTGGAGACTGACACAGGGCTGTGGGGAGAGAGTGGGACAGTGGGATTAGTTTTGTGTCTGACACAGGTCTGTGGGGAGAGAGTGGGGCATTGGGATTAGTTTGGGGACTGACACAGGACTGTGGGGAGAGAGTGGGACAGTGGGATTAGTTTGGGGACTGACACAGGACTGTGGTGAGAGAGTGGGACAGTGGGATTAGTTTGGGGACTGACACAGGGCTGTTGGGAGAGAGTGGGACAGTGGGATTAGTTTGGGGACTGACACAGTACTGTGGTGAGAGAGTTGGACAGTGGGATTAGTTTGGGGACTGACACAGGGCTGTTGGGAGAGAGTGAGACAGTGGGATTAGATTGGGGACTGACACGGGACTGTGGTGAGAGAGTGGGACAGTGTGATTAGATTTGGGACTGACACAGGGCTCTGGGGAGAGGATGAGACGGTGGGATTAGTTTGCGGACTGTCACACGGCTGTGGTGAGAGTGTGTGACAGAGGGATAAGTTTATGGGCTGACACAGGGCTGTGGGGAGAGAGTGGGACAGTGGGAATAGTTTGGGGACTGACACAGGACTGTGCGGTGAGAGTGGGACAGTGGGATTAGTTTGGGAACTGACACAGGGCTGTGGGGAGGAGCTGGGTCTGTGGGATTAGTTTTAGGACTGACACAGGACTGTGGTGAGAGTGTGGGACAGTGGGATTAGTTTGGGGACTGACACAGGACTCTGGTGAGAGAGTGGGACAGTGTGATTAGTTTGGGGACTGACACAGGACTGTGGTGAGAGAGTGGGACAGTGGGATTAGTTTGGGGACTGACACAGGACGGTGGTGAGAGAGTTGGACAGTGGGATTAGTTTTGGGACTGACAAAGGGCTGATGGGAGAGAGTGGAACAGTGGGATTAGTTTGGGGACAGACACAGGACTGTGGTGAGAGAGTGGGACAGTGGGATTAGTTTTAGGACTGACACAGGGCTGTGGGGAGAGGGTGAGACGGTGGGATTAGTTTGGGGACTGACACAGGGCTGTGGTGAGAGTGTGGGACAGTGGGATTAGTTTGGGGACTGACACAGGGCTGTGGGGAGAAAGTGGGACAGTGGGATTAGTTTGGGAACTGCCACAGGACTGTGGGGAGAGAGTGGGACAGTGGGATTAGTTTTGGGACTGACACAGGGCTGTGGGGAGAGGGTGAGACGGTGGGATTAGTTTGGGGACTGACAGAGGGCTGTGGTGAGAGTGTGTGACAGAGGGATTAGTTTATGGGCTGACACAGGGCTGTGGGGAGAGAGTGGGGAAGTGGGATTAGTTTGGGGACTGACACAGGGCTGTGGGGAGAGAGTGGGTCAGTGGGATTAGTTGGGTGAGTTACACAGGAATGTGGGGACAGAGTGGGACGGTGGGATAAGTTTGGGAATGCACACAAGGCTGAGGGGAGAGAGTGGGACAATGCGGTTTGTTTGGGGTTTGTCAAGGGTCTGTGGGGAGGACGTGGGACAGGAGGGTTGGTTTGGGACTGACACAGCACAGTGGGGAGAAAGTGGGACAGTGGGATTAGTTTGGGTACTGAGACAGGGCTGTGGTGAGAGAGTGGGACAGTGGGATTAGTTTGAGAACTGACACAGGGCTGTGGGGAGAGAGTGGGAAAGTGGGATTAGTTTTGGGACTGACACAGGACTGTGGTGAGAGAGTGGGACAGTGGGATTAGTTTGGAGACTGACACAGGGCTATGGGGAGAGAGTGGGACAGTGGGATTAGTTTTGGGTCTGACACAGGTCTCTGGGGAGAGAGTGGGGCATTGGGATTAGTTTGGGGACTGACACAGGGCTGTGGGGAGAGGGTGAGACGGTGGGATTAGTTTGGGGACTGACACAGGGCTGTGGTGAGAGTGTGTGACAGAGGGATTAGTTTGGGGACTGACACAGGGCTGTGGGGAGGGAGTGGGACAGTGGGATTAGTTTGGGGAGTTACACAGGAATGTGGGGACAGAGTGGGACGGTGGGATAAGTTTGGGAATGCACACAGGGCTGAGGGGAGAGAGTGGGACAGTGGGATTAATTTGGGGACTGACACAGGGCTGTGGGGAGAGAGTGGGACAGTGTGATTAGTTTGGGAAGTTCCACAGGAATGTGGGGACAGAGTGGGACGGTGGGATAAGTTTGGGAATGCACACAGGGCTGAGGGGAGAGAGTGGGACAATGCGGTTTGTTTGGGGATTGTCAAGGGTCTGTGGGGAGGACGTGGGACAGGAGGGTTGGTTTGGGACTGACACAGCACAGTGGGGAGAAAGTGGGACAGTGGGATTAGTTTGGCGACTGACACAGGGCTGTGGGGAGGGAGTGGGAAAGTGGGATTAGTTTGGGGACTGACACAGGGTTGTGGGGAGGAAGTGGGACAGTGTGATTAGTTTGGGCACTGAGACAGGGCTGTGTTGAGAGAGTGGGACAGTGGGATTAGTTTGAGAACTGACACAGGGGTGTGGGGAGAGAGTGGGAAAGTGTGATTAGTTTTGGGACTGACACAGGACTGTGGTGGGAGAGTGGGACAGTGGGATTAGTTTGGAGACTGACACAGGGCTGTGGGGAGAGAGTGGGACAGTGGGATTAGTTTTGTGTCTGACACAGGTCTGTGGGGAGAGAGTGGGGCATTGGGATTAGTTTGGGGACTGACACAGGACTGTGGGGAGAGAGTGGGACAGTGGGATTAGTTTGGGGACTGACACAGGACTGTGGTGAGAGAGTGGGACAGTGGGATTAGTTTGGGGACTGACACAGGGCTGTTGGGAGAGAGTGGGACAGTGGGATTAGTTTGGGGACTGACACAGGACTGTGGTGAGGGAGTTGGACAGTGGGATTAGTTTTGGGACTGACACAGGGCTGTTCTGAGAGAGTGGGACAGTGGGATTAGTTTGGGGACAGACACAGGACTGTGGTGAGAGAGTGGGACAGTGGGATTAGTTTTGGGACTGACACAGGGCTGTGGGGAGAGGTTGAGACGGAGGGATTAGTTTGGGGACTCACACAGGGCTGTGGTGAAAGTGTGGGACAGTGGGATTAGTTTATGGGCTGACACAGGGCTGTGGGGAGAAAGTGGGAGAGTGGGATTAGTTTGGGAACTGACACAGGACTGTGGGGAGAGAGTGGGACAGTGGGATTAGTTTTGGGACTGACACAGTTCTGTGGGGAGAGAGTGGGACAGTGGAATTAGTTTAGGGACTGACACAGGACTGTGGGGAGAGAGTGGGACAGTGGGATTAGTTTGGGAATGCACACAGGGCTGAGGGGAGAGAGTGGGACAGTGGGATTAGTTTGGGGACTGACACAGGACTGTGGTGAGAGAGTTGGACAGTGGGATTAGTTTTGGGACTGACAAAGGGCTGATGGGAGAGAGTGGGACAGTGGGATTAGTTTGGGGACAGACACAGGACTGTGGTGAGAGAGTGGGACAGTGGGATTAGTTTTAGGACTGACAGGGCTGTGGGGAGAGGGTGAGACGGTGGAATTAGTTTGGGGACTGACACAGGGCTGTGGTGAGAGTGTGGGACAGTGGGATTAGTTTGGGGACTGACACAGGGCTGTGGGGAGAAAGTGGGACAGTGGGATTAGTTTGGGAACTGACACAGGACTGTGGGGAGAGAGTGGGACAGTGGGATTAGTTTTGGGTCTGACACAGGGCTGTGGGGAGAGGGTGAGACGGTGGGATTAGTTTCGGGACTGAAAGAGGGCTGTGGTGAGAGTGTGTGACAGAGGGATTAGTTTATGGGCTGACACAGGGCTGTGGGGAGAGAGTGGGGCAGTGGGATTAGTTTGGGGACTGACACAGGGCTGTGGGGAGAGAGTGGGACAGTGGGATTAGTTTGGTGAGTTACACAGGAATGTGGGGACAGAGTGGGACGGTGGGATAAGTTTGGGAATGCACACAGGGCTGAGGGGAGAGAGAGGGACAATGCGGTTTGTTTGGGGTTTGTCAAGGGTCTGTGGGGAGGACGTGGGACAGTGGGATTAGTTTGGGGACTGACCCAGGGTTGTGGGGAGGAGCTGGGACAGTGGGATTAGTTTGGGAACTGACACAGGACTGTGGGGAGAGAGTGGGACAGTGGTATTAGTTTTGGGACTGGCACAGGGCTGTGGGGAGGAGGTGGAACAGTGCGATTAGTTTGGGGACTGACACAGGTCTGTGGGGAGAGAGTGGGACAGTGGGATTAGTTTGGGGACTGACACAGGACTGTGCGGTGAGAGTGGGACAGTGGGATTAGTTTGGGAACTGACACAGGGCTGTGGGGAGGAGCTGGGACTGTGGGATTAGTTTGGGGACTGACACAGGACTGTGGTGAGAGTGTGGGACAGTGGGATTAGTTTGGGGACTGACACAGGACTCTGGTGAGAGAGTGGGACAGTGTGATTAGTTTGGGGACTGACACAGGACTGTGGTGAGAGAGTGGGACAGTGGGATTAGTTTGGGGACTGACACAGGGCTGTTGGGAGAGAGTGGGACAGTGGGATTAGTTTGGGGACTGACACAGGACTGTAGTGAGAGAGTTGGACAGTGGGATTAGTTTTGGGACTGACAAAGGGCTGTTGGGAGAGAGTGGGACAGTTGGATTAGTTTGGTGACAGACACAGGACTGTGGTGAGAGAGTGGGACAGTGGGATTAGTTTTAGGACTGACACAGGGCTGTGGTGAGAGTGTGGGACAGTGGGATTAGTTTGGGGACTGACACAGGGCTGTGGGGAGAGAGTGGGACAGTGGGATTCGTTTGGGGAGTTACACAGGAATGTGGGGACAGAGTGGGACGGTGGGATAAGTTTGGGAATGCACACAGGGCTGAGGGGAGAGAGTGGGACAATGCGGTTTGTTTGGGGATTGTCAAGGGTCTGTGGGGAGGACGTGGGACAGGAGGGTTGGTTTGGGACTGACACAGCACAGTGGGGAGAAAGTGGGACAGTGTGATTAGTTTGGGTACTGAGACGGCTGTGGTGAGAGAGTGGGACAGTGGGATTAGTTTGAGAACTGACACAGGGGTGTGGGGAGAGAGTGGTAATGTGGGATTAGTTTTGGGACTGACACAGGACTGTGGTGAGAGAGTGGGACAGTGGGATTAGTTTGGAGACTGACACAGGGCTGTGGGGAGAGAGTGGGACAGTGGGATTAGTTTTGGGTCTGACACAGGTCTGTGGGGAGAGAGTGGGGCATTGGGATTAGTTTGGGGACTGACACAGGGCTGTGGGGAGAGGGTGAGATGGTGGGATTAGTTTGGGGACTGACAGAGGGCTGTGGTGAGAGTGTGTGACAGAGGGATTAGTTTATGGGCTGACACAGGGCTGTGGGGAGAGAGTGGGGCAGTGGGATTAGTTTGGGGACTGACACAGGGCTGTGGGGAGAGAGTGGGACAGTGGGATTAGTTTACGGAGTTACACAGGAATGTGGGGACAGAGTGGGACGGTGGGATAAGTTTGGGAATGCACACAGGGCTGAGGGGAGAGAGTGGGACAGTGGGATTAGTTTGGGGACTGACACCGGGCTGTGGGGAGAGAGTGGGACAGTGGGATTAGTTTGGGGAGTTACACAGGAATGTGGGGACAGAGTGGGACGGTGGGATAAGTTTGGGAATGCACATAGGGCTGAGGGGAGAGAGTGGGACAATGCGGTTTGTTTGGGGATTGTCAAGGGTCTGTGGGGAGGACGTGGGACAGGAGGGTTGGTTTGGGACTGACACAGCACAGTGGGGAGAAAGTGGGACAGTGGGATTAGTTTGGCGACTGACACAGGGCTGTGGGGAGAGAGTGGGAAAGTGGGATTAGTTTACGGAGTTACACAGGAATGTGGGGACAGAGTGGGACGGTGGGATAAGTTTGGGAATGCACACAGGGCTGAGGGGAGAGAGTGGGACAGTGGGATTAGTTTGGGGACTGACACAGGGCTGTGGGGAGAGAGTGGGACAGTGGGATTAGTTTGGGGAGTTACACAGGAATGTGGGGACTGAGTGGGACGGTGGGATAAGTTTGGGAATGCACATAGGGCTGAGGGGAGAGAGTGGGACAATGCGGTTTGTTTGGGGATTGTCAAGGGTCTGTGGGGAGGACGTGGGACAGGAGGGTTGGTTTGGGACTGACACAGCACAGTGGGGAGAAAGTGGGACAGTGGGATTAGTTTGGCGACTGACACAGGGCTGTGGGGAGAGAGTGGGAAAGTGGGATTAGTTTGGGGACTGACACAGGGTTGTGGGGAGGAAGTGGGACAGTGTGATTAGTTTGGGCACTGAGACAGGGCTGTGGTGAGAGAGTGGGACAGTGGGATTAGTTTGAGAACTGACACAGGGGTGTAGGGAGAGAGTGGGAAAGTGGGATTAGTTTTGGGACTGACACAGGACTGTGGTGGGAGAGTGGGACAGTGGGATTAGTTTGGAGACTGACACAGGGCTGTGGGGAGAGAGTGGGACAGTGGGATTAGTTTTGGGACTGACACTGGACTGTGGTGAGAGAGTGGGACAGTGGGATTAGTTTGGGGACTGACACAGGTCTGTGGGGAGAGAGTGGGACAGTGGGATTAGTTTGGGGACTGACACTGGACTGTGGTGAGAGAGTGGGACAGTGGGATTAGTTTGGGGACTGACACAGGACTGTGGGGAGAGAGTGGGACAGTGGGATTAGTTTGGGGACTGACACTGGACTGTGGTGAGAGAGTGGGACAGTGGGATTAATTTGGGGACTGACACAGGGCTGTTGGGAGAGAGTGGGACAGTGGGATTAGTTTGGGGACTGACACAGTACTGTGGTGAGAGAGTTGAACAGTGGGATTAGTTTTGGGACTGACACTGGGCTGTTGGGAGAGAGTGGGACAGTGGGATTAGATTGGGGACTGACACGGGACTGTGGTGAGAGAGTGGGACAGTGTGATTAGATTTGGGACTGACACAGGGCTCTGGGGAGAGGGTGAGACGGTGGGATTAGTTTGGCGACTGACACAGGGCTGTGTGGAAAGAGTGGGACAGTGGGTTTAGTTTGGGGACTGACACAGGGCTGTGGGGAGAGAGTGGGACAATGGGATTAGTTTGGGGACTGACACAGGGTTGTGGGGAGGAAGTGGGACAGTGTGATTAGTTTGGGTACTGAGACAGGGCTGTGGTGAGAGAGTGGGACAGTGGGATTAGTTTGAGAACTGACACAGGGCTGTGGTGAGAGTGTGTGACAGAGGGATTAGTTTGGGGACTGACACAGGGCTGTGGGGAGGGAGTGGGACAGTGGGATTAGTTTGGGGAGTTACACAGGAATGTGGGGACAGAGTGGGACGGTGGGATAAGTTTGGGAATGCACACAGGGCTGAGGGGAGAGAGTGGGACAGTGGGATAAGTTTGGGAATGCACACAGGGCTGAGGGGAGAGAGTGGGACAATGCGGTTTGTTTGGGGATTGTCAAGGGTCTGTGGGGAGGACGTGGGACAGGAGGGTTGGTTTGGGACTGACACAGCACAGTGGGGAGAAAGTGGGACAGTGGGATTAGTTTGGCGACTGACACAGGGCTGTGGGGAGGGAGTGGGAAAGTGGGATTAGTTTGGGGACTGACACAGGGTTGTGGGGAGGAAGTGGGACAGTGTGATTAGTTTGGGCACTGAGACAGGGCTGTGTTGAGAGAGTGGGACAGTGGGATTAGTTTGAGAACTGACACAGGGGTGTGGGGAGAGAGTGGGAAAGTGTGATTAGTTTTGGGACTGACACAGGACTGTGGTGGGAGAGTGGGACAGTGGGATTAGTTTGGAGACTGACACAGGGCTGTGGGGAGAGAGTGGGACAGTGGGATTAGTTTTGTGTCTGACACAGGTCTGTGGGGAGAGAGTGGGGCATTGGGATTAGTTTGGGGACTGACACAGGACTGTGGGGAGAGAGTGGGACAGTGGGATTAGTTTGGGGACTGACACAGGACTGTGGTGAGAGAGTGGGACAGTGGGATTAGTTTGGGGACTGACACAGGGCTGTTGGGAGAGAGTGGGACAGTGGGATTAGTTTGGGGACTGACACAGGACTGTGGTGAGGGAGTTGGACAGTGGGATTAGTTTTGGGACTGACACAGGGCTGTTCTGAGAGAGTGGGACAGTGGGATTAGTTTGGGGACAGACACAGGACTGTGGTGAGAGAGTGGGACAGTGGGATTAGTTTTGGGACTGACACAGGGCTGTGGGGAGAGGTTGAGACGGAGGGATTAGTTTGGGGACTCACACAGGGCTGTGGTGAAAGTGTGGGACAGTGGGATTAGTTTATGGGCTGACACAGGGCTGTGGGGAGAAAGTGGGAGAGTGGGATTAGTTTGGGAACTGACACAGGACTGTGGGGAGAGAGTGGGACAGTGGGATTAGTTTTGGGACTGACACAGTTCTGTGGGGAGAGAGTGGGACAGTGGAATTAGTTTAGGGACTGACACAGGACTGTGGGGAGAGAGTGGGACAGTGGGATTAGTTTGGGAATGCACACAGGGCTGAGGGGAGAGAGTGGGACAGTGGGATTAGTTTGGGGACTGACACAGGACTGTGGTGAGAGAGTTGGACAGTGGGATTAGTTTTGGGACTGACAAAGGGCTGATGGGAGAGAGTGGGACAGTGGGATTAGTTTGGGGACAGACACAGGACTGTGGTGAGAGAGTGGGACAGTGGGATTAGTTTTAGGACTGACAGGGCTGTGGGGAGAGGGTGAGACGGTGGAATTAGTTTGGGGACTGACACAGGGCTGTGGTGAGAGTGTGGGACAGTGGGATTAGTTTGGGGACTGACACAGGGCTGTGGGGAGAAAGTGGGACAGTGGGATTAGTTTGGGAACTGACACAGGACTGTGGGGAGAGAGTGGGACAGTGGGATTAGTTTTGGGTCTGACACAGGGCTGTGGGGAGAGGGTGAGACGGTGGGATTAGTTTCGGGACTGAAAGAGGGCTGTGGTGAGAGTGTGTGACAGAGGGATTAGTTTATGGGCTGACACAGGGCTGTGGGGAGAGAGTGGGGCAGTGGGATTAGTTTGGGGACTGACACAGGGCTGTGGGGAGAGAGTGGGACAGTGGGATTAGTTTGGTGAGTTACACAGGAATGTGGGGACAGAGTGGGACGGTGGGATAAGTTTGGGAATGCACACAGGGCTGAGGGGAGAGAGAGGGACAATGCGGTTTGTTTGGGGTTTGTCAAGGGTCTGTGGGGAGGACGTGGGACAGTGGGATTAGTTTGGGGACTGACCCAGGGTTGTGGGGAGGAGCTGGGACAGTGGGATTAGTTTGGGAACTGACACAGGACTGTGGGGAGAGAGTGGGACAGTGGTATTAGTTTTGGGACTGGCACAGGGCTGTGGGGAGGAGGTGGAACAGTGCGATTAGTTTGGGGACTGACACAGGTCTGTGGGGAGAGAGTGGGACAGTGGGATTAGTTTGGGGACTGACACAGGACTGTGCGGTGAGAGTGGGACAGTGGGATTAGTTTGGGAACTGACACAGGGCTGTGGGGAGGAGCTGGGACTGTGGGATTAGTTTGGGGACTGACACAGGACTGTGGTGAGAGTGTGGGACAGTGGGATTAGTTTGGGGACTGACACAGGACTCTGGTGAGAGAGTGGGACAGTGTGATTAGTTTGGGGACTGACACAGGACTGTGGTGAGAGAGTGGGACAGTGGGATTAGTTTGGGGACTGACACAGGGCTGTTGGGAGAGAGTGGGACAGTGGGATTAGTTTGGGGACTGACACAGGACTGTAGTGAGAGAGTTGGACAGTGGGATTAGTTTTGGGACTGACAAAGGGCTGTTGGGAGAGAGTGGGACAGTTGGATTAGTTTGGTGACAGACACAGGACTGTGGTGAGAGAGTGGGACAGTGGGATTAGTTTTAGGACTGACACAGGGCTGTGGTGAGAGTGTGGGACAGTGGGATTAGTTTGGGGACTGACACAGGGCTGTGGGGAGAGAGTGGGACAGTGGGATTCGTTTGGGGAGTTACACAGGAATGTGGGGACAGAGTGGGACGGTGGGATAAGTTTGGGAATGCACACAGGGCTGAGGGGAGAGAGTGGGACAATGCGGTTTGTTTGGGGATTGTCAAGGGTCTGTGGGGAGGACGTGGGACAGGAGGGTTGGTTTGGGACTGACACAGCACAGTGGGGAGAAAGTGGGACAGTGTGATTAGTTTGGGTACTGAGACGGCTGTGGTGAGAGAGTGGGACAGTGGGATTAGTTTGAGAACTGACACAGGGGTGTGGGGAGAGAGTGGTAATGTGGGATTAGTTTTGGGACTGACACAGGACTGTGGTGAGAGAGTGGGACAGTGGGATTAGTTTGGAGACTGACACAGGGCTGTGGGGAGAGAGTGGGACAGTGGGATTAGTTTTGGGTCTGACACAGGTCTGTGGGGAGAGAGTGGGGCATTGGGATTAGTTTGGGGACTGACACAGGGCTGTGGGGAGAGGGTGAGATGGTGGGATTAGTTTGGGGACTGACAGAGGGCTGTGGTGAGAGTGTGTGACAGAGGGATTAGTTTATGGGCTGACACAGGGCTGTGGGGAGAGAGTGGGGCAGTGGGATTAGTTTGGGGACTGACACAGGGCTGTGGGGAGAGAGTGGGACAGTGGGATTAGTTTACGGAGTTACACAGGAATGTGGGGACAGAGTGGGACGGTGGGATAAGTTTGGGAATGCACACAGGGCTGAGGGGAGAGAGTGGGACAGTGGGATTAGTTTGGGGACTGACACCGGGCTGTGGGGAGAGAGTGGGACAGTGGGATTAGTTTGGGGAGTTACACAGGAATGTGGGGACAGAGTGGGACGGTGGGATAAGTTTGGGAATGCACATAGGGCTGAGGGGAGAGAGTGGGACAATGCGGTTTGTTTGGGGATTGTCAAGGGTCTGTGGGGAGGACGTGGGACAGGAGGGTTGGTTTGGGACTGACACAGCACAGTGGGGAGAAAGTGGGACAGTGGGATTAGTTTGGCGACTGACACAGGGCTGTGGGGAGAGAGTGGGAAAGTGGGATTAGTTTACGGAGTTACACAGGAATGTGGGGACAGAGTGGGACGGTGGGATAAGT
Source organism: Hemitrygon akajei (assembly GCF_048418815.1). Lineage (NCBI taxonomy): Eukaryota > Metazoa > Chordata > Chondrichthyes > Myliobatiformes > Dasyatidae > Hemitrygon > Hemitrygon akajei. Next base: position 45,041,002 of record NC_133151.1, read on the forward strand.
TTGGGAATGCACACAGGGCTGAGGGGAGAGAGTGGGACAGTGGGATTAGTTTGGGGACTGACACAGGGCTGTGGGGAGAGAGTGGGACAGTGGGATTAGTTTGGGGAGTTACACAGGAATGTGGGGACTGAGTGGGACGGTGGGATAAGTTTGGGAATGCACATAGGGCTGAGGGGAGAGAGTGGGACAATGCGGTTTGTTTGGGGATTGTCAAGGGTCTGTGGGGAGGACGTGGGACAGGAGGGTTGGTTTGGGACTGACACAGCACAGTGGGGAGAAAGTGGGACAGTGGGATTAGTTTGGCGACTGACACAGGGCTGTGGGGAGAGAGTGGGAAAGTGGGATTAGTTTGGGGACTGACACAGGGTTGTGGGGAGGAAGTGGGACAGTGTGATTAGTTTGGGCACTGAGACAGGGCTGTGGTGAGAGAGTGGGACAGTGGGATTAGTTTGAGAACTGACACAGGGGTGTAGGGAGAGAGTGGGAAAGTGGGATTAGTTTTGGGACTGACACAGGACTGTGGTGGGAGAGTGGGACAGTGGGATTAGTTTGGAGACTGACACAGGGCTGTGGGGAGAGAGTGGGACAGTGGGATTAGTTTTGGGACTGACACTGGACTGTGGTGAGAGAGTGGGACAGTGGGATTAGTTTGGGGACTGACACAGGTCTGTGGGGAGAGAGTGGGACAGTGGGATTAGTTTGGGGACTGACACTGGACTGTGGTGAGAGAGTGGGACAGTGGGATTAGTTTGGGGACTGACACAGGACTGTGGGGAGAGAGTGGGACAGTGGGATTAGTTTGGGGACTGACACTGGACTGTGGTGAGAGAGTGGGACAGTGGGATTAATTTGGGGACTGACACAGGGCTGTTGGGAGAGAGTGGGACAGTGGGATTAGTTTGGGGACTGACACAGTACTGTGGTGAGAGAGTTGAACAGTGGGATTAGTTTTGGGACTGACACTGGGCTGTTGGGAGAGAGTGGGACAGTGGGATTAGATTGGGGACTGACACGGGACTGTGGTGAGAGAGTGGGACAGTGTGATTAGATTTGGGACTGACACAGGGCTCTGGGGAGAGGGTGAGACGGTGGGATTAGTTTGGCGACTGACACAGGGCTGTGTGGAAAGAGTGGGACAGTGGGTTTAGTTTGGGGACTGACACAGGGCTGTGGGGAGAGAGTGGGACAATGGGATTAGTTTGGGGACTGACACAGGGTTGTGGGGAGGAAGTGGGACAGTGTGATTAGTTTGGGTACTGAGACAGGGCTGTGGTGAGAGAGTGGGACAGTGGGATTAGTTTGAGAACTGACACAGGGGTGTGGGGAGAGAGTGGGAAATTGGGATTAGTTTTGGGACTGACACAGGACTGTGGTGAGAGAGTGGGACAGTGGGATTAGTTTGGAGACTGACACAGGGCTGTGGGGAGAGAGTGGGACAGTGGGATTAGTTTTGGGTCTGACACAGGTCTGTGGGGAGAGAGTGGGGCATTGGGTTTAGTTTGGGGACTGACACAGGGCTGTGGGGAGAGGGTGAGATGGTGGGATTAGTTTGGGGACTGACAGAGGGCTGTGGTGAGAGTGTGTGACAGAGGGATTAGTTTATGGGCTGACACAGGGCTGTAGGGAGAGAGTGGGGCAGTGGAATTAGTTTGGGGACTGACACAGGGCTGTGGGGAGAGAGTGGGACAGTGGGATTAGTTTAGGGAGTTACACAGGAATGTGGGGACAGAGTGGGACGGTGGGATAAGTTTGGGAATGCACACAGGGCTGAGGGGAGAGAGTGGGACAGTGGGATTAGTTTGGGGACTGACACAGGGCTGTGGGGAGAGAGTGGGACAGTGGGATTAGTTTGGGGAGTTACACAGGAATGTGGGGACAGAGTGGGACGGTGGGATAAGTTTGGGAATGCACATAGGGCTGAGGGGAGAGAGTGGGACAATGCGGTTTGTTTGGGGATTGTCAAGGGTCTGTGGGGAGGACGTGGGACAGGAGGGTTGGTTTGGGACTGACACAGGACTGTGGGGAGAGAGTGGGACAGTGGGATTAGTTTGGGGACTGACACTGGACTGTGGTGAGAGAGTGGGACAGTGGGATTAGTTTGGGGACTGACACAGGGCTGTTGGGAGAGAGTGGGACAGTGGGATTAGTTTGGGGACTGACACAGTACTGTGGTCAGAGAGTTGGACAGTGGGATTAGTTTTGGGACTGACACTGGGCTGTTGGGAGAGAGTGGGACAGTGTGATTAGATTGGGGACTGACACGGGACTGTGGTGAGAGAGTGGGACAGTGTGATTAGATTTGGGACTGACACAGGGATCTGGGGAGAGGGTGAGACGGTGGGATTAGTTTGGCGACTGACACAGGGCTGTGTGGAATGAGTGGGACAGTGGGTTTAGTTTGGGGACTGACACAGGGCTGTGGGGAGAGAGTGGGACAATGGGATTAGTTTGGGGACTGACACAGGGTTGTGGGGAGAGAGTGGGACAGTGGGATTAGTTTGAGAACTGACACAGGGGTGTGGGGAGAGAGTGGGAAAGTGGGATTAGTTTTGGGACTGACACAGGACTGTGGTGAGAGTGTGGGACAGTGGGATTAGTTTGGAGGCTGACACAGGGCTGTGGGGAGAGAGTGGGACAGTGGGATTAGTTTTGGGTCTGACACAGGTCTGTGGGGAAAGAGTGGGGCATTGGGATTAGTTTGGGGACTGACACAGGGCTGTGGGGAGAGGGTGAGACGGTGGGATTAGTTTGGGGACTGACAGAGGGCTGTGGTGAGAGTGTGTGACAGTGGGATTAGTTTGGGGAGTTACACAGAAATGTGGGGACAGAATGGGACGGTGGGATAAGTTTGGGAATGCACACAGGGCTGAGGGGAGAGAGGTGGACAGTGGGATTAGTTTGGGGACTGACACAGGGCTGTGGGGAGAGAGTGGGACAGTGGGATTAGTTTGGGGAGTTACACAGGAATGTGGGGACAGAGTGGGACGGTGGGATAAGTTTGGGAATGCACACAGGGCTGAGGGGAGAGAGTGGGACAATGCGGTTTGTTTGGGGATTGTCAAGGGTCTGTGGGGAGGACGTGGGACAGGAGGGTTGGTTTGGGACTGACACAGCACAGTGGGGAGAAAGTGGGACAGTGGGATTAGTTTGGCGACTGACACAGGGCTGTGGGGAGAGAGTGGGAAAGTGGGATTAGTTTGGGGACTGACAGGGTTGTGGGGAGGAAGTGGGACAGTGTGATTAGTTTGGGCACTGAGACAGGGCTGTGGTGAGAGAGTGGGACAGTGGGATTAGTTTGAGAACTGACACAGGGGTGTGGGGAGAGAGTGGGAAAGTGGGATTAGTTTTGGGACTGACACAGGACTGTGGTGGGAGAGTGGGACAGTGGGATTAGTTTGGAGACTGACACAGGGCTGTGGGGAGAGAGTGGGACAGTGGGATTAGTTTTGGGTCTGTCACAGGTCTGTGGGGAGAGAGTGGGGCATTGGGATTAGTTTGGGGACTGACACAGGCCTGTGGGGAGAGAGTGGGACAGTGGGATTAGTTTGGGGACTGACACAGGACTGTGGTGAGAGAGTGGGACAGTGGGATTAGTTTGGGGACTGAGACAGTGCTGTTGGGAGAGAGTGGGACAGTGGGATTAGTTTGGGGACTGACACAGGACTGTGGGGAGAGAGTGGGACAGTGGGATTAGTTTGGGGACTGACACAGGGCTGTTGTGAGAGAGTGGGACAGTGGGATTAGATTGGGGACTGACACGGGACTGTGGTGAGAGAGTGGGACAGTGGGATTAGTTTGGGGACTGACACAGGACTGTGGTGAGAGAGTGGGACAGTGGGATTAGTTTGGGGACTGAGACAGTGCTGTTGGGAGAGAGTGGGACAGTGGGATTAGTTTGGGGACTGACACAGGGCTGTTGTGAGAGAGTGGGACAGTGGGATTAGATTGGGGACTGACACAGGACTGTGGGGAGAGAGTGGGACAGTGGGATTAGTTTGGGGACTGATATCGGACTGTGGTGAGAGAGTGGGAGAGTGGTATTAGTTTGGGAACTGACATAGGGCTGTGGGGAGGAGGTGGGACAGTGGGATTAGTTTGGGGACAGACACAGGACTGTGGTGAGAGAGTTGGACAGTGGGATTAGTTTTGGGACTGACACAGGGCTGTTGTGAGAGAGTGGGACAGTGGGATTAGATTGGGGACTGACACGGGACTGTGGTGAGAGAGTGGGACAGTGTGATTAGATTTGGGACTGACACAGGGCTCTGGGGAGAGGGTGAGACGGTGGGATTAGTTTGGGGACTGACACAGGGCTGTGGTGAGAGTGTGTGACAGAGGGATTAGTTTATGGGCTGACACAGGGCTGTGGGGAGAGAGTGGGACAGTGGGATTAGTTTGGGAACTGACACAGGGCTGAGGGGAGGAGCTGGGACAGTGGGATTAGTTTGGGGACAGACACAGGACTGTGGTGACAGTGTGGGACAGTGGGATTAGTTTGGGGACTGACACAGGAATGTGATGAGAGAGTGGGACAGTGGGATTAGTTTGGGGACTGACACAGGACTGTGGTGAGAGAGTGGGACAGTGGGATTAGTTTGGTGACTGACACAGGGCTGTTGGGAGAGAGTGGGACAGTGGGATTAGTTTGGGGACTGACACAGGACTGTGGTGAGAGAGTTGGACAGTGGGATTAGTTTTGGGACTGACACTGGGCTGTTGGGAGAGAGTGGGACAGTGGGATTAGATTGGGGACTGACACGGGACTGTGGTGAGAGAGTGGGACAGTGTGATTAGATTTGGGACTGACACAGGGCTCTGGGGAGAGGGTGAGACGGTGGGATTAGTTTGGCGACTGTCACAGGGCTGTGTGGAAAGAGTGGGACAGTGGGTTTAGTTTGGGGACTGACACAGGGCTGTGGGGAGAGAGTGGGACAATGGGATTAGTTTGGGGACTGACACAGGGTTGTGGGGAGGAAGTGGGACAGTGTGATTAGTTTGGGTACTGAGACAGGGCTGTGGTGAGAGAGTGGGACAGTGGGATTAGTTTGAGAACTGACACAGGGGTGTGGGGAGAGAGTGGGAAAGTGGGATTAGTTTTGGGACTGACACAGGACTGTGGTGAGAGAGTGGGACAGTGGGATTAGTTTGGAGACTGACACAGGGCTGTGGGGAGAGAGTGGGACAGTGGGATTAGTTTTGGGTCTGACACAGGTCTGTGGGGAGAGAGTGGGGCATTGGGATTAGTTTGGGGACTAACACAGGGCTGTGGGGAGAGGGTGAGACGGTGGGATTAGTTTGGGGACTGACAGAGGGCTGTGGTGAGAGTGTGTGACAGTGGGATTAGTTTGGGGAGTTACACAGGAATGTGGGGACAGAGTGGGACGGTGGGATAAGTTTGGGAATGCACACAGGGCTGAGGGGAGAGAGTGGGACAGTGGGATTAGTTTGGGGACTGACACAGGGCTGTGGGGAGAGAGTGGGACAGTGGGATTAGTTTGGGAACTGACACAGGGCTGTGGGGAGGAGCTGGGACTGTGGGATTAGTTTGGGGACTGACACAGGACTGTGGTGAGAGTGTGGGACAGTGGGATTAGTTTGGGGACTGACACAGGACTCTGGTGAGAGAGTGGGACAGTGTGATTAGTTTGGGGACTGTCACAGGACTGTGGTGAGAGAGTGGGACAGTGGGATTAGTTTGGGGACAGACACAGGGCTGTTGGGAGAGAGTGGGACAGTGGGATTAGTTTGGGGACTGACACAGGACTGTAGTGAGAGAGTTGGACAGTGGGATTAGTTTTGGGACTGACAAAGGGCTGTTGGGAGAGAGAGGGACAGTGGGATTAGTTTGGGGACTGACACAGGGCTGTGGTGAGAGTGTGGGACAGTGGGATTAGTTTGGGGACTGACACAGGGCTGTGGGGAGAGAGTGGGACAGTGGGATTCGTTTGGGGAGTTACACAGGAATGTGGGGACAGAGTGGGACGGTGGGATAAGTTTGGGAATGCACACAGGGCTGAGGGGAGAGAGTGGGACAATGCGGTTTGTTTGGGGATTGTCAAGGGTCTGTGGGGAGGACGTGGGACAGGAGGGTTGGTTTGGGACTGACACAGCACAGTGGGGAGAAAGTGGGACAGTGTGATTAGTTTGGGTACTGAGACGGCTGTGGTGAGAGAGTGGGACAGTGGGATTAGTTTGAGAACTGACACAGGGGTGTGGGGAGAGAGTGGTAATGTGGGATTAGTTTTGGGACTGACACAGGAATGTGGTGAGAGAGTGGGACACTGGGATTAGTTTGGAGACTGACACAGGGCTGTGGGGAGAGAGTGGGACAGTGGGATTAGTTTTGGGTCTGACACAGGTCTGTGGGGAGAGAGTGGGACAGTGGGATTAGTTTGGGGACTGACACAGTACTGTGGGGAGAGAGTGGGACAGTGGGATTAGTTTGGGGACTGACACAGGGCTGTGGGGAGAGAGTGGGGCAGTGGGATTAGTTTGGGGACTGACACAGGGCTGTGGGGAGAGAGTGGGACAGTGGGATTAGTTTGGGGACTGACACAGTACTGTGGTGAGAGAGTTGGACAGTGGGATTAGTTTTGGGACTGACACTGGGCTGTTGGGAGAGAGTGGGACAGTGGGATTAGATTGGGGACTGACACGGGACTGTGGTGGGAGAGTGGGACAGTGTGATTAGATTTGGGACTGACACAGGGCTCTGGGGAGAGGGTGAGACGGTGGGATTAGTTTGGCGACTGACACAGGGCTGTGGGGAGAGAGTGGGGCATTGGGATTAGTTTGGGGACTGACACAGGGCTGTGGGGAGAGGGTGAGACGGTGGGATTAGTTTGGGAATGCACACAGGGCTGAGGGGAGAGAGTGGGACAGTGGGATTAGTTTGGGGACTGACACAGGGCTGTGGGGAGAGAGTGGGACAGTGGGATAAGTTTGGGAATGCACACAGGGCTGAGGGGAGAGAGTGGGACAGTGGGATTAGTTTGGGGACTGACACAGGGCTGTGGGGAGAGAGTGGGACAGTGGGATTAGTGTGGGAACTGACACAGGGCTGTGGGGAGGAGCTGGGACTGTGGGATTAGTTTGGGGACTGACACAGGACTGTGGTGAGAGTGTGGGACAGTGGGATTAGTTTGGGGACTGACACAGGACTCTGGTGAGAGAGTGGGACAGTGTGATTAGTTTGGGGACTGACACAGGACTGTTGTGAGAGAGTGGGACATTGGGATTAGTTTGGGGACTGACACAGGGCTGTTGGGAGAGAGTGGGACAGTGGGATTAGTTTGGGGACTGACACAGGACTGTAGTGAGAGAGTTGGACAGTGGGATTAGTTTTGCGACTGACAAAGGGCTGTTGGGAGAGAGTGGGACAGTTGGATTAGTTTGGTGACAGACACAGGACTGTGGTGAGAGAGTGGGACAGTGGGATTAGTTTTAGGACTGACACAGGGCTGTGGGGAGAGGGTGAGACAGTGGGATTAGTTTGGGGACTGACACAGGGCTGTGGTGAGAGTGTGGGACAGTGGGATTAGTTTGGGGACTGACACAGGGCTGTGGGGAGAGAGTGGGACAGTGGGATTCGTTTGGGGAGTTACACAGGAATGTGGGGACAGAGTGGGATGGTGGGATAAGTTTGGGAATGCACACAGGGCTGAGGGGAGAGAGTGGGACAATGCGGTTTGTTTGGGGATTGTCAAGGGTCTGTGGGGAGGACGTGGGACAGGAGGGTTTGTTTGGGACTGACACAGCACAGTGGGGAGAAAGTGGGACAGTGTGATTAGTTTGGGTACTGAGACGGCTGTGGTGAGAGAGTGGGAAAGTGGGATTAGTTTGAGAACTGACACAGGGGTGTGGGGAGAGAGTGGTAATGTGGGATTAGTTTTGGGACTGACACAGGACTGTGGTGAGAGAGTGGGACAGTGGGATTAGTTTGGAGACTGACACAGGGCTGTGGGGAGAGAGTGGGACAGTGGGATTAGTTTTGGGTCTGACACAGGTCTGTGGGGAGAGAGTGGGGCATTGGGTTTAGTTTGGGGACTGACACAGGGCTGTGGGGAGAGGGTGAGATGGTGGGATTAGTTTGGGGACTGACAGAGGGCTGTGGTGAGAGTGTGTGACAGAGGGATTAGTTTATGGGCTGACACAGGGCTGTGGGGAGAGAGTGGGGCAGTGGGATTAGTTTGGGGACTGACACAGGGCTGTGGGGAGAAAGTGGGACAGTGGGATTAGTTTAGGGAGTTACACAGGAATGTGGGGACAGAGTGGGACGGTGGGATAAGTTTGGGAATGCACACAGGGCTGAGGGGAGAGAGTGGGACAGTGGGATTAGTTTGGGGACTGACACAGGGCTGTGGGGAGAGAGTGGGACAGTGTGATTAGTTTGGGGAGTTACACAGGAATGTGGGGACAGAGTGGGACGGTGGGATAAGTTTGGGAATGCACATAGGGCTGAGGGGAGAGAGTGGGACAATGCGGTTTGTTTGGGGATTGTCAGGGGTCTGTGGGGAGGACGTGGGACAGGAGGGTTGGTTTGGGACTGACACAGCACAGTGGGGAGAAAGTGGGACAGTGGGATTAGTTTGGCGACTGACACAGGGCTGTGGGGAGAGAGTGGGACAGTGGGATTAGTTTGGGGACTGACACAGGGTTGTGGGGAGGAAGTGGGACAGTGTGATTAGTTTGGGCACTGAGACAGGGCTGTGGTGAGAGAGTGGGACAGTGGGATTAGTTTGAGAACTGACACAGGGGTGTAGGGAGAGAGTGGGAAAGTGGGATTAGTTTTGGGACTGACACAGGACTGTGGTGGGAGAGTGGGACAGTGGGATTAGTTTGGAGACTGACACAGGGCTGTGGGGAGAGAGTGGGACAGTGGGATTAGTTTTGGGACTGACACTGGACTGTGGTGAGAGAGTGGGACAGTGGGATTAGTTTGGGGACTGACACAGGTCTGTGGGGAGAGAGTGGGACAGTGGGATTAGTTTGGGGACTGACACTGGACTGTGGTGAGAGAGTGGGACAGTGGGATTAGTTTGGGGACTGACACAGGACTGTGGGGAGAGAGTGGGACAGTGGGATTAGTTTGGGGACTGACACTGGACTGTGGTGAGAGAGTGGGACAGTGGGATTAATTTGGGGACTGACACAGGGCTGTTGGGAGAGAGTGGGACAGTGGGATTAGTTTGGGGACTGACACAGTACTGTGGTGAGAGAGTTGAACAGTGGGATTAGTTTTGGGACTGACACTGGGCTGTTGGGAGAGAGTGGGACAGTGGGATTAGATTGGGGACTGACACGGGACTGTGGTGAGAGAGTGGGACAGTGTGATTAGATTTGGGACTGACACAGGGCTCTGGGGAGAGGGTGAGACGGTGGGATTAGTTTGGCGACTGACACAGGGCTGTGTGGAAAGAGTGGGACAGTGGGTTTAGTTTGGGGACTGACACAGGGCTGTGGGGAGAGAGTGGGACAATGGGATTAGTTTGGGGACTGACACAGGGTTGTGGGGAGGAAGTGGGACAGTGTGATTAGTTTGGGTACTGAGACAGGGCTGTGGTGAGAGAGTGGGACAGTGGGATTAGTTTGAGAACTGACACAGGGGTGTGGGGAGAGAGTGGGAAATTGGGATTAGTTTTGGGACTGACACAGGACTGTGGTGAGAGAGTGGGACAGTGGGATTAGTTTGGAGACTGACACAGGGCTGTGGGGAGAGAGTGGGACAGTGGGATTAGTTTTGGGTCTGACACAGGTCTGTGGGGAGAGAGTGGGGCATTGGGTTTAGTTTGGGGACTGACACAGGGCTGTGGGGAGAGGGTGAGATGGTGGGATTAGTTTGGGGACTGACAGAGGGCTGTGGTGAGAGTGTGTGACAGAGGGATTAGTTTATGGGCTGACACAGGGCTGTAGGGAGAGAGTGGGGCAGTGGAATTAGTTTGGGGACTGACACAGGGCTGTGGGGAGAGAGTGGGACAGTGGGATTAGTTTAGGGAGTTACACAGGAATGTGGGGACAGAGTGGGACGGTGGGATAAGTTTGGGAATGCACACAGGGCTGAGGGGAGAGAGTGGGACAGTGGGATTAGTTTGGGGACTGACACAGGGCTGTGGGGAGAGAGTGGGACAGTGGGATTAGTTTGGGGAGTTACACAGGAATGTGGGGACAGAGTGGGACGGTGGGATAAGTTTGGGAATGCACATAGGGCTGAGGGGAGAGAGTGGGACAATGCGGTTTGTTTGGGGATTGTCAAGGGTCTGTGGGGAGGACGTGGGACAGGAGGGTTGGTTTGGGACTGACACAGGACTGTGGGGAGAGAGTGGGACAGTGGGATTAGTTTGGGGACTGACACTGGACTGTGGTGAGAGAGTGGGACAGTGGGATTAGTTTGGGGACTGACACAGGGCTGTTGGGAGAGAGTGGGACAGTGGGATTAGTTTGGGGACTGACACAGTACTGTGGTCAGAGAGTTGGACAGTGGGATTAGTTTTGGGACTGACACTGGGCTGTTGGGAGAGAGTGGGACAGTGTGATTAGATTGGGGACTGACACGGGACTGTGGTGAGAGAGTGGGACAGTGTGATTAGATTTGGGACTGACACAGGGATCTGGGGAGAGGGTGAGACGGTGGGATTAGTTTGGCGACTGACACAGGGCTGTATGGAATGAGTGGGACAGTGGGTTTAGTTTGGGGACTGACACAGGGCTGTGGGGAGACAGTGGGACAATGGGATTAGTTTGGGGACTGACACAGGGTTGTGGGGAGAGAGTGGGACAGTGGGATTAGTTTGAGAACTGACACAGGGGTGTGGGGAGAGAGTGGGAAAGTGGGATTAGTTTTGGGACTGACACAGGACTGTGGTGAGAGTGTGGGACAGTGGGATTAGTTTGGAGGCTGACACAGGGCTGTGGGGAGAGAGTGGGACAGTGGGATTAGTTTTGGGTCTGACACAGGTCTGTGGGGAAAGAGTGGGGCATTGGGATTAGTTTGGGGACTGACACAGGGCTGTGGTGAGAGTGTGTGACAGTGGGATTAGTTTGGGGAGTTACACAGAAATGTGGGGACAGAATGGGACGGTGGGATAAGTTTGGGAATGCACACAGGGCTGAGGGGAGAGAGTGGGACAGTGGGATTAGTTTGGGGACTGACACAGGGCTGTGGGGAGAGAGTGGGACAGTGGGATTAGTTTGGGGAGTTACACAGGAATGTGGGGACAGAGTGGGACGGTGGGATAAGTTTGGGAATGCACACAGGGCTGAGGGGAGAGAGTGGGACAATGCGGTTTGTTTGGGGATTGTCAAGGGTCTGTGGGGAGGACGTGGGACAGGAGGGTTGGTTTGGGACTGACACAGCACAGTGGGGAGAAAGTGGGACAGTGGGATTAGTTTGGCGACTGACACAGGGCTGTGGGGAGAGAGTGGGAAAGTGGGATTAGTTTGGGGACTGACAGGGTTGTGGGGAGGAAGTGGGACAGTGTGATTAGTTTGGGCACTGAGACAGGGCTGTGGTGAGAGAGTGGGACAGTGGGATTAGTTTGAGAACTGACACAGGGGTGTGGGGAGAGAGTGGGAAAGTGGGATTAGTTTTGGGACTGACACAGGACTGTGGTGGGAGAGTGGGACAGTGGGATTAGTTTGGAGACTGACACAGGGCTGTGGGGAGAGAGTGGGACAGTGGGATTAGTTTTGGGTCTGTCACAGGTCTGTGGGGAGAGAGTGGGGCATTGGGATTAGTTTGGGGACTGACACAGGCCTGTGGGGAGAGAGTGGGACAGTGGGATTAGTTTGGGGACTGACACAGGACTGTGGTGAGAGAGTGGGACAGTGGGATTAGTTTGGGGACTGAGACAGTGCTGTTGGGAGAGAGTGGGACAGTGGGATTAGTTTGGGGACTGACACAGGACTGTGGGGAGAGAGTGGGACAGTGGGATTAGTTTGGGGACTGATATCGGACTGTGGTGAGAGAGTGGGAGAGTGGTATTAGTTTGGGAACTGACATAGGGCTGTGGGGAGGAGGTGGGACAGTGGGATTAGTTTGGGGACAGACACAGGACTGTGGTGAGAGAGTTGGACAGTGGGATTAGTTTTGGGACTGACACAGGGCTGTTGTGAGAGAGTGGGACAGTGGGATTAGATTGGGGACTGACACGGGACTGTGGTGAGAGAGTGGGACAGTGTGATTAGATTTGGGACTGACACAGGGCTCTGGGGAGAGGGTGAGACGGTGGGATTAGTTTGGGGACTGACACAGGGCTGTGGTGAGAGTGTGTGACAGAGGGATTAGTTTATGGGCTGACACAGGGCTGTGGGGAGAGAGTGGGACAGTGGGATTAGTTTGGGAACTGACACAGGGCTGAGGGGAGGAGCTGGGACAGTGGGATTAGTTTGGGGACTGACACAGGACTGTGGTGACAGTGTGGGACAGTGGGATTAGTTTGGGGACTGACACAGGACTGTGATGAGAGAGTGGGACAGTGGGATTAGTTTGGGGACTGACACAGGACTGTGGTGAGAGAGTGGGACAGTGGGATTAGTTTGGTGACTGACACAGGGCTGTTGGGAGAGAGTGGGACAGTGGGATTAGTTTGGGGACTGACACAGGACTGTGGTGAGGGAGTTGGACAGTGGGATTAGTTTTGGGACTGACACAGGGCTGTTCTGAGAGAGTGGGACAGTGGGATTAGTTTGGGAACTGACACAGGACTGTGGGGAGAGAGTGGGACAGTGGGATTAGTTTTGGGACTGACACAGTTCTGTGGGGAGAGAGTGGGACAGTGGAATTAGTTTAGGGACTGACACAGGACTGTGGGGAGAGAGTGGGACAGTGGGATTAGTTTGGGGAGTTACACAGGAATGTGGGGACAGAGTGGGACGGTGGGATAAGTTTGGGAATGAACACAGGTCTGAGGGGAGAGAGTGGGACAATGCGGTTTGTTTGGGGATTGTCAGGGGTCTTTGGGGAGGACGTGGGACAGGAGGGTTGGTTTGGGACTGACACAGGGCTGTGGGGAGAGAGTGGGACAGTGGGATTAGTTTTGGGACTGACACAGGTCTGTGGGGAGAGAGTGGGGCATTGGGATTAGTTTGGGGACTGACACAGTGCTGTGGGGAGAGGGTGAGACGGTGGGATTAGTTTGGGGACTGACAGAGGGCTGTGGTGAGAGTGTGTGACAGAGGGATTAGTTTATGGGCTGACACAGGGCTGTGGGGAGAGAGTGGGGCAGTGGGATTAGTTTGGGGACTGACACAGGGATGTGGGGAGAGAGTGGGACAGTGGGATTAGATAGGGGAGTTACACAGGAATGTGGGGACAGAGTGGGACGGTGGGATAAGTTTGGGAATGCACACAGGGCTGAGTGGAGAGAGTGGGACAGTGGGATTAGTTTGGGGACTGACACAGGGCTGTGCGGAGAGACTGGGACAGTGGGATTAGTTTGGGGAGTTACACAGGAATGTGGGGACAGATTGGGACGGTGGGATAAGTTTGGGTATGCACACAGGGCTGAGGGGAGAGAGTGGGACAATGCGGTTTGTTTGGGGATTGTCAAGGGTCTGTGGGGAGGACGTGGGACAGGAGGGTTGGTTTGGGACTGACAGAGCACAGTGGGGAGAAAGTGGGACAGTGGGATTAGTTTGGCGACTGACACAGGGCTGTGGGGAGAGAGTGGGAAAGTGGGATTAGTTTGGGGACTGACACAGGGTTGTGGGTAGGAAGTGGGACAGTGTGATTAGTTTGGGCACTGAGACAGGGCTGTGGTGAGAGAGTGGGACAGTGGGATTAGTTTGAGAACTGACACAGGGGTGTGGGGAGAGAGTGGGAAAGTGGGATTAGTTTTGGGACTGACACAGGACTGTGGTGGGAGAGTGGGACAGTGGGATTAGTTTGGAGACTGACACAGGGCTGTGGGGAGAGAGTGGGACAGTGGGATTAGTTTTGGGTCGGACACAGGTCTGTGGGGAGAGAGTGGGGCATTGGGATTAGTTTGGGGACTGACACAGGACTGTGGTGAGAGAGTGGGACAGTGGGATAGTTTGGGGACTGACACAGGGCTGTTGGGAGAGAGTGGGACAGTGGGATTAGTTTGGGGACTGACACAGGACTGTGGTGAGAGAGTGGGACTGTGGTATTAGTTTGGGAACTGACATAGGGCTGTGGGGAGGAGGTGGGACAGTGGGATTAGTTTGGGGACAGACACAGGACTGTGGTGAGAGAGTTGGACAGTGGGATTAGTTTTGGGACTGACACAGGGCTGTTGGGAGAGAGTGGGACAGTGGGATTAGATTGGGGACTGACACGGGACTGTGGTGAGAGAGTGGGACAGTGTGATTAGATTTGGGACTGACACAGGGCTCTGGGGAGAGGGTGAGATGGTGGGATTAGTTTGGGGACTGACACAGGGCTGTGGTGAGAGTGTGTGACAGAGGGATTAGTTTATGGGCTGACACAGGGCTGTGGGGAGAGAGTGGGACAGTGGGATTAGTTTGGGGACAGATATCGGACTGTGGTGAAAGAGTGGGACAGTGGTATTAGTTTGGGAACTGACATAGGGCTGTGGGGAGGAGGTGGGACAGTGGGATTAGTTTGGGGACAGACACAGGACTGTGGTGAGAGAGTTGGACAGTGGGATTAGTTTTGGGACTGACACAGGGCTGTTGGGAGAGAGTGGGACAGTGGGATTAGATTGGGTACTGACATGGGACTGTGGTGAGAGAGTGGGACAGTGTGATTAGATTTGGGACTGACACAGGGCTCTGGGGAGAGGGTGAGATGGTGGGATTAGTTTGGGGACTGACACAGGGCTGTGGTGAGAGTGTGTGACAGAGGGATTAGTTTATGGGCTGACACAGGGCTGTGGGGAGAGAGTGGGACAGTGGGATTAGTTTGGGAACTGACACAGGGCTGTGGGGAGGAGCTGGGACAGTGGGATTAGTTTGGGGACTGACACAGGACTGTGGTGACAGTGTGGGACAGTGGGATTAGTTTGGGGACTGACACAGGACTGTGATGAGAGAGTGGGACAGTGGGATTAGTTTGGGGACTGACACGGGACTGTTGGGAGAGTGTGGGACAGTGGGATTAGTTTGGGGACTGACACAGGACTGTGGTGAGAGAGTGGGACAGTGGGATTAGTTTGGGGACTGACACAGGGCTGTTGGGAGAGAGTGGGACAGTGGGATTACTTTGGTGACAGGCACAGGACTGTGGTGAGAGAGTGGGACAGTGGGATTAGTTTTGGGACTGACACAGGGCTGTGGGGAGAGGTTGAGATGGAGGGATTAGTTTGGGGACTCACAAAGGGCTGTGGTGTGAGTGTGGGACAGTGGGATTAGTTTATGGGCTGACACAGGGCTCTGGGGAGAAAGTGGGAGAGTGGGATTAGTTTGGGAACTGACACAGGACTGTGGGGAGAGAGTGGGACAGTGGGATTAGTTTTGGGACTGACACAGGGCTGAGGGGAGGAGCTGGGACAGTGGGATTAGTTTGGGGACTGACACAGGACTGTGGTGTCAGTGTGGGACAGTGGGATTAGTTTGGGGACTGACACAGGACTGTGATGAGAGAGTGGGACAGTGGGATTAGTTTGGGGACTGACACGGGACTGTTGGGAGAGAGTGGGACAGTGGGATTAGTTTGGGGACTGACACAGGACTGTGGTGAGAGAAAGGGACAGTGGGATTAGTTTGGTGACTGACACAGGGCTGTTGGGAGAGAGTGGGACAGTGGGATTAGTTTGGGGACTGACACAGGACTGTGGTGAGGGAGTTGGACAGTGGGATTAGTTTTGGGACTGACACAGGGCTGTTCTGAGAGAGTGGGACAGTGGGATTAGTTTGGGGACAGACACAGGACTGTGGTGAGAGAGTGGGACAGTGGAATTAGTTTAGGGACTGACACAGGACTGTGGGGAGAGAGTGGGACAGTGGGATTAGTTTGTGAACTGACACAGGACTGTGGTGAGAGTGTGTGATAGAGGGATTTGTTTATGCGCTGACACAGGGCTGTGGGGAGAGAGTGGGGCAGTGGGAATAGTTTGGGGACTGACACAGGGCTGTGGGGAGAGAGTGGGACAGTGGGATTAGTTTGGGGAGTTACACAGGAATGTGGGGACAGAGTGGGACGGTGGGATGAGTTTGGGAATGCACACAGGTCTGAGGGGAGAGAGTGGGACAATGCGATTTGTTTGGGGATTGTCAAGGTTCTGTGGGGAGGACGTGGGACAGGAGGGTTGGTTTGGGACTGACACAGCACAGTGGGGAGAAAGTGGGACAGTGGGATTAGTTTGGCGACGGACACAGGGTTGTGGGGAGGAAGTGGGACAGTGTGATTAGTTTGGGTACTGAGACAGGGCTGTGGTGAGAGAGTGGGACAGTGGGATTAGTTTGAGAACTGACACAGGGGTGTGGGGAGAGAGTGGGAAAGTGGGATTAGTTTTGGGACTGACACAGGACTGTGGTGAGAGAGTGGGACAGTGGGATTAGTTTGGAGACTGACACAGGGCTGTGTGGAGAGAGTGGGACAGTGGGATTAGTTTTGGGTCTGACACAGGTCTGTGGGGAGAGAGTGGGGCATTGGGATTAGTTTGGGGACTGACACAGGGCTGTGGGGAGAGGGTGAGACGGTGGGATTAGTTTGGGGACTGACAGAGGGCTGTGGTGAGAGTGTGTGACAGAGGGATTAGTTTATGGGCTGACACAGGGCTGTGGGGAGAGAGTGGGGCAGTGGGATTAGTTTGGGGACTGACACAGGGATGCGGGGAGAGAGTGGGACAGTGGGATTAGTTTGGAGACTGACACAGGGCTGTGGGGAGAGAGTGGGACAGTGGGATTAGTTTTGGGTCTGTCACAGGTCTGTGGGGAGAGAGTGGGGCATTGGGATTAGTTTGGGGACTGACACAGGCCTGTGGGGAGAGAGTGGGACAGTGGGATTAGTTTGGGGACTGACACAGGACTGTGGTGAGAGAGTGGGACAGTGGGATTAGTTTGGGGACTGAGACAGTGCTGTTGGGAGAGAGTGGGACAGTGGGATTAGTTTGGGGACTGACACAGGACTGTGGGGAGAGAGTGGGACAGTGGGATTAGTTTGGGGACTGATATCGGACTGTGGTGAGAGAGTGGGAGAGTGGTATTAGTTTGGGAACTGACATAGGGCTGTGGGGAGGAGGTGGGACAGTGGGATTAGTTTGGGGACAGACACAGGACTGTGGTGAGAGAGTTGGACAGTGGGATTAGTTTTGGGACTGACACAGGGCTGTTGTGAGAGAGTGGGACAGTGGGATTAGATTGGGGACTGACACGGGACTGTGGTGAGAGAGTGGGACAGTGTGATTAGATTTGGGACTGACACAGGGCTCTGGGGAGAGGGTGAGACGGTGGGATTAGTTTGGGGACTGACACAGGGCTGTGGTGAGAGTGTGTGACAGAGGGATTAGTTTATGGGCTGACACAGGGCTGTGGGGAGAGAGTGGGACAGTGGGATTAGTTTGGGAACTGACACAGGGCTGAGGGGAGGAGCTGGGACAGTGGGATTAGTTTGGGGACTGACACAGGACTGTGGTGACAGTGTGGGACAGTGGGATTAGTTTGGGGACTGACACAGGACTGTGATGAGAGAGTGGGACAGTGGGATTAGTTTGGGGACTGACACAGGACTGTGGTGAGAGAGTGGGACAGTGGGATTAGTTTGGTGACTGACACAGGGCTGTTGGGAGAGAGTGGGACAGTGGGATTAGTTTGGGGACTGACACAGGACTGTGGTGAGGGAGTTGGACAGTGGGATTAGTTTTGGGACTGACACAGGGCTGTTCTGAGAGAGTGGGACAGTGGGATTAGTTTGGGAACTGACACAGGACTGTGGGGAGAGAGTGGGACAGTGGGATTAGTTTTGGGACTGACACAGTTCTGTGGGGAGAGAGTGGGACAGTGGAATTAGTTTAGGGACTGACACAGGACTGTGGGGAGAGAGTGGGACAGTGGGATTAGTTTGGGGAGTTACACAGGAATGTGGGGACAGAGTGGGACGGTGGGATAAGTTTGGGAATGAACACAGGTCTGAGGGGAGAGAGTGGGACAATGCGGTTTGTTTGGGGATTGTCAGGGGTCTTTGGGGAGGACGTGGGACAGGAGGGTTGGTTTGGGACTGACACAGGGCTGTGGGGAGAGAGTGGGACAGTGGGATTAGTTTTGGGACTGACACAGGTCTGTGGGGAGAGAGTGGGGCATTGGGATTAGTTTGGGGACTGACACAGTGCTGTGGGGAGAGGGTGAGACGGTGGGATTAGTTTGGGGACTGACAGAGGGCTGTGGTGAGAGTGTGTGACAGAGGGATTAGTTTATGGGCTGACACAGGGCTGTGGGGAGAGAGTGGGGCAGTGGGATTAGTTTGGGGACTGACACAGGGATGTGGGGAGAGAGTGGGACAGTGGGATTAGATAGGGGAGTTACACAGGAATGTGGGGACAGAGTGGGACGGTGGGATAAGTTTGGGAATGCACACAGGGCTGAGTGGAGAGAGTGGGACAGTGGGATTAGTTTGGGGACTGACACAGGGCTGTGCGGAGAGAGTGGGACAGTGGGATTAGTTTGGGGAGTTACACAGGAATGTGGGGACAGATTGGGACGGTGGGATAAGTTTGGGTATGCACACAGGGCTGAGGGGAGAGAGTGGGACAATGCGGTTTGTTTGGGGATTGTCAAGGGTCTGTGGGGAGGACGTGGGACAGGAGGGTTGGTTTGGGACTGACAGAGCACAGTGGGGAGAAAGTGGGACAGTGGGATTAGTTTGGCGACTGACACAGGGCTGTGGGGAGAGAGTGGGAAAGTGGGATTAGTTTGGGGACTGACACAGGGTTGTGGGTAGGAAGTGGGACAGTGTGATTAGTTTGGGCACTGAGACAGGGCTGTGGTGAGAGAGTGGGACAGTGGGATTAGTTTGAGAACTGACACAGGGGTGTGGGGAGAGAGTGGGAAAGTGGGATTAGTTTTGGGACTGACACAGGACTGTGGTGGGAGAGTGGGACAGTGGGATTAGTTTGGAGACTGACACAGGGCTGTGGGGAGAGAGTGGGACAGTGGGATTAGTTTTGGGTCGGACACAGGTCTGTGGGGAGAGAGTGGGGCATTGGGATTAGTTTGGGGACTGACACAGGACTGTGGTGAGAGAGTGGGACAGTGGGATAGTTTGGGGACTGACACAGGGCTGTTGGGAGAGAGTGGGACAGTGGGATTAGTTTGGGGACTGACACAGGACTGTGGTGAGAGAGTGGGACTGTGGTATTAGTTTGGGAACTGACATAGGGCTGTGGGGAGGAGGTGGGACAGTGGGATTAGTTTGGGGACAGACACAGGACTGTGGTGAGAGAGTTGGACAGTGGGATTAGTTTTGGGACTGACACAGGGCTGTTGGGAGAGAGTGGGACAGTGGGATTAGATTGGGGACTGACACGGGACTGTGGTGAGAGAGTGGGACAGTGTGATTAGATTTGGGACTGACACAGGGCTCTGGGGAGAGGGTGAGATGGTGGGATTAGTTTGGGGACTGACACAGGGCTGTGGTGAGAGTGTGTGACAGAGGGATTAGTTTATGGGCTGACACAGGGCTGTGGGGAGAGAGTGGGACAGTGGGATTAGTTTGGGGACAGATATCGGACTGTGGTGAAAGAGTGGGACAGTGGTATTAGTTTGGGAACTGACATAGGGCTGTGGGGAGGAGGTGGGACAGTGGGATTAGTTTGGGGACAGACACAGGACTGTGGTGAGAGAGTTGGACAGTGGGATTAGTTTTGGGACTGACACAGGGCTGTTGGGAGAGAGTGGGACAGTGGGATTAGATTGGGTACTGACATGGGACTGTGGTGAGAGAGTGGGACAGTGTGATTAGATTTGGGACTGACACAGGGCTCTGGGGAGAGGGTGAGATGGTGGGATTAGTTTGGGGACTGACACAGGGCTGTGGTGAGAGTGTGTGACAGAGGGATTAGTTTATGGGCTGACACAGGGCTGTGGGGAGAGAGTGGGACAGTGGGATTAGTTTGGGAACTGACACAGGGCTGTGGGGAGGAGCTGGGACAGTGGGATTAGTTTGGGGACTGACACAGGACTGTGGTGACAGTGTGGGACAGTGGGATTAGTTTGGGGACTGACACAGG
Organism: Hemitrygon akajei; assembly: GCF_048418815.1. Taxonomy (NCBI): domain Eukaryota; kingdom Metazoa; phylum Chordata; class Chondrichthyes; order Myliobatiformes; family Dasyatidae; genus Hemitrygon; species Hemitrygon akajei. The sequence continues at coordinate 45,061,146 of NC_133151.1, forward strand.
ACTGTGATGAGAGAGTGGGACAGTGGGATTAGTTTGGGGACTGACACGGGACTGTTGGGAGAGTGTGGGACAGTGGGATTAGTTTGGGGACTGACACAGGACTGTGGTGAGAGAGTGGGACAGTGGGATTAGTTTGGGGACTGACACAGGGCTGTTGGGAGAGAGTGGGACAGTGGGATTACTTTGGTGACAGGCACAGGACTGTGGTGAGAGAGTGGGACAGTGGGATTAGTTTTGGGACTGACACAGGGCTGTGGGGAGAGGTTGAGATGGAGGGATTAGTTTGGGGACTCACAAAGGGCTGTGGTGTGAGTGTGGGACAGTGGGATTAGTTTATGGGCTGACACAGGGCTCTGGGGAGAAAGTGGGAGAGTGGGATTAGTTTGGGAACTGACACAGGACTGTGGGGAGAGAGTGGGACAGTGGGATTAGTTTTGGGACTGACACAGGGCTGAGGGGAGGAGCTGGGACAGTGGGATTAGTTTGGGGACTGACACAGGACTGTGGTGTCAGTGTGGGACAGTGGGATTAGTTTGGGGACTGACACAGGACTGTGATGAGAGAGTGGGACAGTGGGATTAGTTTGGGGACTGACACGGGACTGTTGGGAGAGAGTGGGACAGTGGGATTAGTTTGGGGACTGACACAGGACTGTGGTGAGAGAAAGGGACAGTGGGATTAGTTTGGTGACTGACACAGGGCTGTTGGGAGAGAGTGGGACAGTGGGATTAGTTTGGGGACTGACACAGGACTGTGGTGAGGGAGTTGGACAGTGGGATTAGTTTTGGGACTGACACAGGGCTGTTCTGAGAGAGTGGGACAGTGGGATTAGTTTGGGGACAGACACAGGACTGTGGTGAGAGAGTGGGACAGTGGAATTAGTTTAGGGACTGACACAGGACTGTGGGGAGAGAGTGGGACAGTGGGATTAGTTTGTGAACTGACACAGGACTGTGGTGAGAGTGTGTGATAGAGGGATTTGTTTATGCGCTGACACAGGGCTGTGGGGAGAGAGTGGGGCAGTGGGAATAGTTTGGGGACTGACACAGGGCTGTGGGGAGAGAGTGGGACAGTGGGATTAGTTTGGGGAGTTACACAGGAATGTGGGGACAGAGTGGGACGGTGGGATGAGTTTGGGAATGCACACAGGTCTGAGGGGAGAGAGTGGGACAATGCGATTTGTTTGGGGATTGTCAAGGTTCTGTGGGGAGGACGTGGGACAGGAGGGTTGGTTTGGGACTGACACAGCACAGTGGGGAGAAAGTGGGACAGTGGGATTAGTTTGGCGACGGACACAGGGTTGTGGGGAGGAAGTGGGACAGTGTGATTAGTTTGGGTACTGAGACAGGGCTGTGGTGAGAGAGTGGGACAGTGGGATTAGTTTGAGAACTGACACAGGGGTGTGGGGAGAGAGTGGGAAAGTGGGATTAGTTTTGGGACTGACACAGGACTGTGGTGAGAGAGTGGGACAGTGGGATTAGTTTGGAGACTGACACAGGGCTGTGTGGAGAGAGTGGGACAGTGGGATTAGTTTTGGGTCTGACACAGGTCTGTGGGGAGAGAGTGGGGCATTGGGATTAGTTTGGGGACTGACACAGGGCTGTGGGGAGAGGGTGAGACGGTGGGATTAGTTTGGGGACTGACAGAGGGCTGTGGTGAGAGTGTGTGACAGAGGGATTAGTTTATGGGCTGACACAGGGCTGTGGGGAGAGAGTGGGGCAGTGGGATTAGTTTGGGGACTGACACAGGGATGTGGGGAGAGAGTGGGACAGTGGGATTAGTTAGGGGAGTTACACAGGAATGTGGGGACAGAGTGGGACGGTGGGATAAGTTTGGGAATGCACACAGGGCTGAGGGGAGAGAGTGGGACAGTGGGATTAGTTTGGGGACTGACACAGGGCTGTGCGGAGAGAGTGGGACAGTGGGATTAGTTTGGGGAGTTACACAGGAATGTGGGGACAGAGTGGGACGGTGGGATAAGTTTGGGTCTGCACACAGGGCTGAGGGGAGAGAGTGGGACAATGTGGTTTGTTTGGGGATTGTCAAGGGTCTGTGGGGAGGACGTGGGACAGGAGGGTTGGTTTGGGACTGACACAGCACAGTGGGGAGAAAGTGGGACAGTGGGATTAGTTTGGCGACTGACACAGGGCTGTGGGGAGAGAGTGGGAAAGTGGGATTAGTTTGGGGACTGACACAGGGTTGTGGGGAGGAAGTAGGACAGTGTGAATAGTTTGGGCACTGAGACAGGGCTGTGGTGAGAGAGTGGGACAGTGGGATTAGTTTGAGAACTGACACAGGGGTGTGGGGAGAGAGTGGGAAAGTGGGATTAGTTTTGGGACTGACACAGGACTGTGGTGGGAGAGTGGGACAGTGGGATTAGTTTGGAGACTGACACAGGGCTGTGGGGAGAGAGTGGGACAGTGGGATTAGTTTTGGGTCGGACACAGGTCTGTGGGGAGAGAGTGGGGCATTGGGATTAGTTTGGGGACTGACACAGGACTGTGGCGAGAGAGTGGGACAGTGGGATTAGTTTGGGGACTGACACAGGACTGTGGTGAGAGAGTGGGACAGTGGGATTAGTTTGGGGACTGAGACAGGGCTGTTGGGAGAGAGTGGGACAGTGGGATTAGTTTGTGGACTGACACAGGACTGTGGGGAGAGAGTGGGACAGTGGGATTAGTTTGAGAACTGACACAGGGGTGTGGGGAGAGAGTGGGAAAGTGGGATTAGTTTTGGGACTGACACAGGACTGTGGTGGGAGAGTGGGACAGTGGGATTAGTTTGGAGACTGACACAGGGCTGTGGGGAGAGAGTGGGACAGTGGGATTAGTTTTGGGTCGGACACAGGTCTGTGGGGAGAGAGTGGGGCATTGGGATTAGTTTGGGGACTGACACAGGACTGTGGGGAGAGAGTGGGACAGTGGGATTAGTTTGGGGACTGACACAGGACTGTGGTGAGAGAGTGGGACAGTGGGATTAGTTTGGGGACTGACACAGAGCTGTTGGGAGAGAGTGGGACAGTGGGATTAGTTTGGGGACTGATATCGGACTGTGGTGAGAGAGTGGGACAGTGGTATTAGTTTCGGAACTGACATAGGGCTGTGGGGAGGAGGTGGGACAGTGGGATTAGTTTGGGGACAGACACAGGACTGTGGTGAGAGAGTTGGACAGTGGGATTAGTTTTGGGACTGACACAGGGCTGTTGGGAGAGAGTGGGACAGTGGGATTAGATTGGGGACTGACACGGGACTATGGTGAGAGAGTGGGACAGTGTGATTAGATTTGGGACTGACACAGGGCTCTGGGGAGAGGGTGAGATGGTGGGATTAGTTTGGGGACTGACACAGGGCTGTGGTGAGAGTGTGTGACAGAGGGATTAGTTTATGGGCTGACACAGGGCTGTGGGGAGAGAGTGGGACAGTGGGATTAGTTTGGGGACTGACACAGGGCTGTTGGGAGAGAGTGGGACAGTGGGATTAGTTTGGGGACTGACACAGGACTGTGGTGAGGGAGTTGGACAGTGGGATTAGTTTTGGGACTGACACAGGGCTGTTCTGAGAGAGTGGGACAGTGGGATTACTTTGGTGACAGGGACAGGACTGTGGTGAGAGAGTGGGACAGTGGGATTAGTTTTGGGACTGACACAGGGCTGTGGGGAGAGGTTGAGATGGAGGGATTAGTTTGGGGACTCACACAGGGCTGTGGTGAGAGTGTGGGACAGTTGGATTAGTTTATGGGCTGACACAGGGCTGTGGGGAGAAAGTGGGAGAGTGGGATTAGTTTGGGAACTGACACAGGACTGTGGGGAGAGAGTGGGACAGTGGGATTAGTTTTGGGACTGACACAGTTCTGTGGGGAGAGAGTGGGACAGTGGAATTAGTTTGGGGACTGACACAGGACTGTGGGGAGAGAGTGGGACAGTGGGATTAGTTTGGGAACTGACACAGGGCTGTGGGGAGGAGCTGGGACTGTGGGATTAGTTTGGGGACTGACACAGGACTGTGGTGAGAGTGTGTGATAGAGGGATTAGTTTATGGGCTGACACAGGGCTGTGGGGAGAGACTGGGGCTGTGGGATTAGTTCAGGGACTGACACAGGGCTGTGGGGAGAGAGTGGGACAGTGGGATTAGTTTGGGGAGTTACACAGGAATGTGGGGATAGAGTGGGATGGTGGGATAAGTTTGGGAATGAACACAGGGCTGAGGGGAGAGAGTGGGACAGTGGGATTAGATTGGGGACTGACACAGGGCTGTGCGGAGAGAGTGGGACAGTGGGATTAGTTTGGGGAGTTACACAGGAATGTGGGGACAGAGTGGGACGGTGGGATAAGTTTGGGTATGCACACAGGGCTGAGGGGAGAGAGTGGGACAATGTGGTTTGTTTGGGGATTGTCAAGGGTCTGTGGGGAGGACGTGGGACAGGAGGGTTGGTTTGGGACTGACACAGCACAGTGGGGAGAAAGTGGGACAGTGGGATTAGTTTGGCGACTGACACAGGGCTGTGGGGAGAGAGTGGGAAAGTGGGATTAGTTTGGGGACTGACAGGGTTGTGGGGAGGAAGTGGGACAGTGTGATTAGTTTGGGCACTGAGACAGGGCTGTGGTGAGAGAGTGGGACAGTGGGATTAGTTTGAGAACTGACACAGGGGTGTGGGGAGAGAGTGGGAAAGTGGGATTAGTTTTGGGACTGACACAGGACTGTGGTGGGAGAGTGGGACAGTGGGATTAGTTTGGAGACTGACACAGGGCTGTGGGGAGAGAGTGGGACAGTGGGATTAGTTTTGGGTCTGTCACAGGTCTGTGGGGAGAGAGTGGGGCATTGGGATTAGTTTGGGGACTGACACAGGCCTGTGGGGAGAGAGTGGGACAGTGGGATTAGATTGGGGACTGACACAGGACTGTAGTGAGAGAGTGGGACAGTGGGATTAGTTTGGGGACTGAGACAGGGCTGTTGGGAGAGAGTGGGACAGTGGGATTAGTTTGGGGACTGACACAGGACTGTGGGGAGAGAGTGGGACAGTGGGATTAGTTTGGGGACTGATATCGGACTGTGGTGAGAGAGTGGGAGAGTGGTATTAGTTTGGGAACTGACATAGGGCTGTGGGGAGGAGGTGGGACAGTGGGATTAGTTTGGGGACTGACACAGGACTGTGGTGAGAGAGTGGGACAGTGGGATTAGTTTGGGGACTGACACAGGGCTGTTGGGAGAGAGTGGGACAGTGGGATTAGTTTGGGGACAGACACAGGACTGTGGTGAGAGAGTTGGACAGTGGGATTAGTTTTGGGACTGACACAGGGCTGTTGTGAGAGAGTGGGACAGTGGGATTAGATTGGGGACTGACACGGGACTGTGGTGAGAGTGTGTGACAGAGGGATTAGTTTATGGGCTGACACAGGGCTGTGGGGAGAGAGTGGGACAGTGGGATTAGTTTGGGAACTGACACAGGGCTGAGGGGAGGAGCTGGGACAGTGGGATTAGTTTGGGGACTGACACAGGACTGTGGTGACAGTGTGGGACAGTGGGATTAGTTTGGGGACTGACACAGGACTGTGATGAGAGAGTGGGACAGTGGGATTAGTTTGGGGACTGACACATAACTGTGGTGAGAGAGTGGGACAGTGGGATTAGTTTGGTGACTGACACAGGGCTGTTGGGAGAGAGTGGGACAGTGGGATTAGTTTGGGGACTGACACAGGACTGTGGTGAGGGAGTTGGACAGTGGGATTTGTTTTGGGACTGACACAGGGCTGTTCTGAGAGAGTGGGACAGTGGGATTAGTTTGGGAACTGACACAGGACTGTGGGGAGAGAGTGGGACAGTGGGATTAGTTTTGGGACTGACACAGTTCTGTGGGGAGAGAGTGGGACAGTGGAATTAGTTTAGGGACTGACACAGGACTGTGGGGAGAGAGTGGGACAGTGGGATTAGTTTGGGGAGTTACACAGGAATGTGGGGACAGAGTGGGACGGTGGGATAAGTTTGGGAATGAACACAGGTCTGAGGGGAGAGAGTGGGACAATGCGGTTTGTTTGGGGATTGTCAGGGGTCTTTGGGGAGGACGTGGGACAGGAGGGTTGGTTTGGGACTGACACAGGGCTGTGGGGAGAGAGTGGGACAGTGGGATTAGTTTTGGGACTGACACAGGTCTGTGGGGAGAGAGTGGGGCATTGGGATTAGTTTGGGGACTGACACAGTGCTGTGGGGAGAGGGTGAGACGGTGGGATTAGTTTGGGGACTGACAGAGGGCTGTGGTGAGAGTGTGTGACAGAGGGATTAGTTTATGGGCTGACACAGGGCTGTGGGGAGAGAGTGGGGCCGTGGGATTAGTTTGGGGACTGACACAGGGATGTGGGGAGAGAGTGGGACAGTGGGATTAGTTAGGGGAGTTACACAGGAATGTGGGGACAGAGTGGGACGGTGGGATAAGTTTGGGAATGCACACAGGGCTGAGTGGAGAGAGTGGGACAGTGGGATTAGTTTGGGGACTGACACAGGGCTGTGCGGAGAGAGTGGGACAGTGGGATTAGTTTGGGGAGTTACACAGGAATGTGGGGACAGATTGGGACGGTGGGATAAGTTTGGGTATGCACACAGGGCTGAGGGGAGAGAGTGGGACAATGCGGTTTGTTTGGGGATTGTCAAGGGTCTGTGGGGAGGACGTGGGACAGGAGGGTTGGTTTGGGACTGACAGAGCACAGTGGGGAGAAAGTGGGACAGTGGGATTAGTTTGGCGACTGACACAGGGCTGTGGGGAGAGAGTGGGAAAGTGGGATTAGTTTGGGGACTGACACAGGGTTGTGGGGAGGAAGTGGGACAGTGTGATTAGTTTGGGCACTGAGACAGGGCTGTGGTGAGAGAGTGGGACAGTGGGATTAGTTTGAGAACTGACACAGGGGTGTGGGGAGAGAGTGGGAAAGTGGGATTAGTTTTGGGACTGACACAGGACTGTGGTGGGAGAGTGGGACAGTGGGATTAGTTTGGAGACTGACACAGGGCTGTGGGGAGAGAGTGGGACAGTGGGATTAGTTTTGGGTCGGACACAGGTCTGTGGGGAGAGAGTGGGGCATTGGGATTAGTTTGGGGACTGACACAGGACTGTGGTGAGAGAGTGGGACAGTGGGATTAGTTTGGGGACTGACGCAGGGCTGTTGGGAGAGAGTGGGACAGTGGGATTAGTTTGGGGACTGACACAGGACTGTGGTGAGAGAGTGGGACTGTGGTATTAGTTTGGGAACTGACATAGGGCTGTGGGGAGGAGGTGGGACAGTGGGATTAGTTTGGGGACAGACACAGGACTGTGGTGAGAGAGTTGGACAGTGGGATTAGTTTTGGGACTGACACAGGGCTGTTGGGAGAGAGTGGGACAGTGGGATTAGATTGGGGACTGTCACGGGACTGTGGTGAGAGAGTGGGACAGTGTGATTAGATTTGGGACTGACACAGGGCTCTGGGGAGAGGGTGAGATGGTGGGATTAGTTTGGGGACTGACACAGGGCTGTGGTGAGAGTGTGTGACAGAGGGATTAGTTTATGGGCTGACACAGGGCTGTGGGGAGAGAGTGGGACAGTGGGATTAGTTTGGGAACTGACACAGGGCTGTGGGGAGGAGCTGGGACAGTGGGATTAGTTTGGGGACTGACACAGGACTGTGGTGACAGTGTGGGACAGTGGGATTAGTTTGGGGACTGACACGGGACTGTTGGGAGAGTGTGGGACAGTGGGATTAGTTTGGGGACTGACACAGGACTGTGGTGAGAGAGTGGGACAGTGGGATTAGTTTGGGGACTGACACAGGACTGTGGTGACAGTGTGGGACAGTGGGATTAGTTTGGGGACTGACACGGGACTGTTGGGAGAGTGTGGGACAGTGGGATTAGTTTGGGGACTGACACAGGACTGTGATGAGAGAGTGGGACAGTGGGATTAGTTTGGGGACTGACACGGGACTGTTGGGAGAGTGTGGGACAGTGGGATTAGTTTGGGGACTGACACAGGACTGTGGTGAGAGAGTGGGACAGTGGGATTAGTTTGGGGACTGACACAGGGCTGTTGGGAGAGAGTGGGACAGTGGGATTAGTTTGGGGACTGACACAGGACTGTGGTGAGGGAGTTGGACAGTGGGATTAGTTTTGGGACTGACACAGGGCTGTTCTGAGAGAGTGGGACAGTGGGATTACTTTGGTGACAGGCACAGGACTGTGGTGAGAGAGTGGGACAGTGGGATTAGTTTTGGGACTGACACAGGGCTGTGGGGAGAGGTTGAGACGGAGGGATTAGTTTGGGGACTCACAAAGGGCTGTGGTGTGAGTGTGGGACAGTGGGATTAGTTTATGGGCTGACACAGGGCTGTGGGGAGAAAGTGGGAGAGTGGGATTAGTTTGGGAACTGACACAGGACTGTGGGGAGAGAGTGGGACAGTGGGATTAGTTTTGGGACTGACACAGGGCTGAGGGGAGGAGCTGGGACAGTGGGATTAGTTTGGGGACTGACACAGGACTGTGGTGACAGTGTGGGACAGTGGGATTAGTTTGGGGACTGACACAGGACTGTGATGAGAGAGTGGGACAGTGGGATTAGTTTGGGGACTGACACGGGACTGTTGGGAGAGAGTGGGACAGTGGGATTAGTTTGGGGACTGACACAGGACTGTGGTGAGAGAAAGGGACAGTGGGATTAGTTTGGTGACTGACACAGGGCTGTTGGGAGAGAGTGGGACAGTGGGATTAGTTTGGGGACTGACACAGGACTGTGGTGAGGGAGTTGGACAGTGGGATTAGTTTTGGGACTGACACAGGGCTGTTCTGAGAGAGTGGGACAGTGGGATTAGTTTGGGAACTGACACAGGACTGTGGGGAGAGAGTGGGACAGTGGGATTAGTTTTGCGACTGACACAGTTCTGTGGGGAGAGAGTGGGACAGTGGAATTAGTTTAGGGACTGACACAGGACTGTGGGGAGAGAGTGGGACAGTGGGATTAGTTTGTGAACTGACACAGGACTGTGGTGAGAGTGTGTGATAGAGGGATTTGTTTATGGGCTGACACAGGGCTGTGGGGAGAGAGTGGGGCAGTGGGACTAGTTTGGGGACTGACACAGGGCTGTGGGGAGAGAGTGGGACAGTGGGATTAGTTTGGGGAGTTACACAGGAATGTGGGGACAGAGTGGGACGGTGGGATGAGTTTGGGAATGCACACAGGTCTGAGGGGAGAGAGTGGGACAATGCGATTTGTTTGGGGATTGTCAAGGTTCTGTGGGGAGGACGTGGGACAGGAGGGTTGGTTTGGGACTGACACAGCACAGTGGGGAGAAAGTGGGACAGTGGGATTAGTTTGGCGACGGACACAGGGTTGTGGGGAGGAAGTGGGACAGTGTGATTAGTTTGGGTACTGAGACAGGGCTGTGGTGAGAGTGGGACAGTGGGATTAGTTTGAGAACTGACACAGGGGTGTGGGGAGAGAGTGGGAAAGTGGGATTAGTTTTGGGACTGACACAGGACTGTGGTGAGAGAGTGGGACAGTGGGATTAGTTTGGAGACTGACACAGGGCTGTGTGGAGAGAGTGGGACAGTGGGATTAGTTTTGGCTCTGACACAGGTCTGTGGGGAGAGAGTGGGGCATTGGGATTAGTTTGGGGACTGACACAGGGCTGTGGGGAGAGGGTGAGACGGTGGGATTAGTTTGGGGACTGACAGAGGGCTGTGGTGAGAGTGTGTGACAGAGGGATTAGTTTATGGGCTGACACAGGGCTGTGGGGAGAGAGTGGGGCAGTGGGATTAGTTTGGGGACTGACACAGGGATGTGGGGAGAGAGTGGGACAGTGGGATTAGTTAGGGGAGTTACACAGGAATGTGGGGACAGAGTGGGACAGTGGGATAAGTTTGGGAATGCACACAGGGCTGAGGGGAGAGAGTGGGACAGTGGGATTAGTTTGGGGACTGACACAGGGCTGTGCGGAGAGAGTGGGACAGTGGGATTAGTTTGGGGAGTTACACAGGAATGTGGGGACAGAGTGGGACGGTGGGATAAGTTTGGGTATGCACACAGGGCTGAGGGGAGAGAGTGGGACAATGTGGTTTGTTTGGGGATTGTCAAGGGTCTGTGGGGAGGACGTGGGACAGGAGGGTTGATTTGGGACTGACACAGCACAGTGGGGAGAAAGTGGGACAGTGGGATTAGTTTGGCGACTGACACAGGGCTGTGGGGAGAGAGTGGGAAAGTGGGATTAGTTTGGGGACTGACACAGGGTTGTGGGGAGGAAGTGGGACAGTGTGAATAGTTTGGGCACTGAGACAGGGCTGTGGTGAGAGAGTGGGACAGTGGGATTAGTTTGAGAACTGACACAGGGGTGTGGGGAGAGAGTGGGAAAGTGGGATTAGTTTTGGGACTGACACAGGACTGTGGTGGGAGAGTGGGACAGTGGGATTAGTTTGGAGACTGACACAGGGCTGTGGGGAGAGAGTGGGACAGTGGGATTAGTTTTGGGTCGGACACAGGTCTGTGGGGAGAGAGTGGGGCATTGGGATTAGTTTGGGGACTGACACAGGACTGTGGGGAGAGAGTGGGACAGTGGGATTAGTTTGGGGACTGACACAGGATTGTGGTGAGAGAGTGGGACAGTGGGATTAGTTTGGGGACTGAGACAGGGCTGTTGGGAGAGAGTGGGACAGTGGGATTAGTTTATGGACTGACACAGGACTGTGGGGAGAGAGTGGGACAGTGGGATTAGTTTGAGAACTGACACAGGGGTGTGGGGAGAGAGTGGGAAAGTGGGATTAGTTTTGGGACTGACACAGGACAGTGGTGGGAGAGTGGGACAGTGGGATTAGTTTGGAGACTGACACAGGGCTGTGGGGAGAGAGTGGGACAGTGGGATTAGTTTTGGGTCGGACACAGGTCTGTGGGGAGAGAGTGGGGCATTGGGATTAGTTTGGGGACTGACACAGGACTGTGGGGAGAGAGTGGGACAGTGGGATTAGTTTGGGGACTGACACAGGACTGTGGTGAGAGAGTGGGACAGTGGGATTAGTTTGGGGACTGACACAGAGCTGTTGGGAGAGAGTGGGACAGTGGGATTAGTTTGGGGACTGATATCGGACTGTGGTGAGAGAGTGGGACAGTGGTATTAGTTTGGGAACTGACATAGGGCTGTGGGGAGGAGGTGGGACAGTGGGATTAGTTTGGGGACAGACACAGGACTGTGGTGAGAGAGTTGGACAGTGGGATTAGTTTTGGGACTGACACAGGGCTGTTGGGAGAGAGTGGGACAGTGGGATTAGATTGGGGACTGACACGGGACTGTGGTGAGAGAGTGGGACAGTGTGATTAGATTTGGGACTGAGACAGGGCTCTGGGGAGAGGGTGAGATGGTGGGATTAGTTTGGGGACTGACACAGGGCTGTGGTGAGAGTGTGTGACAGAGGGATTAGTTTATGGGCTGACACAGGGCTGTGGGGAGAGAGTGGGACAGTGGGATTAGTTTGGGAACTGACACAGGGCTGTGGGGAGGAGCTGGGACAGTGGGATTAGTTTGGGGACTGACACAGGACTGTGGTGACAGTGTGGGACAGTGGGATTAGTTTGGGGACTGACACGGGACTGTTGGGAGAGTGTGGGACAGTGGGATTAGTTTGGGGACTGACACAGGACTGTGGTGAGAGAGTGGGACAGTGGGATTAGTTTGGGGACTGACACAGGGCTGTTGTGAGAGAGTGGGACAGTGGGATTAGTTTGGGGACTGACACAGGACTGTGGTGAGGGAGTTGGACAGTGGGATTAGTTTTGGGACTGACACAGGGCTGTTCTGAGAGAGTGGGACAGTGGGATTACTTTGGTGACAGGCACAGGACTGTGGTGAGAGAGTGGGACAGTGGGATTAGTTTTGGGACTGACACAGGGCTGTGGGGAGAGGTTGAGATGGAGGGATTAGTTTGGGGACTCACACAGGGCTGTGGTGAGAGTGTGGGACAGTGGGATTAGTTTATGGGCTGACACAGGGCTGTGGGGAGAAAGTGGGAGAGTGGGATTAGTTTGGGAACTGACACAGGACTGTGGGGAGAGAGTGGGACAGTGGGATTAGTTTTGGGACTGACACAGTTCTGTGGGGAGAGAGTGGGACAGTGGAATTAGTTTGGGGACTGACACAGGACTGTGGGGAGAGAGTGGGACAGTGGGATTAGTTTGGGAACTGACACAGGGCTGTGGGGAGGAGCTGGGACTGTGGGATTAGTTTGGGGACTGACACAGGACTGTGGTGAGAGTGTGTGATAGAGGGATTAGTTTATGGGCTGACACAGGGCTGTGGGGAGAGACTGGGGCTGTGGGATTAGTTCAGGGACTGACACAGGGCTGTGGGGAGAGAGTGGGACAGTGGGATTAGTTTGGGGAGTTACACAGGAATGTGGGGACAGAGTGGGATGGTGGGATAAGTTTGGGAATGAACACAGGGCTGAGGGGAGAGAGTGGGACAGTGGGATTAGTTTGGGGACTGACACAGGGCTGTGCGGAGAGAGTGGGACAGTGGGATTAGTTTGGGGAGTTACACAGGAATGTGGGGACAGAGTGGGACGGTGGGATAAGTTTGGGTATGCACACAGGGCTGAGGGGAGAGAGTGGGACAATGTGGTTTGTTTGGGGATTGTCAAGGGTCTGTGGGGAGGACGTGGGACAGGAGGGTTGGTTTGGGACTGACACAGCACAGTGGGGAGAAAGTGGGACAGTGGGATTAGTTTGGCGACTGACACAGGGTTGTGGGGAGGAAGTGGGACAGTGTGATTAGTTTGGGCACTGAGACAGGGCTGTGGTGAGAGAGTGGGACAGTGGGATTAGTTTGAGAACTGACACAGGGGTGTGGGGAGAGAGTGGGAAAGTGGGATTAGTTTTGGGACTGACACAGGACTGTGGGGAGAGAGTGGGACAGTGGGATTAGTTTTGGGTCGGACACAGGTCTGTGGGGAGAGAGTGGGGCATTGGGATTAGTTTGGGGACTGACACAGGACTGTGGGGAGAGAGTGGGACAGTGGGATTAGTTTGGGGACTGACACAGGACTGTGGTGAGAGAGTGGGACAGTGGGATTAGTTTGGGGACTGACACAGGGCTGTTGGGAGAGAGTGGGACAGTGGGATTAGTTTGGAGACTGACACAGGGCTGTGCGGAGAGAGTGGGAAAGTGGGATTAGTTTTGGGACTGACACAGGACTGTGGTGGGAGAGTGGGACAGTGGGATTAGTTTGGAGACTGACACAGGGCTGTGGGGAGAGAGTGGGACAGTGGGATTAGTTTTGGGTCGGACACAGGTCTGTGGGGAGAGAGTGGGGCATTGGGATTAGTTTGGGGACTGACACAGGACTGTGGGGAGAGAGTGGGACAGTGGGATTAGTTTGGGGACTGACACAGGACTGTGGTGAGAGAGTGGGACAGTGGGATTAGTTTGGGGACTGACACAGGGCTGTTGGGAGAGAGTGGGACAGTGGGATTAGTTTGGGGACTGATATCGGACTGTGGTGAGAGAGTGGGACAGTGGTATTAGTTTGGGAACTGACATAGGGCTGTGGGGAGGAGGTGGGACAGTGGGATTAGTTTTGGGACAGACACAGGACTGTGGTGAGAGAGTTGGACAGTGGGATTAGTTTTGGGACTGACACAGGGCTGTTGGGAGAGAGTGGGACAGTGGGATTAGATTGGGGACTGACACGGGACTGTGGTGAGAGAGTGGGACAGTGTGATTAGATTTGGGACTGACACAGGGCTCTGGGGAGAGGGTGAGATGGTGGGATTAGTTTGGGGACTGACACAGGGCTGTGGTGAGAGTGTGTGACAGAGGGATTAGTTTATGGGCTGACACAGGGCTGTGGGCAGAGAGTGGGACAGTGGGATTAGTTTGGGAACTGACACAGGGCTGTGGGGAGGAGCTGGGACAGTGGGATTAGTTTGGGGACTGACACAGGACTGTGGTGACAGTGTGGGACAGTGGGATTAGTTTGGGTACTGACACAGGACTGTGATGAGAGAGTGGGACAGTGGGATTAGTTTGGGGACTGACACGGGACTGTTGGGAGAGTGTGGGACAGTGGGATTAGTTTGGGGACTGACACAGGACTGTGGTGAGAGAGTGGGACAGTGGGATTAGTTTGGGGACTGACACAGGGCTGTGGGGAGAGAGTGGGACAGAGGGATTAGTTTGGGGACTGACACATGGCTGTTGAGAGAGAGTGGGACAGTGGGATTAGTTTGGGGACTGACACAGGACTGTGGTGAGGGAGTTGGACAGTGGGATTAGTTTTGGGACTGACACAGGGCTGTTCTGAGAGAGTGGGACAGTGGGATTACTTTGGTGACAGGCACAGGACTGTGGTGAGAGAGTGGGACAGTGGGATTAGTTTTGGGACTGACACAGGGCTGTGGGGAGAGGTTGAGACGGAGGGATTAGTTTGGGGACTCACACAGGGCTGTGGTGAGAGTGTGGGACAGTGGGATTAGTTTATGGGCTGACACAGGGCTGTGGGGAGAAAGTGGGAGAGTGGGATTAGTTTGGGAACTGACACAGGACTGTGGGGAGAGAGTGGGACAGTGGGATTAGTTTTGGGACTGACACAGTTCTGTGGGGAGAGAGTGGGACAGTGGAATTAGTTTAGGGACTGACACAGGACTGTGGGGAGAGAGTGGGACAGTGGGATTAGTTTGGGAACTGACACAGGGCTGTGGGGAGGAGCTGGGACTGTGGGATTAGTTTGGTGTCTGACACAGGACTGTGGTGAGAGTGTGTGATAGAGGGATTTGTTTATGGGCTGACACAGGGCTGTGGGGAGAGAGTGGGGCAGTGGGATTAGTTTGGGGACTGACACAGGGCTGTGGGGAGAGAGTGGGACAGTGGGATTAGTTTGGGGAGTTACACAGGAATGTGGGGACAGAGTGGGACGGTGGGATAAGTTTGGGAATGAACACAGGTCTGAGGGGAGAGAGTGGGACAATGCGGTTTGTTTGGGGATTGTCGAGGGTCTGTGGGGAGGACGTGGGACAGGAGGGTTGGTTTGGGACTGACACAGCACAGTGGGGAGAAAGTGGGACAGTGGGATTAGTTTGGCGACTGACACAGGGCTGTGGTGAGAGAGTGGGACAGTGGGATTAGTTTGGGAACTGACACAGGGCTGTGGGGAGAGAGTGGGACAGTGTGACTAGTTTGGGGACTGACACAGGGCTGTGGTGAGAGAGTGGGACAGTGGGATTAGTTTGGGAACTGACACAGGGCTGTGGGGAGAGAGTGGGACAGTGTGACTAGTTTGGGGACTGACACAGGACTGTGGGGAGAGAGTGGGACAGTGGGATTAGTTTGGGGACTGACACAGGGTTGTGGGGAGGAAGTGGGACAGTGTGATTAGTTTGGGTCCTGAGACAGGGCTGTGGTGAGAGAGTGGGACAGTGGGATTAGTTTGAGAACTGACACAGGGGTGTGGGGAGAGAGTGGGACAGTGTGATTAGTTTTGGGACTGACACAGGGCTCTGGGGAGAGGGTGAGACGGTGGGATTAGTTTATGGGCTGACACAGGGCTGTGGGGAGAGTGTGGGACAGTGGGATTAGTTTGGGAACTGACACAGGGCTGTGGGGACGAGCTGGGTCAGTGGGATTAGTTTGGGGACTGACACAGGACTGTGGTGACAGTGTGGGACAGTGGGATTAGTTTGGGGACTGACACAGGACTGTGATGAGAGAGTGGGACAGTGGGATTAGTTTGGGGACTGACACAGGACTGTTGGGAGAGTGTGGGACAGTGGGATTAGTTTGGGGACTGACACAGGGTTGTGGGGAGGAAGTGGGACAGTGTGATTAGTTTGGGTCCTGAGACAGGGCTGTGGTGAGAGAGTGGGACAGTGGGATTAGTTTGAGAACTGACACAGGGGTGTGGGGAGAGAGTGGGAAAGTGGGATTAGTTTTGGGACTGACACAGGACTGTGGTGAGAGAGTGGGACAGTGGGATTAGTTTGGAGACTGACACAGGGCTGTGGGGAGAGAGTGGGACTGTGGGATTAGTTTTGGGTCTGACACAGATCTGTGGGTAGAGAGTGGGGCATTGGGATTAGTTTGGGGACTGACACAGGGCTGTAGGGAGAGGGTGAGACGGTGGGATTAGTTTGGGGACTAACAGAGGGCTGTGGTGAGAGTGTGTGACAGAGGGATTAGTTTATGGGCTGACACAGGGCTGTGGGGAGAGAGTGGGGCAGTGGGATTAGTTTGGGGACTGACACAGGGCTGTGGGGAGAGAGTGGGACAGAGGGATTAGTTTGGGGTGTTACACAGGAATGTGGGGACAGAGTGGGACGGTGGGATAAGTTTGGGAATGCACACAGGGCTGAGGGGAGAGAGTCGAACAATGCGGTTTGTTTGGGGATTGTCAAGGGTCTGTGGGGAGGACGTGGGACAGCAGGGTTGGTTTGGGACTGACACAGCACAGTGGGGAGAAAGTGTGACAGTGGGATTAGTTTGGCGACTGACACAGGGCTGTGGGGAGAGAGTGGGACAGTGGGATTAGTTTGGGGACTGACACAGGGTTGTGGGGAGGAAGTGGGACAGTGTGATTAGTTTGGGCACTGAGACAGGGCTGTGGTGAGAGAGTGTGACAGTGGGATTAGTTTGGCGACTGACACAGGGCTGTGGGGAGAGAGTGGGACAGTGGGATTAGTTTGAGAACTGACACAGGGGTGTGGGGAGAGAGTGCGAAAGTGGGATTAGTTTTGGGACTGACACAGGACTATGGTGAGAGAGTGGGACAGTGGGATTAGTTTGGAGACTGACACCAGGGCTGTGGGGAGAGAGTGGGACAGTGGGATTAGTTTTGGGTCGGACACAGATCTGTGGGGAGAGAGTGGGGCATTGGGATTAGTTTGGGGACTGACACAGGATTGTGGAGAGAGAGTGGGACAGTGGGATTAGTTTGGGGACTGACACAGGACTGTGGTGAGAGAGTGGGACAGTGGGATTAGTTTGGGGACTGACACAGGGCTGTTGGGAGAGAGTGGGACAGTGTGATTTGTTTTGGGACTGACACAGGGCTGTTGGGAGAGAGTGGGACAGTGGGATTAGATTGGGGACTGACACAGGACTGTGGTGAGAGAGTGGGACAGTGTGATTAGTTTTGGGACTGACACAGGGCTCTGGGGAGAGGGTGAGACGGTGGGATTAGTTTATGGGCTGACACAGGGCTGTGGGGAGAGAGTGGGACAGTGGGATTAGTTTGGGAACTGACACAGGGCTGTGGGGACGAGCTGGGTCAGTGGGATTAGTTTGGGGACTGACACAGGACTGTGGTGACAGTGTGGGACAGTGGGATTAGTTTGGGGACTGACACAGGACTGTGATGAGAGAGTGGGACAGTGGGATTAGTTTGGGGACTGACACAGGACTGTTGGGAGAGTGTGGGACAGTGTGATTAGTTTGGGGACTGACACAGAACTGTGGTGCGAGAGTGGTTCAGTGGTATTAGTTTGGGAACTGACAAAGGACTGTGGTGAGAGAGTGGGACAGTGGGATTAGTTTGGGGACTGACACAGGACTGTGGGGAGAGAGTGGGACAGTGGGATTAGTTTTGGGACTGACACAGGACTGTGGTGAGAGAGTGAGACAGTGGGATTAGTTTGGGGACTGACACAGGACTGTGGTGAGAGAGTGGGACAGTGGGATTAGTTTGGGGACTGACACAGGGCTGTGGGGAGAGAGTGGGACAGAGGGATTAGTTTGGGGACTGACACAGGGCTGTTGAGAGAGAGTTGGACAGTGGGATTAGTTTTGGGACTGACACAGGGCTGTTCTGAGAGAGTGGGACAGTGGGATTACTTTGGTGACAGGCACAGGACTGTGGTGAGAGAGTGGGACAGTGGGATTAGTTTTGGGACTGACACAGGGCTGTGGGGAGAGGTTGAGACGGAGGGATTAGTTTGGGGACTCACACAGGGCTGTGGTGAGAGTGTGGGACAGTGGGATTAGTTTATGGGCTGACACAGGGCTGTGGGGAGAAAGTGGGAGAGTGGGATTAGTTTGGGAACTGACACAGGACTGTGGGGAGAGAGTGGGACAGTGGGATTAGTTTTGGGACTGACACAGTTCTGTGGGGAGAGAGTGGGACAGTGGAATTAGTTTGGGGTCTGACACAGGACTGTGGTGAGAGTGTGTGATAGAGGGATTTGTTTATGGGCTGACACAGGGCTGTGGGGAGAGAGTGGGGCTGTGGGATTAGTTTGGGGACTGACACAGGGCTGTGGGGAGAGAGTGCGGCTGTGGGATTAGTTTGGGGACTGACACAGGGCTGTGGGGAGAGAGTGGGACAGTGGGATTAGTTTGGGGAGTTACACAGGAATGTGGGGACAGAGTGGGACGGTGGGATAAGTTTGGGAATGAACACAGGTCTGAGGGGAGAGAGTGGGACAATGCGGTTTGTTTGGGGATTGTCGAGGGTCTGTGGGGAGGACGTGGGACAGGAGGGTTGGTTTGGGACTGACACAGCACAGTGGGGAGAAAGTGGGACAGTGGGATTAGTTTGGCGACTGACACAGGGCTGTGGTGAGAGAGTGGGACAGTGGGATTAGTTTGGGAACTGACACAGGGCTGTGGGGAGAGAGTGGGACAGTGTGACTAGTTTGGGGACTGACACAGGGCTGTGGTGAGAGAGTGGGACAGTGGGATTAGTTTGGGAACTGACACAGGGCTGTGGGGAGAGAGTGGGACAGTGTGACTAGTTTGGGGACTGACACAGGACTGTGGTGAGAGAGTGGGACAGTGGGATTAGTTTGGGGACTGACACAGGGTTGTGGGGAGGAAGTGGGACAGTGTGATTAGTTTGGGTCCTGAGACAGGGCTGTGGTGAGAGAGTGGGACAGTGGGATTAGTTTGAGAACTGACACAGGGGTGTGGGGAGAGAGTGGGACAGTGTGATTAGTTTTGGGACTGACACAGGGCTCTGGGGAGAGGGTGAGACGGTGGGATTAGTTTATGGGCTGACACAGGGCTGTGGGGAGAGAGTGGGACAGTGGGATTAGTTTGGGAACTGACACAGGGCTGTGGGGACGAGCTGTGTCAG
Source organism: Hemitrygon akajei (assembly GCF_048418815.1). Classification (NCBI taxonomy): domain Eukaryota; kingdom Metazoa; phylum Chordata; class Chondrichthyes; order Myliobatiformes; family Dasyatidae; genus Hemitrygon; species Hemitrygon akajei. The sequence continues at coordinate 45,080,205 of NC_133151.1, forward strand.
TGGGATTAGTTTGGGGACTGACACAGGACTGTGGTGACAGTGTGGGACAGTGGGATTAGTTTGGGGACTGACACAGGACTGTGATGAGAGAGTGGGACAGTGGGATTAGTTTGGGGACTGACACAGGACTGTTGGGAGAGTGTGGGACAGTGGGATTAGTTTGGGGACTGACACAGGGTTGTGGGGAGGAAGTGGGACAGTGTGATTAGTTTGGGTCCTGAGACAGGGCTGTGGTGAGAGAGTGGGACAGTGGGATTAGTTTGAGAACTGACACAGGGGTGTGGGGAGAGAGTGGGAAAGTGGGATTAGTTTTGGGACTGACACAGGACTGTGGTGAGAGAGTGGGACAGTGGGATTAGTTTGGAGACTGACACAGGGCTGTGGGGAGAGAGTGGGACTGTGGGATTAGTTTTGGGTCTGACACAGATCTGTGGGGAGAGAGTGGGGCATTGGGATTAGTTTGGGGACTGACACAGGGCTGTAGGGAGAGGGTGAGACGGTGGGATTAGTTTGGGGACTAACAGAGGGCTGTGGTGAGAGTGTGTGACAGAGGGATTAGTTTATGGGCTGACACAGGGCTGTGGGGAGAGAGTGGGGCAGTGGGATTAGTTTGGGGACTGACACAGGGCTGTGGGGAGAGAGTGGGACAGAGGGATTAGTTTGGGGAGTTACACAGGAATGTGGGGACAGAGTGGGACGGTGGGATAAGTTTGGGAATGCACACAGGGCTGAGGGGAGAGAGTCGAACAATGCGGTTTGTTTGGGGATTGTCAAGGGTCTGTGGGGAGGACGTGGGACAGCAGGGTTGGTTTGGGACTGACACAGCACAGTGGGGAGAAAGTGTGACAGTGGGATTAGTTTGGCGACTGACACAGGGCTGTGGGGAGAGAGTGGGACAGTGGGATTAGTTTGGGGACTGACACAGGGTTGTGGGGAGGAAGTGGGACAGTGTGATTAGTTTGGGCACTGAGACAGGGCTGTGGTGAGAGAGTGTGACAGTGGGATTAGTTTGGCGACTGACACAGGGCTGTGGGGAGAGAGTGGGACAGTGGGATTAGTTTGAGAACTGACACAGGGGTGTGGGGAGAGAGTGCGAAAGTGGGATTAGTTTTGGGACTGACACAGGACTATGGTGAGAGAGTGGGACAGTGGGATTAGTTTGGAGACTGACACCAGGGCTGTGGGGAGAGAGTGGGACAGTGGGATTAGTTTTGGGTCTGACACAGATCTGTGGGGAGAGAGTGGGGCATTGGGATTAGTTTGGGGACTGACACAGGATTGTGGAGAGAGAGTGGGACAGTGGGATTAGTTTGGGGACTGACACAGGACTTTGGTGAGAGAGTGGGACAGTGGGATTAGTTTGGGGACTGACACAGGGCTGTTGGGAGAGAGTGGGACAGTGTGATTTGTTTTGGGACTGACACAGGGCTGTTGGGAGAGAGTGGGACAGTGGGATTAGATTGGGGACTGACACAGGACTGTGGTGAGAGAGTGGGACAGTGTGATTAGTTTTGGGACTGACACAGGGCTCTGGGGAGAGGGTGAGACGGTGGGATTAGTTTATGGGCTGACACAGGGCTGTGGGGAGAGAGTGGGACAGTGGGATTAGTTTGGGAACTGACACAGGGCTGTGGGGACGAGCTGGGTCAGTGGGATTAGTTTGGGGACTGACACAGGACTGTGGTGACAGTGTGGGACAGTGGGATTAGTTTGGGGACTGACACAGGACTGTTGGGAGAGTGTGGGACAGTGGGATTAGTTTGGGGACTGACACAGAACTGTGGTGCGAGAGTGGTTCAGTGGTATTAGTTTGGGAACTGACAAAGGACTGTGGTGAGAGAGTGGGACAGTGGGATTAGTTTGGGGACTGAAACAGGACTGTGGGGAGAGAGTGGGACAGTGGGATTAGTTTTGGGACTGACACAGGACTGTGGTGAGAGAGTGGGACAGTGGGATTAGTTTGGGGACTGACACAGGACTGTGGGGAGAGAGTGAGACAGTGGGATTCGTTTGGGGACTGACACAGGACTGTGGTGAGAGAGTGGGACAGTGGGATTAGTTTGCGGACTGACACAGGACTGTGGGGAGAGAGTGGGACAGTGGGATTAGTTTTGGGACTGACACAGGGCTGTGGTGAGAGAGTGGGACAGTGGGATTAGTCTGGGAACTGACAGAGGGCTGTGGGGAGAGAGTGGGGCAGTGGGATTTGTGTGGGGACTGACACAGGGCTGTGGGGAGAGCGTGGGACAGGTGGATTAGTTTGGGGACTGACACAGGGCTGTGGGGAGAGAGTGGGACAGTGGGATTAGTTTGGGGACTGACACAGGGCTGTGGTGAGAGAGTGGGACAGTGGGATTAGTTTTGGAACTGACATAGGGCTCTGGGGAGGAGGTGGGACAGTGGGATTAGTTTTGGGACTGTGGTGAACTAGATATAACTGTCTGACTGCTCCTGTGGCTCCTCCCACAGACCCTGCTGACTGCTCCTGTGGCTCCTCCCACAGACCCCTGTATAAAGGCGACTGTGGGCTGCTGCTCTCCCTCATTTTCCCCAGAATGTAGTGCTGTTTATTCTTCCAGTCAATAAAAGCCGATATCTCACTTCCTAAGTCTCAGCGTGAGTTATTGATGGTGCATCAGGGACTGACACAGGTCTGTGGGGAGAGAGTGGGACAGTGGGATTAGTTTGGGGACTGACACAGGGCTGTTGGGAGAGAGTGTGATGGATTAGTTTGGGGACTGACACAGGACTGTGGTGATAGAGTGGGACATTGGGATTAGTTTTGGGACTGACACAGGGCTGTTGGGAGAGATTGGGACAGAGGGATTAGTTTGGGGACTGACACAGGACTGTGGTGAGAGAGTGGGACAGTGGGATTAGTTTTGGGACTGACACAGGGCTGTGGTGAGAGAGTGGGATAGTGGGATTAGTTTATGGACTGACACAGGGATGTGGGGAGAGAGTGGGACAGAGGGATTAGTTTGGGGACTGACACAGGGTTGTGGGGAGAGAGTGGGACAGTGGGATTAGTTTGGGGACTGACACAGGGCTGTGGGGAGGAGGTAGGACAGTGGTATTAGTTTGGGAACTGACACAGGGCTGTGGGGAGGAGGTGGGACAGTGGGATTAGTTTGGGGATTGACACAGGTCTATGGGGAGAGAGTGGGACAGTGGGATTAGTTTGGGGACTGACACAGGACTGTGGGGAGAGAGTGGGACAGTGGGATTAGTTTGGGGACTGACACAGGACTGTGGGGAGAGAGTGGGACAGTGGGATTAGTTTGGGGACTGACACAGGACTGTGGGGAGAGAGTGGGACAGTGGGATTAGTTTGGGGACTGGCACAGGACTGTGGGGAGAGAGTGGGACAGTGGGATTAGTTTGGGGATTGACACAGGACTGTGGGGAGAGAGTGGGGCAGTGGGATTAGTTTGGGGACTGATATTGGACTGTGGGGAGTGAGTGGGACAGTGGGATTAGTTTGGGGACTGACACAGGGCTGTGGGGAGGAGGTGGGACAGTGGGATTAGTTTGGGGACTGTGGTGAACTAGATATACCTGTCTGACTGCTCCTGTGGCTCCTCCCTCAGACCCTGCTGACTGCTCCTGTGGCTCCTCCCACAGACCCCTGTATAAAGGCGACTGTGGGCTGCTGCTCTCCCTCATTTTCCCCAGGATGTAGTGCTGTTTATTCTTCCAGTCAATAAAAGCCGATATCTCACTTCCTAAGTCTCAGCGTGAGTTATTGATGGTGCATCAGGGACTGACACAGGTCTGTGGGGAGAGAGTGGGACAGTGGGATTAGTTTGTGGACTGACACTGGGCTGTTGGGAGAGAGTGGGACAGTCGGATTAGTATGGGGACTGACACAGGACTGTGGTGATAGAGTGGGACAGTGGGATCAGTTTTGGGACTGACACAGGGCTGTTGGGAGAGATTGGGACAGAGGGATTAGTTTGGGGACTGACACAGAACTGTGGTGAGAGAGTGGGACAGTGGGATTAGTTTTGGGACTGACACAGGGCTGTGGTGAGAGAGTGGGATATTGGGATTAGTTTATGGACTGACACCGGGATGTGGGGAGAGAGTGGGACAGAGGGATTAGTCTGGGGACTGACACAGGGATATGGGGAGACAGTGGGACAGTGGGATTAGTTTGGGGACTGACACAGGGCTGTGGGGAGGAGGTGGGACAGTGGTATTAGTTTGGGAACTGACACAGGGCTGTGGTGAGGAGGTGGGACAGTGGGATTAGTTTGGGGAGTGACACATTACAGTGGGGACAGAGTGGGACAGTGGGATTAGTTTTGGGACTGACACAGGGCTGTGGTGAGATAGTGGGACAGTGGGATTAGTGTGGGGACTGACACAGGGCTGTGGGGAGAGAGTGGGACTGTGGGATTAGTTAATGGACTGACACAGGGCTGTGGGGAGAGAGTGGGACAGAGGGATTAGTTTGGGGACTCACACAGGGCTGTGGGGAGACAGTGGGACAGTGGGATTAGTTTGGGAACTGACACAGGACTGTGGTGAGAGAGTGGGACAGTGGGATTAGTTTGGGGACTGTGGTGAACTAGATATACCTGTCTGACTGCTCCTGTGGCTCCTCCCACAGACCCTGCTGAATGCTCCTGTGGCTACTCCCACAGACCCCTGTATAAAGGCGACTGTGGGCTGCTGCTCTCCCTCATTTTCCCCAGGATGTAGTGCTGTTTATTCTTCCAATCAATAAAAGCCGATATCTCACTTCCTAAGTCTCAGCGTGAGTTATTGATGTTGCATCAGGGACTGACACAGGTCTGTGGGGAGAGAGTGGGACAGTGGGATTAGTTTGTGGACTGACACAGGGCTGTTGGGAGAGAGTGGGACAGTGGGATTAGTTTGTGGACTGACACAGGGCTGTTGGGAGAGAGTGGGACAGTGGGATTAGTTTGTGGACTGACACAGGGCTGTTGGGAGAGAGTGGGACAGTCGGATTAGTATGGGGACTGACACAGGACTGTGGTGATAGAGTGGGACAGTGGGATCAGTTTTGGGACTGACACAGGGCTGTTGGGAGAGATTGGGACAGAGGGATTAGTTTGGGGACTGACACAGAACTGTGGTGAGAGTGTGGGACAGTGGGATTAGTTTTGGGACTGACACAGGGCTGTGGTGAGAGAGTGGGATATTGGGATTAGTTTATGGACTGACACAGGGATGTGGGGAGAGAGTGGGACAGAGGGATTAGTTTGGGGACTGACACAGGGATATGGGGAGACAGTGGGACAGTGGGATTAGTTTGGGGACTGACACAGGGCTGTGGGGAGGAGGTGGGACAGTGGTATTAGTTTGGGAACTGACACAGGGCTGTGGTGAGAGAGTGGGACAGTGGGATTAGTCTGGGAACTGACAGAGGGCTGTGGGGAGAGAGTGGGGCAGTGGGATTTGTGTGGGGACTGACGCAGGTCTGTGGTGAGAGAGTGGGACAGTGGGATTAGTTTGGGAACTGACACAGGGCTGTGGGGAGAGCGTGGGACAGGTGGATTAGTTTATGGGCTGACACAGGGCTGTGGGGAGAGAGTGGGGCAGTGGGATTAGTTTGGGGACTGACACAGGGCTGTGGGGAGAGAGTGGGACAGTGGGATTAGTTTTGGGACTGACACAGGGCTGTGGTGAGAGAGTGGGACAGTGGGATTAGTTTTGGAACTGACATAGGGCTCTGGGGAGGAGGTGGGACAGTGGGATTAGTTTTGGGACTGTGGTGAACTAGATATACCTGTCTGACTGCTCCTGTGGCTCCTCCTACAGACCCTGCTGACTGATCCTGTGGCTCCTCCCACAGACCCCTGTATAAAGGCGACTGTGGGCTGCTGCTCTCCCTCATTTTCCCCAGGATGTAGTGCTGTTTATTCTTCCAGTCAATAAAAGCCGATATCTCACTTCCTAAGTCTCAGCGTGAGTTATTGATGGTGCATCAGGGACTGACACAGGTCTGTGGGGAGAGAGTGGGACAGTGGGATTAGTTTGGGGACTGACACAGGGCTGTTGGGAGAGAGTGTGATGGATTAGTTTGGGGACTGACACAGGACTGTGGTGATAGAGTGGGACATTGGGATTAGTTTTGGGACTGACACAGGGCTGTTGGGAGAGATTGGGACAGAGGGATTAGTTTGGGGACTGACACAGGACTGTGGTGAGAGAGTGGGACAGTGGGATTAGTTTTGGGACTGACACAGGGCTGTGGTGAGAGAGTGGGATAGTGGGATTAGTTTATGGACTGACACAGGGATGTGGGGAGAGAGTGGGACAGAGGGATTAGTTTGGGGACTGACACAGGGTTGTGGGGAGAGAGTGGGACAGTGGGATTAGTTTGGGGACTGACACAGGGCTGTGGGGAGGAGGTAGGACAGTGGTATTAGTTTGGGAACTGACACAGGGCTGTGGGGAGGAGGTGGGACAGTGGGATTAGTTTGGGGAGTGACACAGGTCTATGGGGAGAGTGTGGGACAGTGGGATTAGTTTGGGGACTGACACAGGACTGTGGGGAGAGAGTGGGACAGTGGGATTAGTTTGGGGACTGACACAGGACTGTGGGGAGAGAGTGGGACAGTGGGATTAGTTTGGGGACTGACACAGGACTGTGGGGAGAGAGTGGGGCAGTGGGATTAGTTTGGGGACTGATATTGGACTGTGGGGAGTGAGTGGGACAGTGGGATTAGTTTGGGGACTGACACAGGGCTGTGGGGAGGAGGTGGGACAGTGGGATTAGTTTGGGGACTGTGGTGAACTAGATATACCTGTCTGACTGCTCCTGTGGCTCCTCCCACAGACCCTGCTGACTGCTCCTGTGGCTCCTCCCACAGACCCCTGTATAAAGGCGACTGTGGGCTGCTGCTCTCCCTCATTTTCCCCAGGATGTAGTGCTGTTTATTCTTCCAGTCAATAAAAGCCGATATCTCACTTCCTAAGTCTCAGCCTGAGTTATTGATGGTGCATCAGGGAATGACACAGGTCTGTGGGGAGAGAGTGGGACAGTGGGATTAGTTTGGGGACTGACACAGGACTGTGGGGAGAGAGTGGGACAGTGGGATTAGTTTGGGGACTGACACAGGACTGTGGGGAGAGAGTGAGACAGTGGGATTAGTTTGGGAACTGACACAGGGCTGTGGTGAGGAGGTGGGACAGTGGGATTAGTTTGGGGAGTGACACATTACAGTGGGGAGAGAGTGGGACAGTGGGATTAGTTTGGGGACTGACACAGGACTGTGGGGAGAGAGTGGGACAGTGGGATTAGTTTTGGGACTGACACAGGGCTGTGGTGAGATAGTGGGACAGTGGGATTAGTGTGGGGACTGACACAGGGCTGTGGGGAGAGAGTGGGACTGTGGGATTAGTTAATGGACTGACACAGGGCTGTGGGGAGAGAGTGGGACAGAGGGATTAGTTTGGGAACACACACAGGGCTGTGGGGAGAAAGTGGGACAGTGGGATTAGTTTGGGGACTGACACAGGACTGTGGTGAGAGAGTGGGACAGTGGGATTAGTTTGGGAACTGACACAGGACTGTGGGGAGAGAGTGAGACAGTGGGATTAGTTTTGGGACTGACACAGGACTGTGGGGAGGAGGTGGGACAGTGGGATTAGTTTGGGGACTGACACAGGGCTGTGGTGAGAGAGTGGGACAGTGGGATTAGTTTGGGAACTGACACAGGACTGTGGGGAGAGAGTGGGACAGTGGGATCAGTTTTGGGACTGACACAGGGCTGTTGGGAGAGATTGGGACAGAGGGATTAGTTTGGGAACTGACACAGAACTGTGGTGAGAGAGTGGGACAGTGGGATTAGTTTTGGGACTGACACAGGGCTGTGGTGAGAGAGTGGGATATTGGGATTTGTTTATGGACTGACACAGGGATGTGGGGAGAGAGTGGGACAGAGGGATTAGTTTGGGGACTGACACAGGGATATGGGGAGACAGTGGGACAGTGGGATTAGTTTGGGGACTGACACAGGGCTGTGGGGAGGAGGTGGGACAGTGGTATTAGTTTGGGAACTGACACAGGGCTGTGGTGAGGAGGTGGGACAGTGGGATTAGTTTGGGGAGTGACACATTACAGTGGGGAGAGAGTGGGACAGTGGGATTAGTTTGGGGACTGACACAGGACTGTGGGGAGAGAGTGGGACAGTGGGATTAGTTTTGGGACTGACACAGGGCTGTGGTGAGATAGTGGGACAGTGAGATTAGTGTGGGGACTGACACAGGGCTGTGGGGAGAGAGTGGGACAGAGGGATTAGTTTGGGGACTCACACAGGGCTGTGGGGAGAGAGTGGGACAGTGGGATTAGTTTGGGAACTGACACAGGGCTGTGGGGAGGAGGTGGGACAGTGGGATTAGTGTGGGGACTGACACAGGGCTGTGGGGAGAGAGTGGGACAGAGGGATTAGTTTGGGGACTGTGGTGAACTAGATATACCTGTCTGACTGCTCCTGTGGCTCCTCCCACAGACCCTGCTGACTGCTCCTGTGGCTCCTCCCACAGACCCCTGTATAAAGGCGACTGTGGGCTGCTGCTCTCCCTCATTTTCCCCAGGATGTAGTGCTGTTTATTCTTCCAGTCAATAAAAGCCGATATCTCACTTCCTAAGTCTCAGCGTGAGTTATTGATGGTGCATCAGGGACTGACACAGGTCTGTGGGGAGAGAGTGGGACCGTGGGATTAGTTTGTGGACTGACACAGGGCTGTTGGGAGAGAGTGGGACAGTCGGATTAGTATGGGGACTGACACAGGACTGTGGTGATAGAGTGGGACAGTGGGATCAGTTTTGGGACTGACACAGGGCTGTTGGGAGAGATTGGGACAGAGGGATTAGTTTGGGGACTGACACAGAACTGTGGTGAGAGAGTGGGACAGTGGGATTAGTTTTGGGACTGACACAGGGCTGTGGTGAGAGAGTGGGATATTGGGATTAGTTTATGGACTGACACAGGGATGTGGGGAGAGAGTGGGACAGAGGGATTAGTTTGGGGACTGACACAGGGATATGGGGAGACAGTGGGACAGTGGGATTAGTTTGGGGACTGACACAGGGCTGTGGGGAGGAGGTGGGACAGTGGTATTAGTTTGGGAACTGACACAGGGCTGTGGTGAGGAGGTGGGACAGTGGGATTAGTTTGGGGACTGACACAGGGCTGTGGTGAGAGAGTGGGACAGTGGGATTAGTTTGGGAACTGACACAGGACTGTGGGGAGAGAGTGGGACAGTGGGATCAGTTTTGGGACTGACACAGGGCTGTTGGGAGAGATTGGGACAGAGGGATTAGTTTGGGAACTGACACAGAACTGTGGTGAGAGAGTGGGACAGTGGGATTAGTTTTGGGACTGACACAGGGCTGTGGTGAGAGAGTGGGATATTGGGATTAGTTTATGGACTGACACAGGGATGTGGGGAGAGAGTGGGACAGAGGGATTAGTTTGGGGACTGACACAGGGATATGGGGAGACAGTGGGACAGTGGGATTAGTTTGGGGACTGACACAGGGCTGTGGGGAGGAGGTGGGACAGTGGTATTAGTTTGGGAACTGACACAGGGCTGTGGTGAGGAGGTGGGACAGTGGGATTAGTTTGGGGAGTGACACATTACAGTGGGGAGAGAGTGGGACAGTGGGATTAGTTTGGGGACTGACACAGGACTGTGGGGAGAGAGTGGGACAGTGGGATTAGTTTTGGGACTGACACAGGGCTGTGGTGAGATAGTGGGACAGTGGGATTAGTGTGGGGACTGACACAGGGCTGTGGGGAGAGAGTGGGACAGAGGGATTAGTTTGGGGACTCACACAGGGCTGTGGGGAGAGAGTGAGACAGTGGGATTAGTTTTGGGACTGACACAGGACTGTGGGGAGGAGGTGGGACAGTGGGATTAGTTTGGGGACTGACACAGGGCTGTGGTGAGAGAGTGGGACAGTGGGATTAGTTTGGGAACTGACACAGGACTGTGGGGAGAGAGTGGGACAGTGGGATCAGTTTTGGGACTGACACAGGGCTGTTGGGAGAGATTGGGACAGAGGGATTAGTTTGGGAACTGACACAGAACTGTGGTGAGAGAGTGGGACAGTGGGATTAGTTTTGGGACTGACACAGGGCTGTGGTGAGAGAGTGGGATATTGGGATTAGTTTATGGACTGACACAGGGATGTGGGGAGAGAGTGGGACAGAGGGATTAGTTTGGGGACTGACACAGGGATATGGGGAGACAGTGGGACAGTGGGATTAGTTTGGGGACTGACACAGGGCTGTGGGGAGGAGGTGGGACAGTGGTATTAGTTTGGGAACTGACACAGGGCTGTGGTGAGGAGGTGGGACAGTGGGATTAGTTTGGGGAGTGACACATTACAGTGGGGAGAGAGTGGGACAGTGGGATTAGTTTGGGGACTGACACAGGACTGTGGGGAGAGAGTGGGACAGTGGGATTAGTTTTGGGACTGACACAGGGCTGTGGTGAGATAGTGGGACAGTGGGATTAGTGTGGGGACTGACACAGGGCTGTGGGGAGAGAGTGGGACAGAGGGATTAGTTTGGGGACTCACACAGGGCTGTGGGGAGAGAGTGGGACAGTGGGATTAGTTTGGGAACTGACACAGGGCTGTGGGGAGGAGGTGGGACAGTGGGATTAGTGTGGGGACTGACACAGGGCTGTGGGGAGAGAGTGGGACAGAGGGATTAGTTTGGGGACTGTGGTGAACTAGATATACCTGTCTGACTGCTCCTGTGGCTCCTCCCACAGACCCTGCTGACTGCTCCTGTGGCTCCTCCCACAGACCCCTGTATAAAGGCGACTGTGGGCTGCTGCTCTCCCTCATTTTCCCCAGGATGTAGTGCTGTTTATTCTTCCAGTCAATAAAAGCCGATATCTCACTTCCTAAGTCTCAGCGTGAGTTATTGATGGTGCATCAGGGACTGACACAGGTCTGTGGGGAGAGAGTGGGACCGTGGGATTAGTTTGTGGACTGACACAGGGCTGTTGGGAGAGAGTGGGACAGTCGGATTAGTATGGGGACTGACACAGGACTGTGGTGATAGAGTGGGACAGTGGGATCAGTTTTGGGACTGACACAGGGCTGTTGGGAGAGATTGGGACAGAGGGATTAGTTTGGGGACTGACACAGAACTGTGGTGAGAGAGTGGGACAGTGGGATTAGTTTTGGGACTGACACAGGGCTGTGGTGAGAGAGTGGGATATTGGGATTAGTTTATGGACTGACACAGGGATGTGGGGAGAGAGTGGGACAGAGGGATTAGTTTGGGGACTGACACAGGGATATGGGGAGACAGTGGGACAGTGGGATTAGTTTGGGGACTGACACAGGGCTGTGGGGAGGAGGTGGGACAGTGGTATTAGTTTGGGAACTGACACAGGGCTGTGGTGAGGAGGTGGGACAGTGGGATTAGTTTGGGGAGTGACACATTACAGTGGGGAGAGAGTGGGACAGTGGGATTAGTTTGGGGACTGACACAGGACTGTGGGGAGAGAGTGGGACAGTGGGATTAGTTTTGGGACTGACACAGGGCTGTGGTGAGAGAGTGGGACAGTGGGATTAGTCTGGGAACTGACAGAGGGCTGTGGGGAGAGAGTGGGGCAGTGGGATTAGTGTGGGGACTGACACAGGGCTGTGGGGAGAGAGTGGGTCTGTGGGATTAGTTTGGGGACTGACACAGGGCTGTGGGGAGAGAGTGGGACAGTGGGATTAGTTTGGGGACTGACACAGGGCTGTGGGGAGAGAGTGGGACAGTGGGATTAGTTTTGGGACTGACACAGGGCTGTGGTGAGAGAGTGGGACAGTGGGATTAGTTTGGGAACTGACATAGGGCTGTGGGGAGGAGGTGGGACAGTGGGATTAGTTTGGGGACTGTGGTGAACTAGAGATACCTGTCTGACTGCTCCTGTGGCTCCTCCCACAGACCCTGCTGACTGCTCCTGTGGCTCCTCCCACAGACCCCTGTATAAAGGCGACTGTGGGCTGCTGCTCTCCCTCATTTTCCCCAGAATGTAGTGCTGTTTATTCTTCCAGTCAATAAAAGCCAATATCTCACTTCCTAAGTCTCAGCGTGAGTTATTGATGGTGCATCAGGTACTGACACAGGTCTGTGGGGAGAGAGTGGGACAGTGGGATTAGTTTGGGGACTGACACAGGACTGTGGGGATAGAGTGGGACAGTGGGATTACTTTGGGGACTGACACAGGACTGTGGGGAGAGAGTGGGACAGTGGGATTAGTTTGGGGACTGACACAGGACTGTGGTGAGAGAGTGGGACAGTGGGATTAGTTTGGGAACTGACACAGGACTGTGGGGAGAGAGTGCGACAGTGGGATTAGTTTTGGGACTGACACAGGACTGTGGGGAGGAGGTGGGACAGTGGAATTAGTTTGGGGACTGACACAGGACTGTGGGGAGAGAGTGGGACAGTGGATTAGTTTTGGGACTGACACAGGACTGTGGTGAGAGAGTGGGACAGTGGTATTAGTTTGGGAACTGACATAGGGCTGTGAGGAGGAGGTGGGACAGTGGGATTAGTTTGGGGACTGTGGTGAACTAGATATACCTGTCTGACTGCTCCTGTGGCTCCTCCCACAGACCCCTGTATAAAGGCGACTGTGGGCTGCTGCTCTCCCTCATTTTCCCCAGGATGTAGTGCTGTTTATTCTTCTAGTCAATAAAAGCCGATATATCACTTCCAAAGTCTCAGCGTGAGTTATTGATGGTGCATCAGGGAATGACACAGGTCTGTGGGGAGAGAGTGGGACAGTGGGATTAGTTTATAGGCTGACACAGGACTGTAGTGAGAGAATGGGACAGTGGGATTAGTTTGGGGACTGACACAGGGTTGTTGGGAGAGAGTGGGACAGTCGGATTAGTTTGGGGACTGACACAGGACTGTGGGGAGAAAGTGGGACAGTGGGATTAGTTTATAGGCTGACACAGGACTGTAGTGAGAGAATGTGACAGAGGGATTAGTTTGGGGACTGACACAGGCCTGTTGGGAGAAAGTGGGACAGTCGGATTAGTTTGGGGACTGACACAGGACTGTGGTGATAGAGTGGGACAGTGGAATTAGTTTTGGGACTGACACAGGGCTGTTGGGAGAGAGTGGGATAGTGGGATTAGTTTTTGGACTGACACAGGGATGTGGGGAGAGAGTGGGACAGAGGGATTAGTTTGGGGACAAACACAGGGTTGTGGAGAGAGAGTGGGACAGAGGGATTAGTTTGGGGACGGACACAGGGATATGGGGAGACAGTGGGACAGTGGGATTAGTTTGGGAACTGACACAGGGCTGTGGGGAGGAGGTGGGACAGTGGGATTAGTTTGGGCAGTGACACAGTTCTGTGGGGAGAGAGTGGGACAGTGGGATTAGTTTGGGAACTGACACAGGTCTGTGGGGAGGAGGTGGGACAGTGGGATTAGTTTGGGGAGTGACACAGGTCTATGGGGAGAGAGTGGGACAGTGGGATTAGTTTGGGGACTGTCATAGGGCTATGGGGAGACAGTGGGACAGTGGGATTAGTTTCGGGAGTTATAACAGGAATCTGGGGACAGAGTGGGACAGTTGAATTAGTTTGGGGACTGACACAGGACTGTGGGGAGAGAGTGGGACTGTGGGACTAGTTTGGGGACTGACACAGGGTTGTGGTCAGAGAGTGGGACAGTGGGATTAGTTTATGGACTGACACAGGGCTTTGGGGAGAGAGTGGGACAGTGGTATTAGTTTGGGAACTGACACAGGACTGTGGTGAGAGAGTGGGACAGTGGGATTAGTTTGGGGACTGACACAGGACTGTGGTGAGAGAGTGGGACAGTGGTATTAGTTTGGGAACTGTGGTGAACTAGATATACCTGTCTGACTGCTCCTGTGGCTCCTCCCACAGACCCTGCTGACTGCTCCTGTGGCTCCTCCCACAGACCCCTGTATAAAGGCGACTGTGGGCTGCTGCTCTCCATCATTTTCCCCAGGATGTAGTGCTGTTTATTCTTCCAGTCAATAAAAGCCGATATCTCATTTCCTAAGTCTCAGCGTGAGTTATTGATGGTGCATCAGGGACTGACACAGGTCTGTGGGGAGAGAGTGGGACAGTGGGATTAGTTTGGGGACTGACACAGGACTGTGGGGAGACAGTGGGACAGTGGGATTAGTTTGGGGACTGACACAGGACTGTGGTGAGAGAGTGGGACAGTGGGATTAGTTTGGGAACTGACACAGGACTGTGGGGAGAGAGTGAGACAGTGGGATTAGTTTTGGGACTGACACAGGACTGTGGGGAGGAGGTGGGACAGTGGGATTAGTTTGGGGACTGTGGTGAACTAGATATACCTGTCTGACTGCTCCTGTGGCTCCTCCCACAGACCCTGCTGACTGCTCCTGTGGCTCCTCCCACAGACCCCTGTATAAAGGCGACTGTGGGCTGCTGCTCTCCATCATTTTCCCCAGGATGTAGTGCTGTTTATTCTTCCAGTCAATAAAAGCCGATATCTCGCTTCCTAAGTCTCAGCTTGAGTTATTGATGGTGCATCAGGGACTGACACAGGTCTGTGGGGAGAGAGTGGGACAGTGGGATTAGTTTGGGGACTGACACAGGACTGTGGGGAGACAGTGGGACAGTGGGATTAGTTTGGGGACTGACACAGGACTGTGGTGAGAGAGTGGGACAGTGGGATTAGTTTGGGAACTGACACAGGGCTGTGGTGAGAGAGTGGGACAGTGGGATTAGTTTCGGAACTGACACAGGACTGTGGGGAGAGAGTGGGACAGTGGGATTAGTTTTGGGACTGACACAGGACTGTGGTGATAGAGTGGGACAGTGGGATCAGTTTTGGGACTGACACAGGGCTGTGGTGAGAGAGTGGGACAGAGGGATTAGTTTGGGGACTCACACAGGGCTGTGGGGAGAGAGTGGGACAGTGGGATTAGTTTGGGAACTGACACAGGGCTGTGGGGAGGAGGTGGGACAGTGGGATTAGTGTGGGGACTGACACAGGGCTGTGGGGAGAGAGTGGGACAGAGGGATTAGTTTGGGGACTGTGGTGAACTAGATATACCTGTCTGACTGCTCCTGTGGCTCCTCCCACAGACCCTGCTGACTGCTCCTGTGGCTCCTCCCACAGAGCTCTGTATAAAGGCGACTGTGGGCTGCTGCTCTCCCTCATTTTCCCCAGGATGTAGTGCTGTTTATTCTTCCAGTCAATAAAAGCCGATATCTCACTTCCTAAGTCTCAGCGTGAGTTATTGATGGTGCATCAGGGACTGACACAGGTCTGTGGGGAGAGAGTGGGACCGTGGGATTAGTTTGTGGACTGACACAGGGCTGTTGGGAGAGAGTGGGACAGTCGGATTAGTATGGGGACTGACACAGGACTGTGGTGATAGAGTGGGACAGTGGGATCAGTTTTGGGACTGACACAGGGCTGTTGGGAGAGATTGGGACAGAGGGATTAGTTTGGGGACTGACACAGAACTGTGGTGAGAGAGTGGGACAGTGGGATTAGTTTTGGGACTGACACAGGGCTGTGGTGAGAGAGTGGGATATTGGGATTAGTTTATGGACTGACACAGGGATGTGGGGAGAGAGTGGGACAGTGGGATTAGTTTGGGGACTGACACAGGGCTGTGGGGAGGAGGTGGGACAGTGGTATTAGTTTGGGAACTGACACAGGGCTGTGGTGAGGAGGTGGGACAGTGGGATTAGTTTGGGGAGTGACACATTACAGTGGGGAGAGAGTGGGACAGTGGGATTAGTTTGGGGACTGACACAGGACTGTGGGGAGAGAGTGGGACAGTGGGATTAGTTTTGGGACTGACACAGGGCTGTGGTGAGAGAGTGGGACAGTGGGATTAGTCTGGGAACTGACAGAGGGCTGTGGGGAGAGAGTGGGGCAGTGGGATTAGTGTGGGGACTGACACAGGGCTGTGGGGAGAGAGTGGGTCTGTGGGATTAGTTTGGGGACTGACACAGGGCTGTGGGGAGAGAGTGGGACAGTGGGATTAGTTTGGGGACTGACACAGGGCTGTGGGGAGAGAGTGGGACAGTGGGATTAGTTTTGGGACTGACACAGGGCTGTGGTGAGAGAGTGGGACAGTGGGATTAGTTTGGGAACTGACATAGGGCTGTGGGGAGGAGGTGGGACAGTGGGATTAGTTTGGGGACTGTGGTGAACTAGAGATACCTGTCTGACTGCTCCTGTGGCTCCTCCCACAGACCCTGCTGACTGCTCCTGTGGCTCCTCCCACAGACCCCTGTATAAAGGCGACTGTGGGCTGCTGCTCTCCCTCATTTTCCCCAGAATGTAGTGCTGTTTATTCTTCCAGTCAATAAAAGCCAATATCTCACTTCCTAAGTCTCAGCGTGAGTTATTGATGGTGCATCAGGTACTGACACAGGTCTGTGGGGAGAGAGTGGGACAGTGGGATTAGTTTGGGGACTGACACAGGACTGTGGGGATAGAGTGGGACAGTGGGATTACTTTGGGGACTGACACAGGACTGTGGGGAGAGAGTGGGACAGTGGGATTAGTTTGGGGACTGACACAGGACTGTGGTGAGAGAGTGGGACAGTGGGATTAGTTTGGGAACTGACACAGGACTGTGGGGAGAGAGTGCGACAGTGGGATTAGTTTTGGGACTGACACAGGACTGTGGGGAGGAGGTGGGACAGTGGAATTAGTTTGGGGACTGACACAGGACTGTGGGGAGAGTGTGGGACAGTGGATTAGTTTTGGGACTGACACAGGACTGTGGTGAGAGAGTGGGACAGTGGTATTAGTTTGGGAACTGACATAGGGCTGTGAGGAGGAGGTGGGACAGTGGGATTAGTTTGGGGACTGTGGTGAACTAGATATACCTGTCTGACTGCTCCTGTGGCTCCTCCCACAGACCCCTGTATAAAGGCGACTGTGGGCTGCTGCTCTCCCTCATTTTCCCCAGGATGTAGTGCTGTTTATTCTTCCAGTCAATAAAAGCCGATATATCACTTCCAAAGTCTCAGCGTGAGTTATTGATGGTGCATCAGGGAATGACACAGGTCTGTGGGGAGAGAGTGGGACAGTGGGATTAGTTTATAGGCTGACACAGGACTGTAGTGAGAGAATGGGACAGTGGGATTAGTTTGGGGACTGACACAGGGTTGTTGGGAGAGAGTGGGACAGTCGGATTAGTTTGGGGACTGACACAGGACTGTGGGGAGAAAGTGGGACAGTGGGATTAGTTTATAGGCTGACACAGGACTGTAGTGAGAGAATGTGACAGAGGGATTAGTTTGGGGACTGACACAGGCCTGTTGGGAGAAAGTGGGACAGTCGGATTAGTTTGGGGACTGACACAGGACTGTGGTGATAGAGTGGGACAGTGGAATTAGTTTTGGGACTGACACAGGGCTGTTGGGAGAGAGTGGGATAGTGGGATTAGTTTTTGGACTGACACAGGGATGTGGGGAGAGAGTGGGACAGAGGGATTAGTTTGGGGACAAACACAGGGTTGTGGAGAGAGAGTGGGACAGAGGGATTAGTTTGGGGACGGACACAGGGATATGGGGAGACAGTGGGACAGTGGGATTAGTTTGGGAACTGACACAGGGCTGTGGGGAGGAGGTGGGACAGTGGGATTAGTTTGGGCAGTGACACAGTTCTGTGGGGAGAGAGTGGGACAGTGGGATTAGTTTGGGAACTGACACAGGTCTGTGGGGAGGAGGTGGGACAGTGGGATTAGTTTGGGGAGTGACACAGGTCTATGGGGAGAGAGTGGGACAGTGGGATTAGTTTGGGGACTGTCATAGGGCTATGGGGAGACAGTGGGACAGTGGGATTAGTTTCGGGAGTTATAACAGGAATCTGGGGACAGAGTGGGACAGTTGAATTAGTTTGGGGACTGACACAGGACTGTGGGGAGAGAGTGGGACTGTGGGACTAGTTTGGGGACTGACACAGGGTTGTGGTCAGAGAGTGGGACAGTGGGATTAGTTTATGGACTGACACAGGGCTTTGGGGAGAGAGTGGGACAGTGGTATTAGTTTGGGAACTGACACAGGACTGTGGTGAGAGAGTGGGACAGTGGGATTAGTTTGGGGACTGACACAGGACTGTGGTGAGAGAGTGGGACAGTGGTATTAGTTTGGGAACTGTGGTGAACTAGATATACCTGTCTGACTGCTCCTGTGGCTCCTCCCACAGACCCTGCTGACTGCTCCTGTGGCTCCTCCCACAGACCCCTGTATAAAGGCGACTGTGGGCTGCTGCTCTCCATCATTTTCCCCAGGATGTAGTGCTGTTTATTCTTCCAGTCAATAAAAGCCGATATCTCATTTCCTAAGTCTCAGCGTGAGTTATTGATGGTGCATCAGGGACTGACACAGGTCTGTGGGGAGAGAGTGGGACAGTGGGATTAGTTTGGGGACTGACACAGGACTGTGGGGAGACAGTGGGACAGTGGGATTAGTTTGGGGACTGACACAGGACTGTGGTGAGAGAGTGGGACAGTGGGATTAGTTTGGGAACTGACACAGGACTGTGGGGAGAGAGTGAGACAGTGGGATTAGTTTTGGGACTGACACAGGACTGTGGGGAGGAGGTGGGACAGTGGGATTAGTTTGGGGACTGTGGTGAACTAGATATACCTGTCTGACTGCTCCTGTGGCTCCTCCCACAGACCCTGCTGACTGCTCCTGTGGCTCCTCCCACAGACCCCTGTATAAAGGCGACTGTGGGCTGCTGCTCTCCATCATTTTCCCCAGGATGTAGTGCTGTTTATTCTTCCAGTCAATAAAAGCCGATATCTCGCTTCCTAAGTCTCAGCGTGAGTTATTGATGGTGCATCAGGGACTGACACAGGTCTGTGGGGAGAGAGTGGGACAGTGGGATTAGTTTGGGGACTGACACAGGACTGTGGGGAGACAGTGGGACAGTGGGATTAGTTTGGGGACTGACACAGGACTGTGGTGAGAGAGTGGGACAGTGGGATTAGTTTGGGAACTGACACAGGGCTGTGGTGAGAGAGTGGGACAGTGGGATTAGTTTCGGAACTGACACAGGACTGTGGGGAGAGAGTGGGACAGTGGGATTAGTTTTGGGACTGACACAGGACTGTGGTGATAGAGTGGGACAGTGGGATCAGTTTTGGGACTGACACAGGGCTGTGGTGAGAGAGTGGGACAGTGGGATTAGTTTCGGAACTGACACAGGACTGTGGGGAGAGAGTGGGACAGTGGGATTAGTTTTGGGACTGACACAGGACTGTGGTGATAGAGTGGGACAGTGGGATCAGTTTTGGGACTGACACAGGGCTGTGGTGAGAGAGTGGGACAGTGGGATTAGTTTCGGAACTGACACAGGACTGTGGGGAGAGAGTGGGACAGTGGGATTAGTTTTGGGACTGACACAGGACTGTGGTGATAGAGTGGGACAGTGGGATCAGTTTTGGGTCTGACACAGGGCTGTTGGGAGAGATTGGGACAGAGGGATTAGTTTGGGGACTGACACAGAACTGTGGTGAGAGAGTGGGACAGTGGGATTAGTTTGTGGACTGACACAGGGCTGTTGGGAGAGAGTGGGACAGTCGGATTAGTATGGGGACTGACACAGGACTGTGGTGATAGAGTGGGACAGTGGGATCAGTTTTGGGACTGACACAGGGCTGTTGGGAGAGATTGGGACAGAGGGATTAGTTTGGGGACTGACACAGAACTGTGGTGAGAGAGTGGGACAGTGGGATTAGTTTTGGGACTGACACAGGGCTGTGGTGAGAGAGTGGGATATTGGGATTAGTTTATGGACTGACACAGGGATGTGGGGAGAGAGTGGGACAGAGGGATTAGTTTGGGGACTGACACAGGGATATGGGGAGACAGTGGGACAGTGGGATTAGTTTGGGGACTGACACAGGGCTGTGGGGAGGAGGTGGGACAGTGGTATTAGTTTGGGAACTGACACAGGGCTGTGGTGAGGAGGTGGGACAGTGGGATTAGTTTGGGGAGTGACACATTACAGTGGGGAGAGAGTGGGACAGTGGGATTAGTTTGGGGACTGACACAGGACTGTGGGGAGAGAGTGGGACAGTGGGATTAGTTTTGGGACTGACACAGGGCTGTGGTGAGAGAGTGGGACAGTGGGATTAGTCTGGGAACTGACAGAGGGCTGTGGGGAGAGAGTGGGGCAGTGGGATTAGTGTGGGGACTGACACAGGGCTGTGGGGAGAGAGTGGGTCTGTGGGATTAGTTTGGGGACTGACACAGGGCTGTGGGGAGAGAGTGGGACAGTGGGATTAGTTTGGGGACTGACACAGGGCTGTGGGGAGAGAGTGGGACAGTGGGATTAGTTTTGGGACTGACACAGGGCTGTGGTGAGAGAGTGGGACAGTGGGATTAGTTTGGGAACTGACATAGGGCTGTGGGGAGGAGGTGGGACAGTGGGATTAGTTTGGGGACTGTGGTGAACTAGAGATACCTGTCTGACTGCTCCTGTGGCTCCTCCCACAGACCCTGCTGACTGCTCCTGTGGCTCCTCCCACAGACCCCTGTATAAAGGCGACTGTGGGCTGCTGCTCTCCCTCATTTTCCCCAGAATGTAGTGCTGTTTATTCTTCCAGTCAATAAAAGCCAATATCTCACTTCCTAAGTCTCAGCGTGAGTTATTGATGGTGCATCAGGTACTGACACAGGTCTGTGGGGAGAGAGTGGGACAGTGGGATTAGTTTGGGGACTGACACAGGACTGTGGGGATAGAGTGGGACAGTGGGATTACTTTGGGGACTGACACAGGACTGTGGGGAGAGAGTGGGACAGTGGGATTAGTTTGGGGACTGACACAGGACTGTGGTGAGAGAGTGGGACAGTGGGATTAGTTTGGGAACTGACACAGGACTGTGGGGAGAGAGTGCGACAGTGGGATTAGTTTTGGGACTGACACAGGACTGTGGGGAGGAGGTGGGACAGTGGGATTAGTTTGGGGACTGACACAGGGCTGTGGTGAGAGAGTGGGACAGTGGGATTAGTTTGGGAACTGTCACAGGACTGTGGGGAGAGAGTGGGACAGTGGGATTAGTATTGGGACTGACACAGGACTGTGGGGTGAAGGTGGGACAGTGGGATTAGTTTGGGGACTGACACAGGACTGTGGGGAGAGAGTGGGACAGTGGATTAGTTTTGGGACTGACACAGGACTGTGGTGAGAGAGTGGGACAGTGGTATTAGTTTGGGAACTGACATAGGGCTGTGAGGAGGAGGTGGGACAGTGGGATTAGTTTGGGGACTGTGGTGAACTAGATATACCTGTCTGACTGCTCCTGTGGCTCCTCCCACAGACCCCTGTATAAATGCGACTGTGGGCTGCTGCTCTCCCTCATTTTCCCCAGGATGTAGTGCTGTTTATTCTTCCAGTCAATAAAAGCCGATATATCACTTCCAAAGTCTCAGCGTGAGTTATTGATGGTGCATCAGGGAATGACACAGGTCTGTGGGGAGAGAGTGGGACAGTGGGATTAGTTTATAGGCTGACACAGGACTGTAGTGAGAGAATGGGACAGTGGGATTAGTTTGGGGACTGACACAGGGTTGTTGGGAGAGAGTGGGACAGTCGGATTAGTTTGGGGACTGACACAGGACTGTGGGGAGAAAGTGGGACAGTGGGATTAGTTTATAGGCTGACACAGGACTGTAGTGAGAGAATGTGACAGAGGGATTAGTTTGGGGACTGACACAGGCCTGTTGGGAGAAAGTGGGACAGTCGGATTAGTTTGGGGACTGACACAGGACTGTGGTGATAGAGTGGGACAGTGGAATTAGTTTTGGGACTGACACAGGGCTGTTGGGAGAGAGTGGGATAGTGGGATTAGTTTTTGGACTGACACAGGGATGTGGGGAGAGAGTGGGACAGAGGGATTAGTTTGGGGACAAACACAGGGTTGTGGAGAGAGAGTGGGACAGAGGGATTAGTTTGGGGACGGACACAGGGATATGGGGAGACAGTGGGACAGTGGGATTAGTTTGGGAACTGACACAGGGCTGTGGGGAGGAGGTGGGACAGTGGGATTAGTTTGGGCAGTGACACAGTTCTGTGGGGAGAGAGTGGGACAGTGGGATTAGTTTGGGAACTGACACAGGTCTGTGGGGAGGAGGTGGGACAGTGGGATTAGTTTGGGGAGTGACAGGGCTGTGGGGAGAGAGTGGGACAATAGGATTAGTTTGGGGACTGTCATAGGGCTATGGGGAGACAGTGGGACAGTGGGATTAGTTTCGGGAGTTATAACAGGAATCTGGGGACAGAGTGGGACAGTTGAATTAGTTTGGGGACTGACACAGGACTGTGGGGAGAGAGTGGGACTGTGGGACTAGTTTGGGGACTGACACAGGGTTGTGGTCAGAGAGTGGGACAGTGGGATTAGTTTATGGACTGACACAGGGCTTTGGGGAGAGAGTGGGACAGTGGTATTAGTTTGGGAACTGACACAGGACTGTGGTGAGAGAGTGGGACAGTGGGATTAGTTTGGGGACTGACACAGGACTGTGGTGAGAGAGTGGGACAGTGGTATTAGTTTGGGAACTGTGGTGAACTAGATATACCTGTCTGACTGCTCCTGTGGCTCCTCCCACAGACCCTGCTGACTGCTCCTGTGGCTCCTCCCACAGACCCCTGTATAAAGGCGACTGTGAGCTGCTGCTCTCCATCATTTTCCCCAGGATGTAGTGCTGTTTATTCTTCCAGTCAATAAAAGCCGATATCTCATTTCCTAAGTCTCAGCGTGAGTTATTGATGGTGCATCAGGGACTGACACAGGTCTGTGGGGAGAGAGTGGGACAGTGGGATTAGTTTGGGGACTGACACAGGACTGTGGGGAGACAGTGGGACAGTGGGATTAGTTTGGGGACTGACACAGGACTGTGGTGAGAGAGTGGGACAGTGGGATTAGTTTGGGAACTGACACAGGACTGTGGGGAGAGAGTGAGACAGTGGGATTAGTTTTGGGACTGACACAGGACTGTGGGGAGGAGGTGGGACAGTGGGATTAGTTCGGGGACTGACACAGGGCTGTGGTGAGAGAGTGGGACAGTGGGATTAGTTTGGGAACTGACACAGGACTGTGGGGAGAGAGTGGGACAGTGGGATTAGTTTTGGGAATTACACAGGACTGTGGGGAGGAGGTGGGACAGAGGGATTAGTTTGGGAACTGACACAGGACTGTGGGGAGAGAGTGGGACAGTGGGATTAGTTTGGGGACTGACACAGGACTGTGGTGAGAGAGTGGGACAGTGGGATTAGTTTGGGGACTGACACAGGACTGTGGTGAGAGAGTGGGACAGTGGGATTAGTTTGGGGACTGACACAGGACTGTGGTGAGAGAGTGGGACAGTGCTATTAGTTTGGGATCTGACATAGGGCTGTGGGGAGGAGGTGGGACAGTGGGATTAGTTTGGGGACTGTGGTGAACTAGATATACCTGTCTGACTGCTCCTGTGGCTCCTCCCACAGACCCTGCTGACTGCTCCTGTGGCTCCTCCCACAGACCCCTGTATAAAGGCGACTGTGGGCTGCTGCTCTCCATCATTTTCCCCAGGATGTAGTGCTGTTTATTCTTCCAGTCAATAAAAGCCGATATCTCACTTCCTAAGTCTCAGCGTGAGTTATTGATGGTGCATCAGGGACTGACACAGGTCTGTGGGGAGAGAGTGGGACAGTGGGATTAGTTTGGGGACTGACACAGGACTGTGGGGAGACAGTGGGACAGTGGGATTAGTTTGGGGACTGACACAGGACTGTGGGGAGACAGTGGGACAGTGGGATTAGTTTGGGGACTGACACAGGACTGTGGGGAGACAGTGGGACAGTGGGATTAGTTTGGGGACTGACACAGGACTGTGGTGAGAGAGTGGGACAGTGGGATTAGTTTGGGAACTGACACAGGACTGTGGGGAGAGAGTGAGACAGTGGGATTAGTTTTGGGACTGACACAGGACTGTGGGGAGGAGGTGGGACAGTGGGATTAGTTTGGGGACTGACACAGGGCTGTGGTGAGAGAGTGGGACAGTGGGATTAGTTTGGGAACTGACACAGGACTGTGGGGAGAGAGTGGGACAGTGGGATTAGTTTTGGGACTGACACAGGACTGTGGGTAGGAGGTGGGACAGAGGGATTAGTTTGGGAACTGACACAGGACTGTGGGGAGAGAGTGGGACAGTGGGATTAGTTTGGGGACTGACACAGGACTGTGGGGAGACAGTGGGACAGTGGGATTAGTTTGGGGACTGACACAGGACTGTGGTGAGAGAGTGGGACAGTGGGATTAGTTTGGGAACTGACACAGGACTGTGGGGAGAGAGTGAGACAGTGGGATTAGTTTTGGGACTGACACAGGACTGTGGGGAGGAGGTGGGACAGTGGGATTAGTTTGGGAACTGACACAGGACTGTGGGGAGAGATTGGGACAGTGGGATTAGTTTTGGGACTGACACAGGACTGTGGGGAGGAGGTGGGACAGAGGGATTAGTTTGGGAACTGACACAGGACTGTGGGGAGAGAGTGGGACAGTGGGATTAGTTTGGGGACTGACACAGGACTGTGGTGAGAGAGTGGGACAGTGGGATTAGTTTGGGGACTGACACAGGACTGTGGTGAGAGAGTGGGACAGTGGGATTAGTTTGGGGACTGACACAGGACTGTGGTGAGAGAGTGGGACAGTGCTATTAGTTTGGGAACTGACATAGGGCTGTGGGGAGGAGGTGGGACAGTGGGATTAGTTTGGGGACTGTGGTGAACTAGATATACCTGTCTGACTGCTCCTGTGGCTCCTCCCACAGACCCTGCTGACTGCTCCTGTGGCTCCTCCCACAGACCCTGCTGACTGCTCCTGTGGCTCCTCCCACAGACCCCTGTATAAAGGCGACTGTGGGCTGCTGCTCTCCATCATTTTCCCCAGGATGTAGTGCTGTTTATTCTTCCAGTCAATAAAAGCCGATATCTCACTTCCTAAGTCTCAGCGTGAGTTATTAATGGTGCATCAGGGACTGACACAGGTCTGTGGGGAGAGAGTGGGACAGTGGGATTAGTTTGGGGACTGACACAGGACTGTGGGGAGAGAGTGGGACAGTGGGATTAGTTTGGGGACTGACACAGGACTGTGGTGAGAGAGTGGGACAGTGGGATTAGTTTGGGAACTGACACAGGACTGTGGGGAGAGAGTGAGACAGTGGGATTAGTTTTGGGACTGACACAGGACTGTGGGGAGGAGGTGGGACAGTGGGATTAGTTTGGGGACTGACACAGGGCTGTGGTGAGAGTGTGGGCCAGTGGGATTAGTTTGGGAACTGACACAGGACTGTGGGGAGGGAGTGGGACAGTGGGATTAGTTTTGGGACTGACATAGGACTGTGGTGAGCAGGTGGGACAGAGGGATTACTTTGGGGACTGACACAGGACTGTGGGGAGAGAGTGGGACAGTGGGATTAGTTTGGGGACTGACACAGGACTGTGGTGAGAGAGTGGGACAGTGCTATTAGTTTGGGAACTGACATAGGGCTGTGGGGAGGAGGTGGGACAGTGGGATTAGTTTGGGGACTGTGGTGAACTAGATATACCTGTCTGACTGCTCCTGTGGCTCCTCCCACAGACCCTGCTGACTGCTCCTGTGTCTCCTCCCACAGACCCCGGTATAAAGGCGACTGTGGGCTGCTGCTCTCCCTCATTTTCCCCAGGATGTAGTGCCGTTTATTCTTCCAGTCAATAAAAGCCGATATCTCACTTCCTAAGTTTCAGCGAGTTATTGATGGTGCATCAGGGACTGACACAGGTCTGTGGGGAGAGAGTGGGACAGTGGGATTAGTTTGGGGACTTACACAGGGCTGTGGGGAGGAGGTGGGACAGTAGTATTAGTTTGGGAACTGACACAGGGCTGTGGTGAGGAGGTGGGACAGTGGGATTAGTTTGGGGAGTGACACAGGTCTATGGGGAGAGAGTGGGACAGTGGGATTAGTTTGGGGACTGACACAGGACAGTGGGGAGAGAGTGGGACAGTGGGATTAGTTTGGGGACTGTCATAGGGCTATGGGGAGACAGTGGGACAGTGATTAGTTTCGGGAGTTATAACAGGAATCTGGGGACAGAGTGGGACAGTTGAATTAGTTTGGGGACTGACACAGGACTGTAGGGAGAGAGTGGGACTGTGGGATTAGTTTGGGGACTAACACAGGGTTGTGGGGAGAGGGTGGGACAGAGGGATTAGTTTGGGGACTAACACAGGGTTGTGGGGAGAGAGTGGGACAGTGGTATTAGTTTGGGGACTGACACAGGGATATGGGGAGACAGTGGGACAGTGGGATTAGTTTGGGGACTGACACAGGACTGTGGGGAGAGAGTGGGACTGTGGGATTAGTTTTGGGACTGACACAGGGCTGTGGTGAGAGTGTGGGACAGTGGGATTAGTTTGGGAACTGACAGAGGGCTGTGGGGAGAGAGTGGGACAGTGGGATTAGTGTGGGGAATGACACAGGGCTGTGGTGAGAGAGTGGGACAGTGGGATTAGTTTGGGAACTGACAGAGGGCTGTGGGGAGAGAGTGGGACAGTGGGATTAGTGTGGGTACTGACACAGGGCTGTGGTGAGAGAGTGGGACAGTGGGATTAGTTAATGGACTGACACAGGGCTGTGGGGAGAGAGTGGGACAGTGGGATTAGTTTTGGGACTGACACAGGGCTGTGGTGAGAGAGTGGGACAGTGGGATTAGTTTGGGATCTGACATAGGGCTGTGGGGAGGAGGTGGGACAGTGGGATTAGTTTGGGGACTGTGGTGAACTAGATATACCTGTCTGACTGCTCCTGTGGCTCTTCCCACAGACCCCTGTATAAAGGCGACTGTGGGCTGCTGCTCTCCCTCATTTTCCCCAGGATGTAGTGCTGTTTATTCTTCCAGTCAATAAAAGCCGATATCTCACTTCCTAAGTCTCAGAGTGAGTTATTGATGGTGCATCACGGAATGACACAGTTCTGTGGGGAGAGAGTGGGACAGTGGGATTAGTTTGGGGACTGATACAGGGCTGTGGGGACAGAGTGGGACAGTTGAATTAGTTTGGGGACTGACACAGGACTGTGGGGAGAGAGTGGGACTGTGGGACTAGTTTGGGGACTGACACAGGGCTGTGGGGAGAGAATGGGACAGTGGGTTTAGTTTGGGGACTGACACAGGGCTGTGGGGAGAGAATGGGACAGTGGGTTTAGTTTGAGGACTGACACAGGGCTGTGGGGAGAGAATGGGACAGTGGGATTAGTTTGGGGACTGACACATGGATTTGGGGAGAGAGTGGGACAGTGGGATTAGTTTGGGAACTGACACAGGACTGTGGGGAGAGAGTGGGACAGTGGGATTAGTTTTGGGACTGACACAGGATTGTGTGGAGAGAGTGGGACAGTGGGATTAATTTGGGCACTGACACAGGACTGTGGTGACAGAGTGGGACAGTGGGATTAGTTTTGGGACTGACACAGGGCGGTTGTGAGAGAGTGGGATAGTGGGATTAGTTTATGGACTGATACAGGGATGTGGGGAGAGAGTGGGACAGAGGGGTTAGTTTGGGGACTAACACAGGGTTGTGGGGAGAGAGTGGGACAGTGGGATTAGTTTGGGAACTGACACAGGGATGTGGGGAGAGAGTGGGACAGAGGGGTTAGTTTGGGGACTAACACAGGGTTGTGGGGAGGAGGTGGGACAGTGGGATTAGTTTGGGGACTGTGTGAACTAGATATACCTGTCTGACTGCTCCTGTGGCTCCTCCCACAGACCCTGCTGACTGCTCCTGTGGCTCCTCCGACAGACCCCTGTATAAAGGCGACTGTGGGCTGCTGCTATCCCTCATTTTCCCCAGGATGTAGTGCTGTTTATTCTTCCAGTCAATAAAAGCCGATATCTCACTTCCTAAGTCTCAGCGTGAGTTATTGATGGTGCATCAGGGACTGACACAGGTCTGTGGGGAGAGAGTGGGACAGTGGGATTAGTTTGGGGACTGACACGGGACTGTGGGGAGAGAGTGGGACAGAGGGATTAGTTTGGGGACTGACACAGGACTGTGGTGAGAGAGTGGGACAGTGGGATTAGTTTGGGGACTGACACAGGGCTGTTGGGAGAGAGTGGGACAGTGGGATTAGTTTGGGGACTGACACAGGACTGTGGTGACAGAGTGGGACAGTGGGATTAGTTTTGGGACTGACACAGGGCGGTGGTGAGAGAGTGGGATAGTGGGATTAGTTTATGGACTGACACAGGGATGTGGGGAGAGAGTGGGACAGAGGGGTTAGTTTGGGGACTAACACAGGGTTGTGGGGAGAGAGTGGGACAGTGGGATTAGTTTGGGGACTGACACAGGGCTGTGGGGAGGAGGTGAGACGGTGGTATTAGCTTGGGAACTGACACAGGGCTGTGGGGAGGAGGTGGGACAGTGGGATTAGTTTGGGGAGTGACACAGGTCTATGGGGAGAGAGTGGGACAGTGGGATTAGTTTGGGTACTGACACAGGGCTGTGGGGAGAGAGTGGGACAGTGGGATTAGTTTGGGGACTGTCATAGGGCTATGGGGAGACAGTGGCACAGTGGGATTAGTTTCGGGAGTTATAACAGGAATCTGGGGACAGAGTGGGATTGTTGAATTAGTTTGGGGACTGACACAGGGTTGTGCTGAGAGAGTGGGACAGTGGGATTAGTTTATGGACTGACACAGGGCTTTGGGGAGAGAGTGGGACACTTGGATTAGTTTGGGACCTGACACAGTACTGTGGGGAGAGAGTGGGACAGTGGGAATAGTTTTGGGACTGACACAGGACTGTGGGGAGAGAGTGGAACAGTGGGATTAGTTTGGGGATTGATATCGGACTGTGGTGAGAGAGTCGGACAGTGGTATTAGTTTGGGAACTGACATAGGTCTGTGGGGAGGAGGTGGGACAGTGGGATTAGTTTGGGGACAGACACAGGACTGTGGTGAGAGAGTGGGACAGTGGGATTAGTTTTGGGACTGACACAGGGCTGTTGGGAGAGAGTGGGACAGAGGGATTAGTTTGGGGACTGACACAGGGCTGTGGGGACAGAGTGGGACAGTGGGATTAGTTTGGGAACTGACACAGGACTGTGGTGACAGAGTGGGTCAGTGGGATTAGTTTTGGGACTGACACAGGGCGGTGGTGAGGGAGTGGGATAGTGGGATTAGTTTATGGACTGACACAGGGATGTGGGGAGAGAGTGGGACAGAGGGATTAGTTTGGGGACTGACACAGGTCTGTTGGGAGAGAGTGGGACAGGGGGATTAGTTTGGGTACTGACACAGGGCTGTTGGGAGAGAGTGGGACAGTGGGATTAGTTTGGCGTCTGACACAGGACTGTGCGGAGATCGAGGGGCAGTGAGATTTGTTTGGGGAATGACACAGGGCTATGGGGAGAGAGTGGGACAGTAGGATTAGTTTCGGTACTGACACAGGGCTGTTTGGAGAGAGTGGGACAGTGGGATTAGTTTGGGGACTGACACAGGACTGTGTGGAGACAGTGGGACAGAGGGATTAGTTTCGGGAGTTACACAGGATTGTGGGGACAGAGTGGGATGGTGGGATAATTTTGGGGATAGACACGTGGTTGTGGGGAGAGAGTGGGACAGTGGGATTAGTTTGGGAACTGACACAGGGCTGTGGGGAGAGAATTGTACAGTGGGATTAGTTTGGGGACTGACACAGGGCTGTCGGGAGACAGTGGGACAGTGGGATAAGTTTTGGGACTGACACAGGGCTGTGGGGAGAGAATGGGACAGTGGGATTAGTTAGGGGACAGACACAGGGCTGTCGGGAGAGAGTGGGACAGTGGGAGTTGTTTGGATACTGACACAGGACTGTGAGGAGAGAGTGGGACAGTGGGATTAGTTTGGGGACTGACACGGGTCTGTGGGGAGGATGTGGGACAGTAGGATTAGTTTGCGGACTAACACAGGGCTGTCGGGAAAGAGTGGGACAGTGGGATTCGTTTGGAGACTGACACAGGACTGTGCAGAGAGAGTGGGACAGTGGGATTAGTTTGGGGATTGAACAAGGACTATGGGGACAGAGTGGGACAGTGCTATTAGTTTGGGGACAGACACAGGGCTGTGGGGAGACAGTGGGACAGTGGGATTCGTTTGGAGACTGACACAGGACTGTGGGTAGAGGGTGGGACAGTGGGATTAGTTTGTGGACAGACACTGGGCTGTGGGGAGGAAGTGGGACAGTGGGATTAGTTTGGGGTCTGACACAGTGCTGTGGTGAGAGAGTGGGACAGTGGGATTAGTTTGGGGACTGACACAGGGCTGTGGGGAGAGAGAGGGTCAGGGGGATTAGTTTGGGGACTGACACAGGGCTGTGGGGAGAGAGTGGGACAATGGGATTAGTTTGGGGACAGACACTGGGCTGTGGCGAGGAAGTGGGACAGTGGGAGTAGTTTGGGGACTGACACAGGACTGTGGGGAGAGAGTGGGACAGTGCGCTTAGTTTGGGGACTGACACAGGACAGTTCGGAGAGAGAGGGACAATGGGACTAGTTTGGGGATGTGGTGAACTACATATACCTGTCTGAACTGCTCCTGTGGCTCCTCCCACAGACCCCTGTATAAAGGCGACTGAGGCCTGTTGCCCAGCCTCAGACCCCAGGATGTAGTGTTGTTCAATCTTCCAGTCAATAAAAGCCGATACCTTGCTTCTTATGTCTCAGAGTGATTTATTGATGGTGCATCAGGGACTGAAACTGTGCAGAGAGGGTGGGATAATATACAGCAATTTTACAGGGCTTGAAGGCAGTGTCGTGATTAGCACAATGTTTTACAGTACCAGTGACCCGGATTCGATTCCCATCACACGGTAGTGTAGTGATTAACACAACGTTTTACAGTACCAGTGACCGGGTTCAATTCCCATCACAGGGTAGTGTAGTGATTAACACAACGTTTTACAGTACCAGTGACCCGGGTTCGATTCCCATCACTCGGTAGTGTACTGGTTAACACAACGTTTTAAAGGACCAGTGACCCGGGTTCGATTCCCATCACACGGTAGTGTAGTGATTAGCACAACGTTTTACAGTACCAGTGACCCGGGTTCGATTCCCATCACACGGTAGTGTAGTGATTAACACAACGTTTTACAGTACCAGTGACCCGGGTTCGATTCCCATCACACGGTAGTGTAGTGATTAACACAATGTTTTACAGTACCAGTGACCCGGGTTCGATTCCCATCACACGTTAGTGTAGTGATTAACACAACATTTTACAGTACCAGTGACCCGGGTTCGATTCCCATCTCTCGGTAGTGTAGTGATTATCACAACGTTTTACAGTACAAGTGACCCGGGTTCGATTCCCATCACACGGTAGTGTAGTGATTAACACAACGTTTTACGGTACCAGTGACCCGGGTTCGATTCCCATCAAACGGTAGTGTAGTGATTAGCACAACGTTTTACAGTACCAGTGACCCGGGTTCGATTCCCATCACACGGTAGTGCAGTGATTAGCACAACGTTTTACAGTACCAGCGACCCGGGTTCGATTCCCATCACACGGTAGTGTAGTGATTAACACAACGTTTTACAGTACCAGTGACCCGGGTTCGATTCCCATCACACGGTAGTGCAGTGGTTAGCACAACGTTTTACAGTACCAGTGACCCGGGTTCGATTCCCATCACACGGTAGTGTAGTGGTTAACACAACGTTTTACAGTACCAGTGACCCGGGTTCGATTCCCATCACACGGTAGTGTAGTGGTTAACACAACGTTTTACAGTACCAGTGACCCGGGTTCCATTCCCATCACACGGTAGTGTAGTGATTAACACAACGTTTTACAGTACCAGTGACCGGGTTCAATTCCCATCACACGGTAGTGTAGTGATTAACACAATGTTTTACAGTACCAGTGACCCGGGTTCAATTCCCATCACACGGTAGTGTAGTGATTAACACAACGTTTTACGGTACCAGTGACCCGGGTTCGATTCCCATCACACGGTAGTGTAGTGATTAACACAACGTTTTACAATACCAGTGACCCGGGTTCGATTCCCATCACTCGGTAGTGTAGTGATTATCACAACGTTTTACAGTACAAGTGACCCGGGTTCGATTCCCATCACACGGTAGTGTAGTGATTAACACAACGTTTTACAGTACCAGTGACCCGGGTTCGATTCCCATCTCTCGGTAGTGTAGTGATTATCACAACGTTTTACAGTACAAGTGACCCGGGTTCGATTCCCATCACACGGTAGTGTACTGATTAACACAACGTTTTACGGTACCAGTGACCCAGGTTCGATTCCCATCACACGGTAGTGCAGTGGTTAGCACAACGTTTTACAGTACCAGTGACCCGGATTCGATTCCCATCACACGGTAATGTAGTGGTTAGTACAACATTTTACCAGCGAACCAGATTCAATTTCAATGTTTTATATTGTACAATAATGTACGCTTTCCCCACACCAGGATGTCCCGGTGTCTCTCCAGGAGAGATTATCAACCTTTCCTCACACCAGGATGCTCCCGTGTCTCTCCAGGAGAGAGTATCACCCAGTCCTTACACCAGGATGTCCCCGTGTCTCTCCAGGAGAGATTATCACCCTTTCCTCACACCAGGATGTTCCCGTGTCTCTCCAGGAGAGAGTATCACCCTTTCCCCACACCAGGATGTTCCCGTGTCTTTCCAGGAGAGAGTATCACCCTTTCCCTACACCAGGATGTCGCGGTGTCTCTCCAGGAGAGAGTATCACCCTGTCCTTACAGCATGATGTCCCGGTGTCACTCCAGGAGAGAGTATCAACCTTTCCCCACACCAGGATGTCCCGGTGTCTCTCCAGGACAGAGTATCACCCTTTCCCCACACCAGGATATCCCAGTGTCTCTCCAGGAGAGAGGATCATCCTTTCCTCACACCAGGATGTCCCGGTGTCTCTCCAGGAGAGAGTATCACCCTTTCCTCAAACCAGGATGTCCCGGTGTCACTCCAGGAGAGAGTATCACTCTTTCCCCACACCAGGATGTCCCGGTGACTCTCCAGGAGAGAGTATCACTCTTTCCCCACACCAGGAAGTCCCGGTGTCTCTCCAGGAGAGAGTATCACCCTTTCCTCAAACCAGGATGTCCCGGTGTCACTCCAGGAGAGAGTATCACTCTTTCCCCACACCAGGATGTCCCGGTGACTCTCCAGGAGAGAGTATCACTCTTTCCCCACACCAGGAAGTCCCGGTGTCTCTCCAGGAGAGAGTATCACCCTTTCCCCACACCAGGATGTCCCAGTGTCTCTCCAGGAGAGAGTACCACCCTTTCCCCACACCAGGATGTCCCGGTGTCTCTCCAGGAGAGAGTATCACCCTTTCCCCACACCAGGATGTCCCGGTGTCTCTCCAGGAGAGAGTATCACCCTTTCCCCGCACCAGGATGTCCCAGTGTCTCTCCAGGAGAGATATTCACCCTTTCCCCACGCCAGGATGTCCCGGTGTCTCTCCAGGAGAGAGTATCACTCTTTCCCCACACCAGGATGTCCCTGTGTCTCTCCAGGAGAGAGTATCACCCTTTCCCCACACCAGGATGTACCGGTGTCTCTCCAGGAGAGAGTATCACCCTTTCCCCACACCAGGATGTCTCGGTGACTCTCCAGGAGAGAGTATCACCCTTTCCCCACACCAGGATGTCCCGGTGTCTCTCCAGGAGAGAGTACCACACTTTCCCCACACCAGGATGTCCCGGTGTCTCTCCAGGAGAGAGTATCACCCTTTCCCCACACCAGGATGTCCCGGTGTCTCTCCAGGAGAGAGTACCACCCTTTCCCCGCACCAGGATGTCCCAGTGTCTCTCCAGGAGAGAGTATCACCCTTTCCTCGCACCAGGATGTCCCGGTGTCTCTCCAGGAGAGAGTATCACCCTGCCCTTACACCATGATGTCCCGGTGTCACTCCAGGAGAGAGTATCACCCTTTCCGAAAACCAGGATGTCCCGGTGTCTCTCCAGGAGTGGGTATCACCCTTTCCTCACACCAGGATGTCCCGGTGTCTCTCCAGGAGAGAGTATCACCCTTTCCCCGCACCAGAATGTCCCGGTGTCTCTCCAGGAGAAGTATCAACCTTTCCCCACACCAGGATGTCCCAGTGTCTCTCCAGGAGAGAGTACCACCCTTTCCCCACACCAGGATGTCGCAGTGTCTCTCCAGGAGACAGTATCACCCTTTCCTAACACCAGGATTTCCCGGTGTCTCTCCAGGAGAGAGTATCACCATGTCCTCACACCAGGATGCCCCGGTGTCTCTCCAGGAGAGAATATCACCCTGTCCTTAAACCATGATGTCCCAGTGTCACTCCAGCAGAGAGTATCACCCTTTCCCCACACCAGGATGTCCCGGTGTCTCTCCAGGAAAGAGTATCACCCTTTCCTAACACCAGGATGTCCCGGTGTCACTCCAGGAGAGAGTATCACCCTTTCCCCACACCAGGATGTCCCGGTGTCTCTCCAGGACAGAGTATCACCCTTTCCCCACACCAGGGTGTCTCGGTGACTCTCCAGGACAGAGTATCACCCTTTCCCCACACCAGGGTGTCTCGGTGACTCTCCAGGAGAGAGTATCACCCTTTCCCCACACCAGGATGTCCCCGTGTCTCTCCAGGACAGAGTATCACACTTTCCCCACACCAGGATGTCCCAGTGTCTCTCCAGGAGAGAGTATCACCCTTTCCCGACGCCAGGATGTCCCGGTGTCTCTCCAGGAGAGAGTACAACCTTTTCCCCATACCAGGATGTCCCGGTGTCTCTCCAGGAGAGACTATCACCCTTTCCCCACACCAGGATGTACCGGTGTCTCTCCAGGAGAGAGTACCACCCTTTCCCCGCACCAGGATGTCCCAGTGTCCCTCCAGGAGAGAGTATCAACCTTTCCTCGCACCAGGATGTCCCGGTGTCTCTCCAGGAGAGAGTATCACCCTGTCCTTACACCATGATGTCCCGGTGTCTCTCCAGGAGAGGGTATAACCCTTTCCTCACACCAGGATGTCCCGGTATCTCTCCAGGAGAGAGTATCACCCATTCCCCACACCAGAATGTCCCGGTGTCTCTCCAGGAGAGAGTATCACACTTTCCCCACACCAGGATGTCCCAGTGTCTCTCCAGGAGAGAGTACCACCCTTTCCCCACACCAGGATGTCGCAGTGTCTCTCCAGGAGAGAGTATCACCCTTTCGCCACACCAGGATGTCCCAGTGTCCCTCCAGGAGAGAGTATCACCCTTTCCTAACACCAGGATTTCCCGGTGTCTCTCCAGGAGAGAGTACCACCCTTTCCCCGCACCAGGATGTCCCAGTGTCTCTCCAGGAGAGAGTATCACCATTTCCTCGCACCAGGATGTCCCGGTGTCTCTCCAGGAGAGAGTATCACCCTGCCCTTACACCATGATGTCCCGGTGTCACTCCAGGAGAGAGTATCACCCTTTCCGAAAACCAGGATGTCCCGGTGTCTCTCCAGGAGTGGGTATCACCCTTTCCTCACACCAGGATGTCCCGGTGTCTCTCCAGGAGAGAGTATCACCCTTTCCCCGCACCAGAATGTCCCGGTGTCTCTCCAGGAGAAGTATCAACCTTTCCCCACACCAGGATGTCCCAGTGTCTCTCCAGGAGAGAGTACCACCCTTTCCCCACACCAGGATGTCGCAGTGTCTCTCCAGGAGACAGTATCACCCTTTCCTAACACCAGGATTTCCCGGTGTCTCTCCAGGAGAGAGTATCACCATGTCCTCACACCAGGATGCCCCGGTGTCTCTCCAGGAGAGAATATCACCCTGTCCTTAAACCATGATGTCCCAGTGTCACTCCAGCAGAGAGTATCAACCTTTCCCCACACCAGGATGTCCCGGTGTCTCTCCAGGAAAGAGTATCACCCTTTCCTAACACCAGGATGTCCCGGTGTCACTCCAGGAGAGAGTATCACACTTTCCCCACACCAGGATGTCCCGGTGTCTCTCCAGGACAGAGTATCACCCTTTCCCCACACCAGGGTGTCTCGGTGACTCTCCAGGAGAGAGTATCACCCTTTCCCCACACCAGGATGTCCCCGTGTCTCTCCAGGACAGAGTATCACACTTTCCCCACACCAGGATGTCCCAGTGTCTCTCCAGGAGAGAGTATCACCCTTTCCCCACGCCAGGATGTCCCGGTGTCTCTCCAGGAGAGAGTACAACCTTTTCCCCATACCAGGATGTCCCGGTGTCTCTCCAGGAGAGACTATCACCCTTTCCCCACACCAGGATGTCCCGGTGTCTCTCCAGGAGAGAGTACCACCCTTTCCCCGCACCAGGATGTCCCAGTGTCCCTCCAGGAGAGAGTATCAACCTTTCCTCGCACCAGGATGTCCCGGTGTCTCTCCAGGAGAGAGTATCACCCTGTCCTTACACCATGATGTCCCGGTGTCTCTCCAGGAGAGGGTATAACCCTTTCCTCACACCAGGATGTCCCGGTATCTCTCCAGGAGAGAGTATCACCCATTCCCCACACCAGAATGTCCCGGTGTCTCTCCAGGAGAGAGTATCACACTTTCCCCACACCAGGATGTCCCAGTGTCTCTCCAGGAGAGAGTACCACCCTTTCCCCACACCAGGATGTCGCAGTGTCTCTCCAGGAGAGAGTATCACCCTTTCGCCACACCAGGATGTCCCAGTGTCCCTCCAGGAGAGAGTATCACCCTTTCCTAACACCAGGATTTCCCGGTGTCTAACCAGGACAGAGTATCACCCTTTCCCCACACCAGGATGTCCCGGTGTCTCTCCAGGAGAGAGTATCACCCTGTCCTCACACCAGGATGTCCCGGTGTCTCTGCAGGAGAGAATATCACCCTATCCTTACACCATGATGTCCCAGTGTCACTCCAGGAGAGAGTATCACACTTTCCCCAGACCAGGATGTCCCGGTGTCTCTCCAGGAGAAAGTATCACTCTTTCCCAACACCAGGATGTCCCGGTGTCTCTCCAGGAGAGAGTATCTCCCTGTCGTCACACCAGGATGTCCCGGTGTCTCTCCAGGAGAGAGTAGCACCCTTTCCTCACACCATGATGTCCCGGTGCCACTCCAGGAGAGAGTATCACCCTTTCCCCACACCAGGATGTCCCGGTGTCACTCCAGGAGAGAGTATCACCCTTTCCCCACACCAGGATGTCCCGGTGTCACTCCAGGAGAGAGTATCACCCTTTCCCCACACCAGGATGTCCCGGTGTCACTCCAGGAGAGAGTATCACACTTTCCCCACACCAGGATGTCCCGGTGTCTCTCCAGGAGAGAGTATCACACTTTCCCCACACCAGGATGTCCCGGTGTCTCTCCAGGAGAGAGTATCACCCTTTCCTAACACCAGGATGTCCCGGTGTCACTCCAGGAGAGAGTATCACCCTTTCCCCACACCAGGATGTCCCGGTGTCTCTCCAGGAGAGAGTATCACCCTTTCCCCAAACCAGGATGTCCCGGTGTCT
Organism: Hemitrygon akajei; assembly: GCF_048418815.1. NCBI lineage: Eukaryota > Metazoa > Chordata > Chondrichthyes > Myliobatiformes > Dasyatidae > Hemitrygon > Hemitrygon akajei. The sequence goes on from NC_133151.1 coordinate 45,117,705, forward strand.
CTCCAGGAGAGAGTATCAACATTTCCCCACACCAGGATATCCCGGTGTCTCTCCAGGACAGAGTATCACCCTTTCCCCGCACCAGGATGTCCCAGTGTCTCTCCAGGAGAGAGTATCACCCTTTCCCCACACCAGGATGTCCCGGTGTCTCTCCAGGACAGAGTATCACACTTTCCCCACACCAGGGTGTCCCAGTGTCTCTCCAGGAGAGAGTATCACCCTTTCCCCACGCCAGGATGTCCCGGTGTCTCTCCAGGAGAGAGTATCACTCTTTCCCCACACCAGGATGTCCCTGTGTCTCTCCAGGAGAGAGTATCACCCTTTCCCCACACCAGGATGTCCCGGTGTCTCTCCAGGAGAGAGTATCACCCTTTCCCCACACCAGGATGTCTCGGTGACTCTCCAGGAGAGAGTATCACACTTTCCCCACACCAGGATGTCCCGGTGTCTTTCCAGGAGAGAGTACCACGCTTTCCCCATACCAGGATGTCCCGGTGTCACTCCAGGAGAGATTATCACCCTTTCCGAAAACCAGGATGTCCCGGTGTCTCTCCAGGAGTGGGTATCACCCTTTCCTCACACCAGGATGTCCCGGTGTCTCTCCAGGAGAGAGTATCACCCTTTCCCCACACCAGAATGTCCCGGTGTCTCTCCAGGAGAGAGTATCACCCTTTCCCCACACCAGGATGTCCCAGTGTCTCTCCAGGGGAGAGTATCACACTTTCCCCACACCAGGATGTCGCAGTTTCTCTCCAGGAGAGAGTATCACCCTTTCCTCACACCAGGATGTCCCGGTGTCTCTCCAGGAGAGAGTACCACCCTTTCCCCACACCAGGATGTCGCAGTGTCTCTCCAGGAGAGAGTATCACCCTTTCCTAACACCAGGATTTCCCGGTGTCTCTCCAGGAGAGAGTATCACCATGTCCTCACACCAGGATGTCCCGGTGTCTCTCCAGGAGAGAATATCACCCTGTCCTTAAACCATGATGTCCCAGTGTCACTCCAGGAGAGAGTATCAACCTTTCCCCACACCAGGATGTCCCGGTGTCTCTCCAGGAGAGAGTATCACCCTTTCCCCACACCAGGATGTCCCGGTGTCTCCCCAGGAGAAAGTATCACTCTTTCCCCACACCAGGATGTCACGGTGTCTCTCCAGGAGAGAGTATCACCCTTTCCTAACACCAGGATGTCCCGGTGTCACTCCAGGAGAGAGTATCAACCTTTCCCCACACCAGGATGTCCCGGTGTCTCTCCAGGAGAGAGTATCACCCTTTCCTAACACCAGGATGTCCCGGTGTCACTCCTGGAGAGAGTATCACCCTCTCCCCACAGCAGGATGTCCCGGTGTCTTTCCAGGAGAGAGTATCACCCTTTCCCCACACCAGGATGTCCCGGTGTCTCTCCAGGAGAGAGTACCACCCTTTCCCCACACCAGGATGTCCCGGTGTCACTCCAGGAGAGAGTATCACCCTTTCCCCACACCAGGATGTCCCGGTGTCACTCCAGTTGAGAGTATCACCCTTTCCCCACACCAGGATGTCCCGGTGTCTCTCCAGGAGAGAGTATCACCCTTTCCCCACACCAGGATGTCCCGGTTTCTCTCCAGGAGAGAGTACCACCCTTTCCCTTCACCAGGATGTCCCGGTGTCTCTCCAGGAGAGAGTATCACCCTTTCCCCACACCAGGATGTCCCGGTGTCTCTCCAGGACGGAGTATCACCCTTTCCCCGCACCAGGATGTCCCAGTGTCTCTCCAGGAGAGAGTATCACCCTTTCCCCACACCAGGGTGTCCCGGTGTCTCTCCAGGAGAGAGTATCAACCTGTCCCCACACCAGGATGTCCCGGTGTCTCTCCAGGAGAGAGTATCACCCTTTCCCCACACCAGGATATCCCGGTGTCTCTCCAGGACAGAGTATCACACTTTACCCGCACCAGGATGTCCCAGTGTCTCTCCAGGAGAGAGTATCACCCTTTCCCCACGCCAGGATGTCCCGGTGTCTCTCCAGGAGAGAGTATCACTCTTTCCCCACACCAGGATGTCCCTGTGTCTCTCCAGGAGAGAGTATCACCCTTTCCCCACACCAGGATGTCCCGGTGTCTCTCCAGGAGAGAGTATCACCCTTTCCCCACACCAGGATGTCTCGGTGACTCTCCAGGAGAGAGTATCACACTTTCCCCACACCAGGATGTCCCGGTGTCTCTCCAGGAGAGAGTACCACACTTTCCCCACACCAGGATATCCCGGTGTCTCTCCAGGAGAGAGTATCACCCTTTCCCCACGCCAGGATGTCCCGGTGTCTCTCCAGGAGAGAGTATCACTCTTTCCCCACACCAGGATGTCCCTGTGTCTCTCCAGGAGAGAGTATCACCCTTTCCCCACACCAGGATGTCCCGGTGTCTCTCCAGGAGAGAGTATCACCCTTTCCCCACACCAGGATGTCTCGGTGACTCTCCAGGAGAGAGTATCACACTTTCCCCACACCAGGATGTCCCGGTGTCTCTCCAGGAGAGAGTACCACACTTTCCCCACACCAGGATATCCCGGTGTCTCTCCAGGAGAGAGTATCACCCTTTCCCCGCACCAGGATGTCCCAGTGTCTCTCCAGGAGAGAGTATCACCCTTTCCTCGCACCAGGATGTCCCGGTGTCTCTCCAGGAGAGAGTATCACCCTGTCCTTACACCATGATGTCCCGGTGTCACTCCAGGAGAGAGTATCACCCTTTCCGAAAACCAGGATATCCCGGTGTCTCTCCAGGAGTGGGTATCACCCTTTCCTCACACCAGGATGTCCCGGTGTCTCTCCAGGAGAGAGTATCACCCTTTCCCCACACCAGAATGTCCCGGTGTCTCTCCAGGAGAGAGTATCACCCTTTCCCCACACCAGGATGTCCCAGTGTCTCTCCAGGAGAGAGTATCACACTTTCCCCACACCAGGATGTCGCAGTTTCTCTCCAGGAGAGAGTATCAACCTGTCCCCACACCAGGATGTCCCGGTGTCTCTCCAGGACGGAGTATCACCCTTTCCCCGCACCAGGATGTCCCAGTGTCTCTCCAGGAGAGAGTATCACCCTTTCCCCACACCAGGGTGTCCCGGTGTCTCTCCAGGAGAGAGTATCAACCTGTCCCCACACCAGGATGTCCCGGTGTCTCTCCAGGAGAGAGTATCACCCTTTCCCCACACCAGGATATCCCGGTGTCTCTCCAGGACAGAGTATCACACTTTACCCGCACCAGGATGTCCCAGTGTCTCTCCAGGAGAGAGTATCACCCTTTCCCCACGCCAGGATGTCCCGGTGTCTCTCCAGGAGAGAGTATCACTCTTTCCCCACACCAGGATGTCCCTGTGTCTCTCCAGGAGAGAGTATCACCCTTTCCCCACACCAGGATGTCCCGGTGTCTCTCCAGGAGAGAGTATCACCCTTTCCCCACACCAGGATGTCTCGGTGACTCTCCAGGAGAGAGTATCACACTTTCCCCACACCAGGATGTCCCGGTGTCTCTCCAGGAGAGAGTACCACACTTTCCCCACACCAGGATATCCCGGTGTCTCTCCAGGAGAGAGTATCACCCTTTCCCCACGCCAGGATGTCCCGGTGTCTCTCCAGGAGAGAGTATCACTCTTTCCCCACACCAGGATGTCCCTGTGTCTCTCCAGGAGAGAGTATCACCCTTTCCCCACACCAGGATGTCCCGGTGTCTCTCCAGGAGAGAGTATCACCCTTTCCCCACACCAGGATGTCTCGGTGACTCTCCAGGAGAGAGTATCACACTTTCCCCACACCAGGATGTCCCGGTGTCTCTCCAGGAGAGAGTACCACACTTTCCCCACACCAGGATATCCCGGTGTCTCTCCAGGAGAGAGTATCACCCTTTCCCCGCACCAGGATGTCCCAGTGTCTCTCCAGGAGAGAGTATCACCCTTTCCTCGCACCAGGATGTCCCGGTGTCTCTCCAGGAGAGAGTATCACCCTGTCCTTACACCATGATGTCCCGGTGTCACTCCAGGAGAGAGTATCACCCTTTCCGAAAACCAGGATATCCCGGTGTCTCTCCAGGAGTGGGTATCACCCTTTCCTCACACCAGGATGTCCCGGTGTCTCTCCAGGAGAGAGTATCACCCTTTCCCCACACCAGAATGTCCCGGTGTCTCTCCAGGAGAGAGTATCACCCTTTCCCCACACCAGGATGTCCCAGTGTCTCTCCAGGAGAGAGTATCACACTTTCCCCACACCAGGATGTCGCAGTTTCTCTCCAGCAGAGAGTATCACCCTTTCCTCACACTAGGATGTCCCGGTGTCTCTCCAGGAGAGAGTACCACCCTTTCCCCACACCAGGATGTCGCAGTGTCTCTCCAGGAGAGAGTATCACCCTTTCCTAACACCAGGATTTCCCGGTGTCTCTCCAGGAGAGAATATCACCCTGTCCTTACACCATGATGTCCCGGTGTCACTCCAGCAGAGAGTATCACCCTTTCCGAAAACCAGGATGTCCCGGTGTCTCTCCAGGAGTGGGTATCACCCTTTCCTCACACCAGGATGTCCCGGTGTCTCTCCAGGAGAGAGTATCACCCTTTCCCCGCACCAGAATGTCCCGGTGTCTCTCCAGGAGAAGTATCAACCTTTCCCCACACCAGGATGTCCCAGTGTCTCTCCAGGAGACAGTATCACCCTTTCCTAACACCAGGATTTCCCGGTGTCACTCCAGGAGAGAGTATCACCCTTTCCGAAAACCAGGATATCCCGGTGTCTCTCCAGGAGTGGGTATCACCCTTTCCTCACACCAGGATGTCCCGGTGTCTCTCCAGGAGAGAGTATCACCCTTTCCCCACACCAGAATGTCCCGGTGTCTCTCCAGGAGAGAGTATCACCCTTTCCCCACACCAGGATGTCCCAGTGTCTCTCCAGGAGAGAGTATCACACTTTCCCCACACCAGGATGTCGCAGTTTCTCTCCAGCAGAGAGTATCACCCTTTCCTCACACTAGGATGTCCCGGTGTCTCTCCAGGAGAGAGTACCACCCTTTCCCCACACCAGGATGTCGCAGTGTCTCTCCAGGAGAGAGTATCACCCTTTCCTAACACCAGGATTTCCCGGTGTCTCTCCAGGAGAGAATATCACCCTGTCCTTACACCATGATGTCCCGGTGTCACTCCAGCAGAGAGTATCACCCTTTCCGAAAACCAGGATGTCCCGGTGTCTCTCCAGGAGTGGGTATCACCCTTTCCTCACACCAGGATGTCCCGGTGTCTCTCCAGGAGAGAGTATCACCCTTTCCCCGCACCAGAATGTCCCGGTGTCTCTCCAGGAGAAGTATCAACCTTTCCCCACACCAGGATGTCGCAGTGTCTCTCCAGGAGACAGTATCACCCTTTCCTAACACCAGGATTTCCCGGTGTCTCTCCAGGAGAGAGTATCACCATGTCCTCACACCAGGATGCCCCGGTGTCTCTCCAGGAGAGAATATCACCCTGTCCTTAAACCATGATGTCCCAGTGTCACTCCAGCAGAGAGTATCAACCTTTCCCCACACCAGGATGTCCCGGTGTCTCTCCAGGAAAGAGTATCACCCTTTCCTAACACCAGGATGTCCCGGTGTCACTCCAGGAGAGAGTATCACCCTTTCCCCACACCAGGATGTCCCGGTGTCTCTCCAGGACAGAGTATCACCCTTTCCCCACACCAGGGTGTCTCGGTGACTCTCCAGGACAGAGTATCACCCTTTCCCCACACCAGGGTGTCTCGGTGACTCTCCAGGAGAGAGTATCACCCTTTCCCCACACCAGGATGTCCCCGTGTCTCTCCAGGACAGAGTATCACACTTTCCCCACACCAGGATGTCCCAGTGTCTCTCCAGGAGAGAGTATCACCCTTTCCCCATGCCAGGATGTCCCGGTGTCTCTCCAGGAGAGAGTACAACCTTTTCCCCATACCAGGATGTCCCGGTGTCTCTCCAGGAGAGACTATCACCCTTTCCCCACACCAGGATGTCCCGGTGTCTCTCCAGGAGACAGTATCACCCTTTCCTAACACCAGGATTTCCCGGTGTCTCTCCAGGAGAGAGTATCACCATGTCCTCACACCAGGATGCCCCGGTGTCTCTCCAGGAGAGAATATCACCCTGTCCTTAAACCATGATGTCCCAGTGTCACTCCAGCAGAGAGTATCAACCTTTCCCCACACCAGGATGTCCCGGTGTCTCTCCAGGAAAGAGTATCACCCTTTCCTAACACCAGGATGTCCCGGTGTCACTCCAGGAGAGAGTATCACCCTTTCCCCACACCAGGATGTCCCGGTGTCTCTCCAGGACAGAGTATCACCCTTTCCCCACACCAGGGTGTCTCGGTGACTCTCCAGGACAGAGTATCACCCTTTCCCCACACCAGGGTGTCTCGGTGACTCTCCAGGAGAGAGTATCACCCTTTCCCCACACCAGGATGTCCCCGTGTCTCTCCAGGACAGAGTATCACACTTTCCCCACACCAGGATGTCCCAGTGTCTCTCCAGGAGAGAGTATCACCCTTTCCCCATGCCAGGATGTCCCGGTGTCTCTCCAGGAGAGAGTACAACCTTTTCCCCATACCAGGATGTCCCGGTGTCTCTCCAGGAGAGACTATCACCCTTTCCCCACACCAGGATGTCCCGGTGTCTCTCCAGGAGAGAGTACCACCCTTTCCCCGCACCAGGATGTCCCAGTGTCCCTCCAGGAGAGAGTATCAACCTTTCCTCGCACCAGGATGTCCCGGTGTCTCTCCAGGAGAGAGTATCACCCTGTCCTTACACCATGATGTCCCGGTGTCTCTCCAGGAGAGGGTATAACACTTTCCTCACACCAGGATGTCCCGGTATCTCTCCAGGAGAGAGTATCACCCATTCCCCACACCAGAATGTCCCGGTGTCTCTCCAGGAGAGAGTATCACACTTTCCCCACACCAGGATGTCCCAGTGTCTCTCCAGGAGAGAGTACCACCCTTTCCCCACACCAGGATGTCGCAGTGTCTCTCCAGGAGAGAGTATCACCCTTTCGCCACACCAGGATGTCCCAGTGTCCCTCCAGGAGAGAGTATCACCCTTTCCTAACACCAGGATTTCCCGGTGTCTCTCCAGGACAGAGTATCACCCTTTCCCCACACCAGGATGTCCCGGTGTCTCTCCAGGAGAGAGTATCACCCTGTCCTCACACCAGGATGTCCCGGTGTCTCTGCAGGAGAGAATATCACCCTATCCTTACACCATGATGTCCCAGTGTCACTCCAGGAGAGAGTATCACACTTTCCCCAGACCAGGATGTCCCGGTGTCTCTCCAGGAGAAAGTATCACTCTTTCCCAACACCAGGATGTCCCGGTGTCTCTCCAGGAGAGAGTATCACCCTGTCGTCACACCAGGATGTCCCGGTGTCTCTCCAGGAGAGAGTATCACCCTTTCCTCACACCATGATGTCCCGGTGCCACTCCAGGAGAGAGTATCACCCTTTCCTCAAACCAGGATGTCCCGGTGTCACTCCAGGAGAGAGTATCACCCTTTCCCCACACCAGGATGTCCCGGTGTAACTCCAGGAGAGAGTATCACACTTTCCCCACACCAGGATGTCCCGGTGTCTCTCCAGGAGAGAGTATCACACTTTCCCCACACCAGGATGTCCCGGTGTCTCTCCAGGAGAGAGTATCACCCTTTCCTAACACCAGGATGTCCCGGTGTCACTCCAGGAGAGAGTATCACCCTTTCCCCACACCAGGATGTCCCGGTGTCTCTCCAGGAGAGAGTATCACCCTTTCCCCAAACCAGGATGTCCCGGTGTCTCTCCAGGAGAGAGTATCAACATTTCCCCACACCAGGATATCCCGGTGTCTCTCCAGGACAGAGTATCACCCTTTCCCCGCACCAGGATGTCCCAGTGTCTCTCCAGGAGAGAGTATCATCCTTTCCCCACACCAGGGTGTCTCGGTGACTCTCCAGGAGAGAGTATCACCCTTTCCCCACACCAGGATGTCCCGGTGTCTCTCCAGGACAGAGTATCACACTTTCCCCACACCAGGGTGTCCCAGTGTCTCTCCAGGAGAGAGTATCACCCTTTCCCCACGCCAGGATGTCCCGGTGTCTCTCCAGGAGAGAGTATCACTCTTTCCCCACACCAGGATGTCCCTGTGTCTCTCCAGGAGAGAGTATCTACCTTTCCCCACACCAGGATGTCCCGGTGTCTCTCCAGGAGAGAGTATCACCCTTTCCCCACACCAGGATGTCTCGGTGACTCTCCAGGAGAGAGTATCACACTTTCCCCACACCAGGATGTCCCGGTGTCTTTCCAGGAGAGAGTACCACGCTTTCCCCATACCAGGATGTCCCGGTGTCACTCCAGGAGAGAGTATCACCCTTTCCTCACACCAGGATGTCCCGGTGTCTCTCCAGGAGAGAGTATCACCCTTTCCCCACACCAGAATGTCCCGGTGTCTCTCCAGGAGAGAGTATCACCCTTTCCCCACACCAGGATGTCCCAGTGTCTCTCCAGGGGAGAGTATCACACTTTCCCCACACCAGGATGTCGCAGTTTCTCTCCAGGAGAGAGTATCACCCTTTCCTCACACCAGGATGTCCCGGTGTCTCTCCAGGAGAGAGTACCACCCTTTCCCCACACCAGGATGTCGCAGTGTCTCTCCAGGAGAGAGTATCACCCTTTCCTAACACCAGGATTTCCCGGTGTCTCTCCAGGAGAGAGTATCACCATGTCCTCACACCAGGATGTCCCGGTGTCTCTCCAGGAGAGAATATCACCCTGTCCTTAAACCATGATGTCCCAGTGTCACTCCAGGAGAGAGTATCAACCTTTCCCCACACCAGGATGTCCCGGTGTCTCTCCAGGAGAGAGTATCACCCTTTCCCCACACCAGGATGTCCCGGTGTCTCCCCAGGAGAAAGTATCACTCTTTCCCCACACCAGGATGTCACGGTGTCTCTCCAGGAGAGAGTATCACCCTTTCCTAACACCAGGATGTCCCGGTGTCACTCCAGGAGAGAGTATCAACCTTTCCCCACACCAGGATGTCCCGGTGTCTCTCCAGGAGAGAGTATCACCCTTTCCTAACACCAGGATGTCCCGGTGTCACTCCTGGAGAGAGTATCACCCTCTCCCCACAGCAGGATGTCCCGGTGTCTTTCCAGGAGAGAGTATCACCCTTTCCCCACACCATGATGTCCCGGTGTCTCTCCAGGAGAGAGTATCACCCTTTCCCCACACCAGGATGTCCCGGTGTCTCTCCAGGAGAGAGTATCACCCTTTCCCCACACCAGGATGTCCCGGTGTCTCTCCAGGAGAGAGTACCACCCTTTCCCTTCACCAGGATGTCCCGGTGTCTCTCCAGGAGAGAGTATCACCCTTTCCCCACACCAGGATGTCCCGGTGTCTCTCCAGGACGGAGTATCACCCTTTCCCCGCACCAGGATGTCCCAGTGTCTCTCCAGGAGAGAGTATCACCCTTTCCCCACACCAGGGTGTCCCGGTGTCTCTCCAGGAGAGAGTATCAACCTGTCCCCACACCAGGATGTCCCGGTGTCTCTCCAGGAGAGAGTATCACCCTTTCCCCACACCAGGATGTCCCGGTGTCTCTCCAGGAGAGAGTATCACTCTTTCCCCACACCAGGATGTCCCTGTGTCTCTCCAGGAGAGAGTATCACCCTTTCCCCACACCAGGATGTCCCGGTGTCTCTCCAGGAGAGAGTATCACCCTTTCCCCACACCAAGATGTCTCGGTGACTCTCCAGGAGAGAGTATCACACTTTCCCCACACCAGGATGTCCCGGTGTCTCTCCAGGAGAGAGTACCACACTTTCCCCACACCAGGATATCCCGGTGTCTCTCCAGGAGAGAGTATCACCCTTTCCCCACGCCAGGATGTCCCGGTGTCTCTCCAGGAGAGAGTATCACTCTTTCCCCACACCAGGATGTCCCTGTGTCTCTCCAGGAGAGAGTATCACCCTTTCCCCACACCAGGATGTCCCGGTGTCTCTCCAGGAGAGAGTATCACCCTTTCCCCACACCAGGATGTCTCGGTGACTCTCCAGGAGAGAGTATCACACTTTCCCCACACCAGGATGTCCCGGTGTCTCTCCAGGAGAGAGTACCACACTTTCCCCACACCAGGATATCCCGGTGTCTCTCCAGGAGAGAGTATCACCCTTTCCCCCGCACCAGGATGTCCCAGTGTCTCTCCAGGAGAGAGTATCACCCTTTCCTCGCACCAGGATGTCCCGGTGTCTCTCCAGGAGAGAGTATCACCCTGTCCTTACACCATGATGTCCCGGTGTCACTCCAGGAGAGAGTATCACCCTTTCCGAAAACCAGGATATCCCGGTTTCTCTCCAGGAGTGGGTATCACCCTTTCCTCACACCAGGATGTCCCGGTGTCTCTCCAGGAGAGAGTATCACCCTATCCCCACACCAGAATGTCCCGGTGTCTCTCCAGGAGAGAGTATCACCCTTTCCCCACACCAGGATGTCCCAGTGTCTCTCCAGGAGAGAGTATCACACTTTCCCCACACCAGGATGTCGCAGTTTCTCTCCAGGAGAGAGTATCACCCTTTCCTCACACTAGGATGTCCCGGTGTCTCTCCAGGAGAGAGTACCACCCTTTCCCCACACCAGGATGTCGCAGTGTCTCTCCAGGAGAGAGTATCACCCTTTCCTAACACCAGGATTTCCCGGTGTCTCTCCAGGAGAGAATATCACCCTGTCCTTAAACCATGATGTCCCAGTGTCACTCCAGGAGAGAGTATCAACCTTTCCCCACACCAGGATGTCCCGGTGTCTCTCCAGGAGAGAGTATCACCCTTTCCTAACACCAGGATGTCCCGGTGTCACTCCAGGAGAGAGTATCACCCTCTCCCCACAGCAGGATGTCCCGGTGTCTTTCCAGGAGAGAGTATCACCCTTTCCCCACACCAGGATGTCCCGGTGTCTCTCCAGGAGAGAGTATCACCCTTTCCCCACACCAGGGTGTCTCGGTGACTCTCCAGGAGAGAGTATCACCCTTTCCCCACACCAGGATGTACCGGTGTCTCTCCAGGACAGAGTATCACACTTTCCCCACACCAGGATGTCCCAGTGTCTCTCCAGGAGAGAGTATCACCCTTTCCCCACGCCAGGATGTCCCGGTGTCTCTCCAGGAGAGAGTATCACTCTTTCCCCACACCAGGATGTCCCTGTGTCTCTCCAGGAGAGAGTATCACCCTTTCCCCACACCAGGATGTCCCGGTGTCTCTCCAGGAGAGAGTATCACCCTTTCCCCACACCAGGATGTCTCGGTGACTCTCCAGGAGAGAGTACCACCCTTTCCCCACACCAGGATGTCGCAGTGTCTCTCCAGGAGAGAGTATCACCCTTTCCCCACACCAGGATGTCCGAGTGTCCCTCCAGGAGAGAGTATCACCCTTTCCTAACACCAGGATTTCCCGGTGTCTCTCCAGGAGAGAGTATCACCCTTTCCCCACACCAGGATGTCCCGGTGTCTCTCCAGGAGAGAGTATCACCCTGTCCTCACACCAGGATGTCCCGGTGTCTCTGCAGGAGAGAATATCACCCTGTCCTTACACCATGATGTCCCAGTGTCACTCCAAGAGAGAGTATCACCCTTTCCCCACACCAGGATGTCCCGGTGTCTCTCCAGGAGAAAGTATCACTCTTTCCCCACACCAGGATGTCACGGTGTCTCTCCAGGAGAGAGTATCACCCTTTCCTAACACCAGGATGTCCCGGTGTCACTCCAGCAGAGAGTATCAACCTTTCCCCACACCAGGATGTCCCGGTGTCTCTCCAGGAGAGAGTATCACCCTTTCCTAACACCAGGATGTCCCGGTGTCACTCCAGGAGAGAGTATCACCCTCTCCCCACAGCAGGATGTCCCGGTGTCTTTCCAGGAGAGAGTATCACCCTTTCCCCACACCAGGATGTCCCGGTGTCTTTCCAGGACAGAGTATCACACTTTCCCCACACCAGGGTGTCCCAGTGTCTCTCCAGGACAGAGTATCACACTTTCCCCACACCAGGGTGTCCCAGTGTCTCTCCAGGAGAGAGTATCACCCTTTCCCCACGCCAGGATGTCCCGGTGTCTCTCCAGGAGAGAGTATCACTCTTTCCCCACACCAGGATGTCCCTGTGTCTCTCCAGGAGAGAGTATCACCCTTTCCCCACACCAGGATGTCCCGGTGTCTCTCCAGGAGAGAGTATCACCCTTTCCCCACACCAGGATGTCTCGGTGACTCTCCAGGAGAGAGTATCACCCTTTCCCCACACCAGGATGTCCCGGTGTCTTTCCAGGAGAGAGTACCACCCTTTCCCCATACCAGGATGTCCCGGTGTCACTCCAGGAGAGAGTATCACCCTTTCCGAAAGCCAGGATGTCCCGGTGTCTCTCCAGGAGTGGGTATCACCCTTTCCTCACACCAGGATGTCCCGGTGTCTCTCCAGGAGAGAGTATCACCCTTTCCCCACACCAGAATGTCCCGGTGTCTCTCCAGGAGAGAGTATCACCCTTTCCCCACACCAGGATGTCCCAGTGTCTCTCCAGGGGAGAGTATCACACTTTGCCCACACCAGGATGTCGCAGTTTCACTCCAGGAGAGAGTATCACCCTTTCCTCACACCAGGATGTCCCGGTGTCTCTCCAGGAGAGAGTACCACCCTTTCCCCACACCAGGATGTCGCAGTGTCTCTCCAGGAGAGAGTATCACCCTTTCCTAACACCAGGATTTCCCGGTGTCTCTCCAGGAGAGAGTATCACCATGTCCTCACACCAGGATGTCCCGGTGTCTCTCCAGGAGAGAATATCACCCTGTCCTTAAACCATGATGTCCCAGTGTCACTCCAGGAGAGAGTATCAACCTTTCCCCACACCAGGATGTCCCGGTGTCTCTCCAGGAGAGAGTATCACCGTTTCCTAACACCAGGATGTCCCGGTGTCACTCCAGGAGAGAGTATCACCCTCTCCCCACAGCAGGATGTCCCGGTGTCTTTCCAGGAGAGAGTATCACCCTTTCCCCACACCAGGATGTCCGGGTATCTCTCCAGGAGAGAGTATCACCCTTTCCCCACACCAGGGTGTCTCGGTGACTCTCCAGGAGAGAGTATCACCCTTTCCCCACACCAGGATGTCCCGGTGTCTCTCCAGGAGAGAGTATCACCCTTTCCCCATACCACGAGGTCCCGGTGTCTCTCCAGGAGAGAGTATCACCCTTTCCCCACACCAGGATGTCTCGGTGACTCTCCAGGAGAGAGTATCACCCTTTCCCCACACCAGGATGTCCCGGTGTCTCTCCAGGAGAGAGTACCACCCTTTCCCCATACCAGGAGGTCCCGGTGTCTCTCCAGGAGAGACTATTACCCTTTCCCCACACCAGGATGTCCCGGTGTCTCTCCAGGAGAGAGTACCACCCTTTCCCCACACCAGGATGTCCCAGTGTCTCTCCAGGAGAGAGTATCACCCTTTCCTCGCACCAGGATGTCCCGGTGTCTCTCCAGGAGAGCGTATCACCCTGTCCTTACACCATGATGTCCCGGTGTCACTCCAGGAGAGAGTATCACACTTTCCGTAAACCAGGATGTCCCGGTGTCTCTCCAGGAGAGAGTATCACCCTTTCCCCACACCAGGATGTCCCAGTGTCTCTCCAGGAGAGAGTATCACCCTTTCCCCACACCAGGATGTCCCGGTGTCTCTCCAGGAGAGAGTACCAACCTTTCCCCACACCAGGATGTTGCAGTGTCTCTCCAGGAGAGAGTATCACCCTTTCCTAACACCAGGATTTCCCGGTGACTCTCCAGGAGAGAGTATCACTCTTTCCCCACACCAGGATGTCCCGGTGTCTCTCCAGGAGAGAGTATCACCCTGTCCTCACACCAGGATGTCCCAGTGTCTCTCCAGGAGTGAATATCACCCTGTCCTTACACCATGATGTCCCAGTGTCACTCCAGGAGAGAGTATCACCCTTTCCCCACAGCAGGATGTCCCGGTGTCTCTCCTGGAGAGAGTATCACCCTTTCCCCACACCAGGATGTCCCGGTGTCTCTCCAGGAGAGGGTATCACCCTTTCCCCACACCAGGATGTCTCGGTGACTCTCCAGGAGAGAGTATCACCCTTTCCCCACACCAGGATGTCCCGGTGTCTCTCCAGGAGAGAGTATCACCCTTTCCCCACACCAGGATGTCTCGGTGACTCTCCAGGAGAGAGTATCACCCTTTCCCCACACCAGGACGTCCCGGTGTCTCTCCAGGAGAGAGTACCACCCATTCCCCATACCAGGAGGTCCCGGTGTCTCTCCAGGAGAGACTATTACCCTTTCCCCACACCAGGATGTCCCGGTGTCTCTCCAGGAGAGAGTACCACCCTTTCCCCACACCAGGATGTCCCAGTGTCTCTCCAGGAGAGAGTATCACCCTTTCCTCGCACCAGGATGTCCCGGTGTCTCTCCAGGAGAGCGTATCACCCTGTCCTTACACCATGATGTCCCGGTGTCACTCCAGGAGAGAGTATCACCCTTTCCGTAAACCAGGATGTCCCGGTGTCTCTCCAGGAGAGAGTATCACCCTTTCCCCACACCAGGATGTCCCAGTGTCTCTCCAGGAGAGAGTATCACCCTTTCCCCACACCAGGATGTCCCGGTCTCTCTCCAGGAGAGAGTACCAACCTTTCCCCACACCAGGATGTTGCAGTGTCTCTCCAGGAGAGAGTATCACCCTTTCCTAACACCAGGATTTCCCGGTGTCTCTCCAGGAGAGAGTATCACTCTTTCCCCACACCAGGATGTCCCGGTGTCTGTCCAGGAGAGAGTATCACCCTGTCCTCACACCAGGATGTCCCAGTGTCTCTCCAGGAGTGAATATCACCCTGTCCTTACACCATGATGTCCCAGTGTCACTCCAGGAGAGAGTATCACCCTTTCCCCACAGCAGGATGTCCCGGTGTCTCTCCTGGAGAGAGTATCACCCTTTCCCCACACCAGGATGTCCCGGTGTCTCTCCAGGAGAGGGTATCACCCATTCCCCACACCAGGATGTCTCGGTGACTCTCCAGGAGAGAGTATCACCCTTTCCCCACACCAGGATGTCCCGGTGTCTCTCCAGGACAGAGTATCACCCTTTCCCCACACCAGGATGACCCAGTGTCTCTCCAGGAGAGGGTATCACCCTTTCCCCACGCCAGGATGTCCCGGTGTCTCTCCAGGAGAGAGTATCACCCTTTCCCCACAGCAGGATGTCCCTGTGTCTCTCCAGGAGAGAGTATCACCCTTTCCCCACACCAGGATGTTCCGGTGTCTCTCCAGGAGAGAGTATCACCCTTTCCCCACACAAGGATGTCCCGGTGTCTCTCCAGGAGAGAGTACCACCCTTTCCCCAAACCAGGATGTCCCGGTGTCTCTCCAGGAGAGAGTATCACCCTTTCACTTCACCAGGATGTCCCGGTGTCTCTCCAGGAGAGAGTTCCACCCTTTCCCCGCACCAGGATGTCCCAGTGTCTCTCCAGGAGAGAGTAGCACCCTTTCCTCGCACCAGGATGTCCCGGTGTCTCTCCAGGAGTGAGTATCACCCTGTCCTTACACCATGATGTCCCGGTGTCACTCCAGGAGAGAGTATCACCCTTTCCGAAAACCAGGATGTCCCGGTGTCTCTCCAGGAGAGGGTATCACCCTTTACTCACACCAGGATGTCCCGGTGTCTCTCCAGGAGAGAGTATCACTCTTTCCCCACACCGGAATATCCCGGTGTCGCTCCAGGAGAGAGTTACACCCTTTCCCCACACCAGGATGTCCCAGTGTCTCTCCAGGAGAGAGTATCACCATTTCCCCACACCAGGATGTCCCGTTGTCTCTCCAGGACAGAGTACCACCCTTTCCCCACACCAGGATGTCGCAGTGTCTCTCCAGGAGAGAGTATCACCCTTTCCTAGAACCAGGATTTCCCGGTGTCTCTCCAGGATAGAGTATCACCCTTTCCCCACACCAGGATGTCCCGGTGTCTCTCCAGGAGAGAGTATCACCCTGTCCTCACACCAGGATGTCCCGGTGTCTCTCCAGGAGAGAATATCACCCTGTCCTTACACCATGATGTCCCAGTGTCACTCCAGGAGAGAGTATCACACTTTCCCCACACCAGGATGTCTCGGTGACTCTCCAGGAGAGAGTATCACCCTTTCCCCACACCAGGATGTCCCGGTGTCTCTCCAGGAGAGAGTACCACCCTTTCCCCACACCAGGATGTCCCGGTGTCTCTCCAGGAGAGAGTATCACCCTTTCCCTTCACCAGGATGTCCCGGTGTCTCTCCAGGAGAGGGTACCACCCTTTCCCCGCACCAGGATGTCCCAGTGTCTCTCCAGGAGAGAGTATCACCCTTTCCTCACACCAGGATGTCCCGGTGTCTCTCCAGGAGAGAGTATCACGATGTCCTTACACCATGATGTCCCGGTGTCACTCCAGGAGAGAGTATCACCCTTTCCGAAAACCAGGATGTCCCGGTGTCTCTCCAGGAGAGGGTATCACCCTTTCCTCACACCAGGATGTCCCGATTTCTCTCCAGGAGAGAGTATCACCCTTTCCCCACACCAGAATGTCCCGGTGTCTCTCCAGGAGAGAGTATCACCCTTTCCCCACAGCAGGATGTCCCTGTGTCTCTCCAGGAGAGGGTATCACCCTTTCCCCACACCAGGATGTCCCAGTGTCTCTCCAGGAGAGAGTATCACCCTTTCCCCACACCAGGATGTCCCGGTGTCTCTCCAGGAGAGAGTATCACCCTTTCCTCACACCAGGATGTCCCAGTGTCTCTCCAGGAGAGAGTATCACCCTTTCCCCACGCCAGGATGTCCCGGTGTCTCTCCAGGAGAGAGTATCACCCTTTCCCCACAGCAGGATGTCCCTGTGTCTCTCCAGGAGAGAGTATCACCCTTTCCCCACACCAGGATGTCCCGGTGTCTCTCCAGGAGAGAGTATCACCCTTTCCCCACACCAGGATGTCCCGGTGTCTCTCCAGGAGAGAGTACCACCCTTTCCCCAAACCAGGATGTCCCGGTGTCTCTCCAGGAGAGAGTATCACCCTTTCCCTTCACCAGGATGTCCCGGTGTCTCTCCAGGAGAGTGTACCACCCTTTCCCCACACCAGGATGTCCCAGTGTCGCTCCAGGAGAGAGTAGCACCCTTTCCTCACACCATGATGTCCCGGTGTCACTCCAGGAGAGAGTATCACCCTTTCCGAAAACCAGGATGTCCCGGTGTCTCTCCAGGAGAGGGTATCACCCTTTCCTCACACCAGGATGTCCCGGTGTCTCTCCAGGAGAGAGTATCACTCTTTCCCCACACCAGAATGTCCCGGTGTCTCTCCAGGAGAGAGTTAATCCCTTTCCCCACAGCAGGATGTCCCGGTGTCTCTCCAGGAGAGAGTACCACACTTTCCCCACACCAGGATGTCGCAGTGTCTCTCCAGGAGAGAGTATCACCCTTTCCTAACACCAGGATTTCCCAGTGTCTCTCCAGGAGAGAGTATCACCCTTTCCCCACACCAGGATGTCCCGGTGTCTCTCCAGGAGAGAGTATCACCCTGTCCTCACACCAGGATGTCCCAGTGTCTCTTTAGGAGAGAATATCACCCTGTCCTTACACCATGATGTCCCAGTGTCACTCCAGGAGAGAGTATCACCCTTTCCCCACACCAGGATGTCTCGGTGACTCTCCAGGAGAGAGTATAACCCTTTCCCCACACCAGGATGTCGCAGTGTCTCTCCAGGAGAGAGTACCACCCTTTCCCCACACCAGGATGTCCCGGTGTCTCTCCAGGAGAGAGTACCACCCTTTCCCTTCACCAGGATGTCCCGGTATCTCTCCAGGAGAGAGTACCACCCTTTCCCCACACCAGGATGTCCCAGTGTCTCTCCAGGAGAGAGTATCACCCTTTCCTCACACCAGGATGTCCCGGTGTCTCTCCAGGAGAGAGTATCACCCTGTCCTTATACCATGATGTCCCGGTGTCACTCCAGGAGAGAGTATCACCCTTTCCGAAAACCAAGATGTCCCGGTGTCTCTCCAGGAGAGGGTATCACCCTTTCCTCACACCAGGATGTCCCGGTTTCTCTCCAGGAGAGAGTATCACCCTTTCCCAACACCAGAATGTCCCGGTATCTCTCCTGGAGAGAGTATCACCCTTTCCCCACACCAGGATGTCCCAGTGTCTCTCCAGGAGAGAGTATCACCCTTTCCCCGCACCAGGATGTCCCGGTGTCTCTCCAGGAGAGAGTACCACCCTTTCCCCACACCAGGATGTCGCAGTGTCTCTCCAGGAGAGAATATCACCCTTTCCTCACACCAGGATGTCGCAGTGTCTCTCCAGGAGAGAGTATCACTCTTTCCTCACACCAGGATGTCCCGGTGTCTCTCAAGGAGAGAGTATCACTCTTTCCCCACACCAGGATGTCCCAGTGTCTCTCCAGGAGAGGGTATCACCCTTTCCTCACACCAGGATGTCCCGGTTTCTCTCCAGGAGAGAGTATCACCCTTTCCCCACACCAGAATGTACCGGTGTCTCTCCAGGAGAGAGTATCACCCTTTCCCCACAGCAGGATGTCCCTGTGTCTCTCCAGGAGAGGGTATCACCCTTTCCCCACACCAGGATGTCCCAGTGTCTCTCCAGGAGAGAGTATCACCCTTTCCCCACACCAGGATGTCCCGGTGTCTCTCCAGGAGAGAGTATCACCCTTTCCTCACACCAGGATGTCCCAGTGTCTCTCCAGGAGAGAGTATCACCCTTTCCCCACGCCAGGATGTCCCGGTGTCTCTCCAGGAGAGAGTATCACCCTTTCCCCACAGCAGGATGTCCCTGTGTCTCTCCAGGAGAGAGTATCACCCTTTCCCCACACCAGGATGTCCCGGTGTCTCTCCAGGAGAGAGTATCACCCTTTCCCCACACCAGGATGTCCCGGTGTCTCTCCAGGAGAGAGTACCACCCTTTCCCCAAACCAGGATGTCCCGGTGTCTCTCCAGGAGAGAGTATCACCCTTTCCCTTCACCAGGATGTCCCGGTGTCTCTCCAGGAGAGAGTACCACCCTTTCCCCACACCAGGATGTCCCAGTGTCGCTCCAGGAGAGAGTAGCACCCTTTCCTCACACCAGGATGTCCCGGTGTCTCTCCAGGAGAGGGTATCACCCTGTCCTTACACCTTGATGTCCCGGTGTCACTCCAGGAGAGAGTATCACCCTTTCCGAAAACCAGGATGTCCCGGTGTCTCTCCAGGAGAGGGTATCACCCTTTCCTCACACCAGGATGTCCCGGTGTCTCTCCAGGAGAGAGTATCACTCTTTCCCCACACCAGAATGTCCCGGTGTCTCACCAGGAGAGAGTTAATCCCTTTCCCCACACCAGGATGTCCCAGTGTCTCTCCAGGAGAGAGTATCACCATTTCCCCACACCAGGATGTCCCGGTGTCTCTCCAGGAGAGAGTACCACACTTTCCCCACACCAGGATGTCGCAGTGTCTCTCCAGGAGAGAGTATCACCCTGTCCTTACACCATGATGTCCCAGTGTCACTCCAGGAGAGAGTATCACCCTTTCCCCACACCAGGATGTCTCGGTGACTCTCCAGGAGAGAGTATAACCCTTTCCCCACACCAGGACGTCGCAGTGTCTCTCCAGGAGAGAGTACCACACTTTCCCCGCACCAGGATGTCCCGGTGTCTCTCCAGGAGAGAGTACCACCCTTTCCCTTCACCAGGATGTCCCGGTGTCTCTCCAGGAGAGAGTACCACCCTTTCCCCACACCAGGATGTCCCAGTGTCTCTCCAGGAGAGAGTATCACCCTTTCCTCACACCAGGATGTCCCGGTGTCTCTCCAGGAGAGAGTATCACCCTGTCCTTATACCATGATGTCCCGGTGTCACTCCAGGAGAGAGTATCACCCGTTCCGAAAACCAAGATGTCCCGGTGTCTCTCCAGGAGAGGGTATCACCCTTTCCTCACACCAGGATGTCCCGGTTTCTCTCCAGGAGAGAGTATCACCCTTTCCCAACACCAGAATGTCCCGGTATCTCTCCTGGAGAGAGTATCACCCTTTCCCCACACCAGGATGTCCCAGTGTCTCTCCAGGAGAGAGTATCACCATTTCCCCGCACCAGGATGTCCCGGTGTCTCTCCAGGAGAGAGTACCACCCTTTCCCCACACCAGGATGTCCCAGTGTCTCTCCAGGAGAGAGTATCACCCTTTCCTCACACCAGGATGTCCCGGTGTCTCTCCAGGAGAGAGTATCACCCTGTCCTTATACCATGATGTCCCGGTGTCACTCCAGGAGAGAGTATCACCCTTTCCGAAAACCAAGATGTCCCGGTGTCTCTCCAGGAGAGGGTATCACCCTTTCCTCACACCAGGATGTCCCGGTTTCTCTCCAGGAGAGAGTATCACCCTTTCCCAACACCAGAATGTCCCGGTATCTCTCCTGGAGAGAGTATCACCCTTTCCCCACACCAGGATGTCCCAGTGTCTCTCCAGGAGAGAGTATCACCCTTTCCCCGCACCAGGATGTCCCGGTGTCTCTCCAGGAGAGAGTACCACCCTTTCCCCACACCAGGATGTCGCAGTGTCTCTCCAGGAGAGAATATCACCCTTTCCTCACACCAGGATGTCGCAGTGTCTCTCCAGGAGAGAGTATCACTCTTTCCTCACACCAGGATGTCCCGGTGTCTCTCAAGGAGAGAGTATCACTCTTTCCCCACACCAGGATGTCCCAGTGTCTCTCCAGGAGAGGGTATCACCCTTTCCTCACACCAGGATGTCCCGGTTTCTCTCCAGGAGAGAGTATCACCCTTTCCCCACACCAGAATGTACCGGTGTCTCTCCAGGAGAGAGTATCACCCTTTCCCCACAGCAGGATGTCCCTGTGTCTCTCCAGGAGAGGGTATCACCCTTTCCCCACACCAGGATGTCCCAGTGTCTCTCCAGGAGAGAGTATCACCCTTTCCCCACACCAGGATGTCCCGGTGTCTCTCCAGGAGAGAGTATCACCCTTTCCTCACACCAGGATGTCCCAGTGTCTCTCCAGGAGAGAGTACCACCCTTTCCCCACACCAGGATGTCCCGGTGTCACTCCAGGAGAGAGTATCACCCTCTCCCCACAGCAGGATGTCCCGGTGTCTTTCCAGGAGAGAGTATCACCCTTTCCCCACACCAGGATGTCCCGGTGTCTTTCCAGGACAGAGTATCACACTTTCCCCACACCAGGGTGTCCCAGTGTCTCTCCAGGACAGAGTATCACACTTTCCCCACACCAGGGTGTCCCAGTGTCTCTCCAGGAGAGAGTATCACCCTTTCCCCACGCCAGGATGTCCCGGTGTCTCTCCAGGAGAGAGTATCACTCTTTCCCCACACCAGGATGTCCCTGTGTCTCTCCAGGAGAGAGTATCACCCTTTCCCCACACCAGGATGTCCCGGTGTCTCTCCAGGAGAGAGTATCACCCTTTCCCCACACCAGGATGTCTCGGTGACTCTCCAGGAGAGAGTATCACCCTTTCCCCACACCAGGATGTCCCGGTGTCTTTCCAGGAGAGAGTACCACCCTTTCCCCATACCAGGATGTCCCGGTGTCACTCCAGGAGAGAGTATCACCCTTTCCGAAAGCCAGGATGTCCCGGTGTCTCTCCAGGAGTGGGTATCACCCTTTCCTCACACCAGGATGTCCCGGTGTCTCTCCAGGAGAGAGTATCACCCTTTCCCCACACCAGAATGTCCCGGTGTCTCTCCAGGAGAGAGTATCACCCTTTCCCCACACCAGGATGTCCCAGTGTCTCTCCAGGGGAGAGTATCACACTTTGCCCACACCAGGATGTCGCAGTTTCACTCCAGGAGAGAGTATCACCCTTTCCTCACACCAGGATGTCCCGGTGTCTCTCCAGGAGAGAGTACCACCCTTTCCCCACACCAGGATGTCGCAGTGTCTCTCCAGGAGAGAGTATCACCCTTTCCTAACACCAGGATTTCCCGGTGTCTCTCCAGGAGAGAGTATCACCATGTCCTCACACCAGGATGTCCCGGTGTCTCTCCAGGAGAGAATATCACCCTGTCCTTAAACCATGATGTCCCAGTGTCACTCCAGGAGAGAGTATCAACCTTTCCCCACACCAGGATGTCCCGGTGTCTCTCCAGGAGAGAGTATCACCGTTTCCTAACACCAGGATGTCCCGGTGTCACTCCAGGAGAGAGTATCACCCTCTCCCCACAGCAGGATGTCCCGGTGTCTTTCCAGGAGAGAGTATCACCCTTTCCCCACACCAGGATGTCCGGGTATCTCTCCAGGAGAGAGTATCACCCTTTCCCCACACCAGGGTGTCTCGGTGACTCTCCAGGAGAGAGTATCACCCTTTCCCCACACCAGGATGTCCCGGTGTCTCTCCAGGAGAGAGTATCACCCTTTCCCCATACCACGAGGTCCCGGTGTCTCTCCAGGAGAGAGTATCACCCTTTCCCCACACCAGGATGTCTCGGTGACTCTCCAGGAGAGAGTATCACCCTTTCCCCACACCAGGATGTCCCGGTGTCTCTCCAGGAGAGAGTACCACCCTTTCCCCATACCAGGAGGTCCCGGTGTCTCTCCAGGAGAGACTATTACCCTTTCCCCACACCAGGATGTCCCGGTGTCTCTCCAGGAGAGAGTACCACCCTTTCCCCACACCAGGATGTCCCAGTGTCTCTCCAGGAGAGAGTATCACCCTTTCCTCGCACCAGGATGTCCCGGTGTCTCTCCAGGAGAGCGTATCACCCTGTCCTTACACCATGATGTCCCGGTGTCACTCCAGGAGAGAGTATCACACTTTCCGTAAACCAGGATGTCCCGGTGTCTCTCCAGGAGAGAGTATCACCCTTTCCCCACACCAGGATGTCCCAGTGTCTCTCCAGGAGAGAGTATCACCCTTTCCCCACACCAGGATGTCCCGGTGTCTCTCCAGGAGAGAGTACCAACCTTTCCCCACACCAGGATGTTGCAGTGTCTCTCCAGGAGAGAGTATCACCCTTTCCTAACACCAGGATTTCCCGGTGACTCTCCAGGAGAGAGTATCACTCTTTCCCCACACCAGGATGTCCCGGTGTCTCTCCAGGAGAGAGTATCACCCTGTCCTCACACCAGGATGTCCCAGTGTCTCTCCAGGAGTGAATATCACCCTGTCCTTACACCATGATGTCCCAGTGTCACTCCAGGAGAGAGTATCACCCTTTCCCCACAGCAGGATGTCCCGGTGTCTCTCCTGGAGAGAGTATCACCCTTTCCCCACACCAGGATGTCCCGGTGTCTCTCCAGGAGAGGGTATCACCCTTTCCCCACACCAGGATGTCTCGGTGACTCTCCAGGAGAGAGTATCACCCTTTCCCCACACCAGGATGTCCCGGTGTCTCTCCAGGAGAGAGTATCACCCTTTCCCCACACCAGGATGTCTCGGTGACTCTCCAGGAGAGAGTATCACCCTTTCCCCACACCAGGACGTCCCGGTGTCTCTCCAGGAGAGAGTACCACCCATTCCCCATACCAGGAGGTCCCGGTGTCTCTCCAGGAGAGACTATTACCCTTTCCCCACACCAGGATGTCCCGGTGTCTCTCCAGGAGAGAGTACCACCCTTTCCCCACACCAGGATGTCCCAGTGTCTCTCCAGGAGAGAGTATCACCCTTTCCTCGCACCAGGATGTCCCGGTGTCTCTCCAGGAGAGCGTATCACCCTGTCCTTACACCATGATGTCCCGGTGTCACTCCAGGAGAGAGTATCACCCTTTCCGTAAACCAGGATGTCCCGGTGTCTCTCCAGGAGAGAGTATCACCCTTTCCCCACACCAGGATGTCCCAGTGTCTCTCCAGGAGAGAGTATCACCCTTTCCCCACACCAGGATGTCCCGGTCTCTCTCCAGGAGAGAGTACCAACCTTTCCCCACACCAGGATGTTGCAGTGTCTCTCCAGGAGAGAGTATCACCCTTTCCTAACACCAGGATTTCCCGGTGTCTCTCCAGGAGAGAGTATCACTCTTTCCCCACACCAGGATGTCCCGGTGTCTGTCCAGGAGAGAGTATCACCCTGTCCTCACACCAGGATGTCCCAGTGTCTCTCCAGGAGTGAATATCACCCTGCCCTTACACCATGATGTCCCAGTGTCACTCCAGGAGAGAGTATCACCCTTTCCCCACAGCAGGATGTCCCGGTGTCTCTCCTGGAGAGAGTATCACCCTTTCCCCACACCAGGATGTCCCGGTGTCTCTCCAGGAGAGGGTATCACCCATTCCCCACACCAGGATGTCTCGGTGACTCTCCAGGAGAGAGTATCACCCTTTCCCCACACCAGGATGTCCCGGTGTCTCTCCAGGACAGAGTATCACCCTTTCCCCACACCAGGATGACCCAGTGTCTCTCCAGGAGAGGGTATCACCCTTTCCCCACGCCAGGATGTCCCGGTGTCTCTCCAGGAGAGAGTATCACCCTTTCCCCACAGCAGGATGTCCCTGTGTCTCTCCAGGAGAGAGTATCACCCTTTCCCCACACCAGGATGTTCCGGTGTCTCTCCAGGAGAGAGTATCACCCTTTCCCCACACAAGGATGTCCCGGTGTCTCTCCAGGAGAGAGTACCACCCTTTCCCCAAACCAGGATGTCCCGGTGTCTCTCCAGGAGAG
This sequence comes from Hemitrygon akajei, assembly GCF_048418815.1. Lineage (NCBI taxonomy): Eukaryota > Metazoa > Chordata > Chondrichthyes > Myliobatiformes > Dasyatidae > Hemitrygon > Hemitrygon akajei. The sequence continues at coordinate 45,142,365 of NC_133151.1, forward strand.
AGTATCACCCTTTCACTTCACCAGGATGTCCCGGTGTCTCTCCAGGAGAGAGTTCCACCCTTTCCCCGCACCAGGATGTCCCAGTGTCTCTCCAGGAGAGAGTAGCACCCTTTCCTCGCACCAGGATGTCCCGGTGTCTCTCCAGGAGTGAGTATCACCCTGTCCTTACACCATGATGTCCCGGTGTCACTCCAGGAGAGAGTATCACCCTTTCCGAAAACCAGGATGTCCCGGTGTCTCTCCAGGAGAGGGTATCACCCTTTACTCACACCAGGATGTCCCGGTGTCTCTCCAGGAGAGAGTATCACTCTTTCCCCACACCGGAATATCCCGGTGTCGCTCCAGGAGAGAGTTACACCCTTTCCCCACACCAGGATGTCCCAGTGTCTCTCCAGGAGAGAGTATCACCATTTCCCCACACCAGGATGTCCCGTTGTCTCTCCAGGACAGAGTACCACCCTTTCCCCACACCAGGATGTCGCAGTGTCTCTCCAGGAGAGAGTATCACCCTTTCCTAGAACCAGGATTTCCCGGTGTCTCTCCAGGATAGAGTATCACCCTTTCCCCACACCAGGATGTCCCGGTGTCTCTCCAGGAGAGAGTATCACCCTGTCCTCACACCAGGATGTCCCGGTGTCTCTCCAGGAGAGAATATCACCCTGTCCTTACACCATGATGTCCCAGTGTCACTCCAGGAGAGAGTATCACACTTTCCCCACACCAGGATGTCTCGGTGACTCTCCAGGAGAGAGTATCACCCTTTCCCCACACCAGGATGTCCCGGTGTCTCTCCAGGAGAGAGTACCACCCTTTCCCCACACCAGGATGTCCCGGTGTCTCTCCAGGAGAGAGTATCACCCTTTCCCTTCACCAGGATGTCCCGGTGTCTCTCCAGGAGAGGGTACCACCCTTTCCCCGCACCAGGATGTCCCAGTGTCTCTCCAGGAGAGAGTATCACCCTTTCCTCACACCAGGATGTCCCGGTGTCTCTCCAGGAGAGAGTATCACGATGTCCTTACACCATGATGTCCCGGTGTCACTCCAGGAGAGAGTATCACCCTTTCCGAAAACCAGGATGTCCCGGTGTCTCTCCAGGAGAGGGTATCACCCTTTCCTCACACCAGGATGTCCCGATTTCTCTCCAGGAGAGAGTATCACCCTTTCCCCACACCAGAATGTCCCGGTGTCTCTCCAGGAGAGAGTATCACCCTTTCCCCACAGCAGGATGTCCCTGTGTCTCTCCAGGAGAGGGTATCACCCTTTCCCCACACCAGGATGTCCCAGTGTCTCTCCAGGAGAGAGTATCACCCTTTCCCCACACCAGGATGTCCCGGTGTCTCTCCAGGAGAGAGTATCACCCTTTCCTCACACCAGGATGTCCCAGTGTCTCTCCAGGAGAGAGTATCACCCTTTCCCCACGCCAGGATGTCCCGGTGTCTCTCCAGGAGAGAGTATCACCCTTTCCCCACAGCAGGATGTCCCTGTGTCTCTCCAGGAGAGAGTATCACCCTTTCCCCACACCAGGATGTCCCGGTGTCTCTCCAGGAGAGAGTATCACCCTTTCCCCACACCAGGATGTCCCGGTGTCTCTCCAGGAGAGAGTACCACCCTTTCCCCAAACCAGGATGTCCCGGTGTCTCTCCAGGAGAGAGTATCACCCTTTCCCTTCACCAGGATGTCCCGGTGTCTCTCCAGGAGAGTGTACCACCCTTTCCCCACACCAGGATGTCCCAGTGTCGCTCCAGGAGAGAGTAGCACCCTTTCCTCACACCATGATGTCCCGGTGTCACTCCAGGAGAGAGTATCACCCTTTCCGAAAACCAGGATGTCCCGGTGTCTCTCCAGGAGAGGGTATCACCCTTTCCTCACACCAGGATGTCCCGGTGTCTCTCCAGGAGAGAGTATCACTCTTTCCCCACACCAGAATGTCCCGGTGTCTCTCCAGGAGAGAGTTAATCCCTTTCCCCACAGCAGGATGTCCCGGTGTCTCTCCAGGAGAGAGTACCACACTTTCCCCACACCAGGATGTCGCAGTGTCTCTCCAGGAGAGAGTATCACCCTTTCCTAACACCAGGATTTCCCAGTGTCTCTCCAGGAGAGAGTATCACCCTTTCCCCACACCAGGATGTCCCGGTGTCTCTCCAGGAGAGAGTATCACCCTGTCCTCACACCAGGATGTCCCAGTGTCTCTTTAGGAGAGAATATCACCCTGTCCTTACACCATGATGTCCCAGTGTCACTCCAGGAGAGAGTATCACCCTTTCCCCACACCAGGATGTCTCGGTGACTCTCCAGGAGAGAGTATAACCCTTTCCCCACACCAGGATGTCGCAGTGTCTCTCCAGGAGAGAGTACCACCCTTTCCCCACACCAGGATGTCCCGGTGTCTCTCCAGGAGAGAGTACCACCCTTTCCCTTCACCAGGATGTCCCGGTATCTCTCCAGGAGAGAGTACCACCCTTTCCCCACACCAGGATGTCCCAGTGTCTCTCCAGGAGAGAGTATCACCCTTTCCTCACACCAGGATGTCCCGGTGTCTCTCCAGGAGAGAGTATCACCCTGTCCTTATACCATGATGTCCCGGTGTCACTCCAGGAGAGAGTATCACCCTTTCCGAAAACCAAGATGTCCCGGTGTCTCTCCAGGAGAGGGTATCACCCTTTCCTCACACCAGGATGTCCCGGTTTCTCTCCAGGAGAGAGTATCACCCTTTCCCAACACCAGAATGTCCCGGTATCTCTCCTGGAGAGAGTATCACCCTTTCCCCACACCAGGATGTCCCAGTGTCTCTCCAGGAGAGAGTATCACCCTTTCCCCGCACCAGGATGTCCCGGTGTCTCTCCAGGAGAGAGTACCACCCTTTCCCCACACCAGGATGTCGCAGTGTCTCTCCAGGAGAGAATATCACCCTTTCCTCACACCAGGATGTCGCAGTGTCTCTCCAGGAGAGAGTATCACTCTTTCCTCACACCAGGATGTCCCGGTGTCTCTCAAGGAGAGAGTATCACTCTTTCCCCACACCAGGATGTCCCAGTGTCTCTCCAGGAGAGGGTATCACCCTTTCCTCACACCAGGATGTCCCGGTTTCTCTCCAGGAGAGAGTATCACCCTTTCCCCACACCAGAATGTACCGGTGTCTCTCCAGGAGAGAGTATCACCCTTTCCCCACAGCAGGATGTCCCTGTGTCTCTCCAGGAGAGGGTATCACCCTTTCCCCACACCAGGATGTCCCAGTGTCTCTCCAGGAGAGAGTATCACCCTTTCCCCACACCAGGATGTCCCGGTGTCTCTCCAGGAGAGAGTATCACCCTTTCCTCACACCAGGATGTCCCAGTGTCTCTCCAGGAGAGAGTATCACCCTTTCCCCACGCCAGGATGTCCCGGTGTCTCTCCAGGAGAGAGTATCACCCTTTCCCCACAGCAGGATGTCCCTGTGTCTCTCCAGGAGAGAGTATCACCCTTTCCCCACACCAGGATGTCCCGGTGTCTCTCCAGGAGAGAGTATCACCCTTTCCCCACACCAGGATGTCCCGGTGTCTCTCCAGGAGAGAGTACCACCCTTTCCCCAAACCAGGATGTCCCGGTGTCTCTCCAGGAGAGAGTATCACCCTTTCCCTTCACCAGGATGTCCCGGTGTCTCTCCAGGAGAGAGTACCACCCTTTCCCCACACCAGGATGTCCCAGTGTCGCTCCAGGAGAGAGTAGCACCCTTTCCTCACACCAGGATGTCCCGGTGTCTCTCCAGGAGAGGGTATCACCCTGTCCTTACACCTTGATGTCCCGGTGTCACTCCAGGAGAGAGTATCACCCTTTCCGAAAACCAGGATGTCCCGGTGTCTCTCCAGGAGAGGGTATCACCCTTTCCTCACACCAGGATGTCCCGGTGTCTCTCCAGGAGAGAGTATCACTCTTTCCCCACACCAGAATGTCCCGGTGTCTCACCAGGAGAGAGTTAATCCCTTTCCCCACACCAGGATGTCCCAGTGTCTCTCCAGGAGAGAGTATCACCATTTCCCCACACCAGGATGTCCCGGTGTCTCTCCAGGAGAGAGTACCACACTTTCCCCACACCAGGATGTCGCAGTGTCTCTCCAGGAGAGAGTATCACCCTGTCCTTACACCATGATGTCCCAGTGTCACTCCAGGAGAGAGTATCACCCTTTCCCCACACCAGGATGTCTCGGTGACTCTCCAGGAGAGAGTATAACCCTTTCCCCACACCAGGACGTCGCAGTGTCTCTCCAGGAGAGAGTACCACACTTTCCCCGCACCAGGATGTCCCGGTGTCTCTCCAGGAGAGAGTACCACCCTTTCCCTTCACCAGGATGTCCCGGTGTCTCTCCAGGAGAGAGTACCACCCTTTCCCCACACCAGGATGTCCCAGTGTCTCTCCAGGAGAGAGTATCACCCTTTCCTCACACCAGGATGTCCCGGTGTCTCTCCAGGAGAGAGTATCACCCTGTCCTTATACCATGATGTCCCGGTGTCACTCCAGGAGAGAGTATCACCCGTTCCGAAAACCAAGATGTCCCGGTGTCTCTCCAGGAGAGGGTATCACCCTTTCCTCACACCAGGATGTCCCGGTTTCTCTCCAGGAGAGAGTATCACCCTTTCCCAACACCAGAATGTCCCGGTATCTCTCCTGGAGAGAGTATCACCCTTTCCCCACACCAGGATGTCCCAGTGTCTCTCCAGGAGAGAGTATCACCATTTCCCCGCACCAGGATGTCCCGGTGTCTCTCCAGGAGAGAGTACCACCCTTTCCCCACACCAGGATGTCCCAGTGTCTCTCCAGGAGAGAGTATCACCCTTTCCTCACACCAGGATGTCCCGGTGTCTCTCCAGGAGAGAGTATCACCCTGTCCTTATACCATGATGTCCCGGTGTCACTCCAGGAGAGAGTATCACCCTTTCCGAAAACCAAGATGTCCCGGTGTCTCTCCAGGAGAGGGTATCACCCTTTCCTCACACCAGGATGTCCCGGTTTCTCTCCAGGAGAGAGTATCACCCTTTCCCAACACCAGAATGTCCCGGTATCTCTCCTGGAGAGAGTATCACCCTTTCCCCACACCAGGATGTCCCAGTGTCTCTCCAGGAGAGAGTATCACCCTTTCCCCGCACCAGGATGTCCCGGTGTCTCTCCAGGAGAGAGTACCACCCTTTCCCCACACCAGGATGTCGCAGTGTCTCTCCAGGAGAGAATATCACCCTTTCCTCACACCAGGATGTCGCAGTGTCTCTCCAGGAGAGAGTATCACTCTTTCCTCACACCAGGATGTCCCGGTGTCTCTCAAGGAGAGAGTATCACTCTTTCCCCACACCAGGATGTCCCAGTGTCTCTCCAGGAGAGGGTATCACCCTTTCCTCACACCAGGATGTCCCGGTTTCTCTCCAGGAGAGAGTATCACCCTTTCCCCACACCAGAATGTACCGGTGTCTCTCCAGGAGAGAGTATCACCCTTTCCCCACAGCAGGATGTCCCTGTGTCTCTCCAGGAGAGGGTATCACCCTTTCCCCACACCAGGATGTCCCAGTGTCTCTCCAGGAGAGAGTATCACCCTTTCCCCACACCAGGATGTCCCGGTGTCTCTCCAGGAGAGAGTATCACCCTTTCCTCACACCAGGATGTCCCAGTGTCTCTCCAGGAGAGAGTATCACCCTTTCCCCACGCCAGGATGTCCCGGTGTCTTTCCAGGAGAGAGTATCACCCTTTCCCCACAGCAGGATGTCCCTGTGTCTCTCCAGGAGAGAGTATCACCCTTTCCCCACACCAGGATGTCCCGGTGTCTCTCCAGGAGAGAGTATCACCCTTTCCCCACACCAGGATGTCCCGGTGTCTCTCCAGGAGAGAGTACCACCCTTTCCCCAAACCAGGATGTCCCGGTGTCTCTCCAGGAGAGAGTATCACCCTTTCCCTTCACCAGGATGTCCCGGTGTCTCTCCAGGAGAGAGTACCACCCTTTCCCCACACCAGGATGTCCCAGTGTCGCTCCAGGAGAGAGTAGCACCCTTTCCTCACACCAGGATGTCCCGGTGTCTCTCCAGGAGAGGGTATCACCCTGTCCTTACACCTTGATGTCCCGGTGTCACTCCAGGAGAGAGTATCACCCTTTCCGAAAACCAGGATGTCCCGGTGTCTCTCCAGGAGAGGGTATCACCCTTTCCTCACACCAGGATGTCCCGGTGTCTCTCCAGGAGAGAGTATCACTCTTTCCCCACACCAGAATGTCCCGGTGTCTCTCCAGGAGAGAGTTAATCCCTTTCCCCACACCAGGATGTCCCAGTGTCTCTCCAGGAGAGAGTATCACCATTTCCCCACACCAGGATGTCCCGGTGTCTCTCCAGGAGAGAGTACCACACTTTCCCCACACCAGGATGTCGCAGTGTCTCTCCAGGAGAGAGTATCACCCTGTCCTTACACCATGATGTCCCAGTGTCACTCCAGGAGAGAGTATCACCCTTTCCCCACACCAGGATGTCTCGGTGACTCTCCAGGAGAGAGTATAACCCTTTCCCCACACCAGGACGTCGCAGTGTCTCTCCAGGAGAGAGTACCACACTTTCCCCACACCAGGATGTCCCGGTGTCTCTCCAGGAGAGAGTACCACCCTTTCCCTTCACCAGGATGTCCCGGTGTCTCTCCAGGAGAGAGTACCACCCTTTCCCCACACCAGGATGTCCCAGTGTCTCTCCAGGAGAGAGTATCACCCTTTCCTCACACCAGGATGTCCCGGTGTCTCTCCAGGAGAGAGTATCACCCTGTCCTTATACCATGATGTCCCGGTGTCACTCCAGGAGAGAGTATCACCCGTTCCGAAAACCAAGATGTCCCGGTGTCTCTCCAGGAGAGGGTATCACCCTTTCCTCACACCAGGATGTCCCGGTTTCTCTCCAGGAGAGAGTATCACCCTTTCCCAACACCAGAATGTCCCGGTATCTCTCCTGGAGAGAGTATCACCCTTTCCCCACACCAGGATGTCCCAGTGTCTCTCCAGGAGAGAGTATCACCATTTCCCCGCACCAGGATGTCCCGGTGTCTCTCCAGGAGAGAGTACCACCCTTTCCCCACACCAGGATGTCGCAGTGTCTCTCCAGGAGAGAATATCACCATTTCCTCACACCAGGATGTCGCAGTGTCTCTCCAGGAGAGAGTATCACTCTTTCCTCACACCAGGATGTCCCGGTGTCTCTCCAGGAGAGAGTATCACTCTTTCCCCACACCAGGATGTCCCAGTGTCTCTCCAGGAGAGAGTATCAACCTTTCCCCACACCAGGATGTCCCGGTGTCTCTCCAGGAGAGAGTACCACCCTTTCCCCACACCAGGATGTCGCAGTGTCTCTCCAGGAGAGAGTATCACCCTTTCCTAACACCAGGATTTCCCAGTGTCTCTCCAGGAGAGAGTATCACCCTTTCCTAACACCAGGATGTCCCACTGTTTCTCCAGGAGAGAGTATCACCCTTTCCCCACACCAGGATGTCCCAGTGTCTCTCCAGGAGAGAGTATCACCCTTTCCCCACACCAGGATGTCCCGGTGTCTTTCCAGGAGAGAGTATCACCCTTTCCCCACACCAGGATGTCCCAGTGTCTCTCCAGGAGAGAGTATCACCCTTTCCCCACACCAGGATGTCGCTGTGTCTCTCCAGGAGAGAGTATCACCCTTTCCCCACACCAGGATGTCCCGGTGTCTTTCCAGGAGAGAGTATCACCCTTTCCCCACACCAGGATGTCCCGGTGTCTCTCCAGGAGAGAGTATCACACTTTCCCCACACCAGGATGTCTCGGTGACTCTCCAGGAGAGAGTATCACCCTTTCCCCACACCAGGATGTCCCGGTGTCTCTCCAGGAGAGAGTACCACCCTTTCCCCACACCAGGATGTCCCGGTGTCTCTCCAGGAGAGAGTATCACCCTTTCCCTTCACCAGGATGTCCCGGTGTCTCTCCAGGAGAGGGTACCACCCTTTCCCCGCACCAGGATGTCCCAGTGTCTCTCCAGGAGAGAGTATCACCCTTTCCTCACACCAGGATGTCCCGGTGTCTCTCCAGGAGAGAGTATCACGATGTCCTTACACCATGATGTCCCGGTGTCACTCCAGGAGAGAGTATCACCCTTTCCGAAAACCAGGATGTCCCGGTGTCTCTCCAGGAGAGGGTATCACCCTTTCCTCACACCAGGATGTCCCGATTTCTCTCCAGGAGAGAGTATCACCCTTTCCCCACACCAGAATGTCCCGGTGTCTCTCCAGGAGAGAGTATCACCCTTTCCCCACAGCAGGATGTCCCTGTGTCTCTCCAGGAGAGGGTATCACCCTTTCCCCACACCAGGATGTCCCAGTGTCTCTCCAGGAGAGAGTATCACCCTTTCCCCACACCAGGATGTCCCGGTGTCTCTCCAGGAGAGAGTATCACCCTTTCCTCACACCAGGATGTCCCAGTGTCTCTCCAGGAGAGAGTATCACCCTTTCCCCACGCCAGGATGTCCCGGTGTCTCTCCAGGAGAGAGTATCACCCTTTCCCCACAGCAGGATGTCCCTGTGTCTCTCCAGGAGAGAGTATCACCCTTTCCCCACACCAGGATGTCCCGGTGTCTCTCCAGGAGAGAGTATCACCCTTTCCCCACACCAGGATGTCCCGGTGTCTCTCCAGGAGAGAGTACCACCCTTTCCCCAAACCAGGATGTCCCGGTGTCTCTCCAGGAGAGAGTATCACCCTTTCCCTTCACCAGGATGTCCCGGTGTCTCTCCAGGAGAGAGTACCACCCTTTCCCCACACCAGGATGTCCCAGTGTCGCTCCAGGAGAGAGTAGCACCCTTTCCTCACACCAGGATGTCCCGGTGTCTCTCCAGGAGAGGGTATCACCCTGTCCTTACACCATGATGTCCCGGTGTCACTCCAGGAGAGAGTATCACCCTTTCCGAAAACCAGGATGTCCCGGTGTCTCTCCAGGAGAGGGTATCACCCTTTCCTCACACCAGGATGTCCCGGTGTCTCTCCAGGAGAGAGTATCACTCTTTCCCCACACCAGAATGTCCCGGTGTCTCTCCAGGAGAGAGTTAATCCCTTTCCCCACAGCAGGATGTCCCGGTGTCTCTCCAGGAGAGAGTACCACACTTTCCCCACACCAGGATGTCGCAGTGTCTCTCCAGGAGAGAGTATCACCCTTTCCTAACACCAGGATTTCCCAGTGTCTCTCCAGGAGAGAGTATCACCCTTTCCCCACACCAGGATGTCCCGGTGTCTCTCCAGGAGAGAGTATCACCCTGTCCTCACACCAGGATGTCCCAGTGTCTCTTTAGGAGAGAATATCACCCTGTCCTTACACCATGATGTCCCAGTGTCACTCCAGGAGAGAGTATCACCCTTTCCCCACACCAGGATGTCTCGGTGACTCTCCAGGAGAGAGTATAACCCTTTCCCCACACCAGGATGTCGCAGTGTCTCTCCAGGAGAGAGTACCACCCTTTCCCCACACCAGGATGTCCCGGTGTCTCTCCAGGAGAGAGTACCACCCTTTCCCTTCACCAGGATGTCCCGGTATCTCTCCAGGAGAGAGTACCACCCTTTCCCCACACCAGGATGTCCCAGTGTCTCTCCAGGAGAGAGTATCACCCTTTCCTCACACCAGGATGTCCCGGTGTCTCTCCAGGAGAGAGTATCACCCTGTCCTTATACCATGATGTCCCGGTGTCACTCCAGGAGAGAGTATCACCCTTTCCGAAAACCAAGATGTCCCGGTGTCTCTCCAGGAGAGGGTATCACCCTTTCCTCACACCAGGATGTCCCGGTTTCTCTCCAGGAGAGAGTATCACCCTTTCCCAACACCAGAATGTCCCGGTATCTCTCCTGGAGAGAGTATCACCCTTTCCCCACACCAGGATGTCCCAGTGTCTCTCCAGGAGAGAGTATCACCCTTTCCCCGCACCAGGATGTCCCGGTGTCTCTCCAGGAGAGAGTACCACCCTTTCCCCACACCAGGATGTCGCAGTGTCTCTCCAGGAGAGAATATCACCCTTTCCTCACACCAGGATGTCGCAGTGTCTCTCCAGGAGAGAGTATCACTCTTTCCTCACACCAGGATGTCCCGGTGTCTCTCAAGGAGAGAGTATCACTCTTTCCCCACACCAGGATGTCCCAGTGTCTCTCCAGGAGAGGGTATCACCCTTTCCTCACACCAGGATGTCCCGGTTTCTCTCCAGGAGAGAGTATCACACTTTCCCCACACCAGAATGTACCGGTGTCTCTCCAGGAGAGAGTATCACCCTTTCCCCACAGCAGGATGTCCCTGTGTCTCTCCAGGAGAGGGTATCACCCTTTCCCCACACCAGGATGTCCCAGTGTCTCTCCAGGAGAGAGTATCACCCTTTCCCCACACCAGGATGTCCCGGTGTCTCTCCAGGAGAGAGTATCACCCTTTCCTCACACCAGGATGTCCCAGTGTCTCTCCAGGAGAGAGTATCACCCTTTCCCCACGCCAGGATGTCCCGGTGTCTCTCCAGGAGAGAGTATCACCCTTTCCCCACAGCAGGATGTCCCTGTGTCTCTCCAGGAGAGAGTATCACCCTTTCCCCACACCAGGATGTCCCGGTGTCTCTCCAGGAGAGAGTATCACCCTTTCCCCACACCAGGATGTCCCGGTGTCTCTCCAGGAGAGAGTACCACCCTTTCCCCAAACCAGGATGTCCCGGTGTCTCTCCAGGAGAGAGTATCACCCTTTCCCTTCACCAGGATGTCCCGGTGTCTCTCCAGGAGAGAGTACCACCCTTTCCCCACACCAGGATGTCCCAGTGTCGCTCCAGGAGAGAGTAGCACCCTTTCCTCACACCAGGATGTCCCGGTGTCTCTCCAGGAGAGGGTATCACCCTGTCCTTACACCTTGATGTCCCGGTGTCACTCCAGGAGAGAGTATCACCCTTTCCGAAAACCAGGATGTCCCGGTGTCTCTCCAGGAGAGGGTATCACCCTTTCCTCACACCAGGATGTCCCGGTGTCTCTCCAGGAGAGAGTATCACTCTTTCCCCACACCAGAATGTCCCGGTGTCTCTCCAGGAGAGAGTTAATCCCTTTCCCCACACCAGGATGTCCCAGTGTCTCTCCAGGAGAGAGTATCACCATTTCCCCACACCAGGATGTCCCGGTGTCTCTCCAGGAGAGAGTACCACACTTTCCCCACACCAGGATGTCGCAGTGTCTCTCCAGGAGAGAGTATCACCCTGTCCTTACACCATGATGTCCCAGTGTCACTCCAGGAGAGAGTATCACCCTTTCCCCACACCAGGATGTCTCGGTGACTCTCCAGGAGAGAGTATAACCCTTTCCCCACACCAGGACGTCGCAGTGTCTCTCCAGGAGAGAGTACCACACTTTCCCCACACCAGGATGTCCCGGTGTCTCTCCAGGAGAGAGTACCACCCTTTCCCTTCACCAGGATGTCCCGGTGTCTCTCCAGGAGAGAGTATCACCCTTTCCTCACACCAGGATGTCCCGGTGTCTCTCCAGGAGAGAGTATCACCCTGTCCTTATACCATGATGTCCCGGTGTCACTCCAGGAGAGAGTATCACCCGTTCCGAAAACCAAGATGTCCCGGTGTCTCTCCAGGAGAGGGTATCACCCTTTCCTCACACCAGGATGTCCCGGTTTCTCTCCAGGAGAGAGTATCACCCTTTCCCAACACCAGAATGTCCCGGTATCTCTCCTGGAGAGAGTATCACCCTTTCCCCACACCAGGATGTCCCAGTGTCTCTCCAGGAGAGAGTATCACCATTTCCCCGCACCAGGATGTCCCGGTGTCTCTCCAGGAGAGAGTACCACCCTTTCCCCACACCAGGATGTCGCAGTGTCTCTCCAGGAGAGAATATCACCATTTCCTCACACCAGGATGTCGCAGTGTCTCTCCAGGAGAGAGTATCACTCTTTCCTCACACCAGGATGTCCCGGTGTCTCTCCAGGAGAGAGTATCACTCTTTCCCCACACCAGGATGTCCCAGTGTCTCTCCAGGAGAGAGTATCAACCTTTCCCCACACCAGGATGTCCCGGTGTCTCTCCAGGAGAGAGTACCACCCTTTCCCCACACCAGGATGTCGCAGTGTCTCTCCAGGAGAGAGTATCACCCTTTCCTAACACCAGGATTTCCCAGTGTCTCTCCAGGAGAGAGTATCACCCTTTCCTAACACCAGGATGTCCCACTGTTTCTCCAGGAGAGAGTATCACCCTTTCCCCACACCAGGATGTCCCAGTGTCTCTCCAGGAGAGAGTATCACCCTTTCCCCACACCAGGATGTCCCGTTGTCTTTCCAGGAGAGAGTATCACCCTTTCCCCACACCAGGATGTCCCGGTGTCTCTCCAGGAGAGAGTACCACCCTTTCCCCACACCAGGATGTCGCAGTGTCTCTCCAGGAGAGAGTATCACCCTTTCCTAACACCAGGATTTCCCAGTGTCTCTCCAGGAGAGAGTATCACCCTTTCCTAACACCAGGATGTCCCACTGTTTCTCCAGGAGAGAGTATCACCCTTTCCCCACACCAGGATGTCCCAGTGTCTCTCCAGGAGAGAGTATCACCCTTTCCCCACACCAGGATGTCCCGGTGTCTTTCCAGGAGAGAGTATCACCCTTTCCCCACACCAGGATGTCCCAGTGTCTCTCCAGGAGAGAGTATCACCCTTTCCCCACACCAGGATGTCGCTGTGTCTCTCCAGGAGAGAGTATCACCCTTTCCCCACACCAGGATGTCCCAGTGTCTCTCCAGGAGAGAGTATCACCCTTTCCCCGCACCAGGATGTCCCGGTGTCTCTCCAGGAGAGAGTACCACCCTTTCCCCACACCAGGATGTCGCAGTGTCTCTCCAGGAGAGAATATCACCCTTTCCTCACACCAGGATGTCGCAGTGTCTCTCCAGGAGAGAGTATCACTCTTTCCTCACACCAGGATGTCCCGGTGTCTCTCAAGGAGAGAGTATCACTCTTTCCCCACACCAGGATGTCCCAGTGTCTCTCCAGGAGAGGGTATCACCCTTTCCTCACACCAGGATGTCCCGGTTTCTCTCCAGGAGAGAGTATCACCCTTTCCCCACACCAGAATGTACCGGTGTCTCTCCAGGAGAGAGTATCACCCTTTCCCCACAGCAGGATGTCCCTGTGTCTCTCCAGGAGAGGGTATCACCCTTTCCCCACACCAGGATGTCCCAGTGTCTCTCCAGGAGAGAGTATCACCCTTTCCCCACACCAGGATGTCCCGGTGTCTCTCCTGGAGAGAGTATCACCCTTTCCTCACACCAGGATGTCCCAGTGTCTCTCCAGGAGAGAGTATCACCCTTTCCCCACGCCAGGATGTCCCGGTGTCTCTCCAGGAGAGAGTATCACCCTTTCCCCACAGCAGGATGTCCCTGTGTCTCTCCAGGAGAGAGTATCACCCTTTCCCCACACCAGGATGTCCCGGTGTCTCTCCAGGAGAGAGTATCACCCTTTCCCCACACCAGGATGTCCCGGTGTCTCTCCAGGAGAGAGTACCACCCTTTCCCCAAACCAGGATGTCCCGGTGTCTCTCCAGGAGAGAGTATCACCCTTTCCCTTCACCAGGATGTCCCGGTGTCTCTCCAGGAGAGAGTACCACCCTTTCCCCACACCAGGATGTCCCAGTGTCGCTCCAGGAGAGAGTAGCACCCTTTCCTCACACCAGGATGTCCCGGTGTCTCTCCAGGAGAGGGTATCACCCTGTCCTTACACCTTGATGTCCCGGTGTCACTCCAGGAGAGAGTATCACCCTTTCCGAAAACCAGGATGTCCCGGTGTCTCTCCAGGAGAGGGTATCACACTTTCCTCACACCAGGATGTCCCGGTGTCTCTCCAGGAGAGAGTATCACTCTTTCCCCACACCAGAATGTCCCGGTGTCTCTCCAGGAGAGAGTTAATCCCTTTCCCCACACCAGGATGTCCCAGTGTCTCTCCAGGAGAGAGTATCACCATTTCCCCACACCAGGATGTCCCGGTGTCTCTCCAGGAGAGAGTACCACACTTTCCCCACACCAGGATGTCGCAGTGTCTCTCCAGGAGAGAGTATCACCCTGTCCTTACACCATGATGTCCCAGTGTCACTCCAGGAGAGAGTATCACCCTTTCCCCACACCAGGATGTCTCGGTGACTCTCCAGGAGAGAGTATAACCCTTTCCCCACACCAGGACGTCGCAGTGTCTCTCCAGGAGAGAGTACCACACTTTCCCCACACCAGGATGTCCCGGTGTCTCTCCAGGAGAGAGTACCACCCTTTCCCTTCACCAGGATGTCCCGGTGTCTCTCCAGGAGAGAGTACCACCCTTTCCCCACACCAGGATGTCCCAGTGTCTCTCCAGGAGAGAGTATCACCCTTTCCTCACACCAGGATGTCCCGGTGTCTCTCCAGGAGAGAGTATCACCCTGTCCTTATACCATGATGTCCCGGTGTCACTCCAGGAGAGAGTATCACCCGTTCCGAAAACCAAGATGTCCCGGTGTCTCTCCAGGAGAGGGTATCACCCTTTCCTCACACCAGGATGTCCCGGTTTCTCTCCAGGAGAGAGTATCACCCTTTCCCAACACCAGAATGTCCCGGTATCTCTCCTGGAGAGAGTATCACCCTTTCCCCACACCAGGATGTCCCAGTGTCTCTCCAGGAGAGAGTATCACCATTTCCCCGCACCAGGATGTCCCGGTGTCTCTCCAGGAGAGAGTACCACCCTTTCCCCACACCAGGATGTCGCAGTGTCTCTCCAGGAGAGAATATCACCATTTCCTCACACCAGGATGTCGCAGTGTCTCTCCAGGAGAGAGTATCACTCTTTCCTCACACCAGGATGTCCCGGTGTCTCTCCAGGAGAGAGTATCACTCTTTCCCCACACCAGGATGTCCCAGTGTCTCTCCAGGAGAGAGTATCAACCTTTCCCCACACCAGGATGTCCCGGTGTCTCTCCAGGAGAGAGTACCACCCTTTCCCCACACCAGGATGTCGCAGTGTCTCTCCAGGAGAGAGTATCACCCTTTCCTAACACCAGGATTTCCCAGTGTCTCTCCAGGAGAGAGTATCACCCTTTCCTAACACCAGGATGTCCCACTGTTTCTCCAGGAGAGAGTATCACCCTTTCCCCACACCAGGATGTCCCAGTGTCTCTCCAGGAGAGAGTATCACCCTTTCCCCACACCAGGATGTCCCGGTGTCTTTCCAGGAGAGAGTATCACCCTTTCCCCACACCAGGATGTCCCAGTGTCTCTCCAGGAGAGAGTATCACCCTTTCCCCACACCAGGATGTCGCTGTGTCTCTCCAGGAGAGAGTATCACCCTTTCCCCACACCAGGATGTCCCGGTGTCTTTCCAGGAGAGAGTATCACCCTTTCCCCACACCAGGATGTCCCGGTGTCTCTCCAGGAGAGAGTATCACCCGTTCTCCACACCAGGATGTCCCGGTGTCTTTCCAGGAGAGAGTACCACCCTTTCCCCACACCAGGATGTCCCGGTGTCTCTCCAGGAGAGAGTACCACCCTTTTCCCACACCAGGATGTCCGGTGTCTCTCCAGGAGAGAGTATCACCCTTTCCCTTCACCAGGATGTCCCGGTGTCTCTCCAGGAGAGAGTACCACCCTTTCCCCGCACCAGGATGTCCCAGTGTCTCTCCAGGAGAGAGTATCACCCTTTCCTCACACCAGGATGTCCCGGTGTCTCTCCAGGAGTGAGTATCACGATGTCCTTACACCATGATGTCCCTGTGTCACTCCAGGAGAGAGTATCACCCTTTCCGAAAACCAGGATGTCCCGGTGTCTCTCCAGGAGAGGGTATCACCCTTTCCTCACACCAGGATGTCCCGGTTTCTCTCCAGGAGAGAGTATCACCCTTTCCCGACACCAGAATGTCCCGGTGTCTCTCCAGGAGAGAGTATCACCCTTTCCCCACAGCAGGATGTCCCTGTGTCTCTCCAGGAGAGGGTATCACACTTTCCCCACACCAGGATGTCCCAGTGTCTCTCCAGGAGAGAGTATCACCCTTTCCCCACACCAGGATGTCCCGGTGTCTCTCCAGGAGAGAGTATCACCCTTTCCTCACACCAGGATGTCCCAGTGTCTCTCCAGGAGAGAGTATCACCCTTTCCCCACGCCAGGATGTCCCGGTGCCTCTCCAGGAGAGAGTATCACCCTTTCCCCACAGCAGGATGTCCCTGTGTCTCTCCAGGAGAGAGTATCACACTTTCCCCACACCAGGATGTCCCGGTGTCTCTCCAGGAGAGAGTATCACCCTTTCCCCACACCAGGATGTCCCGGTGTCTCTCCAGGAGAGAGTACCACCCTTTCCCCAAACCAGGATGTCCCGGTGTCTCTCCAGGAGAGAGTATCACGCTTTCCCTTCACCAGGATGTCCCGGTGTCTCTCCAGGAGAGAGTACCACCCTTTCCCCACACCAGGATGTCCCGGTGTCTCTCCAGGAGAGAGTAGCACCCTTTCCTCACACCAGGATGTCCCGGTGTCTCTCCAGGAGAGAGTATCACCCTGTCCTTACACCATGATGTCCCGGTGTCACTCCAGGAGAGAGTATCACCCTTTCCGAAAACCAGGATGTCCCGGTGTCTCTCCAGGAGAGGGTATCACCCTTTCCTCACACCAGGATGTCCCGGTGTCTCTCCAGGAGAGAGTATCACTCTTTCCCCACACCAGAATGTCCCGGTGTCTCTCCAGGAGAGAGTTAATCCCTTTCCCCACACCAGGATGTCCCAGTGTCTCTCCAGGAGAGAGTATCACCATTTCCCCACACCAGGATGTCCCGGTGTCTCTCCAGGAGAGAGTACCACCCTTTCCCCACACCAGGATGACGCAGTGTCTCTCCAGGAGAGAGTATCACCCTTTCCTAACACCAGGATTTCCCGGTGTCTCTCCAGGAGAGAGTATCACCCTTTCCCCACACCAGGATGTCCCGGTGTCTCTCCAGGAGAGAGTATCACCCTGTCCTCACACCAGGATGTCCCGGTGTCTCTTTAGGAGAGAATATCACCCTGTCCTTACACCATGATGTCCCAGTGTCACTCCAGGAGAGAGTATCACCCTTTCCCCACACCAGGATGTCTCGGTGACTCTCCAGGAGAGAGTATAAACCTTTCCCCACACCAGGATGTCGCAGTGTCTCTCCAGGAGAGAGTACCACCCTTTCCCCACACCAGGATGTCCCGGTGTCTCTCCAGGAGAGAGTATCACCCTTTCCCTTCACCAGGATGTCCCGGTGTCTCTCCAGGAGAGAGTACCACCCTTTCCCCACAACAGGATGTCCCAGTGTCTCTCCAGGAGAGAGTATCACCCTTTCCTCACACCAGGATGTCCCGGTGTCTCTCCAGGAGAGAGTATCACCCTGTCCTTACACCATGATGTCCCGGTGTCACTCCAGGAGAGAGTATCACCCTTTCCGAAAACCAAGATGTCCCGGTGTCTCTCCAGGAGAGGGTATCACCCTTTCCTCACACCAGGATGTCCCGGTTTCTCTCCAGGAGAGAGTATCACCCTTTCCCAACACCAGAATGTCCCGGTATCTCTCCTGGAGAGAGTATCTCCCTTTCCCCACACCAGGATGTCCCAGTGTCTCTCCAGGAGAGATTATCACCCTTTCCCCGCAACAGGATGTCCCGGTGTCTCTCCAGGAGAGAGTACCACCCTTTCCCCACACCAGGATGTCGCAGTGTCTCTCCAGGAGAGAATATCACCCTTTCCTCACACCAGGATGTCGCAGTGTCTCTCCAGGAGAGAGTATCACTCTTTCCTCACACCAGGATGTCCCGGTGTCTCTCCAGGAGAGAGTATCACTCTTTCCCCACACCAGGATGTCCCAGTGTCTCTCCAGGAGAGAGTATCAACCTTTCCCCACACCAGGATGTCCCGGTGTCTCTCCAGGAGAGAGTACCACCCTTTCCCCACACCAGGATGTCCCGGTGTCTTTCCAGGAGAGAGTATCACCCTTTCCCCACACCAGGATGTCCCAGTGTCTCTCCAGGAGAGAGTATCACCCTTTCCCCACACCAGGATGTCGCAGTGTCTCTCCAGGAGAGAGTATCACCCTTTCCCCACACCAGGATGTCCCGGTGTCTTTCCAGGAGAGAGTATCACCCTTTCCCCACACCAGGATGTCCCGGTGTCTCTCCAGGAGAGAGTATCACCCGTTCTCCACACCAGGATGTCCCGGTGTCTTTCCAGGAGAGAGTACCACCCTTTCCCCACACCAGGATGTCCCGGTGTCTCTCCAGGAGAGAGTACCACCCTTTCCCCACACCAGGATGTCCCGGTGTCTCTCCAGGAGAGAGTATCACCCTTTCCCTTCACCAGGATGTCCCGGTGTCTCTCCAGGAGAGAGTACCACCCTTTCCCCACACCAGGATGTCCCGGTGTCTCTCCAGGAGAGAGTATCACGATGTCCTTACACCATGATGTCCCGGTGTCACTCCAGGAGAGAGTATCACCCTTTCCGAAAACCAGGATGTCCCGGTGTCTCTCCAGGAGAGGGTATCACCCTTTCCTCACACCAGGATGTCCCGGTTTCTCTCCAGGAGAGAGTATCACCCTTTCCCCACACCAGAATGTCCCGGTGTCTCTCCAGGAGAGAGTATCACCCTTTCCCCACAGCAGGATGTCCCTGTGTCTCTCCAGGAGAGGGTATCACACTTTCCCCACACCAGGATGTCCCAGTGTCTCTCCAGGAGAGAGTATCACCCTTTCCCCACACCAGGATGTCCCGGTGTCTCTCCAGGAGAGAGTATCACCCTTTCCTCACACCAGGATGTCCCAGTGTCTCTCCAGGAGAGAGTATCACCCTTTCCCCACTCCAGGATGTCCCGGTGTCTCTCCAGGAGAGAGTATCACCCTTTCCCCACAGCAGGATGTCCCTGTGTCTCTCCAGGAGAGAGTATCACCCTTTCCCCACACCAGGATGTCCCGGTGTCTCTCCAGGAGAGAGTATCACCCTTTCCCCACACCAGGATGTCCCGGTGTCTCTCCAGGAGAGAGTACCACCCTTTCCCCAAACCAGGATGTCCCGGTGTCTCTCCAGGAGAGAGTATCACGCTTTCCCTTCACCAGGATGTCCCGGTGTCTCTCCAGGAGAGAGTACAACCCTTTCCCCACACCAGGATGTCCCGGTGTCTCTCCAGGAGAGAGTAGCACCCTTTCCTCACACCAGGATGTCCCGGTGTCTCTCCAGGAGAGAGTATCACCCTGTCCTTACACCATGATGTCCCGGTGTCACTCCAGGAGAGAGTATCACCCTTTCCGAAAACCAGGATGTCCCGGTGTCTCTCCAGGAGAGGGTATCACCCTATCCTCACACCAGGATGTCCCGGTGTCTCTCCAGGAGAGAGTATCACTCTTTCCCCACACCAGAATGTCCCGGTGTCTCTCCAGGAGAGAGTTAATCCCTTTCCCCACACCAGGATCTCCCAGTGTCTCTCCAGGAGAGAGTATCACCATTTCCCCACACCAGGATGTCCCGGTGTCTCTCCAGGAGAGAGTACCACCCTTTCCCCACACCAGGATGTCGCAGTGTCTCTCCAGGAGAGAGTATCACCCTTTCCTAACACCAGGATTTCCCGGTGTCTCTCCAGGAGAGAGTATCACCCTTTCCCCACACCAGGATGTCCCGGTGTCTCTCCAGGAGAGAGTATCACCCTGTCCTCACACCAGGATGTCCCGGTGTCTCTTTAGGAGAGAATATCACCCTGTCCTTACACCATGATGTCCCAGTGTCACTCCAGGAGAGAGTATCACCCTTTCCCCACACCAGGATGTCTCGGTGACTCTCCAGGAGAGAGTATAACCCTTTCCCCACACCAGGATGTCGCAGTGTCTCTCCAGGAGAGAGTACCACCCTTTCCCCACACCAGGATGTCCCGGTGTCTCTCCAGGAGAGAGTATCACCCTTTCCCTTCACCAGGATGTCCCGGTGTCTCTCCAGGAGAGAGTACCACCCTTTCCCCACAACAGGATGTCCCAGTGTCTCTCCAGGAGAGAGTATCACCCTTTCCTCACACCAGGATGTCCCGGTGTCTCTCCAGGAGAGAGTATCACCCTGTCCTTACACCATGATGTCCCGGTGTCACTCCAGGAGAGAGTATCACCCTTTCCGAAAACCAAGATGTCCCGGTGTCTCTCCAGGAGAGGGTATCACCCTTTCCTCACACCAGGATGTCCCGGTTTCTCTCCAGGAGAGAGTATCACCCTTTCCCAACACCAGAATGTCCCGGTATCTCTCCTGGAGAGAGTATCACCCTTTCCCCACACCAGGATGTCCCAGTGTCTCTCCAGGAGAGAGTATCACCCTTTCCCCGCACCAGGATGTCCCGGTGTCTCTCCAGGAGAGAGTACCACCCTTTCCCCACACCAGGATGTCGCAGTGTCTCTCCAGGAGAGAATATCACCCTTTCCTCACACCAGGATGTCGCAGTGTCTCTCCAGGAGAGAGTATCACTCTTTCCTCACACCAGGATGTCCCGGTGTCTCTCCAGGAGAGAGTATCACTCTTTCCCCACACCAGGATGTCCCAGTGTCTCTCCAGGAGAGAGTATCAACCTTTCCCCACACCAGGATGTCCCGGTGTCTCTCCAGGAGAGAGTACCACCCTTTCCCCACACCAGGATGTCGCAGTGTCTCTCCAGGAGAGAGTATCACCCTTTCTTCACACCAGGATGTCGCAGTGTCTCTCCAGGAGAGAGCATCACCCTTTCCTAACACCAGGATTTCCCAGTGTCTCTCCAGGAGAGAGTATCACCCTTTCCTAACACCAGGATG
Source organism: Hemitrygon akajei (assembly GCF_048418815.1). NCBI lineage: Eukaryota > Metazoa > Chordata > Chondrichthyes > Myliobatiformes > Dasyatidae > Hemitrygon > Hemitrygon akajei. The sequence continues at coordinate 45,163,142 of NC_133151.1, forward strand.
TCCCAGTGTCTCTCCAGGAGAGAGTATCACCCTTTCCCCACACCAGGATGTCGCAGTGTCTCTCCAGGAGAGAGTATCAACCTTTCCCCACACCAGGATGTCCCGGTGTCTCTCCAGGAGAGAGTATCACCCTGTCCTTACACCATGATGTCCCGGTGTCACTCCAGGAGAGAGTATCACCCTTTCCGAAAACCAAGATGTCCCGGTGTCTCTCCAGGAGAGGGTATCACCCTTTCCTCACACCAGGATGTCCCGGTTTCTCTCCAGGAGAGAGTATCACCCTTTCCCAACACCAGAATGTCCCGGTATCTCTCCTGGAGAGAGTATCTCCCTTTCCCCACACCAGGATGTCCCAGTGTCTCTCCAGGAGAGATTATCACCCTTTCCCCGCAACAGGATGTCCCGGTGTCTCTCCAGGAGAGAGTACCACCCTTTCCCCACACCAGGATGTCGCAGTGTCTCTCCAGGAGAGAATATCACCCTTTCCTCACACCAGGATGTCGCAGTGTCTCTCCAGGAGAGAGTATCACTCTTTCCTCACACCAGGATGTCCCGGTGTCTCTCCAGGAGAGAGTATCACTCTTTCCCCACACCAGGATGTCCCAGTGTCTCTCCAGGAGAGAGTATCAACCTTTCCCCACACCAGGATGTCCCGGTGTCTCTCCAGGAGAGAGTACCACCCTTTCCCCACACCAGGATGTCCCGGTGTCTTTCCAGGAGAGAGTATCACCCTTTCCCCACACCAGGATGTCCCAGTGTCTCTCCAGGAGAGAGTATCACCCTTTCCCCACACCAGGATGTCGCAGTGTCTCTCCAGGAGAGAGTATCACCCTTTCCCCACACCAGGATGTCCCGGTGTCTTTCCAGGAGAGAGTATCACCCTTTCCCCACACCAGGATGTCCCGGTGTCTCTCCAGGAGAGAGTATCACCCGTTCTCCACACCAGGATGTCCCGGTGTCTTTCCAGGAGAGAGTACCACCCTTTCCCCACACCAGGATGTCCCGGTGTCTCTCCAGGAGAGAGTACCACCCTTTCCCCACACCAGGATGTCCCGGTGTCTCTCCAGGAGAGAGTATCACCCTTTCCCTTCACCAGGATGTCCCGGTGTCTCTCCAGGAGAGAGTACCACCCTTTCCCCACACCAGGATGTCCCGGTGTCTCTCCAGGAGAGAGTATCACGATGTCCTTACACCATGATGTCCCGGTGTCACTCCAGGAGAGAGTATCACCCTTTCCGAAAACCAGGATGTCCCGGTGTCTCTCCAGGAGAGGGTATCACCCTTTCCTCACACCAGGATGTCCCGGTTTCTCTCCAGGAGAGAGTATCACCCTTTCCCCACACCAGAATGTCCCGGTGTCTCTCCAGGAGAGAGTATCACCCTTTCCCCACAGCAGGATGTCCCTGTGTCTCTCCAGGAGAGGGTATCACACTTTCCCCACACCAGGATGTCCCAGTGTCTCTCCAGGAGAGAGTATCACCCTTTCCCCACACCAGGATGTCCCGGTGTCTCTCCAGGAGAGAGTATCACCCTTTCCTCACACCAGGATGTCCCAGTGTCTCTCCAGGAGAGAGTATCACCCTTTCCCCACTCCAGGATGTCCCGGTGTCTCTCCAGGAGAGAGTATCACCCTTTCCCCACAGCAGGATGTCCCTGTGTCTCTCCAGGAGAGAGTATCACCCTTTCCCCACACCAGGATGTCCCGGTGTCTCTCCAGGAGAGAGTATCACCCTTTCCCCACACCAGGATGTCCCGGTGTCTCTCCAGGAGAGAGTACCACCCTTTCCCCAAACCAGGATGTCCCGGTGTCTCTCCAGGAGAGAGTATCACGCTTTCCCTTCACCAGGATGTCCCGGTGTCTCTCCAGGAGAGAGTACAACCCTTTCCCCACACCAGGATGTCCCGGTGTCTCTCCAGGAGAGAGTAGCACCCTTTCCTCACACCAGGATGTCCCGGTGTCTCTCCAGGAGAGAGTATCACCCTGTCCTTACACCATGATGTCCCGGTGTCACTCCAGGAGAGAGTATCACCCTTTCCGAAAACCAGGATGTCCCGGTGTCTCTCCAGGAGAGGGTATCACCCTATCCTCACACCAGGATGTCCCGGTGTCTCTCCAGGAGAGAGTATCACTCTTTCCCCACACCAGAATGTCCCGGTGTCTCTCCAGGAGAGAGTTAATCCCTTTCCCCACACCAGGATCTCCCAGTGTCTCTCCAGGAGAGAGTATCACCATTTCCCCACACCAGGATGTCCCGGTGTCTCTCCAGGAGAGAGTACCACCCTTTCCCCACACCAGGATGTCGCAGTGTCTCTCCAGGAGAGAGTATCACCCTTTCCTAACACCAGGATTTCCCGGTGTCTCTCCAGGAGAGAGTATCACCCTTTCCCCACACCAGGATGTCCCGGTGTCTCTCCAGGAGAGAGTATCACCCTGTCCTCACACCAGGATGTCCCGGTGTCTCTTTAGGAGAGAATATCACCCTGTCCTTACACCATGATGTCCCAGTGTCACTCCAGGAGAGAGTATCACCCTTTCCCCACACCAGGATGTCTCGGTGACTCTCCAGGAGAGAGTATAACCCTTTCCCCACACCAGGATGTCGCAGTGTCTCTCCAGGAGAGAGTACCACCCTTTCCCCACACCAGGATGTCCCGGTGTCTCTCCAGGAGAGAGTATCACCCTTTCCCTTCACCAGGATGTCCCGGTGTCTCTCCAGGAGAGAGTACCACCCTTTCCCCACAACAGGATGTCCCAGTGTCTCTCCAGGAGAGAGTATCACCCTTTCCTCACACCAGGATGTCCCGGTGTCTCTCCAGGAGAGAGTATCACCCTGTCCTTACACCATGATGTCCCGGTGTCACTCCAGGAGAGAGTATCACCCTTTCCGAAAACCAAGATGTCCCGGTGTCTCTCCAGGAGAGGGTATCACCCTTTCCTCACACCAGGATGTCCCGGTTTCTCTCCAGGAGAGAGTATCACCCTTTCCCAACACCAGAATGTCCCGGTATCTCTCCTGGAGAGAGTATCACCCTTTCCCCACACCAGGATGTCCCAGTGTCTCTCCAGGAGAGAGTATCACCCTTTCCCCGCACCAGGATGTCCCGGTGTCTCTCCAGGAGAGAGTACCACCCTTTCCCCACACCAGGATGTCGCAGTGTCTCTCCAGGAGAGAATATCACCCTTTCCTCACACCAGGATGTCGCAGTGTCTCTCCAGGAGAGAGTATCACTCTTTCCTCACACCAGGATGTCCCGGTGTCTCTCCAGGAGAGAGTATCACTCTTTCCCCACACCAGGATGTCCCAGTGTCTCTCCAGGAGAGAGTATCAACCTTTCCCCACACCAGGATGTCCCGGTGTCTCTCCAGGAGAGAGTACCACCCTTTCCCCACACCAGGATGTCGCAGTGTCTCTCCAGGAGAGAGTATCACCCTTTCTTCACACCAGGATGTCGCAGTGTCTCTCCAGGAGAGAGCATCACCCTTTCCTAACACCAGGATTTCCCAGTGTCTCTCCAGGAGAGAGTATCACCCTTTCCTAACACCAGGATGTCCCAGTGTCTCTCCAGGAGAGAGTATCACCCTTTCCCCACACCAGGATGTCGCAGTGTCTCTCCAGGAGAGAGTATCACCCTTTCCCCACACCAGGATGTCCCGGTGTCTTTCCAGGAGAGAGTATCACCCTTTCCCCACACCAGGATGTCCCAGTGTCTCTCCAGGAGAGAGTATCACCCTTTCCCCACACCAGGATGTCGCAGTGTCTCTCCAGGAGAGAGTATCACCCTTTCCCCACACCAGGATGTCCCGGTGTCTCTCCAGGAGAGAGTATCACCCTTTCTCCACACCAGGATGTCCCGGTGTCTTTCCAGGAGAGAGTACCACCCTTTCCCCACACCAGGATGTCCCGGTGTCTCTCCAGGAGAGAGTATCACCCTTTCCCCACACCAGGATGTCGCAGTGTCTCTCCAGGAGAGAGTATCACCCTTTCCTCACACCAGGATGTCGCAGTGTCTCTCCAGGAGAGAGTATCACCCTTTCCTCACACCAGGATTTCCCGGTGTCTCTCCAGGAGAGAGTATCAACCTTTCCCCACACCAGGATGTCCCGGTGTCTCTCCAGGAGAGAGTACCACCCTTTCCCCACACCAGGATGTCGCAGTGTCTCTCCAGGAGAGAGTATCACCCTTTCCTCACACCAGGATGTCCCGGTGTCTCTCCAGGAGAGAGTACCACCCTTTCCTCACACCAGGATGTCGCAGTGTCTCTCCAGGAGAGAGTATCACCCTTTCCCCACACCAGGATGTCCCGGTGTCTCTCCAGGAGAGAGTATCAACCTTTCCCCACACCACGATGTCCCGGTGTCTCTCCAGGAGAGAGTACCACCCTTTCCCCACACCAGGATGTCGCAGTGTCTCTCCAGGAGAGAGTATCACCCTTTCCTCACACCAGGATGTCCCGGTGTCTCTCCAGGAGAGAGTACCACCCTTTCCCCACACCAGGATGTCCCAGTGTCTCTCCAGGAGAGATTAGCACCCTTTCCTCACACCAGGATGTCCCGGTGTCTCTCCAGGAGAGAGTATCACCCTGTCCTTACACCATGATGTCCCGGTGTCACTCCAGGAGAGAGTATCACCCTTTCCGAAAACCAGGATGTCCCGGTGTCTCTCCAGGAGAGGGTATCACCCTTTCCTCACACCAGGATGTCCCGGTGTCTCTCCAGGAGAGAGTATCACTCTTTCCCCACACCAGAATGTCCCGGTGTCTCTCCAGGAGAGAGTTAATCCCTTTCCCCACACCAGGATGTCCCAGTGTCTCTCCAGGAGAGAGTATCACCATTTCCCCACACCAGGATATCCCGGTGTCTCTCCAGGAGAGAGTACCACCCTTTCCCCACACCAGGATGTCGCAGTGTCTCTCCAGGAGAGAGTATCACCCTTTCCTAACACCAGGATTTCCCGGTGTCTCTCCAGGAGAGAGTATCACCCTTTCCCCACACCAGGATGTCCCGGTGTCTCGCCAGGAGAGAGTATCACCCTGTCCTCACACCAGGATGTCCCGGTGTCTCTCCAGGAGAGAATATCACCCTGTCCTTACACCATGATGTCCCAGTGTCACTCCAGGAGAGAGTATCACCCTTTCCCTACACCAGGATGTCTCGGTGACTCTCCAGGAGAGAGTATAACCCTTTCCCCACACCAGGATGTCGCAGTGTCTCTCCAGGAGAGAGTACCACCCTTTCCCCACACCAGGATGTCCCGGTGTCTCTCCAGGAGAGAGTATCACCCTTTCCCTTCACCAGGATGACCCGGTGTCTCTCCAGGAGAGAGTACCACCCTTTCCCCACACCAGGATGTCCCAGTGTCTCTCCAGGAGAGAGTATCACCCTTTCCTCACACCAGGATGTCCCGGTGTCTCTCCAGGAGAGAGTATCACCCTGTCCTTACACCATGATGTCCCGGTGTCACTCCAGGAGAGAGTCTCACCCTTTCCGAAAACCAAGATGTCCCGGTGTCTCTCCAGGAGAGGGTATCACCCTTTCCTCACACCAGGATGTCCCGGTTTCTCTCCAGGAGAGAGTATCACCCTTTCCCCACACCAGAATGTCCCGGTATCTCTCCAGGAGAGAGTATCACCCTTTCCCCGCACCAGGATGTCCCGCTGTCTCTCCAGGAGAGAGTACCACCCTTTCCCCACACCAGGATGTCGCAGTGTCTCTCCAGGAGAGAGTATCACCCTTTCCTCACACCAGGATGTCGCAGTGTCTCTCCAGGAGAGAGTATCACTCTTTCCTCACACCAGGATGTCCCGGTGTCTCTCCAGGAGAGAGTATCACTCTTTCCCCACACCAGGATGTCCCAGTGTCTCTCCAGGAGAGAGTATCACCCTTTCCCCACACCAGGATGTCCCGGTGTCTTTCCAGGAGAGAGTATCACCCTTTCCTCACACCAGGATGTCCCGGTGTCTCTCCAGGAGAGAGTACCACCCTTTCCTCACACCAGGATGTCGCAGTGTCTCTCCAGGAGAGAGTATCACCCTTCCCCCACACCAGGATGTCCCGGTGTCTCTCCAGGAGAGAGTATCAACCTTTCCCCACACCAGGATGTCCCGGTGTCTCTCCAGGAGAGAGTACCACCCTTTCCCCACACCAGGATGTCGCAGTGTCTCCCCAGGAGAGAGTATCACCCTTTCCCCACACCAGGATGTCCCGGTGTCTCTCCAGGAGAGAGTACCACCCTTACCCCACACCAGGATGTCGCACTGTCTCTCCAGGAGAGAGTATCACCCTTTCCCCACACCAGGATGTCCCGGTGTCTCTCCAGGAGAGAGTATCACGCTGTCCTCACACCAGGGTGTCCCAGTGTCTCTCCAGGAGAGAGTACCACACTTTCCCCACACCAGGATGTCCCGGTGTCTCTCCAGGAGAGAGTATCACCCTTTCCCCACACCAGGATGTCCCGGTGTCTCTCCAGGAGAGAGTACCACCCTTTCCCCGCACCAGGATGTCCCAGAGTCTCTCCAGGAGAGAGTATCACCCTTTCCTCGCACCAGGATGTCCCGGTGTCTCTCCAGGAGAGAGTATCACCCTGTCCTTACACCATGATGTCCCGGTGTCACTCCAGGAGAGAGTATCACCCTGTCCTTACACCATGATGTCCCGGTGTCTCTCCAGGAGAGAGTATCACCGTTTCCCCACACCAGGATGTCCCGGTGTCTCTCCAGGAGAGAGTATCACCCTTTCCCCACACCAGGATGTCCCGGTGTCTCTCCAGGAGTGAGTATCACCCTGTCCTTACACCATGATGTCCCGGTGTCACTCCAGGAGAGAGTATCACCCTTTCCCCACACCAGGATGTCCCGGTGTCTTTCCAGGAGAGGGTATCACCCTTTACTCACACCAGGATGTCCCGGTGTCTCTCCAGGAGAGAGTATCACTCTTTCCCCACACCGGAATATCCCGGTGTCTCTCCAGGAGAGAGTTACCCCCTTTCCCCACACCAGGATGTCCCAGTGTCTCTACAGGAGAGAGTATCACCATTTCCCCACACCAGGATGTCCCGGTGTCTCTCCAGGAGAGAGTATCACTCTTTCCCCACACCAGGATGTCGCAGTGTCTCTCCAGGAGAGAGTATCACCCTTTCCTAGAACCAGGATTTCCCGGTGTCTCTCCAGGATAGAGTACCACCCTTTCCCCACACCAGGATGTCGCAGTGTCTCTCCAGGAGAGAGTATCACCCTTTCTTCACACCAGGATGTCGCAGTGTCTCTCCAGGAGAGAGCATCACCCTTTCCTAACACCAGGATTTCCCAGTGTCTCTCCAGGAGAGAGTATCACCCTTTCCTAACACCAGGATGTCCCAGTGTCTCTCCAGGAGAGAGTATCACCCTTTCCCCACACCAGGATGTCGCAGTGTCTCTCCAGGAGAGAGTATCACCCTTTCCCCACACCAGGATGTCCCGGTGTCTTTCCAGGAGAGAGTATCACCCTTTCCCCACACCAGGATGTCCCAGTGTCTCTCCAGGAGAGAGTATCACCCTTTCCCCACACCAGGATGTCGCAGTGTCTCTCCAGGAGAGAGTATCACCCTTTCCCCACACCAGGATGTCCCGGTGTCTCTCCAGGAGAGAGTATCACCCTTTCTCCACACCAGGATGTCCCGGTGTCTTTCCAGGAGAGAGTACCACCCTTTCCCCACACCAGGATGTCCCGGTGTCTCTCCAGGAGAGAGTATCACCCTTTCCCCACACCAGGATGTCGCAGTGTCTCTCCAGGAGAGAGTATCACCCTTTCCTCACACCAGGATGTCGCAGTGTCTCTCCAGGAGAGAGTATCACCCTTTCCTCACACCAGGATTTCCCGGTGTCTCTCCAGGAGAGAGTATCAACCTTTCCCCACACCAGGATGTCCCGGTGTCTCTCCAGGAGAGAGTACCACCCTTTCCCCACACCAGGATGTCGCAGTGTCTCTCCAGGAGAGAGTATCACCCTTTCCTCACACCAGGATGTCCCGGTGTCTCTCCAGGAGAGAGTACCACCCTTTCCTCACACCAGGATGTCGCAGTGTCTCTCCAGGAGAGAGTATCACCCTTTCCCCACACCAGGATGTCCCGGTGTCTCTCCAGGAGAGAGTATCAACCTTTCCCCACACCACGATGTCCCGGTGTCTCTCCAGGAGAGAGTACCACCCTTTCCCCACACCAGGATGTCGCAGTGTCTCTCCAGGAGAGAGTATCACCCTTTCCTCACACCAGGATGTCCCGGTGTCTCTCCAGGAGAGAGTACCACCCTTTCCCCACACCAGGATGTCCCAGTGTCTCTCCAGGAGAGATTAGCACCCTTTCCTCACACCAGGATGTCCCGGTGTCTCTCCAGGAGAGAGTATCACCCTGTCCTTACACCATGATGTCCCGGTGTCACTCCAGGAGAGAGTATCACCCTTTCCGAAAACCAGGATGTCCCGGTGTCTCTCCAGGAGAGGGTATCACCCTTTCCTCACACCAGGATGTCCCGGTGTCTCTCCAGGAGAGAGTATCACTCTTTCCCCACACCAGAATGTCCCGGTGTCTCTCCAGGAGAGAGTTAATCCCTTTCCCCACACCAGGATGTCCCAGTGTCTCTCCAGGAGAGAGTATCACCATTTCCCCACACCAGGATATCCCGGTGTCTCTCCAGGAGAGAGTACCACCCTTTCCCCACACCAGGATGTCGCAGTGTCTCTCCAGGAGAGAGTATCACCCTTTCCTAACACCAGGATTTCCCGGTGTCTCTCCAGGAGAGAGTATCACCCTTTCCCCACACCAGGATGTCCCGGTGTCTCTCCAGGAGAGAGTATCACCCTGTCCTCACACCAGGATGTCCCGGTGTCTCTCCAGGAGAGAATATCACCCTGTCCTTACACCATGATGTCCCAGTGTCACTCCAGGAGAGAGTATCACCCTTTCCCTACACCAGGATGTCTCGGTGACTCTCCAGGAGAGAGTATAACCCTTTCCCCACACCAGGATGTCGCAGTGTCTCTCCAGGAGAGAGTACCACCCTTTCCCCACACCAGGATGTCCCGGTGTCTCTCCAGGAGAGAGTATCACCCTTTCCCTTCACCAGGATGACCCGGTGTCTCTCCAGGAGAGAGTACCACCCTTTCCCCACACCAGGATGTCCCAGTGTCTCTCCAGGAGAGAGTATCACCCTTTCCTCACACCAGGATGTCCCGGTGTCTCTCCAGGAGAGAGTATCACCCTGTCCTTACACCATGATGTCCCGGTGTCACTCCAGGAGAGAGTCTCACCCTTTCCGAAAACCAAGATGTCCCGGTGTCTCTCCAGGAGAGGGTATCACCCTTTCCTCACACCAGGATGTCCCGGTTTCTCTCCAGGAGAGAGTATCACCCTTTCCCCACACCAGAATGTCCCGGTATCTCTCCAGGAGAGAGTATCACCCTTTCCCCGCACCAGGATGTCCCGCTGTCTCTCCAGGAGAGAGTACCACCCTTTCCCCACACCAGGATGTCGCAGTGTCTCTCCAGGAGAGAGTATCACCCTTTCCTCACACCAGGATGTCGCAGTGTCTCTCCAGGAGAGAGTATCACTCTTTCCTCACACCAGGATGTCCCGGTGTCTCTCCAGGAGAGAGTATCACTCTTTCCCCACACCAGGATGTCCCAGTGTCTCTCCAGGAGAGAGTATCACCCTTTCCCCACACCAGGATGTCCCGGTGTCTTTCCAGGAGAGAGTATCACCCTTTCCTCACACCAGGATGTCCCGGTGTCTCTCCAGGAGAGAGTACCACCCTTTCCTCACACCAGGATGTCGCAGTGTCTCTCCAGGAGAGAGTATCACCCTTCCCCCACACCAGGATGTCCCGGTGTCTCTCCAGGAGAGAGTATCAACCTTTCCCCACACCAGGATGTCCCGGTGTCTCTCCAGGAGAGAGTACCACCCTTTCCCCACACCAGGATGTCGCAGTGTCTCCCCAGGAGAGAGTATCACCCTTTCCCCACACCAGGATGTCCCGGTGTCTCTCCAGGAGAGAGTACCACCCTTACCCCACACCAGGATGTCGCACTGTCTCTCCAGGAGAGAGTATCACCCTTTCCCCACACCAGGATGTCCCGGTGTCTCTCCAGGAGAGAGTATCACGCTGTCCTCACACCAGGGTGTCCCAGTGTCTCTCCAGGAGAGAGTACCACACTTTCCCCACACCAGGATGTCCCGGTGTCTCTCCAGGAGAGAGTATCACCCTTTCCCCACACCAGGATGTCCCGGTGTCTCTCCAGGAGAGAGTACCACCCTTTCCCCGCACCAGGATGTCCCAGAGTCTCTCCAGGAGAGAGTATCACCCTTTCCTCGCACCAGGATGTCCCGGTGTCTCTCCAGGAGAGAGTATCACCCTGTCCTTACACCATGATGTCCCGGTGTCACTCCAGGAGAGAGTATCACCCTGTCCTTACACCATGATGTCCCGGTGTCTCTCCAGGAGAGAGTATCACCGTTTCCCCACACCAGGATGTCCCGGTGTCTCTCCAGGAGAGAGTATCACCCTTTCCCCACACCAGGATGTCCCGGTGTCTCTCCAGGAGTGAGTATCACCCTGTCCTTACACCATGATGTCCCGGTGTCACTCCAGGAGAGAGTATCACCCTTTCCCCACACCAGGATGTCCCGGTGTCTTTCCAGGAGAGGGTATCACCCTTTACTCACACCAGGATGTCCCGGTGTCTCTCCAGGAGAGAGTATCACTCTTTCCCCACACCGGAATATCCCGGTGTCTCTCCAGGAGAGAGTTACCCCCTTTCCCCACACCAGGATGTCCCAGTGTCTCTACAGGAGAGAGTATCACCATTTCCCCACACCAGGATGTCCCGGTGTCTCTCCAGGAGAGAGTACCACCCTTTCCCCACACCAGGATGTCGCAGTGTCTCTCCAGGAGAGAGTATCACCCTTTCCTAGAACCAGGATTTCCCGGTGTCTCTCCAGGATAGAGTATCACCCTTTCCCCACACCAGGATGTCCCGGTGTCTCTCCAGGAGAGAGTATCACCCTGTCCTCACACCAGGATGTCCCGGTGTCTCTCCAGGAGAGAATATCACCCTGTCCTTACACCATGATGTCCCAGTGTCACTCCAGGAGAGAGTATCACACTTTCCCCACACCAGGATGTCTCGGTGACTCTCCAGGAGAGAGTATCACCCTTTCCCCACACCAGGATGTCCCGGTGTCTCTCCAGGAGAGAGTACCACCCTTTCCCCACACCAGGATGTCCCGGTGTCTCTCCAGGAGAGAGTATCACCCTTTCCCTTCACCAGGATGTCCCGGTGTCTCTCCAGGAGAGAGTACCACCCTTTCCCCGCACCAGGATGTCCCAGTGTCTCTCCAGGAGAGAGTATCACCCTTTCCTCACACCAGGATGTCCCGGTGTCTCTCCAGGAGAGAGTATCACGATGTCCTTACACCATGATGTCCCGGTGTCACTCCAGGAGAGAGTATCACCCTTTCCGAAAACCAGGATGTCCCGGTGTCTCTCCAGGAGAGGGTATCACCCTTTCCTCACACCAGGATGTCCCGGTTTCTCTCCAGGAGAGAGTATCACCCTTTCCCCACACCAGAATGTCCCGGTGTCTCTCCAGGAGAGAGTATCACCCTTTCCCCACAGCAGGATGTCCCTGTGTCTCTCCAGGAGAGGGTATCACCCTTTCCCCACACCAGGATGTCCCAGTGTCTCTCCAGGAGAGAGTATCACCCTTTCCCCACACCAGGATGTCCCGGTGTCTCTCCAGGAGAGAGTATCACCCTTTCCTCACACCAGGATGTCCCAGTGTCTCTCCAGGAGAGAGTATCACCCTTTCCCCACGCCAGGATGTCCCGGTGTCTCTCCAGGAGAGAGTATCACCCTTTCCCCACAGCAGGATGTCCCTGTGTCTCTCCAGGAGAGAGTATCACACTTTCCCCACACCAGGATGTCCCGGTGTCTCTCCAGGAGAGAGTATCACCCTTTCCCCACACCAGGATGTCCCGGTGTCTCTCCAGGAGAGAGTACCACCCTTTCCCCAAACCAGGATGTCCCGGTGTTTCTCCAGGAGAGAGTATCACCCTTTCCCTTCACCAGGATGTCCCGGTGTCTCTCCAGGAGAGAGTACCACCCTTTCCCCACACCAGGATGTCCCAGTGTCGCTCCAGGAGAGAGTAGCACCCTTTCCTCACAACAGGATGTCCCGGTGTCTCTCCAGGAGAGGGTATCACCCTGTCCTTACACCATGATGTCCCGGTGTCACTCCAGGAGAGAGTATCACCCTTTCCGAAAACCAGGATGTCCCGGTGTCTCTCCAGGAGAGGGTATCACCCTTTCCTCACACCAGGATGTCCCGGTGTCTCTCCAGGAGAGAGTATCACTCTTTCCCCACACCAGAATGTCCCGGTGTCTCTCCAGGAGAGAGTTAATCCCTTTCCCCACACCAGGATGTCCCAGTGTCTCTCCAGGAGAGAGTATCACCATTTCCCCACACCAGGATGTCCCGGTGTCTCTCCAGGAGAGAGTACCACACTTTCCCCACACCAGGATGTCGCAGTGTCTCTCCAGGAGAGAGTATCACCCTTTCCTAACACCAGGATGTCCCGGTGTCTCTTTAGGAGAGAATATCACCCTGTCCTTACACCATGATGTCCCAGTGTCACTCCAGGAGAGAGTATCACCCTGTCCTTACACCATGATGTCCCGGTGTCACTCCAGGAGAGAGTATCACCCTGTCCTTACACCATGATGTCCCGGTGTCTCTCCAGGAGAGAGTATCACCGTTTCCCCACACCAGGATGTCCCGGTGTCTCTCCAGGAGAGAGTATCACCCTTTCCCCACACCAGGATGTCCCGGTGTCTCTCCAGGAGTGAGTATCACCCTGTCCTTACACCATGATGTCCCGGTGTCACTCCAGGAGAGAGTATCACCCTTTCCGAAAACCAGGATGTCCCGGTGTCTCTCCAGGAGAGGGTATCACCCTTTCCTCACACCAGGATGTCCCGGTGTCTCTCCAGGAGAGAGTATCACTCTTTCCCCACACCAGAATGTCCCGGTGTCTCTCCAGGAGAGAGTTAATCCCTTTCCCCACACCAGTATGTCCCAGTGTCTCTCCAGGAGAGAGTATCACCATTTCCCCACACCAGGATGTCCCGGTTTCTCTCCAGGAGAGAGTACCACACTTTCCCCACACCAGGATGTCGCAGTGTCTCTCCAGGAGAGAGTATCACCCTTTCCTAACACCAGGATTTCCCGGTGTCTCTCCAGGAGAGAGTATCACCCTTTCCCCACACCAGGATGTCCCGGTGTCTCTCCAGGAGAGAGTATCACCCTGTCCTCACACCAGGATGTCCCGGTGTCTCTTTAGGAGAGAATATCACCCTGTCCTTACACCATGATGTCCCAGTGTCACTCCAGGAGAGAGTATCACCCTGTCCTTACACCATGATGTCCCGGTGTCACTCCAGGAGAGAGTATCACCCTGTCCTTACACCATGATGTCCCGGTGTCTCTCCAGGAGAGAGTATCACCGTTTCCCCACACCAGGATGTCCCGGTGTCTCTCCAGGAGAGAGTATCACCCTTTCCCCACACCAGGATGTCCCGGTGTCTCTCCAGGAGTGAGTATCACCCTGTCCTTACACCATGATGTCCCGGTGTCACTCCAGGAGAGAGTATCACCCTTTCCGAAAACCAGGATGTCCCGGTGTCTCTCCAGGAGAGGGTATCACCCTTTACTCACACCAGGATGTCCCGGTGTCTCTCCAGGAGAGAGTATCACTCTTTCCCCACACCGGAATATCCCGGTGTCTCTCCAGGAGAGAGTTACACCCTTTCCCCACACCAGGATGTCCCAGTGTCTCTCCAGGAGAGAGTATCACCATTTCCCCACACCAGGATGTCCCGGTGTCTCTCCAGGAGAGAGTACCACCCTTTCCCCACACCAGGATGTCGCAGTGTCTCTCCAGGAGAGAGTATCACCCTTTCCTAGAACCAGGATTTCCCGGTGTCTCTCCAGGATAGAGTATCACCCTTTCCCCACACCAGGATGTCCCGGTGTCTCTCCAGGAGAGAGTATCACCCTGTCCTCACACCAGGATGTCCCGGTGTCTCTCCAGGAGAGAATATCACCCTGTCCTTACACCATGATGTCCCAGTGTCACTCCAGGAGAGAGTATCACACTTTCCCCACACCAGGATGTCTCGGTGACTCTCCAGGAGAGAGTATCACCCTTTCCTAACACCAGGATTTCCCGGTGGCTCTCCAGGAGAGAGTATCACCCTTTCCCCACACCAGGATGTCCCGGTGTCTCTCCAGGAGAGAGTAGATAGATAGATAGATAGATAGATAGATACTTTATTCATCCCCATGGGGAAATTCAGCATTTTTTTCCAATGTCCCATACACTTGTTGTAGCAAAAACTCATTACATACAATACAATACTTAACTCAGTAATAATATGATATGCATCTAAATCACTAGCTCAAAAAGCATTAATAATAGCTTTAAAAAGTTCTTAAGTCCTGGCAGTTGAATTGTAAAGCCTAATGGCATTGGGGAGTATTGACCTCTTCATCCTGTCTGAGGAGCATTGCATCGACAGTAACCTGTCGCTGAAACTGCTTCTCTGTCTCTGGATGGTGCTATGTAGAGGATGTTCAGGGTTTTCCATAATTGACCGTAGCCTACTCAGCGCCCTTCGCTCAGCTACCGATGTTAAACTCTCCAGTACTATGCCCACGACAGAGCCCGCCTTCCTTATCAGCTTATTAAGACGAGAGGCGTCCTTCTTCTTAATGCTTCCTCCCCAACACGCCACCACAAAGAAGAGGGCGCTCTCAACAACTGACCTATAGAACATCTTCAGCATCTCACTGCAGACATTGAATGACGCCAACCTTCTAAGGAAGTACAGTCGACTCTGTGCCTTCCTGCACAAGGCATCTGTGTTGGCAGTCCAGTCTAGCTTCTCGTCCAACTGTACTCCCAGATACTTGTAGGTCTTAACCTGCTCCACACACTCTCCATTAATGATCACTGGCTCCATGTGAGTCCTAGATCTCCTAAAGTCCACCACCATCTCCTTGGTCTTGGTGACATTGAGACGCAGGTAGTTTGAGTTGCACCATATCACAAAGTCCTATATCAGTTTCCTATACTCCTCCTCCTGTCCATTCCTGACACACCCCACTATGGCCGTGTCATCAGCGAACTTCTGCACATGGCAGGACTCCGAGTTATATTGGAAGTCAGATGTGTACAGGGTGAACAGGACCGGAGAGAGTACGGTTCCCTGTGGCGCTCCTGTGCTGCTGACCACTGTGTCAGACCTACAGTCTCCCAACCGCACATACTGAGGTCTATCTGTGAGGAGTATCACCCTGTCCTCACACCAGGATGTCCCGGTGTCTCTTTAGGAGAGAATATCACCCTGTCCTTACACCATGATGTCCCAGTGTCACTCCAGGAGAGAGTATCACCCTGTCCTTACACCATGATGTCCCGGTGTCACTCCAGGAGAGAGTATCACCCTGTCCTTACACCATGATGTCCCGGTGTCTCTCCAGGAGAGAGTATCACCGTTTCCCCACACCAGGATGTCCCGGTGTCTCTCCAGGAGAGAGTATCACCCTTTCCCCACACCAGGATGTCCCGGTGTCTCTCCAGGAGTGAGTATCACCCTGTCCTTACACCATGATGTCCCGGTGTCACTCCAGGAGAGAGTATCACCCTTTCCGAAAACCAGGATGTCCCGGTGTCTCTCCAGGAGAGGGTATCACCCTTTACTCACACCAGGATGTCCCGGTGTCTCTCCAGGAGAGAGTATCACTCTTTCCCCACACCGGAATATCCCGGTGTCTCTCCAGGAGAGAGTTACACCCTTTCCCCACACCAGGATGTCCCAGTGTCTCTCCAGGAGAGAGTATCACCATTTCCCCACACCAGGATGTCCCGGTGTCTCTCCAGGAGAGAGTACCACCCTTTCCCCACACCAGGATGTCGCAGTGTCTCTCCAGGAGAGAGTATCACCCTTTCCTAGAACCAGGATTTCCCGGTGTCTCTCCAGGATAGAGTATCACCCTTTCCCCACACCAGGATGTCCCGGTGTCTCTCCAGGAGAGAGTATCACCCTGTCCTCACACCAGGATGTCCCGGTATCTCTCCAGGAGAGAATATCACCCTGTCCTTACACCATGATGTCCCAGTGTCACTCCAGGAGAGAGTATCACACTTTCCCCACACCAGGATGTCTCGGTGACTCTCCAGGAGAGAGTATCACCCTTTCCCCACACCAGGATGTCCCGGTGTCTCTCCAGGAGAGAGTACCACCCTTTCCCCGCACCAGGATGTCCCGGTGTCTCTCCAGGAGAGAGTATCACCCTTTCCCTTCACCAGGATGTCCCGGTGTCTCTCCAGGAGAGAGTACCACCCTTTCCCCGCACCAGGATGTCCCAGTGTCTCTCCAGGAGAGAGTATCACCCTTTCCTCACACCAGGATGTCCCGGTGTCTCTCCAGGAGAGAGTATCACGATGTCCTTACACCATGATGTCCCGGTGTCACTCCAGGAGAGAGTATCACCCTTTCCGAAAACCAGGATGTCCCGGTGTCTCTCCAGGAGAGGGTATCACCCTTTCCTCACACCAGGATGTCCCGGTTTCTCTCCAGGAGAGAGTATCACCCTTTCCCCACACCAGAATGTCCCGGTGTCTCTCCAGGAGAGAGTATCACCCTTTCCCCACAGCAGGATGTCCCTGTGTCTCTCCAGGAGAGGGTATCACCCTTTCCCCACACCAGGATGTCCCAGTGTCTCTCCAGGAGAGAGTATCACCCTTTCCCCACACCAGGATGTCCCGGTGTCTCTCCAGGAGAGAGTATCACCCTTTCCTCACACCAGGATGTCCCAGTGTCTCTCCAGGAGAGAGTATCACCCTTTCCCCACGCCAGGATGTCCCGGTGTCTCTCCAGGAGAGAGTATCACCCTTTCCCCACAGCAGGATGTCCCTGTGTCTCTCCAGGAGAGAGTATCACCCTTTCCCCACACCAGGATGTCCCGGTGTCTCTCCAGGAGAGAGTATCACCCTTTCCCCACACCAGGATGTCCCGGTGTCTCTCCAGGAGAGAGTACCACCCTTTCCCCAAACCAGGATGTCCCGGTGTCTCTCCAGGAGAGAGTATCACCCTTTCCCTTCACCAGGATGTCCCGGTGTCTCTCCAGGAGAGAGTACCACCCTTTCCCCACACCAGGATGTCCCAGTGTCGCTCCAGGAGAGAGTAGCACCCTTTCCTCACACCAGGATGTCCCGGTGTCTCTCCAGGAGAGGGTATCACCCTGTCCTTACACCATGATGTCCCGGTGTCACTCCAGGAGAGAGTATCACCCTTTCCGAAAATCAGGATGTCCCGGTGTCTCTCCAGGAGAGGGTATCACCCTTTCCTCACACCAGGATGTCCCGGTGTCTCTCCAGGAGAGAGTATCACTCTTTCCCCACACCAGAATGTCCCGGTGTCTCTCCAGGAGAGAGTTAATCCCTTTCCCCACACCAGGATGTCCCAGTGTCTCTCCAGGAGAGAGTATCACCATTTCCCCACACCAGGATGTCCCGGTGTCTCTCCAGGAGAGAGTACCACACTTTCCCCACACCAGGATGTCGCAGTGTCTCTCCAGGAGAGAGTATCACCCTTTCCTAACACCAGGATGTCCCGGTGTCTCTTTAGGAGAGAATATCACCCTGTCCTTACACCATGATGTCCCAGTGTCACTCCAGGAGAGAGTATCACCCTGTCCTTACACCATGATGTCCCGGTGTCACTCCAGGAGAGAGTATCACCCTGTCCTTACACCATGATGTCCCGGTGTCTCTCCAGGAGAGAGTATCACCGTTTCCCCACACCAGGATGTCCCGGTGTCTCTCCAGGAGAGAGTATCACCCTTTCCCCACACCAGGATGTCCCGGTGTCTCTCCAGGAGTGAGTATCACCCTGTCCTTACACCATGATGTCCCGGTGTCACTCCAGGAGAGAGTATCACCCTTTCCGAAAACCAGGATGTCCCGGTGTCTCTCCAGGAGAGGGTATCACCCTTTCCTCACACCAGGATGTCCCGGTGTCTCTCCAGGAGAGAGTATCACTCTTTCCCCACACCAGAATGTCCCGGTGTCTCTCCAGGAGAGAGTTAATCCCTTTCCCCACACCAGGATGTCCCAGTGTCTCTCCAGGAGAGAGTATCACCATTTCCCCACAGCAGGATGTCCCGGTGTCTCTCCAGGAGAGAATACCACACTTTCCCCACACCAGGATGTCGCAGTGTCTCTCCAGGAGAGAGTATCACCCTGTCCTCACACCAGGATGTCCCGGTGTCTCTTTAGGAGAGAATATCACCCTGTCCTTACACCATGATGTCCCAGTGTCACTCCAGGAGAGAGTATCACCCTGTCCTTACACCATGATGTCCCGGTGTCACTCCAGGAGAGAGTATCACCCTGTCCTTACACCATGATGTCCCGGTGTCTCTCCAGGAGAGAGTATCACCCTTTCCCCACACCAGGATGTCCCGGTGTCTCTCCAGGAGTGAGTATCACCCTGTCCTTACACCATGATGTCCCGGTGTCACTCCAGGAGAGAGTATCACCCTTTCCGAAAACCAGGATGTCCCGGTGTCTCTCCAGGAGAGGGTATCACCCTTTACTCACACCAGGATGTCCCGGTGTCTCTCCAGGAGAGAGTATCACTCTTTCCCCACACCGGAATATCCCGGTGTCTCTCCAGGAGAGAGTTACACCCTTTCCCCACACCAGGATGTCCCAGTGTCTCTCCAGGAGAGAGTATCACCATTTCCCCACACCAGGATGTCCCGGTGTCTCTCCAGGAGAGAGTACCACCCTTTCCCCACACCAGGATGTCGCAGTGTCTCTCCAGGAGAGAGTATCACCCTTTCCTAGAACCAGGATTTCCCGGTGTCTCTCCAGGATAGAGTATCACCCTTTCCCCACACCAGGATGTCCCGGTGTCTCTCCAGGAGAGAGTATCACCCTGTCCTCACACCAGGATGTCCCGGTGTCTCTCCAGGAGAGAATATCACCCTGTCCTTACACCATGATGTCCCAGTGTCACTCCAGGAGAGAGTATCACACTTTCCCCACACCAGGATGTCTCGGTGACTCTCCAGGAGAGAGTATCACCCTTTCCCCACACCAGGATGTCCCGGTGTCTCTCCAGGAGAGAGTACCACCCTTTCCCCACACCAGGATGTCCCGGTGTCTCTCCAGGAGAGAGTATCACCCTTTCCCTTCACCAGGATGTCCCGGTGTCTCTCCAGGAGAGAGTACCACCCTTTCCCCGCACCAGGATGTCCCAGTGTCTCTCCAGGAGAGAGTATCACCCTTTCCTCACACCAGGATGTCCCGGTGTCTCTCCAGGAGAGAGTATCACGATGTCCTTACACCATGATGTCCCGGTGTCACTCCAGGAGAGAGTATCACCCTTTCCGAAAACCAGGATGTCCCGGTGTCTCTCCAGGAGAGGGTATCACCCTTTCCTCACACCAGGATGTCCCGGTTTCTCTCCAGGAGAGAGTATCACCCTTTCCCCACACCAGAATGTCCCGGTGTCTCTCCAGGAGAGAGTATCACCCTTTCCCCACAGCAGGATGTCCCTGTGTCTCTCCAGGAGAGGGTATCACCCTTTCCCCACACCAGGATGTCCCAGTGTCTCTCCAGGAGAGAGTATCACCCTTTCCCCACACCAGGATGTCCCGGTGTCTCTCCAGGAGAGAGTATCACCCTTTCCTCACACCAGGATGTCCCAGTGTCTCTCCAGGAGAGAGTATCACCCTTTCCCCACGCCAGGATGTCCCGGTGTCTCTCCAGGAGAGAGTATCACCCTTTCCCCACAGCAGGATGTCCCTGTGTCTCTCCAGGAGAGAGTATCACCCTTTCCCCACACCAGGATGTCCCGGTGTCTCTCCAGGAGAGAGTATCACCCTTTACCCACACCAGGATGTCCCGGTGTCTCTCCAGGAGAGAGTACCACCCTTTCCCCAAACCAGGATGTCCCGGTGTCTCTCCAGGAGAGAGTATCACCCTTTCCCTTCACCAGGATGTCCCGGTGTCTCTCCAGGAGAGAGTACCACCCTTTCCCCACACCAGGATGTCCCAGTGTCGCTCCAGGAGAGAGTAGCACCCTTTCCTCACACCAGGATGTCCCGGTGTCTCTCCAGGAGAGGGTATCACCCTGTCCTTACACCATGATGTCCCGGTGTCACTCCAGGAGAGAGTATCACCCTTTCCGAAAATCAGGATGTCCCGGTGTCTCTCCAGGAGAGGGTATCACCCTTTCCTCACACCAGGATGTCCCGGTGTCTCTCCAGGAGAGAGTATCACTCTTTCCCCACACCAGAATGTCCCGGTGTCTCTCCAGGAGAGAGTTAATCCCTTTCCCCACACCAGGATGTCCCAGTGTCTCTCCAGGAGAGAGTATCACCATTTCCCCACACCAGGATGTCCCGGTGTCTCTCCAGGAGATAGTACCACACTTTCCCCACACCAGGATGTCGCAGTGTCTCTCCAGGAGAGAGTATCACCCTTTCCTAACACCAGGATGTCCCGGTGTCTCTTTAGGAGAGAATATCACCCTGTCCTTACACCATGATGTCCCAGTGTCACTCCAGGAGAGAGTATCACCCTGTCCTTACACCATGATGTCCCGGTGTCACTCCAGGAGAGAGTATCACCCTGTCCTTACACCATGATGTCCCGGTGTCTCTCCAGGAGAGAGTATCACCGTTTCCCCACACCAGGATGTCCCGGTGTCTCTCCAGGAGAGAGTATCACCCTTTCCCCACACCAGGATGTCCCGGTGTCTCTCCAGGAGTGAGTATCACCCTGTCCTTACACCATGATGTCCCGGTGTCACTCCAGGAGAGAGTATCACCCTGTCCTTACACCATGATGTCCCGGTGTCACTCCAGGAGAGAGTATCACCCTGTCCTTACACCATGATGTCCCGGTGTCTCTCCAGGAGAGGGTATCACCCTTTCCCCACACCAGGATGTCCCGGTGTCTCTCCAGGAGTGAGTATCACCCTGTCCTTACACCATGATGTCCCGGTGTCACTCCAGGAGAGAGTATCACCCTTTCCGAAAACCAGGATGTCCCGGTGTCTCTCCAGGAGAGGGTATCACCCTTTACTCACACCAGGATGTCCCGGTGTCTCTCCAGGAGAGAGTATCACTCTTTCCCCACACCGGAATATCCCGGTGTCTCTCCAGGAGAGAGTTACACCCTTTCCCCACACCAGGATGTCCCAGTGTCTCTCCAGGAGAGAGTATCACCATTTCCCCACACCAGGATGTCCCGGTGTCTCTCCAGGAGAGAGTACCACCCTTTCCCCACACCAGGATGTCGCAGTGTCTCTCCAGGAGAGAGTATCACCCTTTCCTAGAACCAGGATTTCCCGGTGTCTCTCCAGGATAGAGTATCACCCTTTCCCCACACCAG
This sequence comes from Hemitrygon akajei, assembly GCF_048418815.1. Taxonomy (NCBI): domain Eukaryota; kingdom Metazoa; phylum Chordata; class Chondrichthyes; order Myliobatiformes; family Dasyatidae; genus Hemitrygon; species Hemitrygon akajei. The sequence goes on from NC_133151.1 coordinate 45,184,639, forward strand.
GATGTCCCGGTGTCTCTCCAGGAGAGAGTATCACCCTGTCCTCACACCAGGATGTCCCGGTGTCTCTCCAGGAGAGAATATCACCCTGTCCTTACACCATGATGTCCCAGTGTCACTCCAGGAGAGAGTATCACACTTTCCCCACACCAGGATGTCTCGGTGACTCTCCAGGAGAGAGTATCACCCTTTCCCCACACCAGGATGTCCCGGTGTCTCTCCAGGAGAGAGTACCACCCTTTCCCCACACCAGGATGTCCCGGTGTCTCTCCAGGAGAGAGTATCACCCTTTCCCTTCACCAGGATGTCCCGGTGTCTCTCCAGGAGAGAGTACCACCCTTTCCCCGCACCAGGATGTCCCAGTGTCTCTCCAGGAGAGAGTATCACCCTTTCCTCACACCAGGATGTCCCGGTGTCTCTCCAGGAGAGAGTATCACGATGTCCTTACACCATGATGTCCCGGTGTCACTCCAGGAGAGAGTATCACCCTTTCCGAAAACCAGGATGTCCCGGTGTCTCTCCAGGAGAGGGTATCACCCTTTCCTCACACCAGGATGTCCCGGTTTCTCTCCAGGAGAGAGTATCACCCTTTCACCACACCAGAATGTCCCGGTGTCTCTCCAGGAGAGAGTATCACCCTTTCCCCACAGCAGGATGTCCCTGTGTCTCTCCAGGAGAGGGTATCACCCTTTCCCCACACCAGGATGTCCCAGTGTCTCTCCAGGAGAGAGTATCACCCTTTCCCCACACCAGGATGTCCCGGTGTCTCTCCAGGAGAGAGTATCACCCTTTCCTCACACCAGGATGTCCCAGTGTCTCTCCAGGAGAGAGTATCACCCTTTCCCCACGCCAGGATGTCCCGGTGTCTCTCCAGGAGAGAGTATCACCCTTTCCCCACAGCAGGATGTCCCTGTGTCTCTCCAGGAGAGAGTATCACCCTTTCCCCACACCAGGATGTCCCGGTGTCTCTCCAGGAGAGAGTATCACCCTTTCCCCACACCAGGATGTCCCGGTGTCTCTCCAGGAGAGAGTACCACCCTTTCCCCAAACCAGGATGTCCCGGTGTCTCTCCAGGAGAGAGTATCACCCTTTCCCTTCACCAGGATGTCCCGGTGTCTCTCCAGGAGAGAGTACCACCCTTTCCCCACACCAGGATGTCCCAGTGTCGCTCCAGGAGAGAGTAGCACCCTTTCCTCACACCAGGATGTCCCGGTGTCTCTCCAGGAGAGGGTATCACCCTGTCCTTACACCATGATGTCCCGGTGTCACTCCAGGAGAGAGTATCACCCTTTCCGAAAATCAGGATGTCCCGGTGTCTCTCCAGGAGAGGGTATCACCCTTTCCTCACACCAGGATGTCCCGGTGTCTCTCCAGGAGAGAGTATCACTCTTTCCCCACACCAGAATGTCCCGGTGTCTCTCCAGGAGAGAGTTAATCCCTTTCCCCACACCAGGATGTCCCAGTGTCTCTCCAGGAGAGAGTATCACCATTTCCCCACACCAGGATGTCCCGGTGTCTCTCCAGGAGAGAGTACCACACTTTCCCCACACCAGGATGTCGCAGTGTCTCTCCAGGAGAGAGTATCACCCTTTCCTAACACCAGGATGTCCCGGTGTCTCTTTAGGAGAGAATATCACCCTGTCCTTACACCATGATGTCCCAGTGTCACTCCAGGAGAGAGTATCACCCTGTCCTTACACCATGATGTCCCGGTGTCACTCCAGGAGAGAGTATCACCCTGTCCTTACACCATGATGTCCCGGTGTCTCTCCAGGAGAGAGTATCACCATTTCCCCACACCAGGATGTCCCGGTGTCTCTCCAGGAGAGAGTATCACCCTTTCCCCACACCAGGATGTCCCGGTGTCTCTCCAGGAGTGAGTATCACCCTGTCCTTACACCATGATGTCCCGGTGTCACTCCAGGAGAGAGTATCACCCTTTCCGAAAACCAGGATGTCCCGGTGTCTCTCCAGGAGAGGGTATCACCCTTTCCTCACACCAGGATGTCCCGGTGTCTCTCCAGGAGAGAGTATCACTCTTTCCCCACACCAGAATGTCCCGGTGTCTCTCCAGGAGAGAGTTAATCCCTTTCCCCACACCAGGATGTCCCAGTGTCTCTCCAGGAGAGAGTATCACCATTTCCCCACACCAGGATGTCCCGGTGTCTCTCCAGGAGAGAGTACCACACTTTCCCCACACCAGGATGTCGCAGTGTCTCTCCAGGAGAGAGTGTCACCCTTTCCTAACACCAGGATTTCCCGGTGTCTCTCCAGGAGAGAGTATCACCCTTTCCCCACACCAGGATGTCCCGGTGTCTCTCCAGGAGAGAGTATCACCCTGTCCTCACACCAGGATGTCCCGGTGTCTCTTTAGGAGAGAATATCACCCTGTCCTTACACCATGATGTCCCAGTGTCACTCCAGGAGAGAGTATCACCCTGTCCTTACACCATGATGTCCCGGTGTCACTCCAGGAGAGAGTATCACCCTGTCCTTACACCATGATGTCCCGGTGTCACTCCAGGAGAGAGTATCACCCTTTCCGAAAACCAGGATGTCCCGGTGTCTCTCCAGGAGAGGGTATCACCCTTTACTCACACCAGGATGTCCCGGTGTCTCTCCAGGAGAGAGTATCACTCTTTCCCCACACCGGAATATCCCGGTGTCTCTCCAGGAGAGAGTTACACCCTTTCCCCACACCAGGATGTCCCAGTGTCTCTCCAGGAGAGAGTATCACCATTTCCCCACACCAGGATGTCCCGGTGTCTCTCCAGGAGAGAGTACCACCCTTTCCCCACACCAGGATGTCGCAGTGTCTCTCCAGGAGAGAGTATCACCCTTTCCTAGAACCAGGATTTCCCGGTGTCTCTCCAGGATAGAGTATCACCCTTTCCCCACACCAGGATGTCCCGGTGTCTCTCCAGGAGAGAGTATCACCCTGTCCTCACACCAGGATGTCCCGGTGTCTCTCCAGGAGAGAATATCACCCTGTCCTTACACCATGATGTCCCAGTGTCACTCCAGGAGAGAGTATCACACTTTCCCCACACCAGGATGTCTCGGTGACTCTCCAGGAGAGAGTATCACCCTTTCCCCACACCAGGATGTCCCGGTGTCTCTCCAGGAGAGAGTACCACCCTTTCCCCACACCAGGATGTCCCGGTGTCTCTCCAGGAGAGAGTATCACCCTTTCCCTTCACCAGGATGTCCCGGTGTCTCTCCAGGAGAGAGTACCACCCTTTCCCCGCACCAGGATGTCCCAGTGTCTCTCCAGGAGAGAGTATCACCCTTTCCTCACACCAGGATGTCCCGGTGTCTCTCCAGGAGAGAGTATCACGATGTCCTTACACCATGATGTCCCGGTGTCACTCCAGGAGTGAGTATCACCCTTTCCGAAAACCAGGATGTCCCGCTGTCTCTCCAGGAGAGGGTATCACCCTTTCCTCACACCAGGATGTCCCGGTTTCTCTCCAGGAGAGAGTATCACCCTTTCCCCACACCAGAATGTCCCGGTGTCTCTCCAGGAGAGAGTATCACCCTTTCCCCACAGCAGGATGTCCCTGTGTCTCTCCAGGAGAGGGTATCACCCTTTCCCCACACCAGGATGTCCCAGTGTCTCTCCAGGAGAGAGTATCACCCTTTCCCCACACCAGGATGTCCCGGTGTCTCTCCAGGAGAGAGTATCACCCTTTCCTCACACCAGGATGTCCCAGTGTCTCTCCAGGAGAGAGTATCACCCTTTCCCCACGCCAGGATGTCCCGGTGTCTCTCCAGGAGAGAGTATCACCCTTTCCCCACAGCAGGATGTCCCTGTGTCTCTCCAGGAGAGAGTATCACCCTTTCCCCACACCAGGATGTCCCGGTGTCTCTCCAGGAGAGAGTATCACCCTTTCCCCACACCAGGATGTCCCGGTGTCTCTCCAGGAGAGAGTACCACCCTTTCCCCAAACCAGGATGTCCCGGTGTCTCTCCAGGAGAGAGTATCACCCTTTCCCTTCACCAGGATGTCCCGGTGTCTCTCCAGGAGAGAGTACCACCCTTTCCCCACACCAGGATGTCCCAGTGTCGCTCCAGAAGAGAGTAGCACCCTTTCCTCACACCAGGATGTCCCGGTGTCTCTCCAGGAGAGGGTATCACCCTGTCCTTACACCATGATGTCCCGGTGTCACTCCAGGAGAGAGTATCACCCTTTCCGAAAACCAGGATGTCCCGGTGTCTCTCCAGGAGAGGGTATCACCCTTTCCTCACACCAGGATGTCCCGGTGTCTCTCCAGGAGAGAGTATCACTCTTTCCCCACACCAGAATGTCCCGGTGTCTCTCCAGGAGAGAGTTAATCCCTTTCCCCACACCAGGATGTCCCAGTGTCTCTCCAGGAGAGAGTATCACCATTTCCCCACACCAGGATGTCCCGGTGTCTCTCCAGGAGAGAGTACCACACTTTCCCCACACCAGGATGTCGCAGTGTCTCTCCAGGAGAGAGTATCACCCTTTCCTAACACCAGGATTTCCCGGTGTCTCTCCAGGAGAGAGTATCACCCTTTCCCCACACCAGGATGTCCCGGTGTCTCTCCAGGAGAGAGTATCACCCTGTCCTCACACCAGGATGTCCCGGTGTCTCTCCAGGAGAGAGTATCACCCTTTCCCCACAGCAGGATGTCCCTGTGTCTCTCCAGGAGAGGGTATCACCCTTTCCCCACACCAGGATGTCCCAGTGTCTCTCCAGGAGAGAGTATCACCCTTTCCCCACACCAGGATGTCCCGGTGTCTCTCCAGGAGAGAGTATCACCCTTTCCTCACACCAGGATGTCCCAGTGTCTCTCCAGGAGAGAGTATCACCCTTTCCCCACGCCAGGATGTCCCGGTGTCTCTCCAGGAGAGAGTATCACCCTTTCCCCACAGCAGGATGTCCCTGTGTCTCTCCAGGAGAGAGTATCACCCTTTCCCCACACCAGGATGTCCCGGTGTCTCTCCAGGAGAGAGTATCACCCTTTCCCCACACCAGGATGTCCCGGTGTCTCTCCAGGAGAGAGTACCACCCTTTCCCCAAACCAGGATGTCCCGGTGTCTCTCCAGGAGAGAGTATCACCCTTTCCCTTCACCAGGATGTCCCGGTGTCTCTCCAGGAGAGAGTACCACCCTTTCCCCACACCAGGATGTCCCAGTGTCGCTCCAGGAGAGAGTAGCACCCTTTCCTCACACCAGGATGTCCCGGTGTCTCTCCAGGAGAGGGTATCACCCTGTCCTTACACCATGATGTCCCGGTGTCACTCCAGGAGAGAGTATCACCCTTTCCGAAAATCAGGATGTCCCGGTGTCTCTCCAGGAGAGGGTATCACCCTTTCCTCACACCAGGATGTCCCGGTGTCTCTCCAGGAGAGAGTATCACTCTTTCCCCACACCAGAATGTCCCGGTGTCTCTCCAGGAGAGAGTTAATCCCTTTCCCCACACCAGGATGTCCCAGTGTCTCTCCAGGAGAGAGTATCACCATTTCCCCACACCAGGATGTCCCGGTGTCTCTCCAGGAGAGAGTACCACACTTTCCCCACACCAGGATGTCGCAGTGTCTCTCCAGGAGAGAGTATCACCCTTTCCTAACACCAGGATGTCCCGGTGTCTCTTTAGGAGAGAATATCACCCTGTCCTTACACCATGATGTCCCAGTGTCACTCCAGGAGAGAGTATCACCCTGTCCTTACACCATGATGTCCCGGTGTCACTCCAGGAGAGAGTATCACCCTGTCCTTACACCATGATGTCCCGGTGTCTCTCCAGGAGAGAGTATCACCGTTTCCCCACACCAGGATGTCCCGGTGTCTCTCCAGGAGAGAGTATCACCCTTTCCCCACACCAGGATGTCCCGGTGTCTCTCCAGGAGTGAGTATCACCCTGTCCTTACACCATGATGTCCCGGTGTCACTCCAGGAGAGAGTATCACCCTTTCCGAAAACCAGGATGTCCCGGTGTCTCTCCAGGAGAGGGTATCACCCTTTCCTCACACCAGGATGTCCCGGTGTCTCTCCAGGAGAGAGTATCACTCTTTCCCCACACCAGAATGTCCCGGTGTCTCTCCAGGAGAGAGTTAATCCCTTTCCCCACACCAGGATGTCCCAGTGTCTCTCCAGGAGAGAGTATCACCATTTCCCCACACCAGGATGTCCCGGTGTCTCTCCAGGAGAGAGTACCACACTTTCCCCACACCAGGATGTCGCAGTGTCTCTCCAGGAGAGAGTATCACCCTTTCCTAACACCAGGATTTCCCGGTGTCTCTCCAGGAGAGAGTATCACCCTTTCCCCACACCAGGATGTCCCGGTGTCTCTCCAGGAGAGAGTATCACCCTGTCCTCACACCAGGATGTCCCGGTGTCTCTTTAGGAGAGAATATCACCCTGTCCTTACACCATGATGTCCCAGTGTCACTCCAGGAGAGAGTATCACCCTGTCCTTACACCATGATGTCCCGGTGTCACTCCAGGAGAGAGTATCACCCTGTCCTTACACCATGATGTCCCGGTGTCACTCCAGGAGAGAGTATCACCCTTTCCGAAAACCAGGATGTCCCGGTGTCTCTCCAGGAGAGGGTATCACCCTTTACTCACACCAGGATGTCCCGGTGTCTCTCCAGGAGAGAGTATCACTCTTTCCCCACACCGGAATATCCCGGTGTCTCTCCAGGAGAGAGTTACACCCTTTCCCCACACCAGGATGTCCCAGTGTCTCTCCAGGAGAGAGTATCACCATTTCCCCACACCAGGATGTCCCGGTGTCTCTCCAGGAGAGAGTACCACCCTTTCCCCACACCAGGATGTCGCAGTGTCTCTCCAGGAGAGAGTATCACCCTTTCCTAGAACCAGGATTTCCCGGTGTCTCTCCAGGATAGAGTATCACCCTTTCCCCACACCAGGATGTCCCGGTGTCTCTCCAGGAGAGAGTATCACCCTGTCCTCACACCAGGATGTCCCGGTGTCTCTCCAGGAGAGAATATCACCCTGTCCTTACACCATGATGTCCCAGTGTCACTCCAGGAGAGAGTATCACACTTTCCCCACACCAGGATGTCTCGGTGACTCTCCAGGAGAGAGTATCACCCTTTCCCCACACCAGGATGTCCCGGTGTCTCTCCAGGAGAGAGTACCACCCTTTCCCCACACCAGGATGTCCCGGTGTCTCTCCAGGAGAGAGTATCACCCTTTCCCTTCACCAGGATGTCCCGGTGTCTCTCCAGGAGAGAGTACCACCCTTTCCCCGCACCAGGATGTCCCAGTGTCTCTCCAGGAGAGAGTATCACCCTTTCCTCACACCAGGATGTCCCGGTGTCTCTCCAGGAGAGAGTATCACGATGTCCTTACACCATGATGTCCCGGTGTCACTCCAGGAGTGAGTATCACCCTTTCCGAAAACCAGGATGTCCCGCTGTCTCTCCAGGAGAGGGTATCACCCTTTCCTCACACCAGGATGTCCCGGTTTCTCTCCAGGAGAGAGTATCACCCTTTCCCCACACCAGAATGTCCCGGTGTCTCTCCAGGAGAGAGTATCACCCTTTCCCCACAGCAGGATGTCCCTGTGTCTCTCCAGGAGAGGGTATCACCCTTTCCCCACACCAGGATGTCCCAGTGTCTCTCCAGGAGAGAGTATCACCCTTTCCCCACACCAGGATGTCCCGGTGTCTCTCCAGGAGAGAGTATCACCCTTTCCTCACACCAGGATGTCCCAGTGTCTCTCCAGGAGAGAGTATCACCCTTTCCCCACGCCAGGATGTCCCGGTGTCTCTCCAGGAGAGAGTATCACCCTTTCCCCACAGCAGGATGTCCCTGTGTCTCTCCAGGAGAGAGTATCACCCTTTCCCCACACCAGGATGTCCCGGTGTCTCTCCAGGAGAGAGTATCACCCTTTCCCCACACCAGGATGTCCCGGTGTCTCTCCAGGAGAGAGTACCACCCTTTCCCCAAACCAGGATGTCCCGGTGTCTCTCCAGGAGAGAGTATCACCCTTTCCCTTCACCAGGATGTCCCGGTGTCTCTCCAGGAGAGAGTACCACCCTTTCCCCACACCAGGATGTCCCAGTGTCGCTCCAGGAGAGAGTAGCACCCTTTCCTCACACCAGGATGTCCCGGTGTCTCTCCAGGAGAGGGTATCACCCTGTCCTTACACCATGATGTCCCGGTGTCACTCCAGGAGAGAGTATCACCCTTTCCGAAAACCAGGATGTCCCGGTGTCTCTCCAGGAGAGGGTATCACCCTTTCCTCACACCAGGATGTCCCGGTGTCTCTCCAGGAGAGAGTATCACTCTTTCCCCACACCAGAATGTCCCGGTGTCTCTCCAGGAGAGAGTTAATCCCTTTCCCCACACCAGGATGTCCCAGTGTCTCTCCAGGAGAGAGTATCACCATTTCCCCACACCAGGATGTCCCGGTGTCTCTCCAGGAGAGAGTACCACACTTTCCCCACACCAGGATGTCGCAGTGTCTCTCCAGGAGAGAGTATCACCCTTTCCTAACACCAGGATTTCCCGGTGTCTCTCCAGGAGAGAGTATCACCCTTTCCCCACACCAGGATGTCCCGGTGTCTCTCCAGGAGAGAGTATCACCCTGTCCTCACACCAGGATGTCCCGGTGTCTCTTTAGGAGAGAATATCACCCTGTCCTTACACCATGATGTCCCAGTGTCACTCCAGGAGAGAGTATCACCCTTTCCCCACACCAGGATGTCCCGGTGTCTCTCCAGGAGAGAGTATCACCCTTTCCCCACACCAGGATGTCCCGGTGTCTCTCCAGGAGAGAGTACCACCCTTTCCCCAAACCAGGATTTCCCGGTGTCTCTCCAGGAGAGAGTATCACCCTTTCCCTTCACCAGGATGTCCCGGTGTCTCTCCAGGAGAGAGTACCACCCTTTCCCCACACCAGGATGTCCCAGTGTCGCTCCAGGAGAGAGTAGCACCCTTTCCTCACACCAGGATGTCCCGGTGTCTCTCCAGGAGAGGGTATCACCCTGTCCTTACACCATGATGTCCCGGTGTCACTCCAGGAGAGAGTATCACCCTTTCCGAAAACCAGGATATCCCGGTGTCTCTCCAGGAGAGGGTATCACCCTTTCCTCACACCAGGATGTCCCGGTGTCTCTCCAGGAGAGAGTATCACTCTTTCCCCACACCAGAATGTCCCGGTGTCTCTCCAGGAGAGAGTTAATCCCTTTCCCCACACCAGGATGTCCCAGTGTCTCTCCAGGAGAGAGTATCACCATTTCCCCACACCAGGATGTCCCGGTGTCTCTCCAGGAGAGAGTACCACACTTTCCCCACACCAGGATGTCGCAGTGTCTCTCCAGGAGGGAGTATCACCCTTTCCTAACACCAGGATTTCCCGGTGTCTCTCCAGGAGAGAGTATCACCCTTTCCCCACACCAGGATGTCCCGGTGTCTCTCCAGGAGAGAGTATCACCCTGTCCTCACACCAGGATGTCCCGGTGTCTCTTTAGGAGAGAATATCACCCTGTCCTTACACCATGATGTCCCAGTGTCACTCCAGGAGAGAGTATCACCCTTTCCCCACACCAGGATGTCTCGGTGACTCTCCAGGAGAGAGTATAACCCTTTCCCCACACCAGGATGTCGCAGTGTCTCTCCAGGAGAGAGTACCACCCTTTCCCCACACCAGGATGTCCCGGTGTCTCTCCAGGAGAGAGTACCACCCTTTCACTTCACCAGGATGTCCCGGTGTCTCTCCAGGAGAGAGTACCACCCTTTCCCCACACCAGGATGTCCCAGTGTCTCTACAGGAGAGAGTATCACCCTTTCCTCACACCAGGATGTCCCGGTGTCTCTCCAGGAGAGAGTATCACCCTGTCCTTATACCATGATGTCCCGGTGTCACTCCAGGAGAGAGTATCACCCTTTCCGAAAACCAAGATGTCCCGGTGTCTCTCCAGGAGAGGGTATCACCCTTTCCTCACACCAGGATGTCCCGGTTTCTCTCCAGGAGAGAGTATCACCCTTTCTCAACACCAGAATGTCCCGGTATCTCTCCTGGAGAGAGTATCACCCTTTCCCCACACCAGGATGTCCCAGTGTCTCTCCAGGAGAGAGTATCACCCTTTCCCCGCACCAGGATGTCCCGGTGTCTCTCCAGGAGAGAGTACCACCCTTTCCCCACACCAGGATGTCGCAGTGTCTCTCCAGGAGAGAATATCACCCTTTCCTCACACCAGGATGTCGCAGTGTCTCTCCAGGAGAGAGTATCACTCTTTCCTCACACCAGGATGTCCCGGTGTCTCTCCAGGAGAGAGTATCACTCTTTCCCCACACCAGGATGTCCCAGTGTCTCTCCAGGAGAGGGTATCACCCTTTCCTCACACCAGGATGTCCCGGTTTCTCTCCAGGAGAGAGTATCACCCTTTCCCCACACCAGAATGTCCCGGTGTCTCTCCAGGAGAGAGTATCACCCTTTCCCCACAGCAGGATGTCCCTGTGTCTCTCCAGGAGAGGGTATCACCCTTTCCCCACACCAGGATGTCCCAGTGTCTCTCCAGGAGAGAGTATCACCCTTTCCCCACACCAGGATGTCCCGGTGTCTCTCCAGGATAGAGTATCACCCTTTCCCTTCACCAGGATGTCCCGGTGTCTCTCCAGGAGAGAGTACCACCCTTTCCCCACACCAGGATGTCCCAGTGTCGCTCCAGGAGAGAGTAGCACCCTTTCCTCACACCAGGATGTCCCGGTGTCTCTCCAGGAGAGGGTATCACCCTGTCCTTACACCATGATGTCCCGGTGTCACTCCAGGAGAGAGTATCACCCTTTCCGAAAACCAGGATGTCCCGGTGTCTCTCCAGGAGAGGGTATCACCCTTTCCTCACACCAGGATGTCCCGGTGTCTCTCCAGGAGAGAGTATCACTCTTTCCCCACACCAGAATGTCCCGGTGTCTCTCCAGGAGAGAGTTAATCCCTTTCCCCACACCAGGATGTCCCAGTGTCTCTCCAGGAGAGAGTATCACCATTTCCCCACACCAGGATGTCCCGGTGTCTCTCCAGGAGAGAGTACCACACTTTCCCCACACCAGGATGTCGCAGTGTCTCTCCAGGAGAGAGTATCACCCTTTCCTAACACCAGGATTTCCCGGTGTCTCTCCAGGAGAGAGTATCACCCTTTCCCCACACCAGGATGTCCCGGTGTCTCTCCAGGAGAGAGTATCACCCTGTCCTCACACCAGGATGTCCCGGTGTCTCTTTAGGAGAGAATATCACCCTGTCCTTACACCATGATGTCCCAGTGTCACTCCAGGAGAGAGTATCACCCTTTCCCCACACCAGGATGTCCCGGTGTCTCTCCAGGAGAGAGTATCACCCTTTCCCCACACCAGGATGTCCCGGTGTCTCTCCAGGAGAGAGTACCACCCTTTCCCCAAACCAGGATTTCCCGGTGTCTCTCCAGGAGAGAGTATCACCCTTTCCCTTCACCAGGATGTCCCGGTGTCTCTCCAGGAGAGAGTACCACCCTTTCCCCACACCAGGATGTCCCAGTGTCGCTCCAGGAGAGAGTAGCACCCTTTCCTCACACCAGGATGTCCCGGTGTCTCTCCAGGAGAGGGTATCACCCTGTCCTTACACCATGATGTCCCGGTGTCACTCCAGGAGAGAGTATCACCCTTTCCGAAAACCAGGATATCCCGGTGTCTCTCCAGGAGAGGGTATCACCCTTTCCTCACACCAGGATGTCCCGGTGTCTCTCCAGGAGAGAGTATCACTCTTTCCCCACACCAGAATGTCCCGGTGTCTCTCCAGGAGAGAGTTAATCCCTTTCCCCACACCAGGATGTCCCAGTGTCTCTCCAGGAGAGAGTATCACCATTTCCCCACACCAGGATGTCCCGGTGTCTCTCCAGGAGAGAGTACCACACTTTCCCCACACCAGGATGTCGCAGTGTCTCTCCAGGAGGGAGTATCACCCTTTCCTAACACCAGGATTTCCCGGTGTCTCTCCAGGAGAGAGTATCACCCTTTCCCCACACCAGGATGTCCCGGTGTCTCTCCAGGAGAGAGTATCACCCTGTCCTCACACCAGGATGTCCCGGTGTCTCTTTAGGAGAGAATATCACCCTGTCCTTACACCATGATGTCCCAGTGTCACTCCAGGAGAGAGTATCACCCTTTCCCCACACCAGGATGTCTCGGTGACTCTCCAGGAGAGAGTATAACCCTTTCCCCACACCAGGATGTCGCAGTGTCTCTCCAGGAGAGAGTACCACCCTTTCCCCACACCAGGATGTCCCGGTGTCTCTCCAGGAGAGAGTACCACCCTTTCACTTCACCAGGATGTCCCGGTGTCTCTCCAGGAGAGAGTACCACCCTTTCCCCACACCAGGATGTCCCAGTGTCTCTACAGGAGAGAGTATCACCCTTTCCTCACACCAGGATGTCCCGGTGTCTCTCCAGGAGAGAGTATCACCCTGTCCTTATACCATGATGTCCCGGTGTCACTCCAGGAGAGAGTATCACCCTTTCCGAAAACCAAGATGTCCCGGTGTCTCTCCAGGAGAGGGTATCACCCTTTCCTCACACCAGGATGTCCCGGTTTCTCTCCAGGAGAGAGTATCACCCTTTCTCAACACCAGAATGTCCCGGTATCTCTCCTGGAGAGAGTATCACCCTTTCCCCACACCAGGATGTCCCAGTGTCTCTCCAGGAGAGAGTATCACCCTTTCCCCGCACCAGGATGTCCCGGTGTCTCTCCAGGAGAGAGTACCACCCTTTCCCCACACCAGGATGTCGCAGTGTCTCTCCAGGAGAGAATATCACCCTTTCCTCACACCAGGATGTCGCAGTGTCTCTCCAGGAGAGAGTATCACTCTTTCCTCACACCAGGATGTCCCGGTGTCTCTCCAGGAGAGAGTATCACTCTTTCCCCACACCAGGATGTCCCAGTGTCTCTCCAGGAGAGGGTATCACCCTTTCCTCACACCAGGATGTCCCGGTTTCTCTCCAGGAGAGAGTATCACCCTTTCCCCACACCAGAATGTCCCGGTGTCTCTCCAGGAGAGAGTATCACCCTTTCCCCACAGCAGGATGTCCCTGTGTCTCTCCAGGAGAGGGTATCACCCTTTCCCCACACCAGGATGTCCCAGTGTCTCTCCAGGAGAGAGTATCACCCTTTCCCCACACCAGGATGTCCCGGTGTCTCTCCAGGAGAGAGTATCACCCTTTCCTCACACCAGGATGTCCCAGTGTCTCTCCAGGAGAGAGTATCACCCCTTTCCCCACGCCAGGATGTCCCGGTGTCTCTCCAGGAGAGAGTATCACCCTTTCCCCACAGCAGGATGTCCCTGTGTCTCTCCAGGAGAGAGTATCACCCTTTCCCCACACCAGGATGTCCCGGTGTCTCTCCAGGAGAGAGTATCACCCTTTCCCCACACCAGGATGTCCCGGTGTCTCTCCAGGAGAGAGTACCACCCTTTCCCCAAACCAGGATGTCCCGGTGTCTCTCCAGGAGAGAGTATCACCCTTTCCCTTCACCAGGATGTCCCGGTGTCTCTCCAGGAGAGAGTACCACCCTTTCCCCACACCAGGATGTCCCAGTGTCGCTCCAGGAGAGAGTAGCACCCTTTCCTCACACCAGGATGTCCCGGTGTCTCTCCAGGAGAGGGTATCACCCTGTCCTTACACCATGATGTCCCGGTGTCACTCCAGGAGAGAGTATCACCCTTTCCGAAAACCAGGATGTCCCGGTGTCTCTCCAGGAAAGGGTATCACCCTTTCCTCACACCAGGATGTCCCGGTGTCTCTCCAGGAGAGAGTATCACTCTTTCCCCACACCAGAATGTCCCTGTGTCTCTCCAGGAGAGAGTTAATCCCTTTCCCCACACCAGGATGTCCCAGTGTCTCTCCAGGAGAGAGTATCACCATTTCCCCACACCAGGATGTCCCGGTGTCTCTCCAGGAGAGAGTACCACACTTTCCCCACACCAGGATGTCGCAGTGTCTCTCCAGGAGAGAGTATCACCCTTTCCTAACACCAGGATTTCCCGGTGTCTCTCCAGGAGAGAGTATCACCCTTTCCCCACACCAGGATGTCCCGGTGTCTCTCCAGGAGAGAGTATCACCCTGTCCTCACACCAGGATGTCGCGGTGTCTCTTTAGGAGAGAATATCACCCTGTCCTTACACCATGATGTCCCAGTGTCACTCCAGGAGAGAGTATCACCCTTTCCCCACACCAGGATGTCTCGGTGACTCTCCAGGAGAGAGTATAACCCTTTCCCCACACCAGGATGTCGCAGTGTCTCTCCAGGAGAGAGTACCACCCTTTCCCTTCACCAGGATGTCCCGGTGTATCTCCAGGAGAGAGTACCACCCTTTCCCCACACCAGGATGTCCCAGTGTCTCTCTAGGAGAGAGTATCACCCTTTCCTCACACCAGGATGTCCCGGTGTCTCTCCAGGAGAGAGTATCACCCTGTCCTTATACCATGATGTCCCGGTGTCACTCCAGGAGAGAGTATCACCCTTTCCGAAAACCAAGATGTCCCGGTGTCTCTCCAGGAGAGGGTATCACCCTTTCCTCACACCAGGATGTCCCGGTTTCTCTGCAGGAGAGAGTATCACCCTTTCCCAACACCAGAATGTCCCGGTATCTCTCCTGGAGAGAGTATCACCCTTTCCCCACACCAGGATGTCCCAGTGTCTCTCCAGGAGAGAGTATCACCCTTTCCCCGCACCAGGATGTCCCGGTGTCTCTCCAGGAGAGAGTACCACCCTTTCCCCACACCAGGATGTCGCAGTGTCTCTCCAGGAGAGAATATCACCCTTTCCTCACACCAGGATGTCGCAGTGTCTCTCCAGGAGAGAGTATCACTCTTTCCTCACACCAGGATGTCCCGGTGTCTCTCCAGGAGACAGTATCACTCTTTCCCCACACCAGCATGTCACTTTGTCTCTCCAGGAGAGAGTATCAACCTTTCCCCACACCAGGATGTCCCGGTGTCTCTCCAGGAGAGAGTACCACCCTTTCCCCACACCAGGATGTCGCAGTGTCTCTCCAGGAGAGAGTATCACCCTTTCCTAACACCAGGATTTCCCAGTGTCTCTCCAGGAGAGAGTATCACCCTTTCCTAACACCAGGATGTCCCAGTGTTTCTCCAGGAGAGAGTATCACCCTTTCCCCACACCAGGATGTCCCAGTGTCTCTCCAGGAGAGAGTATCACCCTTTCCCCACACCAGGATGTCCCGGTGTCTTTCCAGGAGAGAGTATCACCCTTTCCCCACACCAGGATGTCCCAGTGTCTCTCCAGGAGAGAGTATCACCCTTTCCCCACACCAGGATGTCGCAGTGTCTCTCCAGGAGAGAGTATCACCCTTTCCCCACACCAGGATGTCCCGGTGTCTTTCCAGGAGAGAGTATCACCCTTTCCCCACACCAGGATGTCCCGGTGTCTCTCCAGGAGAGAGTATCACCCTTTCTCCACACCAGGATGTCCCGGTGTCTTTCCAGGAGAGAGTACCACCCTTTCCCCACACCAGGATGTCCCGGTGTCTCTCCAGGAGAGAGTACCACCCTTTCCCCACACCAGGATGTCCCGGTGTCTCTCCAGGAGAGAGTATCACCCTTTCCCTTCACCAGGATGTCCCGGTGTCTCTCCAGGAGAGAGTATCACCCTTTCCTCACACCAGGATGTCCCGGTGTCTCTCCAGGAGAGAGTATCACGATGTCCTTACACCATGATGTCCCGGTGTCACTCCAGGAGAGAGTATCACCCTTTCCGAAAACCAGGATGTCCCGGTGTCTCTCCAGGAGAGGGTATCAACCTTTCCTCACACCAGGATGTCCCGGTTTCTCTCCAGGAGAGAGTATCACCCTTTCCCCACACCAGAATGTCCAGGTGTCTCTCCAGGAGAGAGTATCACCCTTTCCCCACAGCAGGATGTCCCTGTGACTCTCCAGGAGAGGGTATCACACTTTCCCCACACCAGGATGTCCCAGTGTCTCTCCAGGAGAGAGTATCACCCTTTCCCCACACCAGGATGTCCCGGTGTCTCTCCAGGAGAGAGTATCACCCTTTCCTCACACCAGGATGTCCCAGTGTCTCTCCAGGAGAGAGTATCACCCTTTCCCCACGCCAGGATGTCCCGGTGTCTCTCCAGGAGAGAGTATCAGCCTTTCCCCACAGCAGGATGTCCCTGTGTCTCTCCAGGAGAGAGTATCACCCTTTCCCCACACCAGGATGTCCCGGTGTCTCTCCAGGAGAGAGTATCACCCTTTCCCCACACCAGGATGTCCCGGTGTCTCTCCAGGAGAGAGTACCACCCTTTCCCCAAACCAGGATGTCCCGGGGTCTCTCCAGGAGAGAGTATCACGCTTTCCCTTCACCAGGATGTCCCGGTGTCTCTCCAGGAGAGAGTACCACCCTTTCCCCACACCAGGATGTCCCAGTGTCTCTCCAGGAGAGAGTAGCACCCTTTCCTCACACCAGGATGTCCCGGTGTCTCTCCAGGAGAGAGTATCACCCTGTCCTTACACCATGATGTCCCGGTGTCACTCCAGGAGAGAGTATCAGCCTTTCCGAAAACCAGGATGTCCCGGTGTCTCTCCAGGAGAGGGTATCACCCTTTCCTCACACCAGGATGTCCCGGTGTCTCTCCAGGAGAGAGTATCACTCTTTCCGAAAACCAGGATGTCCCGGTGTCTCTCCAGGAGAGGGTATCACCCTTTCCTCACACCAGGATGTCCCGGTGTCTCTCCAGGAGAGAGTATCACTCTTTCCCCACACCAGAATGTCCCTGTGTCTCTCCAGGAGAGAGTTAATCCCTTTCCCCACACCAGGATGTCCCAGTGTCTCTCCAGGAGAGAGTATCACCATTTCCCCACACCAGGATGTCCCGGTGTCTCTCCAGGAGAGAGTACCACACTTTCCCCACACCAGGATGTCGCAGTGTCTCTCCAGGAGAGAGTATCACCCTTTCCTAACACCAGGATTTCCCGGTGTCTCTCCAGGAGAGAGTATCACCCTTTCCCCACACCAGGATGTCCCGGTGTCTCTCCAGGAGAGAGTATCACCCTGTCCTCACACCAGGATGTCCCGGTGTCTCTTTAGGAGAGAATATCACCCTGTCCTTACACCATGATGTCCCAGTGTCACTCCAGGAGAGAGTATCACCCTTTCCCCACACCAGGATGTCTCGGTGACTCTCCAGGAGAGAGTATAACCCTTTCCCCACACCAGGATGTCGCAGTGTCTCTCCAGGAGAGAGTACCACCCTTTCCCTTCACCAGGATGTCCCGGTGTATCTCCAGGAGAGAGTACCACCCTTTCCCCACACCAGGATGTCCCAGTGTCTCTCTAGGAGAGAGTATCACCCTTTCCTCACACCAGGATGTCCCGGTGTCTCTCCAGGAGAGAGTATCACCCTGTCCTTATACCATGATGTCCCGGTGTCACTCCAGGAGAGAGTATCACCCTTTCCGAAAACCAAGATGTCCCGGTGTCTCTCCAGGAGAGGGTATCACCCTTTCCTCACACCAGGATGTCCCGGTTTCTCTGCAGGAGAGAGTATCACCCTTTCCCAACACCAGAATGTCCCGGTATCTCTCCTGGAGAGAGTATCACCCTTTCCCCACACCAGGATGTCCCAGTGTCTCTCCAGGAGAGAGTATCACCCTTTCCCGCACCAGGATGTCCCGGTGTCTCTCCAGGAGAGAGTACCACCCTTTCCCCACACCAGGATGTCGCAGTGTCTCTCCAGGAGAGAATATCACTCTTTCCTCACACCAGGATGTCCCGGTGTCTCTCCAGGAGACAGTATCACTCTTTCCCCACACCAGCATGTCACAGTGTCTCTCCAGGAGAGAGTATCAACCTTTCCCCACACCAGGATGTCCCGGTGTCTCTCCAGGAGAGAGTACCACCCTTTCCCCACACCAGGATGTCGCAGTGTCTCTCCAGGAGAGAGTATCACCCTTTCCTAACACCAGGATTTCCCAGTGTCTCTCCAGGAGAGAGTATCACCCTTTCCTAACACCAGGATGTCCCAGTGTTTCTCCAGGAGAGAGTATCACCCTTTCCCCACACCAGGATGTCCCAGTGTCTCTCCAGGAGAGAGTATCACCCTTTCCCCACACCAGGATGTCCCGGTGTCTTTCCAGGAGAGAGTATCACCCTTTCCCCACACCAGGATGTCCCAGTGTCTCTCCAGGAGAGAGTATCACCCTTTCCCCACACCAGGATGTCGCAGTGTCTCTCCAGGAGAGAGTATCACCCTTTCCCCACACCAGGATGTCCCGGTGTCTTTCCAGGAGAGAGTATCACCCTTTCCCCACACCAGGATGTCCCGGTGTCTCTCCAGGAGAGAGTATCACCCTTTCTCCACACCAGGATGTCCCGGTGTCTTTCCAGGAGAGAGTACCACCCTTTCCCCACACCAGGATGTCCCGGTGTCTCTCCAGGAGAGAGTACCACCCTTTCCCCACACCAGGATGTCCCGGTGTCTCTCCAGGAGAGAGTATCACCCTTTCCCTTCACCAGGATGTCCCGGTGTCTCTCCAGGAGAGAGTATCACCCTTTCCTCACACCAGGATGTCCCGGTGTCTCTCCAGGAGAGAGTATCACGATGTCCTTACACCATGATGTCCCGGTGTCACTCCAGGAGAGAGTATCACCCTTTCCGAAAACCAGGATGTCCCGGTGTCTCTCCAGGAGAGGGTATCACCCTTTCCTCACACCAGGATGTCCCGGTTTCTCTCCAGGAGAGAGTATCACCCTTTCCCCACACCAGAATGTCCAGGTGTCTCTCCAGGAGAGAGTATCACCCTTTCCCCACAGCAGGATGTCCCTGTGTCTCTCCAGGAGAGGGTATCACACTTTCCCCACACCAGGATGTCCCAGTGTCTCTCCAGGAGAGAGTATCACCCTTTCCCCACACCAGGATGTCCCGGTGTCTCTCCAGGAGAGAGTATCACCCTTTCCTCACACCAGGATGTCCCAGTGTCTCTCCAGGAGAGAGTATCACCCTTTCCCCACGCCAGGATGTCCCGGTGTCTCTCCAGGAGAGAGTATCAGCCTTTCCCCACAGCAGGATGTCCCTGTGTCTCTCCAGGAGAGAGTATCACCCTTTCCCCACACCAGGATGTCCCGGTGTCTCTCCAGGAGAGAGTATCACCCTTTCCCCACACCAGGATGTCCCGGTGTCTCTCCAGGAGAGAGTACCACCCTTTCCCCAAACCAGGATGTCCCGGTGTCTCTCCAGGAGAGAGTATCACGCTTTCCCTTCACCAGGATGTCCCGGTGTCTCTCCAGGAGAGAGTACCACCTTTTCCCAACACCAGGATGTCCCAGTGTCTCTCCAGGAGAGAGTAGCACCCTTTCCTCACACCAGGATGTCCCGGTGTCTCTCCAGGAGAGAGTATCACCCTGTCCTTACACCATGATGTCCCGGTGTCACTCCAGGAGAGAGTATCAGCCTTTCCGAAAACCAGGATGTCCCGGTGTCTCTCCAGGAGAGGGTATCACCCTTTCCTCACACCAGGATGTCCCGGTGTCTCTCCAGGAGAGAGTATCACTCTTTCCCCACACCAGAATGTCCCGGTGTCTCTCCAGGAGAGAGTTAATCCCTTTCCCCACACCAGGATGTCCCAGTGTCTCTCCAGGAGAGAGTATCACCATTTCCCCACACCAGGATGTCCCGGTGTCTCTCCAGGAGAGAGTACCACCCTTTCCCCACACCAGGATGTCGCAGTGTCTCTCCAGGAGAGAGTATCACCCTTTCCTAACACCAGGATTTCCCGGTGTCTCTCCAGGAGAGAGTATCACCCTTTCCCCACACCAGGATGTCCCGGTGTCTCTCCAGGAGAGAGTATCACCCTGTCCTCACACCAGGATGTCCCGGTGTCTCTTTAGGAGAGAATATCACCCTGTCCTTACACCATGATGTCCCAGTGTCACTCCAGGAGAGAGTATCACCCTTTCCCCACACCAGGATGTCTCGGTGACTCTCCAGGAGAGAGTATAACCCTTTCCCCACACCAGGATGTCGCAGTGTCTCTCCAGGAGAGAGTACCACCCTTTCCCCACACCAGGATGTCCCGGTGTCTCTCCAGGAGAGAGTATCACCCTTTCCCTTCACCAGGATGTCCCGGTGTCTCTCCAGGAGAGAGTACCACCCTTTCCCCACACCAGGATGTCCCAGTGTCTCTCCAGGAGAGAGTATCACCCTTTCCTCACACCAGGATGTCCCGGTGTCTCTCCAGGAGAGAGTATCACCCTGTCCTTACACCATGATGTCCCGGTGTCACTCCAGGAGAGAGTATCACCCTTTCCGAAAACCAAGATGTCCCGGTGTCTCTCCAGGAGAGGGTATCACCCTTTCCTCACACCAGGATGTCCCGGTTTCTCTCCAGGAGAGAGTATCACCCTTTCCCAACACCAGAATGTCCCGGTATCTCTCCTGGAGAGAGTATCACCCTTTCCCCACACCAGGATGTCCCAGTGTCTCTCCAGGAGAGAGTATCACCCTTTCCCCGCACCAGGATGTCCCGGTGTCTCTCCAGGAGAGAGTACCACCCTTTCCCCACACCAGGATGTCGCAGTGTCTCTCCAGGAGAGAATATCACCCTTTCCTCACACCAGGATGTCGCAGTGTCTCTCCAGGAGAGAGTATCACTCTTTCCTCACACCAGGATGTCCCGGTGTCTCTCCAGGAGAGAGTATCACTCTTTCCCCACACCAGGATGTCCCAGTGTCTCTCCAGGAGAGAGTATCAAACTTTCCCCACACCAGGATGTCCCGGTGTCTCTCCAGGAGAGAGTACCACCCTTTCCCCACACCAGGATGTCGCAGTGTCTCTCCAGGAGAGAGTATCACCCTTTCCTCACACCAGGATGTCGCAGTGTCTCTCCAGGAGAGAGTATCACCCTTTCCTAACACCAGGATTTCCCAGTGTCTCTCCAGGAGAGAGTATCACCCTTTCCTAACACCAGGATGTCCCAGTGTCTCTCCAGGAGAGAGTATCACCCTTTCCCCACACCAGGATGTCGCAGTGTCTCTCCAGGAGAGAGTATCACCCTTTCCCCACACCAGGATGTCCCAGTGTCTCTCCAGGAGAGAGTATCACCCTTTCCCCACACCAGGATGTCCCGGTGTCTTTCCAGGAGAGAGTATCACCCTTTCCCCACACCAGGATGTCCCAGTGTCTCTCCAGGAGAGAGTATCACCCTTTCCCCACACCAGGATGTCGCAGTGTCTCTCCAGGAGAGAGTATCACCCTTTCCCCACACCAGGATGTCCCGGTGTCTTTCCAGGAGAGAGTATCACCCTTTCCCCACACCAGGATGTCCCGGTGTCTCTCCAGGAGAGAGTATCACCCTTTCTCCACACCAGGATGTCCCGGTGTCTTTCCAGGAGAGAGTACCACCCTTTCCCCACACCAGGATGTCCCGGTGTCTCTCCAGGAGAGAGTACCACCCTTTCCCCACACCAGGATGTCCCGGTGTCTCTCCAGGAGAGAGTATCACCCTTTCCCTTCACCAGGATGTCCCGGTGTCTCTCCAGGAGAGAGTATCACCCTTTCCTCACACCAGGATGTCCCGGTGTCTCTCCAGGAGAGAGTATCACGATGTCCTTACACCATGATGTCCCGGTGTCACTCCAGGAGAGAGTATCACCCTTTCCGAAAACCAGGATGTCCCGGTGTCTCTCCAGGAGAGGGTATCACCCTTTCCTCACACCAGGATGTCCCGGTTTCTCTCCAGGAGAGAGTATCACCCTTTCCCCACACCAGAATGTCCAGGTGTCTCTCCAGGAGAGAGTATCACCCTTTCCCCACAGCAGGATGTCCCTGTGTCTCTCCAGGAGAGGGTATCACACTTTCCCCACACCAGGATGTCCCAGTGTCTCTCCAGGAGAGAGTATCACCCTTTCCCCACACCAGGATGTCCCGGTGTCTCTCCAGGAGAGAGTATCACCCTTTCCTCACACCAGGATGTCCCAGTGTCTCTCCAGGAGAGAGTATCACCCTTTCCCCACGCCAGGATGTCCCGGTGTCTCTCCAGGAGAGAGTATCAGCCTTTCCCCACAGCAGGATGTCCCTGTGTCTCTCCAGGAGAGAGTATCACCCTTTCCCCACACCAGGATGTCCCGGTGTCTCTCCAGGAGAGAGTATCACCCTTTCCCCACACCAGGATGTCCCGGTGTCTCTCCAGGAGAGAGTACCACCCTTTTCCCAAACCAGGATGTCCCGGTGTCTCTCCAGGAGAGAGTATCACGCTTTCCCTTCACCAGGATGTCCCGGTGTCTCTCCAGGAGAGAGTACCACCTTTTCCCCACACCAGGATGTCCCAGTGTCTCTCCAGGAGAGAGTAGCACCCTTTCCTCACACCAGGATGTCCCGGTGTCTCTGCAGGAGAGAGTATCACCCTGTCCTTACACCATGATGTCCCGGTGTCACTCCAGGAGAGAGTATCAGCCTTTCCGAAAACCAGGATGTCCCGGTGTCTCTCCAGGAGAGGGTATCACCCTTTCCTCACACCAGGATGTCCCGGTGTCTCTCCAGGAGAGAGTATCACTCTTTCCCCACACCAGAATGTCCCGGTGTCTCTCCAGGAGAGAGTTAATCCCTTTCCCCACACCAGGATGTCCCAGTGTCTCTCCAGGAGAGAGTATCACCATTTCCCCACACCAGGATGTCCCGGTGTCTCTCCAGGAGAGAGTACCACCCTTTCCCCACACCAGGATGTCGCAGTGTCTCTCCAGGAGAGAGTATCACCCTTTCCTAACACCAGGATTTCCCGGTGTCTCTCCAGGAGAGAGTATCACCCTTTCCCCACACCAGGATGTCCCGGTGTCTCTCCAGGAGAGAGTATCACCCTGTCCTCACACCAGGATGTCCCGGTGTCTCTTTAGGAGAGAATATCACCCTGTCCTTACACCATGATGTCCCAGTGTCACTCCAGGAGAGAGTATCACCCTTTCCCCACACCAGGATGTCTCGGTGACTCTCCAGGAGAGAGTATAACCCTTTCCCCACACCAGGATGTCGCAGTGTCTCTCCAGGAGAGAGTACCACCCTTTCCCCACACCAGGATGTCCCGGTGTCTCTCCAGGAGAGAGTATCACCCTTTCCCTTCACCGGGATGTCCCGGTGTCTCTCCAGGAGAGAGTACCACCCTTTCCCCACACCAGGATGTCCCAGTGTCTCTCCAGGAGAGAGTATCACCCTTTCCTCACACCAGGATGTCCCGGTGTCTCTCCAGGAGAGAGTATCACCCTGTCCTTACACCATGATGTCCCGGTGTCACTCCAGGAGAGAGTATCACCCTTTCCGAAAACCAAGATGTCCCGGTGTCTCTCCAGGAGAGGGTATCACCCTTTCCTCACACCAGGATGTCCCGGTTTCTCTCCAGGAGAGAGTATCACCCTTTCCCAACACCAGAATGTCCCGGTATCTCTCCTGGAGAGAGTATCACCCTTTCCCCACACCAGGATGTCCCAGTGTCTCTCCAGGAGAGAGTATCACCCTTTCCCCGCACCAGGATGTCCCGGTGTCTCTCCAGGAGAGAGTACCACCCTTTCCCCACACCAGGATGTCGCAGTGTCTCTCCAGGAGAGAATATCACCCTTTCCTCACACCAGGATGTCGCAGTGTCTCTCCAGGAGAGAGTATCACTCTTTCCTCACACCAGGATGTCCCGGTGTCTCTCCAGGAGAGAGTATCACTCTTTCCCCACACCAGGATGTCCCAGTGTCTCTCCAGGAGAGAGTATCAAACTTTCCCCACACCAGGATGTCCCGGTGTCTCTCCAGGAGAGAGTACCACCCTTTCCCCACACCAGGATGTCGCAGTGTCTCTCCAGGAGAGAGTATCACCCTTTCCTCACACCAGGATGTCGCAGTGTCTCTCCAGGAGAGAGTATCACCCTTTCCTAACACCAGGATTTCCCAGTGTCTCTCCAGGAGAGAGTATCACCCTTTCCTAACACCAGGATGTCCCAGTGTCTCTCCAGGAGAGAGTATCACCCTTTCCCCACACCAGGATGTCGCAGTGTCTCTCCAGGAGAGAGTATCACCCTTTCCCCACACCAGGATGTCCCGGTGTCTTTCCAGGAGAGAGTATCACCCTTTCCCCACACCAGGATGTCCCAGTGTCTCTCCAGGAGAGAGTATCACCCTTTCCCCACACCAGGATGTCGCAGTGTCTCTCCAGGAGAGAGTATCACCCTTTCCCCACACCAGGATGTCCCGGTGTCTTTCCAGAAGAGAGTATCACCCTTTCCCCACACCAGGATGTCCCGGTGTCTCTCCAGGAGAGAGTATCACCCTTTCTCCACACCAGGATGTCCCGGTGTCTTTCCAGGAGAGAGTACCACCCTTTCCCCACACCAGGATGTCCCGGTGTCTCTACAGGAGAGAGTATCACCCTTTCCCCACACCAGGATGTCGCAGTGTCTCTCCAGGAGAGAGTATCACCCTTTCCTCACACCAGGATGTCGCAGTGTCTCTCCAGGAGAGAGTATCACCCTTTCCCCACACCAGGATGTCCCGGTGTCTCTCCAGGAGAGAGTATCAACCTTTCCCCACACCACGATGTCCCGGTGTCTCTCCAGGAGAGAGTACCACCCTTTCCCCACACCAGGATGTCGCAGTGTCTCTCCAGGAGAGAGTATCACCCTTTCCTCACACCAGGATGTCCCGGTGTCTCTCCAGGAGAGAGTACCACCCTTTCCCCACACCAGGATGTCCCAGTGTCTCTCCAGGAGAGATTAGCACCCTTTCCTCACACCAGGATGTCCCGGTGTCTCTCCAGGAGAGAGTATCACCCTGTCCTTACACCATGATGTCCCGGTGTCACTCCAGGAGAGAGTATCACCCTTTCCGAAAACCAGGATGTCCCGGTGTCTCTCCAGGAGAGGGTATCACCCTTTCCTCACACCAGGATGTCCCGGTGTCTCTCCAGGAGAGAGTATCACTCTTTCCCCACACCAGAATGTCCCGGTGTCTCTCCAGGAGAGAGTTAATCCCTTTCCCCACACCAGGATGTCCCAGTGTCTCTCCAGGAGAGAGTATCACCAATTCCCCACACCAGGATATCCCGGTGTCTCTCCAGGAGAGAGTACCACCCTTTCCCCACACCAGGATGTCGCAGTGTCTCTCCAGGAGAGAGTATCACCCTTTCCTAACACCAGGATTTCCCGGTGTCTCTCCAGGAGAGAGTATCACCCTTTCCCCACACCAGGATGTCCCGGTGTCTCTCCAGGAGAGAGTATCACCCTGTCCTCACACCAGGATGTCCCGGTGTCTCTCCAGGAGAGAATATCACCCTGTCCTTACACCATGATGTCCCAGTGTCACTCCAGGAGAGAGTATCACCCTTTCCCTACACCAGGATGTCTCGGTGACTCTCCAGGAGAGAGTATAACCCTTTCCCCACACCAGGATGTCGCAGTGTCTCTCCAGGAGAGAGTACCACCCTTTCCCCACACCAGGATGTCCCGGTGTCTCTCCAGGAGATAGTATCACCCTTTCCCTTCACCAGGATGACCCGGTGTCTCTCCAGGAGAGAGTACCATCCTTTCCCCACACCAGGATGTACCAGTGTCTCTCCAGGAGAGAGTATCACCCTTTCCTCACACCAGGATGTCCCGGTGTCTCTCCAGGAGAGAGTATCACCCTGTCCTTACACCATGATGTCCCGGTGTCACTCCAGGAGAGAGTCTCACCCTTTCCGAAAACCAAGATGTCCCGGTGTCTCTCCAGGAGAGGGTATCACCCTTTCCTCACACCAGGATTTTCCCGGTTTCTCTCCAGGAGAGAGTATCACCCTTTCCCCACACCAGAATGTCCCGGTATCTCTCCTGGAGAGAGTATCACCCTTTCCCCACACCAGGATGTCCCAGTGTCTCTCCAGGAGAGAGTATCACCCTTTCCCCGCACCAGGATGTCCCGCTGTCTCTCCAGGAGAGAGTACCACCCTTTCCCCACACCAGGATGTCGCAGTGTCTCTCCAGGAGAGAGTATCACCCTTTCCTCACACCAGGATGTCGCAGTGTCTCTCCAGGAGAGAGTATCACTCTTTCCTCACACCAGGATGTCCCGGTGTCTCTCCAGGAGAGAGTATCACTCTTTCCCCACACCAGGAAGTCCCAGTGTCTCTCCAGGAGAGAGTATCAACCTTTCCCCACACCAGGATGTCCCGGTGTCTCTCCAGGAGAGAGTACCACCCTTTCCCCACACCAGGATGTCGCAGTGTCTCTCCAGGAGAGAGTATCACCCTTTCCTGACACCAGGATGTCGCAGTGTCTCTCCAGGAGAGAGTATCACCCTTTCCTAACACCAGGATTTCCCGGTGTCTCTCCAGGAGAGAGTATCACCCTTTCCTAACACCAGGATGTCCCAGTGTCTCTCCAGGAGAGAGTATCACCCTTTCCCCACACCAGGATGTCGCAGTGTCTCTCCAGGAGAGAGTATCACCCTTTCCCCACACCAGGATGTCCCGGTGTCTTTCCAGGAGAGAGTATCACCCTTTCCCCACACCAGGATGTCCCAGTGTCTCTCCAGGAGAGAGTATCACCCTTTCCCCACACCAGGATGTCGCAGTGTCTCTCCAGGAGAGAGTATCACCCTTTCCCCACACCAGGATGTCCCGATGTCTTTCCAGGAGAGAGTATCACACTTTCCCCACACCAGGATGTCCCGGTGTCTCTCCAG
The DNA here is from genome assembly GCF_048418815.1 of Hemitrygon akajei. NCBI lineage: Eukaryota > Metazoa > Chordata > Chondrichthyes > Myliobatiformes > Dasyatidae > Hemitrygon > Hemitrygon akajei. The sequence goes on from NC_133151.1 coordinate 45,211,311, forward strand.
GAGAGAGTATCACCCTTTCTCCACACCAGGATGTCCCGGTGTCTTTCCAGGAGAGAGTACCACCCTTTCCCCACACCAGGATGTCCCGGTGTCTCTCCAGGAGAGAGTATCACCCTTTCCCCACACCAGGATGTCGCAGTGTCTCTCCAGGAGAGAGTATCACCCTTTCCTCACACCAGGATGTCGCAGTGTCTCTCCAGGAGAGAGTATCACCCTTTCCTCACACCAGGATTTCCCGGTGTCTCTCCAGGAGAGAGTATCAACCTTTCCCCACACCAGGATGTCCCGGTGTCTCTCCAGGAGAGAGTACCACCCTTTCCCCACACCAGGATGTCGCAGTTTCTCTCCAGGAGAGAGTATCACCCTTTCCTCACACCAGGATGTCCCGGTGTCTCTCCAGGAGAGAGTACCACCCTTTCCTCACACCAGGATGTCGCGGTGTCTCTCCAGGAGAGAGTATCACCCTTTCCCCACACCAGGATGTCCCGGTGTCTCTCCAGGAGAGAGTATCAACCTTTCCCCACACCAGGATGTCCCGGTGTCTCTCCAGGAGAGAATACCACCCTTTCCCCACACCAGGATGTCGCAGTGTCTCTCCAGGAGAGAGTATCACCCTTTCCCCACACCAGGATGTCCCGGTGTCTCTCCAGGAGAGAGTACCACCCTTACCCCACACCAGGATGTCGCACTGTCTCTCCAGGAGAGAGTATCACCCTTTCCCCACACCAGGATGTCCCGGTGTCTCTCCAGGAGAGAGTATCACGCTGTCCTCACACCAGGGTGTCCCAGTGTCTCTCCAGGAGAGAGTACCACACTTTCCCCACGCCAGGATGTCCCGGTGTCTCTCCAGGAGAGAGTATCACCCTTTCCCCACACCAGGATGTCCCGGTGTCTCTCCAGGAGAGAGTACCACCCTTTCCCCGCACCAGGATGTCCCAGAGTCTCTCCAGGAGAGAGTATCACCCTTTCCTCGCACCAGGATGTCCCGGTGTCTCTCCAGGAGAGAGTATCACCCTGTCCTTACACCATGATGTCCCGGTGTCACTCCAGGAGAGAGTATCACCCTGTCCTTACACCATGATGTCCCGGTGTCTCTCCAGGAGAGAGTATCACCGTTTCCCCACACCAGGATGTCCCGGTGTCTCTCCAGGAGAGAGTATCACCCTTTCCCCACACCAGGATGTCCCGGTGTCTCTCCAGTAGAGAATATCACCCTGTCCTTACACCATGATGTCCCGTGTCACTCCAGGAGAGAGTATCACCCTTTCCCCACACCAGGATGTCCCGGTGTCTTTCCAGGAGAGAGTATCACCCTTTCCTAACACCAGGATGTCCCGGTGTCACTCCAGGAGAAAGTATCACCCTTTCCCCACACCAGTATGTCCCGGTGTCTCTCCAGGAGAGAGTACCACCCTTTCCCCACACCAGGATGTCCCGGTGTCTCTCCAGGAGAGGGTACCACCCTTTCCCCACACCAGGATGTCACGGTGTCTCTCCAGGAGAGAATATCACCCTGTCCTTACACCATGATGTCCCAGTGTCACTCCAGGAGAGAGTATCACCCTTTCCCCACACCAGGATGTCCCGGTGTCTTTCCAGGAGAGAGTATCACCCTTTCCTAACACCACGATGTCCCGGTGTCACTCCAGGAGAAAGTATCACCCTTTCCCCACAGCAGGATGTCCCGGTGTCTCTCCAGGAGAGAGTATCAACCATTCCCCACACCAGGATGTCCCGGTGTCTCTCCAGGAGAGGGTATCACCCTTTCCTCACACCAGGATGTCCCGGTGTCTCTCCAGGAGAGAGTATCACCCTTTCCCCACACCAGAAGGTCCCGGTGTCTCTCCAGGAGAGGGTATCACCCTTTCCGCACACCAGGATGTCCCAGTGTCTCTCCAGGAGAGAGTATCACCCTTTCCCCACACCAGGATGTCCCGGTGTCTCTCCAGGAGAGAGTACCACCCTTTCCCCACACCAGGATGTCGCAGTGTCTCTCCAGGAGAGAGTATCACACTTTCCTAACACCAGGATTTCCCGGTGTCTCTCCAGGAGAGAGTATCACCCTTTCCCCACACCAGGATGTCCCGATGTCTCTCCAGGAGAGAGTATCACCCTGTCCTCACACCAGGATGTCCCGGTGTCTCTCCAGGAGAGAATATCACCCTGTCCTTACACCATGATTTCCCAGTGTCACTCCAGGAGAGAGTATCACCCTTTCCCCACACCAGGATGTCCCGGTGTCTCTCCAGGAGAGAGTATCACCCTTTCCTAACACCAGGATGTCCCTGTGTCACTCCAGGAGAGAGTATCACCCTTTCCCCACAGCAGGATGTCCCGGTGTCTCTCCAGGAGAGAGTATCAACCATTCCCCACACCAGGATGTCCCGGTGTCTCTCCAGGAGAGAGTATCATCCTTTCCCCACACCAGGATGTCACGGTGTCTCTCCAGGAGCGAGTATCACCCTTTCCCCACACCAAGATGTCCCGGTATCTCTCCTGGAGAGAGTATCATCCTTTCCCCACACCAGGATGTCCCAGTGTCTCTCCAGGAGAGAGTATCACCCTTTCCCCACACCAGGATGTCCCAGTGTCTCCCCAGGAGAGAGTATCACCCTTTCCCCACACCAGGATATCCCGGTGTCTCTCCAGGAGAGAGTATCACCCTGTTCTTATACCATGATGTACCGGTGTCACTCCAGGAGAGAGTATCACCCTTTCCTAACACCAGGATGTCCCGGTGTCTCTCCAGGAGAGTGTATCATCCATTCCCCACACCAGGATCTCCCGGTGTCTCTCGAGGAGAGAGTATCACCCTGTCCTCACACCAGGATGTCCCGGTGTCTCTCCAGGACAGAGTATCACCCTTTCCCCACACCAGGATGTCCCAGTGTCTCCCCAGGAGTGAGTATCACTCTTTCCATACACCACTATGTCCTGGTGTCTCTCCAGGAGAGAGTATCACCGTTTCCCCACACCAGGATGTCCCCGTGTCTCTCCAGGAGAGAGTATCACTCTTTCCTCACACCAGGATGTCCCGGTGTCTCTCCAGGAGAGAGTATCACTCTTTCCCCACACCAGGATGTCCCAGTGTCTCTCCAGGAGAGAGTATCAACCTTTCCCCACACCAGGATGTCCCGGTGTCTCTCCAGGAGAGAGTACCACCCTTTCCCCACACCAGGATGTCGCAGTGTCTCTCCAGTAGAGAGTATCACCCTTTCCTCACACCAGGATGTCGCAGTGTCTCTCCAGGAGAGAGTATCACCCTTTCCCCACACCAGGATGTCCCGGTGTCTCTCCAGGAGAGAGTATCAACCTTTCCCCACACCACGATGTCCCGGTGTCTCTCCAGGAGAGAGTACCACCCTTTCCCCACACCAGGATGTCGCAGTGTCTCTCCAGGAGAGAGTATCACCCTTTCCTCACACCAGGATGTCCCGGTGTCTCTCCAGGAGAGAGTACCACCCTTTCCCCACACCAGGATGTCCCAGTGTCTCTCCAGGAGAGATTAGCACCCTTTCCTCACACCAGGATGTCCCGGTGTCTCTCCAGGAGAGAGTATCACCCTGTCCTTACACCATGATGTCCCGGTGTCACTCCAGGAGAGAGTATCACCCTTTCCGAAAACCAGGATGTCCCGGTGTCTCTCCAGGAGAGGGTATCACCCTTTCCTCACACCAGGATGTCCCGGTGTCTCTCCAGGAGAGAGTATCACTCTTTCCCCACACCAGAATGTCCCGGTGTCTCTCCAGGAGAGAGTTAATCCCTTTCCCCACACCAGGATGTCCCAGTGTCTCTCCAGGAGAGAGTATCACCAATTCCCCACACCAGGATATCCCGGTGTCTCTCCAGGAGAGAGTACCACCCTTTCCCCACACCAGGATGTCGCAGTGTCTCTCCAGGAGAGAGTATCACCCTTTCCTAACACCAGGATTTCCCGGTGTCTCTCCAGGAGAGAGTATCACCCTTTCCCCACACCAGGATGTCCCGGTGTCTCTCCAGGAGAGAGTATCACCCTGTCCTCACACCAGGATGTCCCGGTGTCTCTCCAGGAGAGAATATCACCCTGTCCTTACACCATGATGTCCCAGTGTCACTCCAGGAGAGAGTATCACCCTTTCCCTACACCAGGATGTCTCGGTGACTCTCCAGGAGAGAGTATAACCCTTTCCCCACACCAGGATGTCGCAGTGTCTCTCCAGGAGAGAGTACCACCCTTTCCCCACACCAGGATGTCCCGGTGTCTCTCCAGGAGATAGTATCACCCTTTCCCTTCACCAGGATGACCCGGTGTCTCTCCAGGAGAGAGTACCACCCTTTCCCCACACCAGGATGTACCAGTGTCTCTCCAGGAGAGAGTATCACCCTTTCCTCACACCAGGATGTCCCGGTGTCTCTCCAGGAGAGAGTATCACCCTGTCCTTACACCATGATGTCCCGGTGTCACTCCAGGAGAGAGTCTCACCCTTTCCGAAAACCAAGATGTCCCGGTGTCTCTCCAGGAGAGGGTATCACCCTTTCCTCACACCAGGATTTTCCCGGTTTCTCTCCAGGAGAGAGTATCACCCTTTCCCCACACCAGAATGTCCCGGTATCTCTCCTGGAGAGAGTATCACCCTTTCCCCACACCAGGATGTCCCAGTGTCTCTCCAGGAGAGAGTATCACCCTTTCCCCGCACCAGGATGTCCCGCTGTCTCTCCAGGAGAGAGTACCACCCTTTCCCCACACCAGGATGTCGCAGTGTCTCTCCAGGAGAGAGTATCACCCTTTCCTCACACCAGGATGTCGCAGTGTCTCTCCAGGAGAGAGTATCACTCTTTCCTCACACCAGGATGTCCCGGTGTCTCTCCAGGAGAGAGTATCACTCTTTCCCCACACCAGGAAGTCCCAGTGTCTCTCCAGGAGAGAGTATCAACCTTTCCTCACACCAGGATGTCGCAGTGTCTCTCCAGGAGAGAGTATCACCCTTTCCCCACACCAGGATGTCCCGGTGTCTCTCCAGGAGAGAGTATCAACCTTTCCCCACACCACGATGTCCCGGTGTCTCTCCAGGAGAGAGTACCACCCTTTCCCCACACCAGGATGTCGCAGTGTCTCTCCAGGAGAGAGTATCACCCTTTCCTCACACCAGGATGTCCCGGTGTCTCTCCAGGAGAGAGTACCACCCTTTCCCCACACCAGGATGTCCCAGTGTCTCTCCAGGAGAGATTAGCACCCTTTCCTCACACCAGGATGTCCCGGTGTCTCTCCAGGAGAGAGTATCACCCTGTCCTTACACCATGATGTCCCGGTGTCACTCCAGGAGAGAGTATCACCCTTTCCGAAAACCAGGATGTCCCGGTGTCTCTCCAGGAGAGGGTATCACCCTTTCCTCACACCAGGATGTCCCGGTGTCTCTCCAGGAGAGAGTATCACTCTTTCCCCACACCAGAATGTCCCGGTGTCTCTCCAGGAGAGAGTTAATCCCTTTCCCCACACCAGGATGTCCCAGTGTCTCTCCAGGAGAGAGTATCACCAATTCCCCACACCAGGATATCCCGGTGTCTCTCCAGGAGAGAGTACCACCCTTTCCCCACACCAGGATGTCGCAGTGTCTCTCCAGGAGAGAGTATCACCCTTTCCTAACACCAGGATTTCCCGGTGTCTCTCCAGGAGAGAGTATCACCCTTTCCCCACACCAGGATGTCCCGGTGTCTCTCCAGGAGAGAGTATCACCCTGTCCTCACACCAGGATGTCCCGGTGTCTCTCCAGGAGAGAATATCACCCTGTCCTTACACCATGATGTCCCAGTGTCACTCCAGGAGAGAGTATCACCCTTTCCCTACACCAGGATGTCTCGGTGACTCTCCAGGAGAGAGTATAACCCTTTCCCCACACCAGGATGTCGCAGTGTCTCTCCAGGAGAGAGTACCACCCTTTCCCCACACCAGGATGTCCCGGTGTCTCTCCAGGAGATAGTATCACCCTTTCCCTTCACCAGGATGACCCGGTGTCTCTCCAGGAGAGAGTACCACCCTTTCCCCACACCAGGATGTACCAGTGTCTCTCCAGGAGAGAGTATCACCCTTTCCTCACACCAGGATGTCCCGGTGTCTCTCCAGGAGAGAGTATCACCCTGTCCTTACACCATGATGTCCCGGTGTCACTCCAGGAGAGAGTCTCACCCTTTCCGAAAACCAAGATGTCCCGGTGTCTCTCCAGGAGAGGGTATCACCCTTTCCTCACACCAGGATTTTCCCGGTTTCTCTCCAGGAGAGAGTATCACCCTTTCCCCACACCAGAATGTCCCGGTATCTCTCCTGGAGAGAGTATCACCCTTTCCCCACACCAGGATGTCCCAGTGTCTCTCCAGGAGAGAGTATCACCCTTTCCCCGCACCAGGATGTCCCGCTGTCTCTCCAGGAGAGAGTACCACCCTTTCCCCACACCAGGATGTCGCAGTGTCTCTCCAGGAGAGAGTATCACCCTTTCCTCACACCAGGATGTCGCAGTGTCTCTCCAGGAGAGAGTATCACTCTTTCCTCACACCAGGATGTCCCGGTGTCTCTCCAGGAGAGAGTATCACTCTTTCCCCACACCAGGAAGTCCCAGTGTCTCTCCAGGAGAGAGTATCAACCTTTCCCCACACCAGGATGTCCCGGTGTCTCTCCAGGAGAGAGTACCACCCTTTCCCCACACCAGGATGTCGCAGTGTCTCTCCAGGAGAGAGTATCACCCTTTCCTGACACCAGGATGTCGCAGTGTCTCTCCAGGAGAGAGTATCACCCTTTCCTAACACCAGGATTTCCCGGTGTCTCTCCAGGAGAGAGTATCACCCTTTCCTAACACCAGGATGTCCCAGTGTCTCTCCAGGAGAGAGTATCACCCTTTCCCCACACCAGGATGTCGCAGTGTCTCTCCAGGAGAGAGTATCACCCTTTCCCCACACCAGGATGTCCCGGTGTCTTTCCAGGAGAGAGTATCACCCTTTCCCCACACCAGGATGTCCCAGTGTCTCTCCAGGAGAGAGTATCACCCTTTCCCCACACCAGGATGTCGCAGTGTCTCTCCAGGAGAGAGTATCACCCTTTCCCCACACCAGGATGTCCCGATGTCTTTCCAGGAGAGAGTATCACACTTTCCCCACACCAGGATGTCCCGGTGTCTCTCCAGGAGAGAGTATCACCCTTTCTCCACACCAGGATGTCCCGGTGTCTTTCCAGGAGAGAGTACCACCCTTTCCCCACACCAGGATGTCCCGGTGTCTCTCCAGGAGAGAGTATCACCCTTTCCCCACACCAGGATGTCGCAGTGTCTCTCCAGGAGAGAGTATCACCCTTTCCTCACACCAGGATGTCGCAGTGTCTCTCCAGGAGAGAGTATCACCCTTTCCTCACACCAGGATTTCCCGGTGTCTCTCCAGGAGAGAGTATCAACCTTTCCCCACACCAGGATGTCCCGGTGTCTCTCCAGGAGAGAGTACCACCCTTTCCCCACACCAGGATGTCGCAGTTTCTCTCCAGGAGAGAGTATCACCCTTTCCTCACACCAGGATGTCCCGGTGTCTCTCCAGGAGAGAGTACCACCCTTTCCTCACACCAGGATGTCGCAGTGTCTCTCCAGGAGAGAGTATCACCCTTTCCCCACACCAGGATGTCCCGGTGTCTCTCCAGGAGAGAGTATCAACCTTTCCCCACACCAGGATGTCCCGGTGTCTCTCCAGGAGAGAATACCACCCTTTCCCCACACCAGGATGTCGCAGTGTCTCTCCAGGAGAGAGTATCACCCTTTCCCCACACCAGGATGTCCCGGTGTCTCTCCAGGAGAGAGTACCACCCTTACCCCACACCAGGATGTCGCACTGTCTCTCCAGGAGAGAGTATCACCCTTTCCCCACACCAGGATGTCCCGGTGTCTCTCCAGGAGAGAGTATCACGCTGTCCTCACACCAGGGTGTCCCAGTGTCTCTCCAGGAGAGAGTACCACACTTTCCCCACACCAGGATGTCCCGGTGTCTCTCCAGGAGAGAGTATCACCCTTTCCCCACACCAGGATGTCCCGGTGTCTCTCCAGGAGAGAGTACCACCCTTTCCCCGCACCAGGATGTCCCAGAGTCTCTCCAGGAGAGAGTATCACCCTTTCCTCGCACCAGGATGTCCCGGTGTCTCTCCAGGAGAGAGTATCACCCTGTCCTTACACCATGATGTCCCGGTGTCACTCCAGGAGAGAGTATCACCCTGTCCTTACACCATGATGTCCCGGTGTCTCTCCAGGAGAGAGTATCACCGTTTCCCCACACCAGGATGTCCCGGTGTCTCTCCAGGAGAGAGTATCACCCTTTCCCCACACCAGGATGTCCCGGTGTCTCTCCAGTAGAGAATATCACCCTGTCCTTACACCATGATGTCCCGTGTCACTCCAGGAGAGAGTATCACCCTTTCCCCACACCAGGATGTCCCGGTGTCTTTCCAGGAGAGAGTATCACCCTTTCCTAACACCAGGATGTCCCGGTGTCACTCCAGGAGAAAGTATCACCCTTTCCCCACACCAGTATGTCCCGGTGTCTCTCCAGGAGAGAGTACCACCCTTTCCCCACACCAGGATGTCCCGGTGTCTCTCCAGGAGAGGGTACCACCCTTTCCCCACACCAGGATGTCACGGTGTCTCTCCAGGAGAGAATATCACCCTGTCCTTACACCATGATGTCCCAGTGTCACTCCAGGAGAGAGTATCACCCTTTCCCCACACCAGGATGTCCCGGTGTCTTTCCAGGAGAGAGTATCACCCTTTCCTAACACCACGATGTCCCGGTGTCACTCCAGGAGAAAGTATCACCCTTTCCCCACAGCAGGATGTCCCGGTGTCTCTCCAGGAGAGAGTATCAACCATTCCCCACACCAGGATGTCCCGGTGTCTCTCCAGGAGAGGGTATCACCCTTTCCTCACACCAGGATGTCCCGGTGTCTCTCCAGGAGAGAGTATCACCCTTTCCCCACACCAGAAGGTCCCGGTGTCTCTCCAGGAGAGGGTATCACCCTTTCCCCACACCAGGATGTCCCAGTGTCTCTCCAGGAGAGAGTATCACCCTTTCCCCACACCAGGATGTCCCGGTGTCTCTCCAGGAGAGAGTACCACCCTTTCCCCACACCAGGATGTCGCAGTGTCTCTCCAGGAGAGAGTATCACACTTTCCTAACACCAGGATTTCCCGGTGTCTCTCCAGGAGAGAGTATCACCCTTTCCCCACACCAGGATGTCCCGGTGTCTCTCCAGGAGAGAGTATCACCCTGTCCTCACACCAGGATGTCCCGGTGTCTCTCCAGGAGAGAATATCACCCTGTCCTTACACCATGATTTCCCAGTGTCACTCCAGGAGAGAGTATCACCCTTTCCCCACACCAGGATGTCCCGGTGTCTCTCCAGGAGAGAGTATCACCCTTTCCTAACACCAGGATGTCCCTGTGTCACTCCAGGAGAGAGTATCACCCTTTCCCCACAGCAGGATGTCCCGGTGTCTCTCCAGGAGAGAGTATCAACCATTCCCCACACCAGGATGTCCCGGTGTCTCTCCAGGAGAGAGTATCATCCTTTCCCCACACCAGGATGTCACGGTGTCTCTCCAGGAGCGAGTATCACCCTTTCCCCACACCAAGATGTCCCGGTATCTCTCCTGGAGAGAGTATCATCCTTTCCCCACACCAGGATGTCCCAGTGTCTCTCCAGGAGAGAGTATCACCCTTTCCCCACACCAGGATGTCCCAGTGTCTCCCCAGGAGAGAGTATCACCCTTTCCCCACACCAGGATATCCCGGTGTCTCTCCAGGAGAGAGTATCACCCTGTTCTTATACCATGATGTACCGGTGTCACTCCAGGAGAGAGTATCACCCTTTCCTAACACCAGGATGTCCCGGTGTCTCTCCAGGAGAGTGTATCATCCATTCCCCACACCAGGATCTCCCGGTGTCTCTCGAGGAGAGAGTATCACCCTGTCCTCACACCAGGATGTCCCGGTGTCTCTCCAGGACAGAGTATCACCCTTTCCCCACACCAGGATGTCCCAGTGTCTCCCCAGGAGTGAGTATCACTCTTTCCATACACCACTATGTCCTGGTGTCTCTCCAGGAGAGAGTATCACCGTTTCCCCACACCAGGATGTCCCCGTGTCTCTCCAGGAGAGAGTATCACTCTTTCCTCACACCAGGATGTCCCGGTGTCTCTCCAGGAGAGAGTATCACTCTTTCCCCACACCAGGATGTCCCAGTGTCTCTCCAGGAGAGAGTATCAACCTTTCCCCACACCAGGATGTCCCGGTGTCTCTCCAGGAGAGAGTACCACCCTTTCCCCACACCAGGATGTCGCAGTGTCTCTCCAGTAGAGAGTATCACCCTTTCCTCACACCAGGATGTCGCAGTGTCTCTCCAGGAGAGAGTATCACCCTTTCCTAACACCAGGATTTCCCAGTGTCTCTCCAGGAGAGAGTATCACCCTTTCCTAACACCAGGATGTCCCAGTGTCTCTCCAGGAGAGAGTATCACCCTTTCCCCACACCAGGATGTCGCAGTGTCTCTCCAGGAGAGAGTATCACCCTTTCCCCACACCAGGATGTCCCGGTGTCTTTCCAGGAGAGAGTATCACCCTTTCCCCACACCAGGATGTCCCAGTGTCTCTCCAGGAGAGAGTATCACCCTTTCCCCACACCAGGATGTCGCAGTGTCTCTCCAGGAGAGAGTATCACCCTTTCCCCACACCAGGATGTCCCGGTGTCTTTCCAGGAGAGAGTATCACCCTTTCCCCACACCAGGATGTCCCGGTGTCTCTCCAGGAGAGAGTATCACCCTTTCTCCACACCAGGATGTCCCGGTGTCTTTCCAGGAGAGAGTACCACCCTTTCCCCACACCAGGATGTCCCGGTGTCTCTCCAGGAGAGAGTATCACCCTTTCCCCACACCAGGATGTCGCAGTGTCTCTCCAGGAGAGAGTATCACCCTTTCCTCACACCAGGATGTCGCAGTCTCTCTCCAGGAGAGAGTATCACCCTTTCCTCACACCAGGATTTCCCGGTGTCTCTCCAGGAGAGAGTATCAACCTTTCCCAACACCAGGATGTCCCGGTGTCTCTCCAGGAGAGAGTACCACCCTTTCCCCACACCAGGATGTCGCAGTGTCTCTCCAGGAGAGAGTATCACCCTTTCCTCACACCAGGATGTCCCGGTGTCTCTCCAGGAGAGAGTACCACCCTTTCCTCACACCAGGATGTCGCAGTGTCTCTCCAGGAGAGAGTATCACCCTTTCCCCACACCAGGATGTCCCGGTGTCTCTCCAGGAGAGAGTATCAACCTTTCCCCACACCACGATGTCCCGGTGTCTCTCCAGGAGAGAGTACCACCCTTTCCCCACACCAGGATGTCGCAGTGTCTCTCCAGGAGAGAGTATCACCCTTTCCTCACACCAGGATGTCCCGGTGTCTCTCCAGGAGAGAGTACCACCCTTTCCCCACACCAGGATGTCCCAGTGTCTCTCCAGGAGAGATTAGCACCCTTTCCTCACACCAGGATGTCCCGGTGTCTCTCCAGGAGAGAGTATCACCCTGTCCTTACACCATGATGTCCCGGTGTCACTCCAGGAGAGAGTATCACCCTTTCCGAAAACCAGGATGTCCCGGTGTCTCTCCAGGAGAGGGTATCACCCTTTCCTCACACCAGGATGTCCCGGTGTCTCTCCAGGAGAGAGTATCACTCTTTCTCCACACCAGAATGTCCCGGTGTCTCTCCAGGAGAGAGTTAATCCCTTTCCCCACACCAGGATGTCCCAGTGTCTCTCCAGGAGAGAGTATCACCAATTCCCCACACCAGGATATCCCGGTGTCTCTCCAGGAGAGAGTACCACCCTTTCCCCACACCAGGATGTCGCAGTGTCTCTCCAGGAGAGAGTATCACCCTTTCCTAACACCAGGATTTCCCGGTGTCTCTCCAGGAGAGAGTATCACCCTTTCCCCACACCAGGATGTCCCGGTGTCTCTCCAGGAGAGAGTATCACCCTGTCCTCACACCAGGATGTCCCGGTGACTCTCCAGGAGAGAATATCACCCTGTCCTTACACCATGATGTCCCAGTGTCACTCCAGGAGAGAGTATCACCCTTTCCCTACACCAGGATGTCTCGGTGACTCTCCAGGAGAGAGTATAACCCTTTCCCCACACCAGGATGTCGCAGTGTCTCTCCAGGAGAGAGTATCACCCTGTCCTCACACCAGGATGTCCCGGTGTCTCTCCAGGAGAGAATATCACCCTGTCCTTACACCATGATGTCCCAGTGTCACTCCAGGAGAGAGTATCACCCTTTCCCCACACCAGGATGTCCCGGTGTCTCTCCAGGAGAGAGTATCACCCTTTCCTAACACCAGGATGTCCCTGTGTCACTCCAGGAGAGAGTATCACCCTTTCCGAAAACCAGGATGTCCCGGTGTCTCTCCAGGAGAGGGTATCACCCTTTCCTCACACCAGGATGTCCCGGTGTCTCTCCAGGAGAGAGTATCACTCTTTCCCCACACCAGAATGTCCCGGTGTCTCTCCAGGAGAGAGTTAATCCCTTTCCCCACACCAGGATGTCCCAGTGTCTCTCCAGGAGAGAGTATCACCAATTCCCCACACCAGGATATCCCGGTGTCTCTCCAGGAGAGAGTACCACCCTTTCCCCACACCAGGATGTCGCAGTGTCTCTCCAGGAGAGAGTATCACCCTTTCCTAACACCAGGATTTCCCGGTGTCTCTCCAGGAGAGAGTATCACCCTTTCCCCACACCAGGATGTCCCGGTGTCTCTCCAGGAGAGAGTATCACCCTGTCCTCACACCAGGATGTCCCGGTGTCTCTCCAGGAGAGAATATCACCCTGTCCTTACACCATGATGTCCCAGTGTCACTCCAGGAGAGAGTATCACCCTTTCCCTACACCAGGATGTCTCGGTGACTCTCCAGGAGAGAGTATAACCCTTTCCCCACACCAGGATGTCGCAGTGTCTCTCCAGGAGAGAGTACCACCCTTTCCCCACACCAGGATGTCCCGGTGTCTCTCCAGGAGATAGTATCACCCTTTCCCTTCACCAGGATGACCCGGTGTCTCTCCAGGAGAGAGTACCACCCTTTCCCCACACCAGGATGTACCAGTGTCTCTCCAGGAGAGAGTATCACCCTTTCCTCACACCAGGATGTCCCGGTGTCTCTCCAGGAGAGAGTATCACCCTGTCCTTACACCAGGATTTCCCGGTGTCTCTCCAGGAGAGAGTATCACCCTTTCCCCACACCAGGATGTCCCGGTGTCTCTCCAGGAGAGAGTATCACCCTGTCCTCACACCAGGATGTCCCGGTGTCTCTCCAGGAGAGAATATCACCCTGTCCTTACACCATGATGTCCCAGTGTCACTCCAGGAGAGAGTATCACCCTTTCCCCACACCAGGATGTCCCGGTGTCTCTCCAGGAGAGAGTATCACCCTTTCCTAACACCAGGATGTCCCTGTGTCACTCCAGGAGAGAGTATCACCCTTTCCCCACAGCAGGATGTCCCGGTGTCTCTCCAGGAGAGAGTATCAACCATTCCCCACACCAGGATGTCCCGGTGTCTCTCCAGGAGAGAGTATCATCCTTTCCCCACACCAGGATGTCACGGTGTCTCTCCAGGAGCGAGTATCACCCTTTCCCCACACCAAGATGTCCCAGTGTCTCTCCAGGAGAGAGTATCACCCTTTCCCCACACCAGGATGTCCCAGTGTCTCCCCAGGAGAGAGTATCACCCTTTCCCCACACCAGGATATCCCGGTGTCTCTCCAGGAGAGAGTATCACCCTGTTCTTATACCATGATGTCCCGGTGTCACTCCAGGAGAGAGTATCACCCTTTCCTAACACCAGGATGTCCCGGTGTCTCTCCAGGAGAGTGTATCATCCATTCCCCACACCAGGATCTCCCGGTGTCTCTCGAGGAGAGAGTATCACCCTGTCCTCACACCAGGATGTCCCGGTGTCTCTCCAGGACAGAGTATCACCCTTTCCCCACACCAGGATGTCCCAGTGTCTCCCCAGGAGTGAGTATCACTCTTTCCATACACCACTATGTCCTGGTGTCTCTCCAGGAGAGAGTATCACCGTTTCCCCACACCAGGATGTCCCCGTGTCTCTCCAGGAGAGAGTATCACTCTTTCCTCACACCAGGATGTCCCGGTGTCTCTCCAGGAGAGAGTATCACTCTTTCCCCACACCAGGATGTCCCAGTGTCTCTCCAGGAGAGAGTATCAACCTTTCCCCACACCAGGATGTCCCGGTGTCTCTCCAGGAGAGAGTACCACCCTTTCCCCACACCAGGATGTCGCAGTGTCTCTCCAGGAGAGAGTATCACCCTTTCCTCACACCAGGATGTCGCAGTGTCTCTCCAGGAGAGAGTATCACCCTTTCCTAACACCAGGATTTCCCAGTGTCTCTCCAGGAGAGAGTATCACCCTTTCCTAACACCAGGATGTCCCAGTGTCTCTCCAGGAGAGAGTATCACCCTTTCCCCACACCAGGATGTCGCAGTGTCTCTCCAGGAGAGAGTATCACCCTTTCCCCACACCAGGATGTCCCGGTGTCTTTCCAGGAGAGAGTATCACCCTTTCCCCACACCAGGATGTCCCAGTGTCTCTCCAGGAGAGAGTATCACCCTTTCCCCACACCAGGATGTCGCAGTGTCTCTCCAGGAGAGAGTATCACCCTTTCCCCACACCAGGATGTCCCGGTGTCTTTCCAGGAGAGAGTATCACCCTTTCCCCACACCAGGATGTCCCGGTGTCTCTCCAGGAGAGAGTATCACCCTTTCTCCACACCAGGATGTCCCGGTGTCTTTCCAGGAGAGAGTACCACCCTTTCCCCACACCAGGATGTCCCGGTGTCTCTCCAGGAGAGAGTATCACCCTTTCCCCACACCAGGATGTCGCAGTGTCTCTCCAGGAGAGAGTATCACCCTTTCCTCACACCAGGATGTCGCAGTCTCTCTCCAGGAGAGAGTATCACCCTTTCCTCACACCAGGATTTCCCGGTGTCTCTCCAGGAGAGAGTATCAACCTTTCCCCACACCAGGATGTCCCGGTGTCTCTCCAGGAGAGAGTACCACCCTTTCCCCACACCAGGATGTCGCAGTGTCTCTCCAGGAGAGAGTATCACCCTTTCCTCACACCAGGATGTCCCGGTGTCTCTCCAGGAGAGAGTACCACCCTTTCCTCACACCAGGATGTCGCAGTGTCTCTCCAGGAGAGAGTATCACCCTTTCCCCACACCAGGATGTCCCGGTGTCTCTCCAGGAGAGAGTATCAACCTTTCCCCACACCACGATGTCCCGGTGTCTCTCCAGGAGAGAGTACCACCCTTTCCCCACACCAGGATGTCGCAGTGTCTCTCCAGGAGAGAGTATCACCCTTTCCTCACACCAGGATGTCCCGGTGTCTCTCCAGGAGAGAGTACCACCCTTTCCCCACACCAGGATGTCCCAGTGTCTCTCCAGGAGAGATTAGCACCCTTTCCTCACACCAGGATGTCCCGGTGTCTCTCCAGGAGAGAGTATCACCCTGTCCTTACACCATGATGTCCCAGTGTCACTCCAGGAGAGAGTATCACCCTTTCCCCACACCAGGATGTCCCGGTGTCTCTCCAGGAGAGAGTATCACCCTTTCCTAACACCAGGATGTCCCTGTGTCACTCCAGGAGAGAGTATCACCCTTTCCCCACAGCAGGATGTCCCGGTGTCTCTCCAGGAGAGAGTATCAACCATTCCCCACACCAGGATGTCCCGGTGTCTCTCCAGGAGAGAGTATCATCCTTTCCCCACACCAGGATGTCACGGTGTCTCTCCAGGAGCGAGTATCACCCTTTCCCCACACCAAGATGTCCCAGTGTCTCTCCAGGAGAGAGTATCACCCTTTCCCCACACCAGGATGTCCCAGTGTCTCCCCAGGAGAGAGTATCACCCTTTCCCCACACCAGGATATCCCGGTGTCTCTCCAGGAGAGAGTATCACCCTGTTCTTATACCATGATGTCCCGGTGTCACTCCAGGAGAGAGTATCACCCTTTCCTAACACCAGGATGTCCCGGTGTCTCTCCAGGAGAGTGTATCATCCATTCCCCACACCAGGATCTCCCGGTGTCTCTCGAGGAGAGAGTATCACCCTGTCCTCACACCAGGATGTCCCGGTGTCTCTCCAGGACAGAGTATCACCCTTTCCCCACACCAGGATGTCCCAGTGTCTCCCCAGGAGTGAGTATCACTCTTTCCATACACCACTATGTCCTGGTGTCTCTCCAGGAGAGAGTATCACCGTTTCCCCACACCAGGATGTCCCCGTGTCTCTCCAGGAGAGAGTATCACTCTTTCCTCACACCAGGATGTCCCGGTGTCTCTCCAGGAGAGAGTATCACTCTTTCCCCACACCAGGATGTCCCAGTGTCTCTCCAGGAGAGAGTATCAACCTTTCCCCACACCAGGATGTCCCGGTGTCTCTCCAGGAGAGAGTACCACCCTTTCCCCACACCAGGATGTCGCAGTGTCTCTCCAGGAGAGAGTATCACCCTTTCCTCACACCAGGATGTCGCAGTGTCTCTCCAGGAGAGAGTATCACCCTTTCCTAACACCAGGATTTCCCAGTGTCTCTCCAGGAGAGAGTATCACCCTTTCCTAACACCAGGATGTCCCAGTGTCTCTCCAGGAGAGAGTATCACCCTTTCCCCACACCAGGATGTCGCAGTGTCTCTCCAGGAGAGAGTATCACCCTTTCCCCACACCAGGATGTCCCGGTGTCTTTCCAGGAGAGAGTATCACCCTTTCCCCACACCAGGATGTCCCAGTGTCTCTCCAGGAGAGAGTATCACCCTTTCCCCACACCAGGATGTCGCAGTGTCTCTCCAGGAGAGAGTATCACCCTTTCCCCACACCAGGATGTCCCGGTGTCTTTCCAGGAGAGAGTATCACCCTTTCCCCACACCAGGATGTCCCGGTGTCTCTCCAGGAGAGAGTATCACCCTTTCTCCACACCAGGATGTCCCGGTGTCTTTCCAGGAGAGAGTACCACCCTTTCCCCACACCAGGATGTCCCGGTGTCTCTCCAGGAGAGAGTATCACCCTTTCCCCACACCAGGATGTCGCAGTGTCTCTCCAGGAGAGAGTATCACCCTTTCCTCACACCAGGATGTCGCAGTCTCTCTCCAGGAGAGAGTATCACCCTTTCCTCACACCAGGATTTCCCGGTGTCTCTCCAGGAGAGAGTATCAACCTTTCCCCACACCAGGATGTCCCGGTGTCTCTCCAGGAGAGAGTACCACCCTTTCCCCACACCAGGATGTCGCAGTGTCTCTCCAGGAGAGAGTATCACCCTTTCCTCACACCAGGATGTCCCGGTGTCTCTCCAGGAGAGAGTACCACCCTTTCCTCACACCAGGATGTCGCAGTGTCTCTCCAGGAGAGAGTATCACCCTTTCCCCACACCAGGATGTCCCGGTGTCTCTCCAGGAGAGAGTATCAACCTTTCCCCACACCACGATGTCCCGGTGTCTCTCCAGGAGAGAGTACCACCCTTTCCCCACACCAGGATGTCGCAGTGTCTCTCCAGGAGAGAGTATCACCCTTTCCTCACACCAGGATGTCCCGGTGTCTCTCCAGGAGAGAGTACCACCCTTTCCCCACACCAGGATGTCCCAGTGTCTCTCCAGGAGAGATTAGCACCCTTTCCTCACACCAGGATGTCCCGGTGTCTCTCCAGGAGAGAGTATCACCCTGTCCTTACACCATGATGTCCCGGTGTCACTCCAGGAGAGAGTATCACCCTTTCCGAAAACCAGGATGTCCCGGTGTCTCTCCAGGAGAGGGTATCACCCTTTCCTCACACCAGGATGTCCCGGTGTCTCTCCAGGAGAGAGTATCACTCTTTCCCCACACCAGAATGTCCCGGTGTCTCTCCAGGAGAGAGTTAATCACTTTCCCCACACCAGGATGTCCCAGTGTCTCTCCAGGAGAGAGTATCACCAATTCCCCACACCAGGATATCCCGGTGTCTCTCCAGGAGAGAGTACCACCCTTTCCCCACACCAGGATGTCGCAGTGTCTCTCCAGGAGAGAGTATCACCCTTTCCTAACACCAGGATTTCCCGGTGTCTCTCCAGGAGAGAGTATCACCCTTTCCCCACACCAGGATGTCCCGGTGTCTCTCCAGGAGAGAGTATCACCCTGTCCTCACACCAGGATGTCCCGGTGTCTCTCCAGGAGAGAATATCACCCTGTCCTTACACCATGATGTCCCAGTGTCACTCCAGGAGAGAGTATCACCCTTTCCCTACACCAGGATGTCTCGGTGACTCTCCAGGAGAGAGTATAACCCTTTCCCCACACCAGGATGTCGCAGTGTCTCTCCAGGAGAGAGTACCACCCTTTCCCCACACCAGGATGTCCCGGTGTCTCTCCAGGAGATAGTATCACCCTTTCCCTTCACCAGGATGACCCGGTGTCTCTCCAGGAGAGAGTACCACCCTTTCCCCACACCAGGATGTACCAGTGTCTCTCCAGGAGAGAGTATCACCCTTTCCTCACACCAGGATGTCCCGGTGTCTCTCCAGGAGAGAGTATCACCCTGTCCTTACACCATGATGTCCCGGTGTCACTCCAGGAGAGAGTCTCACCCTTTCCGAAAACCAAGATGTCCCGGTGTCTCTCCAGGAGAGGGTATCACCCTTTCCTCACACCAGGATTTTCCCGGTTTCTCTCCAGGAGAGAGTATCACCCTTTCCCCACACCAGAATGTCCCGGTATCTCTCCTGGAGAGAGTATCACCCTTTCCCCACACCAGGATGTCCCAGTGTCTCTCCAGGAGAGAGTATCACCCTTTCCCCGCACCAGGATGTCCCGCTGTCTCTCCAGGAGAGAGTACCACCCTTTCCCCACACCAGGATGTCGCAGTGTCTCTCCAGGAGAGAGTATCACCCTTTCCTCACACCAGGATGTCGCAGTGTCTCTCCAGGAGAGAGTATCACTCTTTCCTCACACCAGGATGTCCCGGTGTCTCTCCAGGAGAGAGTATCACTCTTTCCCCACACCAGGAAGTCCCAGTGTCTCTCCAGGAGAGAGTATCAACCTTTCCCCACACCAGGATGTCCCGGTGTCTCTCCAGGAGAGAGTACCACCCTTTCCCCACACCAGGATGTCGCAGTGTCTCTCCAGGAGAGAGTATCACCCTTTCCTGACACCAGGATGTCGCAGTGTCTCTCCAGGAGAGAGTATCACCCTTTCCTAACACCAGGATTTCCCGGTGTCTCTCCAGGAGAGAGTATCACCCTTTCCTAACACCAGGATGTCCCAGTGTCTCTCCAGGAGAGAGTATCACCCTTTCCCCACACCAGGATGTCGCAGTGTCTCTCCAGGAGAGAGTATCACCCTTTCCCCACACCAGGATGTCCCGGTGTCTTTCCAGGAGAGAGTATCACCCTTTCCCCACACCAGGATGTCCCAGTGTCTCTCCAGGAGAGAGTATCACCCTTTCCCCACACCAGGATGTCGCAGTGTCTCTCCAGGAGAGAGTATCACCCTTTCCCCACACCAGGATGTCCCGATGTCTTTCCAGGAGAGAGTATCACACTTTCCCCACACCAGGATGTCCCGGTGTCTCTCCAGGAGAGAGTATCACCCTTTCTCCACACCAGGATGTCCCGGTGTCTTTCCAGGAGAGAGTACCACCCTTTCCCCACACCAGGATGTCCCGGTGTCTCTCCAGGAGAGAGTATCACCCTTTCCCCACACCAGGATGTCGCAGTGTCTCTCCAGGAGAGAGTATCACCCTTTCCTCACACCAGGATGTCGCAGTGTCTCTCCAGGAGAGAGTATCACCCTTTCCTCACACCAGGATTTCCCGGTGTCTCTCCAGGAGAGAGTATCAACCTTTCCCCACACCAGGATGTCCCGGTGTCTCTCCAGGAGAGAGTACCACCCTTTCCCCACACCAGGATGTCGCAGTTTCTCTCCAGGAGAGAGTACCACCCTTTCCTCACACCAGGATGTCGCAGTGTCTCTCCAGGAGAGAGTATCACCCTTTCCCCACACCAGGATGTCCCGGTGTCTCTCCAGGAGAGAGTATCAACCTTTCCCCACACCAGGATGTCCCGGTGTCTCTCCAGGAGAGAGTACCACCCTTTCCCCACACCAGGATGTCGCAGTGTCTCTCCAGGAGAGAGTATCACCCTTTCCCCACACCAGGATGTCCCGGTGTCTCTCCAGGAGAGAGTACCACCCTTACCCCACACCAGGATGTCGCACTGTCTCTCCAGGAGAGAGTATCACCCTTTCCCCACACCAGGATGTCCCGGTGTCTCTCCAGGAGAGTGTATCACGCTGTCCTCACACCAGGGTGTCCCAGTGTCTCTCCAGGAGAGAGTACCACACTTTCCCCACACCAGGATGTCCCGGTGTCTCTCCAGGAGAGAGTATCACCCTTTCCCCACACCAGGATGTCCCGGTGTCTCTCCAGGAGAGAGTACCACCCTTTCCCCGCACCAGGATGTCCCAGAGTCTCTCCAGGAGAGAGTATCACCCTTTCCTCGCACCAGGATGTCCCGGTGTCTCTCCAGGAGAGAGTATCACCCTGTCCTTACACCATGATGTCCCGGTGTCACTCCAGGAGAGAGTATCACCCTGTCCTTACACCATGATGTCCCGGTGTCTCTCCAGGAGAGAGTATCACCGTTTCCCCACACCAGGATGTCCCGGTGTCTCTCCAGGAGAGAGTATCACCCTTTCCCCACACCAGGATGTCCCGGTGTCTCTCCAGTAGAGAATATCACCCTGTCCTTACACCATGATGTCCCAGTGTCACTCCAGGAGAGAGTATCACCCTTTCCCCACACCAGGATGTCCCGGTGTCTTTCCAGGAGAAAGTATCACCCTTTCCTAACACCAGGATGTCCCGGTGTCACTCCAGGAGAAAGTATCACCCTTTCCCCACACCAGTATGTCCCGGTGTCTCTCCAGGAGAGAGTACCACCCTTTCCCCACACCAGGATGTCCCGGTGTCTCTCCAGGAGAGGGTACCACCCTTTCCCCACACCAGGATGTCACGGTGTCTCTCCAGGAGAGAATATCACCCTGTCCTTACACCATGATGTCCCAGTGTCACTCCAGGAGAGAGTATCACCCTTTCCCCACACCAGGATGTCCCGGTGTCTTTCCAGGAGAGAGTATCACCCTTTCCTAACACCACGATGTCCCGGTGTCACTCCAGGAGAAAGTATCACCCTTTCCCCACAGCAGGATGTCCCGGTGTCTCTCCAGGAGAGAGTATCAACCATTCCCCACACCAGGATGTCCCGGTGTCTCTCCAGGAGAGGGTATCACCCTTTCCTCACACCAGGATGTCCCTGTGTCTCTCCAGGAGAGAGTATCACCCTTTCCCCACACCAGAAGGTCCCGGTGTCTCTCCAGGAGAGGGTATCACCCTTTCCCCACACCAGGATGTCCCAGTGTCTCTCCAGGAGAGAGTATCACCCTTTCCCCACACCAGGATGTCCCGGTGTCTCTCCAGGAGAGAGTACCACCCTTTCCCCACACCAGGATGTCGCAGTGTCTCTCCAGGAGAGAGTATCACACTTTCCTAACACCAGGATTTCCCGGTGTCTCTCCAGGAGAGAGTATCACCCTTTCCCCACACCAGGATGTCCCGGTGTCTCTCCAGGAGAGAGTATCACCCTGTCCTCACACCAGGATGTCCCGGTGTCTCTCCAGGAGAGAATATCACCCTGTCCTTACACCATGATGTCCCAGTGTCACTCCAGGAGAGAGTATCACCCTTTCCCCACACCAGGATGTCCCGGTGTCTCTCCAGGAGAGAGTATCACCCTTTCCTAACACCAGGATGTCCCTGTGTCACTCCAGGAGAGAGTATCACCCTTTCCCCACAGCAGGATGTCCCGGTGTCTCTCCAGGAGAGAGTATCAACCATTCCCCACACCAGGATGTCCCGGTGTCTCTCCAGGAGAGAGTATCATCCTTTCCCCACACCAGGATGTCACGGTGTCTCTCCAGGAGCGAGAATCACCCTTTCCCCACACCAAGATGTCCCGGTATCTCTCCTGGAGAGAGTATCATCCTTTCCCCACACCAGGATGTCCCAGTGTCTCTCCAGGAGAGAGTATCACCCTTTCCTAACACCAGGATGTCCCAGTGTCTCTCCAGGAGAGAGTATCACCCTTTCCCCACACCAGGATGTCGCAGTGTCTCTCCAGGAGAGAGTATCACCCTTTCCCCACACCAGGATGTCCCGGTGTCTTTCCAGGAGAGAGTATCACCCTTTCCCCACACCAGGATGTCCCAGTGTCTCTCCAGGAGAGAGTATCACCCTTTCCCCACACCAGGATGTCGCAGTGTCTCTCCAGGAGAGAGTATCACCCTTTTCCCACACCAGGATGTCCCGATGTCTTTCCAGGAGAGAGTATCACACTTTCCCCACACCAGGATGTCCCGGTGTCTCTCCAGGAGAGAGTATCACCCTTTCTCCACACCAGGATGTCCCGGTGTCTTTCCAGGAGAGAGTACCACCCTTTCCCCACACCAGGATGTCCCGGTGTCTCTCCAGGAGAGAGTATCACCCTTTCCCCACACCAGGATGTCGCAGTGTCTCTCCAGGAGAGAGTATCACCCTTTCCTCACACCAGGATGTCGCAGTGTCTCTCCAGGAGAGAGTATCACCCTTTCCTCACACCAGGATTTCCCGGTGTCTCTCCAGGAGAGAGTATCAACCTTTCCCCACACCAGGATGTCCCGGTGTCTCTCCAGGAGAGAGTACCACCCTTTCCCCACACCAGGATGTCGCAGTTTCTCTCCAGGAGAGAGTATCACCCTTTCCTCACACCAGGATGTCCCGGTGTCTCTCCAGGAGAGAGTACCACCCTTTCCTCACACCAGGATGTCGCAGTGTCTCTCCAGGAGAGAGTATCACCCTTTCCCCACACCAGGATGTCCCGGTGTCTCTCCAGGAGAGAGTATCAACCTTTCCCCACACCAGGATGTCCCGGTGTCTCTCCAGGAGAGAGTACCACCCTTTCCCCACACCAGGATGTCGCAGTGTCTCTCCAGGAGAGAGTATCACCCTTTCCCCACACCAGGATGTCCCGGTGTCTCTCCAGGAGAGAGTACCACCCTTACCCCACACCAGGATGTCGCACTGTCTCTCCAGGAGAGAGTATCACCCTTTCCCCACACCAGGATGTCCCGGTGTCTCTCCAGGAGAGAGTATCACGCTGTCCTCACACCAGGGTGTCCCAGTGTCTCTCCAGGAGAGAGTACCACACTTTCCCCACACCAGGATGTCCCGGTGTCTCTCCAGGAGAGAGTATCACCCTTTCCCCACACCAGGATGTCCCGGTGTCTCTCCAGGAGAGAGTACCACCCTTTCCCCGCACCAGGATGTCCCAGAGTCTCTCCAGGAGAGAGTATCACCCTTTCCTCGCACCAGGATGTCCCGGTGTCTCTCCAGGAGAGAGTATCACCCTGTCCTTACACCATGATGTCCCGGTGTCACTCCAGGAGAGAGTATCACCCTGTCCTTACACCATGATGTCCCGGTGTCTCTCCAGGAGAGAGTATCACCGTTTCCCCACACCAGGATGTCCCGGTGTCTCTCCAGGAGAGAGCATCACCCTTTCCCCACACCAGGATGTCCCGGTGTCTCTCCAGTAGAGAATATCACCCTGTCCTTACACCATGATGTCCCAGTGTCACTCCAGGAGAGAGTATCACCCTTTCCCCACACCAGGATGTCCCGGTGTCTTTCCAGGAGAGAGTATCACCCTTTCCTAACACCAGGATGTCCCGGTGTCACTCCAGGAGAAAGTATCACCCTTTCCCCACACCAGTATGTCCCGGTGTCTCTCCAGGAGAGAGTACCACCCTTTCCCCACACCAGGATGTCCCGGTGTCTCTCCAGGAGAGGGTACCACCCTTTCCCCACACCAGGATGTCACGGTGTCTCTCCAGGAGAGAATATCACCCTGTCCTTACACCATGATGTCCCAGTGTCACTCCAGGAGAGAGTATCACCCTTTCCCCACACCAGGATGTCCCGGTGTCTTTCCAGGAGAGAGTATCACCCTTTCCTAACACCACGATGTCCCGGTGTCACTCCAGGAGAAAGTATCACCCTTTCCCCACAGCAGGATGTCCCGGTGTCTCTCCAGGAGAGAGTATCAACCATTCCCCACACCAGGATGTCCCGGTGTCTCTCCAGGAGAGGGTATCACCCTTTCCTCACACCAGGATGTCCCTGTGTCTCTCCAGGAGAGAGTATCACCCTTTCCCCACACCAGAAGGTCCCGGTGTCTCTCCAGGAGAGGGTATCACCCTTTCCCCACACCAGGATGTCCCAGTGTCTCTCCAGGAGAGAGTATCACCCTTTCCCCACACCAGGATGTCCCGGTGTCTCTCCAGGAGAGAGTACCACCCTTTCCCCACACCAGGATGTCGCAGTGTCTCTCCAGGAGAGAGTATCACACTTTCCTAACACCAGGATTTCCCGGTGTCTCTCCAGGAGAGAGTATCACCCTTTCCCCACACCAGGATGTCCCGGTGTCTCTCCAGGAGAGAGTATCACCCTGTCCTCACACCAGGATGTCCCGGTGTCTCTCCAGGAGAGAATATCACCCTGTCCTTACACCATGATGTCCCAGTGTCACTCCAGGAGAGAGTATCACCCTTTCCACACACCAGGATGTCCCGGTGTCTCTCCAGGAGAGAGTATCACCCTTTCCTAACACCAGGATGTCCCTGTGTCACTCCAGGAGAGAGTATCACCCTTTCCCCACAGCAGGATGTCCCGGTGTCTCTCCAGGAGAGAGTATCAACCATTCCCCACACCAGGATGTCCCGGTGTCTCTCCAGGAGAGAGTATCATCCTTTCCCCACACCAGGATGTCACGGTGTCTCTCCAGGAGCGAGTATCACCCTTTCCCCACACCAAGATGTCCCGGTATCTCTCCTGGAGAGAGTATCATCCTTTCCCCACACCAGGATGTCCCAGTGTCTCTCCAGGAGAGTGTATCATCCATTCCCCACACCAGGATCTCCCGGTGTCTCTCGAGGAGAGAGTATCACCCTGTCCTCACACCAGGATGTCCCGGTGTCTCTCCAGGACAGAGTATCACCCTTTCCCCACACCAGGATGTCCCAGTGTCTCCCCAGGAGTGAGTATCACTCTTTCCATACACCACTATGTCCTGGTGTCTCTCCAGGAGAGAGTATCACCGTTTCCCCACACCAGGATGTCCCCGTGTCTCCCCAGGAGAGAGTATCACCCTTTCCCCACACCAGGATGTCCGGGTGTCTCTCCAGGAGTGGGTATCACCCTTTCCCCACACCAGGATGTCCCGGTGTCTCTCCAGGAGAGAGTATCACCCTTTCCCCACACCAGGATGTCCTGGTGTCTCTCCAGGAGAGAGTATCGCCCTTTCCCCACACCAGGATGTCCCGGTGTCTCTCCAGGAGAGAGTATCACCCTTTCCCCACACCAGGATGTCCCGGTGTCTCTCCAGGAGAGAGTATCGCCCTTTCCCCACACCAGGATGTCCCGGTGTCTCTCCAGGAGAGAGTATAACCCTTTCCCCACACCAGGATGTCGCAGTGTCTCTCCAGGAGAGAGTACCACCCTTTCCCAACACCAGGATGTCCCGGTGTCTCTCCAGGAGAGAGTATCACCCTTTCCCTTCACCAGGATGTCCCGGTGTCTCTCCAGGAGAGAGTATCATCCTTTCCTCACACCAGGATGTCCCGGTGTCTCTCCAGGAGAGAGTATCACCCTGTCCTTACACCATGATGTCCCGGTGTCACTCCAGGAGAGAGTATCACCCTTTCCGAAAACCAAGATGTCCCGGTGTCTCTCCAGGAGAGGGTATCACCCTTTCCTCGCACCAGGATGTCCCGGTGTCTCTCCAGGAGAGAGTATCACCCTGTCCTTACACCATGATGTCCCGGTGTCACTCCAGGAGAGAGTATCACCCTGTCCTTACACCATGATGTCCCGGTGTCTCTCCAGGAGAGAGTATCACCCTTTCCCCACACCATGATGTCCCGGTGTCTCTCCAGGAGAGAGTATCACCCTTTCCCCACACCAGGATGTCCCGGTGTCTCTCCAGGAGAGAATATCACCCTGTCCTTACACCATGATGTCCCAGTGTCACTCCAGGAGAGAGTATCACCCTTTCCCCACACCAGGATGTCCCGGTGTCTTTCCAGGAGAGAGTATCACCCTTTCCTAACACCAGGATGTCCCGGTGTCACTCCAGGAGAAAGTATCACCCTTTCCCCACACCAGTATGTCCCGGTGTCTCTCCAGGAGAGAGTACCACCCTTTCCCCACACCAGGATGTCCCTGTGTCTCTCCAGGAGAGAGTACCACCCTTTCCCCACACCAGGATGTCACGGTGTCTCTCCAGGAGAGAATATCACCCTGTCCTTACACCATGATGTCCCAGTGTCACTCCAGGAGAGAGTATCACCCTTTCCCCACACCAGGATGTCCCGGTGTCTTTCCTGGAGAGAGTATCACCCTTTCCTAACACCAGGATGTCCCGGTGTCACTCCAGGAGAAAGTATCACCCTTTCCCCACAGCAGGATGTCCCGGTGTCTCTCCAGGAGAGAGTATCAACCATTCCCCACACCAGGATGTCCCGGTGTCTCTCCAGGAGAGGGTATCACCCTTTCCTCACACCAGGATGTCCCGGTGTCTCTCCAGGAGAGAGTATCACCCTTTCCCCACACCAGAAGGTCCCGGTGTCTCTCCAGGAGAGAGTATCACCCTTTCCCCACACCGGGATGTCACAGTGTCTCTCCAGGAGAGAGTACCACCCTTTCCCCACAACAGGATGTCCCAGTGTCTCTCCAGGAGAGAGTACCACACGTTCCCCACACCAGGATGTCGCAGTATCTCTCCAGGAGTGAGTATCACACTTTCCTAACACCAGGATTTCCCGGTGTCTCTCCAGGAGTGAGTATCACCCTTTCCCCACACCAGGATGTCCCGGTGTCTCTCCAGGAGAGAGTACCACCCTTTCCCCACACCAGGATGTCGCAGTGTCTCTCCAGGAGTGAGTATCACCCTGTCCTCACACCAGGATGTCCCGGTGTCTCTGCAGGAGTGAATATCACCCTGTCCTTACACCATGATGTCCCAGTGTCACTCCAGGAGAGAGTATCACCCTTTCCCCACACCAGGATGTCCCGGTGTCTCTCCAGGAGAGAGTATCACCCTTTCCTAACACCAGGATGTCCCGGTGTCACTCCAGGAGAGAGTATCACCCTTTCCCCACAGCAGGATGTCCCGGTGTCTCTCCAGGAGAGAGTATCAACCATTCCCCACACCAGGATGTCCCGGTGTCTCTCCAGGAGAGAGTATCGCCCTTTCCCCACACCAGGATGTCCCGGTGTCTCTCCAGGAGAGAGTATAACCCTTTCCCCACACCAGGATGTCGCAGTGTCTCTCCAGGAGAGAGTACCACCCTTTCCCAACACCAGGATGTCCCGGTGTCTCTCCAGGAGAGAGTATCACCCTTTCCCTTCACCAGGATGTCCCGGTGTCTCTCCAGGAGAGAGTATCATCCTTTCCTCACACCAGGATGTCCCGGTGTCTCTCCAGGAGAGAGTATCACCCTGTCCTTACACCATGATGTCCCGGTGTCACTCCAGGAGAGAGTATCACCCTTTCCGAAAACCAAGATGTCCCGGTGTCTCTCCAGGAGAGGGTATCACCCTTTCCTCGCACCAGGATGTCCCGGTGTCTCTCCAGGAGAGAGTATCACCCTGTCCTTACACCATGATGTCCCGGTGTCTCTCCAGGAGAGAGTATCACCCTTTCCCCACACCATGATGTCCCGGTGTCTCTCCAGGAGAGAGTATCACCCTTTCCCCACACCAGGATGTCCCGGTGTCTCTCCAGGAGAGAATATCACCCTGTCCTTACACCATGATGTCCCAGTGTCACTCCAGGAGAGAGTATCACCCTTTCCCCACACCAGGATGTCCCGGTGTCTTTCCAGGAGAGAGTATCACCCTTTCCTAACACCAGGATGTCCCGGTGTCACTCCAGGAGAAAGTATCACCCTTTCCCCACACCAGTATGTCCCGGTGTCTCTCCAGGAGAGAGTACCACCCTTTCCCCACACCAGGATGTCCCTGTGTCTCTCCAGGAGAGAGTACCACCCTTTCCCCACACCAGGATGTCACGGTGTCTCTCCAGGAGAGAATATCACCCTGTCCTTACACCATGATGTCCCAGTGTCACTCCAGGAGAGAGTATCACCCTTTCCCCACACCAGGATGTCCCGGTGTCTTTCCTGGAGAGAGTATCACCCTTTCCTAACACCAGGATGTCCCGGTGTCACTCCAGGAGAAAGTATCACCCTTTCCCCACAGCAGGATGTCCCGGTGTCTCTCCAGGAGAGAGTATCAACCATTCCCCACACCAGGATGTCCCGGTGTCTCTCCAGGAGAGGGTATCACCCTTTCCTCACACCAGGATGTCCCGGTGTCTCTCCAGGAGAGAGTATCACCCTTTCCCCACACCAGAAGGTCCCGGTGTCTCTCCAGGAGAGAGTATCACCCTTTCCCCACACCGGGATGTCACAGTGTCTCTCCAGGAGAGAGTACCACCCTTTCCCCACACCAGGATGTCCCAGTGTCTCTCCAGGAGAGAGTACCACACGTTCCCCACACCAGGATGTCGCAGTGTCTCTCCAGGAGTGAGTATCACACTTTCCTAACACCAGGATTTCCCGGTGTCTCTCCAGGAGAGAGTATCACCCTTTCCCCACACCAGGATGTCCCGGTGTCTCTCCAGGAGAGAGTACCACCCTTTCCCCACACCAGGATGTCGCAGTGTCTCTCCAGGAGTGAGTATCACCCTGTCCTCACACCAGGATGTCCCGGTGTCTCTGCAGGAGAGAATATCACCCTGTCCTTACACCATGATGTCCCAGTGTCACTCCAGGAGAGAGTATCACCCTTTCCCCACACCAGGATGTCCCGGTGTCTCTCCAGGAGAGAGTATCACCCTTTCCTAACACCAGGATGTCCCGGTGTCACTCCAGGAGAGAGTATCACCCTTTCCCCACAGCAGGATGTCCCGGTGTCTCTCCAGGAGAGAGTATCAACCATTCCCCACACCAGGATGTCCCGGTGCCTCTCCAGGAGAGAGTATCATCCTTTCCCCACACCAGGATGTCACGGTGTCTCTCCAGGAGCGAGTATCACCCTTTCCCCACACCAGGATGTCCCGGTATCTCTCCTGGAGAGAGTATCATCCTTTCCCCACACCAGGATGTCCCAGTGTCTCTCCAGGAGAGAGTATCACCCTTTCCCCACACCAGGATGTCCCAGTGTCTCCCCAGGAGAGAGTATCACACTTTCCCCACACCAGGATATCCCGGTGTCTCTCCAGGAGAGAGTATCACCCTGTCCTTATACCATGATGTCCCGGTGGCACTCCAGGAGAGAGTATCACCCTTTCCTAACACCAGGATGTCCCGGTGTCTCTCCAGGGGAGAGTATCATCCATTCCCCACACCAGGATCTCCCGGTGTCTCTCGAGGAGAGAGTATCACCCTGTCCTCACACCAGGATGTCCCGGTGTCTCTCCAGGACAGAGTATCACCTTTCCCCACACCAGGATGTCCCAGTGTCTCCCCAGGAGAGAGTATCACCCTTTCCACACACCACTATGTCCTGGTGTCTCTCCAGGAGAGAGTATCACCCTTTCCCCACACCAGGATGTCCCAGTGTCTCTCCAGGAGAGAGTATCACCCTTTCCCCACACCAGGATGTCCTGGTGTCTCTCCAGGAGAGAGTATCGCCCTTTCCCCACACCAGGATGTCCCGGTGTCTCTCCAGGAGAGAGTATCACCCTTTCCCCACACCAGGATGTCCCGGTGTCTCTCCAGGAGAGAGTATCGCCCTTTCCCCACACCAGGATGTCCCGGTGTCTCTCCAGGAGAGAGTATAACCCTTTCCCCACACCAGGATGTCGCAGTGTCTCTCCAGGAGAGAGTACCACCCTTTCCCCACACCAGGATGTCCCGGTGTCTCTCCAGGAGAGAGTATCACCCTTTCCCTTCACCAGGATGTCCCGGTGTCTCTCCAGGAGAGAGTATCACCCTTTCCTCACACCAGGATGTCCCGGTGTCTCTCCAGGAGAGAGTATCACCCTGTCCTTACACCATGATGTCCCGGTGTCACTCCAGGAGAGAGTATAACCCTTTCCGAAAACCAAGATGTCCCGGTGTCTCTCCAGGAGAGGGTATCACCCTTTCCTCACACCAGGATGTCCCGGTTTCTCTCCAGGAGAGAGGATCACCCTTTCCCCACACCAGAATGTCCCGGTATCTCTCCTGGAGAGAGTATCACCTTTTCCCCACACCAGGATGTCCCAGTGTCTCTCCAGGAGAGAGTATCACCCTTTCCCCGCACCAGGATGTCCCGCTGTCTCTCCAGGAGAGAGTACCACCCTTTCCCCACACCAGGATGTCGCAGAGTCTCTCCAGGAGAGAATATCACCCTTTCCTCACACCAGGATGTCGCAGTGTCTCTCCAGGAGAGAGTATCACTCTTTCCTCACACCAGGATGTCCCGGTGTCTCTCCAGGAGAGAGTATCACTCTTTCCCCAAACCAGGATGTCCCAGTGTCTCTCCAGGAGAGAGTATCAACCTTTCCCCACACCAGGATGTCCCGGTGTCTCTCCAGGAGAGAGTACCACCCTTTCCCCAGACCAGGATGTCGCAGTGTCTCTCCAGGAGAGAGTATCACCCTTTCCTCACACCAGGATGTCGCAGTGTCTCTCCAGGAGAGAGTATCACCCTTTCCTAACACCAGGATTTCCCAGTGTCTCTCCAGGAGAGAGTATCACCCTTTCCTAACACCAGGATGTCCCAGTGTCTCTCCAGGAGAGAGTATCACCCTTTCCCCACACCAGGATGTCGCAGTGTCTCTCCAGGAGAGAGTATCACCCTTTCCCCACACCAGGATGTCCCGGTGTCTTTCCAGGAGAGAGTATCACCCTTTCCCCACACCAGGATGTCCCGGTGTCTTTCCAGGAGAGAGTATCACCCTTTCCTAACACCAGGATGTCCCGGTGTCACTCCAGGAGAAAGTATCACCCTTTCCCCACAGCAGGATGTCCCGGTGTCTCTCCAGGTGAGAGTATCAACCATTCCCCACACCAGGATGTCCCGGTGTCTCTCCAGGAGAGGGTATCACCCTTTCCTCACAGCAGGATGTCCCGGTGTCTCTCCAGGAGAGAGTATCACCCTTTCCCCACACCAGAAGGTCCCGGTGTCTCTCCAGGAGAGAGTATCACCCTTTCCCCACACCAGGATGTCCCAGTGTCTCTCCAGGAGAGAGTATCACCCTTTCCCCACACCAGGATGTCCCGGTGTCTCTCCAGGAGAGAGTACCACCCTTTTCCCACACCAGGATGTCGCAGTGTCTCTCCAGGAGAGAGTATCACACTTTCCTAACACCAGGATTTCCCGGTGTCTCTCCAGGAGAGAGTATCACCCTTTCCCCACACCAGGATGTCCCGGTGTCTCTCCAGGAGAGAGTATCACCCTGTCCTCACACCAGGATGTCCCGGTGTCTCTCCAGGAGAGAATATCACCCTGTCCTTACACCATGATGTCCCAGTGTCACTCCAGGAGAGAGTATCACCCTTTCCCCACACCAGGATGTCCCGGTGTCTCTCCAGGAGAGAGTATCACCCTTTCCTAACACCAGGATGTCCCTGTGTCACTCCAGGAGAGAGTATCACCCTTTCCCCACAGCAGGATGTCCCGGTGTCTCTCCAGGAGAGAGTATCAACCATTCCCCACACCAGGATGTCCCGGTGTCTCTCCAGGAGAGAGTATCATCCTTTCCCCACACCAGGATGTCCCGGTGTCACTCCAGGAGAAAGTATCACCCTTTCCCCACAGCAGGATGTCCCGGTGTCTCTCCAGGAGAGAGTATCAACCATTCCCCACACCAGGATGTCCCGGTGTCTCTCCAGGAGAGGGTATCACCCTTTCCTCACACCAGGATGTCCCGGTGTCTCTCCAGGAGAGAGTATCACCCTTTCCCCACACCAGAAGGTCCCGGTGTCTCTCCAGGAGAGAGTATCACCCTATCCCCACACCGGGATGTCACAGTGTCTCTCCAGGAGAGAGTACCACCCTTTCCCCACACCAGGATGTCCCAGTGTCTCTCCAGGAGAGAGTACCACACGTTCCCCACACCAGGATGTCGCAGTGTCTCTCCAGGAGTGAGTATCACACTTTCCTAACACCAGGATTTCCCGGTGTCTCTCCAGGAGAGAGTATCACCCTTTCCCCACACCAGGATGTCCCGGTGTCTCTCCAGGAGAGAGTACCACCCTTTCCCCACACCAGGATGTCGCAGTGTCTCTCCAGGAGTGAGTATCACCCTGTCCTCACACCAGGATGTCCCGGTGTCTCTGCAGGAGAGAATATCACCCTGTCCTTACACCATGATGTCCCAGTGTCACTCCAGGAGAGAGTATCACCCTTTCCCCACACCAGGATGTCCCGGTGTCTCTCCAGGAGAGAGTATCACCCTTTCCTAACACCAGGATGTCCCGGTGTCACTCCAGGAGAGAGTATCACCCTTTCCCCACAGCAGGATGTCCCGGTGTCTCTCCAGGAGAGAGTATCAACCATTCCCCACACCAGGATGTCCCGGTGCCTCTCCAGGAGAGAGTATCATCCTTTCCCCACACCAGGATGTCACGGTGTCTCTCCAGGAGCGAGTATCACCCTTTCCCCACACCAGGATGTCCCGGTATCTCTCCTGGAGAGAGTATCATCCTTTCCCCACACCAGGATGTCCCAGTGTCTCTCCAGGAGAGAGTATCACCCTTTCCCCACACCAGGATGTCCCAGTGTCTCCCCAGGAGAGAGTATCACCCTTTCCCCACACCAGGATATCCCGGTGTCTCTCCAGGAGAGAGTATCACCCTGTCCTTATACCATGATGTCCCGGTGGCACTCCAGGAGAGAGTATCACCCTTTCCTAACACCAGGATGTCCCGGTGTCTCTCCAGGGGAGAGTATCATCCATTCCCCACACCAGGATCTCCCGGTGTCTCTCGAGGAGAGAGTATCACCCTGTCCTCACACCAGGATGTCCCGGTGTCTCTCCAGGACAGAGTATCACCTTTCCCCACACCAGGATGTCCCAGTGTCTCCCCAGGAGAGAGTATCACCCTTTCCACACACCACTATGTCCTGGTGTCTCTCCAGGAGAGAGTATCACCCTTTCCCCACACCAGGATGTCCCAGTGTCTCTCCAGGAGAGAGTATCACCCTTTCCCCACACCAGGATGTCCTGGTGTCTCTCCAGGAGAGAGTATCGCCCTTTCCCCACACCAGGATGTCCCGGTGTCTCTCCAGGAGAGAGTATCACCCTTTCCCCACACCAGGATGTCCCGGTGTCTCTCCAGGAGAGAGTATCGCCCTTTCCCCACACCAGGATGTCCCGGTGTCTCTCCAGGAGAGAGTATAACCCTTTCCCCACACCAGGATGTCGCAGTGTCTCTCCAGGAGAGAGTACCACCCTTTCCCCACACCAGGATGTCCCGGTGTCTCTCCAGGAGAGAGTATCACCCTTTCCCTTCACCAGGATGTCCCGGTGTCTCTCCAGGAGAGAGTATCACCCTTTCCTCACACCAGGATGTCCCGGTGTCTCTCCAGGAGAGAGTATCACCCTGTCCTTACACCATGATGTCCCGGTGTCACTCCAGGAGAGAGTATAACCCTTTCCGAAAACCAAGATGTCCCGGTGTCTCTCCAGGAGAGGGTATCACCCTTTCCTCACACCAGGATGTCCCGGTTTCTCTCCAGGAGAGAGGATCACCCTTTCCCCACACCAGAATGTCCCGGTATCTCTCCTGGAGAGAGTATCACCTTTTCCCCACACCAGGATGTCCCAGTGTCTCTCCAGGAGAGAGTATCACCCTTTCCCCGCACCAGGATGTCCCGCTGTCTCTCCAGGAGAGAGTACCACCCTTTCCCCACACCAGGATGTCGCAGTGTCTCTCCAGGAGAGAATATCACCCTTTCCTCACACCAGGATGTCGCAGTGTCTCTCCAGGAGAGAGTATCACTCTTTCCTCACACCAGGATGTCCCGGTGTCTCTCCAGGAGAGAGTATCACTCTTTCCCCAAACCAGGATGTCCCAGTGTCTCTCCAGGAGAGAGTATCAACCTTTCCCCACACCAGGATGTCCCGGTGTCTCTCCAGGAGAGAGTACCACCCTTTCCCCAGACCAGGATGTCGCAGTGTCTCTCCAGGAGAGAGTATCACCCTTTCCTCACACCAGGATGTCGCAGTGTCTCTCCAGGAGAGAGTATCACCCTTTCCTAACACCAGGATTTCCCAGTGTCTCTCCAGGAGAGAGTATCACCCTTTCCTAACACCAGGATGTCCCAGTGTCTCTCCAGGAGAGAGTATCACCCTTTCCCCACACCAGGATGTCGCAGTGTCTCTCCAGGAGAGAGTATCACCCTTTCCCCACACCAGGATGTCCCGGTGTCTTTCCAGGAGAGAGTATCACCCTTTCCCCACACCAGGATGTCCCGGTGTCTTTCCAGGAGAGAGTATCACCCTTTCCTAACACCAGGATGTCCCGGTGTCACTCCAGGAGAAAGTATCACCCTTTCCCCACAGCAGGATGTCCCGGTGTCTCTCCAGGTGAGAGTATCAACCATTCCCCACACCAGGATGTCCCGGTGTCTCTCCAGGAGAGGGTATCACCCTTTCCTCACAGCAGGATGTCCCGGTGTCTCTCCAGGAGAGAGTATCACCCTTTCCCCACACCAGAAGGTCCCGGTGTCTCTCCAGGAGAGAGTATCACCCTTTCCCCACACCAGGATGTCCCAGTGTCTCTCCAGGAGAGAGTATCACCCTTTCCCCACACCAGGATGTCCCGGTGTCTCTCCAGGAGAGAGTACCACCCTTTTCCCACACCAGGATGTCGCAGTGTCTCTCCAGGAGAGAGTATCACACTTTCCTAACACCAGGATTTCCCGGTGTCTCTCCAGGAGAGAGTATCACCCTTTCCCCACACCAGGATGTCCCGGTGTCTCTCCAGGAGAGAGTATCACCCTG
Organism: Hemitrygon akajei; assembly: GCF_048418815.1. Taxonomy (NCBI): domain Eukaryota; kingdom Metazoa; phylum Chordata; class Chondrichthyes; order Myliobatiformes; family Dasyatidae; genus Hemitrygon; species Hemitrygon akajei. The sequence continues at coordinate 45,246,477 of NC_133151.1, forward strand.
TCCTCACACCAGGATGTCCCGGTGTCTCTCCAGGAGAGAATATCACCCTGTCCTTACACCATGATGTCCCAGTGTCACTCCAGGAGAGAGTATCACCCTTTCCCCACACCAGGATGTCCCGGTGTCTCTCCAGGAGAGAGTATCACCCTTTCCTAACACCAGGATGTCCCTGTGTCACTCCAGGAGAGAGTATCACCCTTTCCCCACAGCAGGATGTCCCGGTGTCTCTCCAGGAGAGAGTATCAACCATTCCCCACACCAGGATGTCCCGGTGTCTCTCCAGGAGAGAGTATCATCCTTTCCCCACACCAGGATGTCACGGTGTCTCTCCAGGAGCGAGTATCACCCTTTCCCCACACCAAGATGTCCCGGTATCTCTCCTGGTGAGAGAGTCATCCTTTCCCCACACCAGGATGTCCCAGTGTCTCTCCAGGAGAGAGTATCACCCTTTCCCCACACCAGGATGTCCCAGTGTCTCCCCAGGAGAGAGTATCACCCTTTCCCCACACCAGGATATCCCGGTGTCTCTCCAGGAGAGAGTATCACCCTGTCCTTATACCATGATGTCCTGGTGTCACTCCAGGAGAGAGTATCACCCTTTCCTAACACCAGGATGTCCCGGTGTCTCTCCAGGAGAGAGTATCATCCATTCCCCACACCAGGATCTCCCGGTGTCTCTCGAGGAGAGAGTATCACCCTGTTCTCACACCAGGATGTCCCGGTGTCTCTCCAGGACAGAGTATCACCCTTTCCCCACACCAGGATGTCCCAGTGTCTCCCCAGGAGAGAGTATCACTCTTTCCACACACCACTATGTCCTGGTGTCTCTCCAGGAGAGACTGTCACCGTATCCCCACACCAGGATGTCCCCGTGTCTCCCCAGGAGAGAGTATCACCCTTTCCCCACACCAGGATGTCCCGGTGTCTCTCCAGGAGTGGGTATCACCCTTTCCCCACACCAGGATGTCCCGGTGTCTCTCCAGGAGAGAGTATCACCCTTTCCCCACACCAGGATGTCCTGGTGTCTCTCCAGGAGAGAGTATCGCCCTTTCCCCACACCAGGTTGTCCCGGTGTCTCTCCAGGAGAGAGTATCACCCTTTCCCCACACCAGGATGTCCCGGTGTCTCTCCAGGAGAGAGTATCGCCCTTTCCCCACACCAGGATGTCCCGGTGTCTCTCCAGGAGAGAGTATAACCCTTTCCCCACACCAGGATGTCGCAGTGTCTCTCCAGGAGAGAGTACCACCCTTTCCCCACACCAGGATGTCCCGGTGTCTCTCCAGGAGAGAGTATCACCCTGTCCTTACACCATGATGTCCCGGTGTCACTCCAGGAGAGAGTATCACCCTTTCCGAAAACCAAGATGTCCCGGTGTCTCTCCAGGAGAGGGTATCACCCTTTCCTCGCACCAGGATGTCCCGGTGTCTCTCCAGGAGAGAGTATCACCCTGTCCTTACACCATGATATCCCGGTGTCACTCCAGGAGAGAGTATCACCCTGTCCTTACACCATGATGTCCCGGTGTCTCTCCAGGAGAGAGTATCACCCTTTCCCCACACCATGATGTCCCGGTGTCTCTCCAGGAGAGAGTATCACCCTTTCCCCACACCAGGATGTCCCGGTGTCTCTCCAGGAGAGAATATCACCCTGTCCTTACGCCATGATGTCCCAGTGTCACTCCAGGAGAGAGTATCACCCTTTCCCCACACCAGGATGTCCCGGTGTCTTTCCAGGAGAGAGTATCACCCTTTCCTAACACCAGGATGTCCCGGTGTCACTCCAGGAGAAAGTATCACCCTTTCCCCACACCAGTATGTCCCGGTGTCTCTCCAGGAGAGAGTACCACCCTTTCCCCACACCAGTATGTCCCTGTGTCTCTCCAGGAGAGAGTACCACCCTTTCCCCACACCAGGATGTCACGGTGTCTCTCCAGGAGAGAATATCACCCTGTCCTTACACCATGATGTCCCAGTGTCACTCGAGGAGAGAGTATCACCCTTTCCCCACACCAGGATGTCCCGGTGTCTTTCCAGGAGAGAGTATCACCCTTTCCTAACACCAGGATGTCCCGGTGTCACTCCAGGAGAAAGTATCACCCTTTCCCCAAAGCAGGATGTCCCGGTGTCTCTCCAGGAGAGAGTATCAACCATTCCCCACACCAGGATGTCCCGGTGTCCCTCCAGGAGAGGGTATCACCCTTTCCTCACACCAGGATGTCCCGGTGTCTCTCCAGGAGAGAGTATCACCCTTTCCCCACACCAGAAGGTCCCGGTGTCTCTCCAGGAGAGAGTATCACCCTTTCCCCACACCAGGATGTCCCAGTGTCTCTCCAGGAGAGAGTATCACCCTTTCCCCACACCAGGATGTCCCGGTGTCTCTCCAGGAGAGAGTACCACCCTTTCCCCACACCAGGATGTCGCAGTGTCTCTCCAGGAGTGAGTATCACACTTTCCTAACACCAGGATTTCCCGGTGTCTCTCCAGGAGAGAGTATCACCCTTTCCCCACACCAGGATGTCCCGGTGTCTCTCCAGGAGAGAGTATCACCCTGTCCTCACACCAGGATGTCCCGGTGTCTCTCCAGGAGAGAATATCACCCTGTCCTTACACCATGATGTCCCAGTGTCACTCCAGGAGAGAGTATCAACCTTTCCCCACACCAGGATGTCCCGGTGTCTCTCCAGGAGAGAGTATCACCCTTTCCTAACACCAGGATGTCCCGGTGTCACTCCAGGAGAGAGTATCACCCTTTCCCCACAGCAGGATGTCCCGGTGTCTCTCCAGGAGAGAGTATCAACCATTCCCCACACCAGGATGTCCCGGTGTCTCTCCAGGAGAGAGTATCATCCTTTCCCCACACCAGGATGTCACGGTGTCTCTCCAGGAGCGAGTATCACCCTTTCCCCACACCAGGATGTCCCAGTGTCTCTCCTGGAGAGAGTATCATCCTTTCCCCACACCAGGATGTCCCAGTGTCTCTCCAGGAGAGAGTATCATCCTTTCCCCACACCAGGATGTCCCAGTGTCTCCCCAGGAGAGAGTATCACCCTTTCCCCACACCAGGATATCCCGGTGTCTCTCCAGGAGAGAGTATCACCCTTTCCCCACACCAGGATGTCCCGGTGTCTCTCCAGGAGAGCGTATCACCCTTTCCTCACACCAGGATGTCCCGGTGTCACTCCAGGAGAGAGTATCACCCTTTCCCCACACCAGGATGTCCCGGTGTCACTCCAGGAGAGAGTATCACCCTTTCCCCACACCAGGATATCCCGGTGTCTCTCCAGGAGAGAGTATCACCCTGTCCTTATACCATGATGTCCCGGTGTCACTCCAGGAGAGAGTATCACCCTTTCCTAACACCAGGATGTCCCGGTGTCTCTCCAGGACAGAGTATCACCCTTTCCCCACACCAGGATGTCCCAGTGTCTCCCCAGGAGAGAGTATCACTCTTTCCACACACCACTATGTCCTAGTGTCTCTCCAGGAGAGAGTATCACCGTTTCCCCACACCAGGATGTCCCCGTGTCTCCCCAGGAGAGAGTATCACCCTTTCCCCACACCAGGATGTCCCGGTGTCTCTCCAGGAGTGGGTATCACCCTTTCCCCACACCAGGATGTCCCGGTGTCTCTCCAGGAGAGAGTATCACCCTTTCCCCACACCAGGATGTCCTGGTGTCTCTCCAGGAGAGAGTATCGCCCTTTCCCCACACCAGGATGTCCCGGTGTCTCTCCAGGAGAGAGTATCACCCTTTCCCCACACCAGGATGTCCCGGTGTCTCTCCAGGAGAGAGTATCGCCCTTTCCCCACACCAGGATGTCCCGGTGTCTCTCCAGGAGAGAGTATAACCCTTTCCCCACACCAGGATGTCGCAGTGTCTCTCCAGGAGAGAGTACCACCCTTTCCCCACACCAGGATGTCCCGGTGTCTCTCCAGGAGAGAGTATCACCCTTTCCCTTCACCAGGATGTCCCGGTGTCTCTCCAGGAGAGAGTATCACCCTTTCCTCACACCAGGATGTCCCGGTGTCTCTCCAGGAGAGAGTATCACCCTGTCCTTACACCATGATGTCCCGGTGTCACTCCAGGAGAGAGTATAACCCTTTCCAAAAACCAAGATGTCCCGGTGTCTCTCCAGGAGAGGGTATCACCCTTTCCTCACACCAGGATATCCCGGTTTCTCTCCAGGAGAGAGTATCACCCTTTCCCCACACCAGAATGTCCCGGTATCTCTCCTGGAGAGAGTATCACCTTTTCCCCACACCAGGATGTCCCAGTGTCTCTCCAGGAGAGAGTATCACCCTTTCCCCGCACCAGGATGTCCCGCTGTCTCTGCAGGAGAGAGTACCACCCTTTCCCCACACCAGGATGTCGCAGTGTCTCTCCAGGAGAGAATATCACCCTTTCCTCACACCAGGATGTCGCAGTGTCTCTCCAGGAGAGAGTATCACTCTTTCCTCACACCAGGATGTCCCGGTGTCTCTCCAGGAGAGAGTATCAATCTTTCCCCACACCAGGATGTCCCAGTGTCTCTCCAGGAGAGAGTATCAACCTTTCCCCACACCAGGATGTCCCGGTGTCTCTCCAGGAGAGAGTACCACCCTTTCCCCAGACCAGGATGTCGCAGTGTCTCTCCAGGAGAGAGTATCACCCTTTCCTCACACCAGGATGTCGCAGTGTCTCTCCAGGAGAGAGTATCACCCTTTCCTAACACCAGGATTTCCCAGTGTCTCTCCAGGAGAGAGTATCACCCTTTCCTAACACCAGGATGTCCCAGTGTCTCTCCAGGAGAGAGTATCACCCTTTCCCCACACCAGGATGTCGCAGTGTCTCTCCAGGAGAGAGTATCACCCTTTCCTAACACCAGGATTTCCCAGTGTCTCTCCAGGAGAGAGTATCACCCTTTCCTAACACCAGGATGTCCCAGTGTCTCTCCAGGAGAGAGTATCACCCTTTCCCCACACCAGGATGTCGCAGTGTCTCTCCAGGAGAGAGTATCACCCTTTCCCCACACCAGGATGTCCCGGTGTCTTTCCAGGAGAGAGTATCACCCTTTCCCCACACCAGGATGTCCCGGTGTCTTTCCAGGAGAGAGTATCACCCTTTCCTAACACCAGGATGTCCCGGTGTCACTCCAGGAGAAAGTATCACCCTTTCCCCACAGCAGGATGTCCCGGTGTCTCTCCAGGAGAGAGTATCAATCTTTCCCCACACCAGGATGTCCCAGTGTCTCTCCAGGAGAGAGTATCAACCTTTCCCCACACCAGGATGTCCCGGTGTCTCTCCAGGAGAGAGTACCACCCTTTCCCCAGACCAGGATGTCGCAGTGTCTCTCCAGGAGAGAGTATCACCCTTTCCTCACACCAGGATGTCGCAGTGTCTCTCCAGGAGAGAGTATCACCCTTTCCTAACACCAGGATTTCCCAGTGTCTCTCCAGGAGAGAGTATCACCCTTTCCTAACACCAGGATGTCCCAGTGTCTCTCCAGGAGAGAGTATCACCCTTTCCCCACACCAGGATGTCGCAGTGTCTCTCCAGGAGAGGGTATCACCCTTTCCTCACAGCAGGATGTCCCGGTGTCTCTCCAGGAGAGAGTATCACCCTTTCCCCACACCAGAAGGTCCCGGTGTCTCTCCAGGAGAGAGTATCACCCTTTCCCCACACCAGGATGTCCCAGTGTCTCTCCAGGAGAGAGTATCACCCTTTCCCCACACCAGGATGTCCCGGTGTCTCTCCAGGAGAGAGTACCACCCTTTTCCCACACCAGGATGTCGCAGTGTCTCTCCAGGAGAGAGTATCACACTTTCCTAACACCAGGATTTCCCGGTGTCTCTCCAGGAGAGAGTATCACCCTTTCCCCACACCAGGATGTCCCGGTGTCTCTCCAGGAGAGAGTATCACCCTGTCCTCACACCAGGATGTCCCGGTGTCTCTCCAGGAGAGAATATCACCCTGTCCTTACACCATGATGTCCCAGTGTCACTCCAGGAGAGAGTATCACCCTTTCCCCACACCAGGATGTCCCGGTGTCTCTCCAGGAGAGAGTATCACCCTTTCCTAACACCAGGATGTCCCTGTGTCACTCCAGGAGAGAGTATCACCCTTTCCCCACAGCAGGATGTCCCGGTGTCTCTCCAGGAGAGAGTATCAACCATTCCCCACACCAGGATGTCCCGGTGTCTCTCCAGGAGAGAGTATCATCCTTTCCCCACACCAGGATGTCACGGTGTCTCTCCAGGAGCGAGTATCACCCTTTCCCCACACCAAGATGTCCCGGTATCTCTCCTGGAGAGAGAGTCATCCTTTCCCCACACCAGGATGTCCCAGTGTCTCTCCAGGAGAGAGTATCACCCTTTCCCCACACCAGGATGTCCCAGTGTCTCCCCAGGAGAGAGTATCACCCTTTTCCCACACCAGGATATCCCGGTGTCTCTCCAGGAGAGAGTATCACCCTGTCCTTATACCATGATGTCCCGGTGTCACTCCAGGAGAGAGTATCACCCTTTCCTAACACCAGGATGTCCCGGTGTCACTCCAGGACAGAGTATCACCCTTTCCCCACACCAGGATGTCCCAGTGTCTCCCCAGGAGAGAGTATCACTCTTTCCACACACCACTATGTCCTGGTGTCTCTCCAGGAGAGAGTATCACCGTATCCCCACACCAGGATGTCCCCGTGTCTCCCCAGGAGAGAGTATCACCCTTTCCCCACACCAGGATGTCCCGGTGTCTCTCCAGGAGTGGGTATCACCCTTTCCCCACACCAGGATGTCCCGGTGTCTCTCCAGGAGAGAGTATCACCCTTTCCCCACACCAGGATGTCCTGGTGTCTCTCCAGGAGAGAGTATCGCCCTTTCCCCACACCAGGTTGTCCCGGTGTCTCTCCAGGAGAGAGTATCACCCTTTCCCCACACCAGGATGTCCCGGTGTCTCTCCAGGAGAGAGTATCGCCCTTTCCCCACACCAGGATGTCCCGGTGTCTCTCCAGGAGAGAGTATAACCCTTTCCCCACACCAGGATGTCGCAGTGTCTCTCCAGGAGTGAGTACCACCCTTTCCCCACACCAGGATGTCCCGGTGTCTCTCCAGGAGAGAGTATCACCCTTTCCCTTCACCAGGATGTCCCGGTGTCTCTCCAGGAGAGAGTATCACCCTTTCCTCACACCAGGATGTCCCGGTGTCTCTCCAGGAGAGAGTATCACCCTGTCCTTACACCATGATGTCCCGGTGTCACTCCAGGAGGGAGTATCACACTTTCCGAAAACCAAGATGTCCCGGTGTCTCTCCAGGAGAGGGTATCACCCTTTCCTCGCACCAGGATGTCCCGGTGTCTCTCCAGGAGAGAGTATCACCCTGTCCTTACACCATGATATCCCGGTGTCACTCCAGGAGAGAGTATCACCCTGTCCTTACACCATGATGTCCCGGTGTCTCTCCAGGAGAGAGTATCACCCTTTCCCCACAACATGATGTCCCGGTGTCTCTCCAGGAGAGAGTATCACCCTTTCCCCACACCAGGATGTCCCGGTGTCTCTCCAGGAGAGAATATCACCCTGTCCTTACACCATGATTTCCCAGTGTCACTCCAGGAGAGAGTATCACCCTTTCCCCACACCAGGATGTCCCGGTGTCTTTCCAGGAGAGAGTATCACCCTTTCCTAACACCAGGATGTCCCGGTGTCACTCCAGGAGAAAGTATCACCCTTTCCCCACACCAGTATGTCCCGGTGTCTCTCCAGGAGAGAGTACCACCCTTTCCCCACACCAGTATGTCCCTGTGTCTCTCCAGGAGAGAGTACCACCCTTTCCCCACACCAGGATGTCACGGTGTCTCTCCAGGAGAGAATATCACCCTGTCCTTACACCATGATGTCCCAGTGTCACTCCAGGAGAGAGTATCACCCTTTCCCCACACCAGGATGTCCCGGTGTCTTTCCAGGAGAGAGTATCACCCTTTCCTAACACCAGGATGTCCCGGTGTCACTCCAGGAGAAAGTATCACCCTTTCCCCACAGCAGGATGTCCCGGTGTCTCTCCAGGAGAGAGTATCAACCATTCCCCACACCAGGATGTCCCGGTGTCTCTCCAGGAGAGGGTATCACCCTTTCCTCACACCAGGATGTCCCGGTGTCTCTCCAGGAGAGAGTATCACCCTTTCCCCACACCAGAAGGTCCCGGTGTCTCTCCAGGAGAGAGTATCACCCTTTCCCCACACCAGGATGTCCCGGTGTCTTTCCAGGAGAGAGTATCACCCTTTCCCCACACCAGGATGTCCCGGTGTCTTTCCAGGAGAGAGTATCACCCTTTCCTAACACCAGGATGTCCCGGTGTCACTCCAGGAGAAAGTATCACCCTTTCCCCACAGCAGGATGTCCCGGTGTCTCTCCAGGAGAGAGTATCAACCATTCCCCACACCAGGATGTCCCGGTGTCTCTCCAGGAGAGGGTATCACCCTTTCCTCACAGCAGGATGTCCCGGTGTCTCTCCAGGAGAGAGTATCACCCTTTCCCCACACCAGAAGGTCCCGGTGTCTCTCCAGGAGAGAGTATCACCCTTTCCCCACACCAGGATGTCCCAGTGTCTCTCCAGGAGAGAGTATCACCCTTTCCCCACACCAGGATGTCCCGGTGTCTCTCCAGGAGAGAGTACCACCCTTTTCCCACACCAGGATGTCGCAGTGTCTCTCCAGGAGAGAGTATCACACTTTCCTAACACCAGGATTTCCCGGTGTCTCTCCAGGAGAGAGTATCACCCTTTCCCCACACCAGGATGTCCCGGTGTCTCTCCAGGAGAGAGTATCACCCTGTCCTCACACCAGGATGTCCCGGTGTCTCTCCAGGAGAGAATATCACCCTGTCCTTACACCATGATGTCCCAGTGTCACTCCAGGAGAGAGTATCACCCTTTCCCCACACCAGGATGTCCCGGTGTCTCTCCAGGAGAGAGTATCACCCTTTCCTAACACCAGGATGTCCCTGTGTCACTCCAGGAGAGAGTATCACCCTTTCCCCACAGCAGGATGTCCCGGTGTCTCTCCAGGAGAGAGTATCAACCATTCCCCACACCAGGATGTCCCGGTGTCTCTCCAGGAGAGAGTATCATCCTTTCCCCACACCAGGATGTCACGGTGTCTCTCCAGGAGCGAGTATCACCCTTTCCCCACACCAAGATGTCCCGGTATCTCTCCTGGAGAGAGAGTCATCCTTTCCCCACACCAGGATGTCCCAGTGTCTCTCCAGGAGAGAGTATCACCCTTTCCCCACACCAGGATGTCCCAGTGTCTCCCCAGGAGAGAGTATCACCCTTTTCCCACACCAGGATATCCCGGTGTCTCTCCAGGAGAGAGTATCACCCTGTCCTTATACCATGATGTCCCGGTGTCACTCCAGGAGAGAGTATCACCCTTTCCTAACACCAGGATGTCCCGGTGTCACTCCAGGACAGAGTATCACCCTTTCCCCACACCAGGATGTCCCAGTGTCTCCCCAGGAGAGAGTATCACTCTTTCCACACACCACTATGTCCTGGTGTCTCTCCAGGAGAGAGTATCACCGTATCCCCACACCAGGATGTCCCCGTGTCTCCCCAGGAGAGAGTATCACCCTTTCCCCACACCAGGATGTCCCGGTGTCTCTCCAGGAGTGGGTATCACCCTTTCCCCACACCAGGATGTCCCGGTGTCTCTCCAGGAGAGAGTATCACCCTTTCCCCACACCAGGATGTCCTGGTGTCTCTCCAGGAGAGAGTATCGCCCTTTCCCCACACCAGGTTGTCCCGGTGTCTCTCCAGGAGAGAGTATCACCCTTTCCCCACACCAGGATGTCCCGGTGTCTCTCCAGGAGAGAGTATCGCCCTTTCCCCACACCAGGATGTCCCGGTGTCTCTCCAGGAGAGAGTATAACCCTTTCCCCACACCAGGATGTCGCAGTGTCTCTCCAGGAGTGAGTACCACCCTTTCCCCACACCAGGATGTCCCGGTGTCTCTCCAGGAGAGAGTATCACCCTTTCCCTTCACCAGGATGTCCCGGTGTCTCTCCAGGAGAGAGTATCACCCTTTCCTCACACCAGGATGTCCCGGTGTCTCTCCAGGAGAGAGTATCACCCTGTCCTTACACCATGATGTCCCGGTGTCACTCCAGGAGGGAGTATCACCCTTTCCGAAAACCAAGATGTCCCGGTGTCTCTCCAGGAGAGGGTATCACCCTTTCCTCGCACCAGGATGTCCCGGTGTCTCTCCAGGAGAGAGTATCACCCTGTCCTTACACCATGATATCCCGGTGTCACTCCAGGAGAGAGTATCACCCTGTCCTTACACCATGATGTCCCGGTGTCTCTCCAGGAGAGAGTATCACCCTTTCCCCACAACATGATGTCCCGGTGTCTCTCCAGGAGAGAGTATCACCCTTTCCCCACACCAGGATGTCCCGGTGTCTCTCCAGGAGAGAATATCACCCTGTCCTTACACCATGATTTCCCAGTGTCACTCCAGGAGAGAGTATCACCCTTTCCCCACACCAGGATGTCCCGGTGTCTTTCCAGGAGAGAGTATCACCCTTTCCTAACACCAGGATGTCCCGGTGTCACTCCAGGAGAAAGTATCACCCTTTCCCCACACCAGTATGTCCCGGTGTCTCTCCAGGAGAGAGTACCACCCTTTCCCCACACCAGTATGTCCCTGTGTCTCTCCAGGAGAGAGTACCACCCTTTCCCCACACCAGGATGTCACGGTGTCTCTCCAGGAGAGAATATCACCCTGTCCTTACACCATGATGTCCCAGTGTCACTCCAGGAGAGAGTATCACCCTTTCCCCACACCAGGATGTCCCGGTGTCTTTCCAGGAGAGAGTATCACCCTTTCCTAACACCAGGATGTCCCGGTGTCACTCCAGGAGAAAGTATCACCCTTTCCCCACAGCAGGATGTCCCGGTGTCTCTCCAGGAGAGAGTATCAACCATTCCCCACACCAGGATGTCCCGGTGTCTCTCCAGGAGAGGGTATCACCCTTTCCTCACACCAGGATGTCCCGGTGTCTCTCCAGGAGAGAGTATCACCCTTTCCCCACACCAGAAGGTCCCGGTGTCTCTCCAGGAGAGAGTATCACCCTTTCCCCACACCAGGATGTCCCAGTGTCTCTCCAGGAGAGAGTATCACCCTTTCCCCACACCAGGATGTCCCGGTGTCTCTCCAGGAGAGAGTACCACCCTTTCCCCACACCAGGATGTCGCAGTGTCTCTCCAGGAGTGAGTATCACACTTTCCTAACACCAGGATTTCCCGGTGTCTCTCCAGGAGAGAGTATCACCCTTTCCCCACACCAGGATGTCCCGGTGTCTCTCCAGGAGAGAGTATCACCCTGTCCTCACACCAGGATGTCCCGGTGTCTCTCCAGGAGAGAATATCACCCTGTCCTTACACCATGATGTCCCAGTGTCACTCCAGGAGAGAGTATCAACCTTTCCCCACACCAGGATGTCCCGGTGTCTCTCCAGGAGAGAGTATCACCCTTTCCTAACACCAGGATGTCCCGGTGTCACTCCAGGAGAGAGTATCACCCTTTCCCCACAGCAGGATGTCCCGGTGTCTCTCCAGGAGAGAGTATCAACCATTCCCCACACCAGGATGTCCCGGTGTCTCTCCAGGAGAGAGTATCATCCTTTCCCCACACCAGGATGTCACGGTGTCTCTCCAGGAGCGAGTATCACCCTTTCCCCACACCAGGATGTCCCGGTATCTCTCCTGGAGAGAGTATCACCCGTTCCCCACACCAGGATGTCCCAGTGTCTCTCCAGGAGAGAGTATCACCCTTTCCCCACACCAGGATGTCCCAGTGTCTCCCCAGGAGAGAGTATCACCCTTTCCCCACACCAGGATATCCCGGTGTCTCTCCAGGAGAGAGTATCACCCTGTCCTTATACCATGATGTCCCGGTGTCACTCCAGGAGAGAGTATCACCCTTTCCTAACACCAGGATGTCCCGGTGTCTCTCCAGGACAGAGTATCACCCTTTCCCCACACCAGGATGTCCCAGTGTCTCCCCAGGAGAGAGTATCACTCTTTCCACACACCACTATGTCCTAGTGTCTCTCCAGGAGAGAGTATCACCGTTTCCCCACACCAGGATGTCCCCGTGTCTCCCCAGGAGAGAGTATCACCCTTTCCCCACACCAGGATGTCCCGGTGTCTCTCCAGGAGTGGGTATCACCCTTTCCCCACACCAGGATGTCCCGGTGTCTCTCCAGGAGAGAGTATCACCCTTTCCCCACACCAGGATGTCCTGGTGTCTCTCCAGGAGAGAGTATCGCCCTTTCACCACACCAGGATGTCCCGGTGTCTCTCCAGGAGAGAGTATCACCCTTTCCCCACACCAGGATGTCCCGGTGTCTCTCCAGGAGAGAATATCACCCTGTCCTTACACCATGATGTCCCAGTGTCACTCCAGGAGAGAGTATCACCCTTTCCCCACACCAGGATGTCCCGGTGTCTTTCCAGGAGAGAGTATCACCCTTTCCTAACACCAGGATGTCCCGGTGTCACTCCAGGAGAAAGTATCACCCTTTCCCCACACCAGTATGTCCCGGTGTCTCTCCAGGAGAGAGTACCACCCTTTCCCCACACCAGTATGTCCCTGTGTCTCTCCAGGAGAGAGTACCACCCTTTCCCCACACCAGGATGTCACGGTGTCTCTCCAGGAGAGAATATCACCCTGTCCTTACACCATGATGTCCCAGTGTCACTCCAGGAGAGAGTATCACCCTTTCCCCACACCAGGATGTCCCGGTGTCTTTCCAGGAGAGAGTATCACCCTTTCCTAACACCAGGATGTCCCGGTGTCACTCCAGGAGAAAGTATCACCCTTTCCCCACAGCAGGATGTCCCGGTGTCTCTCCAGGAGAGAGTATCAACCATTCCCCACACCAGGATGTCCCGGTGTCTCTCCAGGAGAGGGTATCACCCTTTCCTCTCACCAGGATGTCCCGGTGTCTCTCCAGGAGAGAGTATCACCCTTTCCCCACACCAGAAGGTCCCGGTGTCTCTCCAGGAGAGAGTATCACCCTTTCCCCACACCAGGATGTCCCAGTGTCTCTCCAGGAGAGAGTATCACCCTTTCCCCACACCAGGATGTCCCGGTGTCTCTCCAGGAGAGAGTACCACCCTTTCCCCACACCAGGATGTCGCAGTGTCTCTCCAGGAGTGAGTATCACACTTTCCTAACACCAGGATTTCCCGGTGTCTCTCCAGGAGAGAGTATCACCCTTTCCCCACACCAGGATGTCCCGGTGTCTCTCCAGGAGAGAGTATCACCCTGTCCTCACACCAGGATGTCCCGGTGTCTCTCCAGGAGAGAATATCACCCTGTCCTTACACCATGATGTCCCAGTGTCACTCCAGGAGAGAGTATCAACCTTTCCCCACACCAGGATGTCCCGGTGTCTCTCCAGGAGAGAGTATCACCCTTTCCTAACACCAGGATGTCCCGGTGTCACTCCAGGAGAGAGTATCACCCTTTCCCCACAGCAGGATGTCCCGGTGTCTCTCCAGGAGAGAGTATCAACCATTCCCCACACCAGGATGTCCCGGTGTCTCTCCAGGAGAGAGTATCATCCTTTCCCCACACCAGGATGTCACGGTGTCTCTCCAGGAGCGAGTATCACCCTTTCCCCACACCAGGATGTCCCGGTATCTCTCCTGGAGAGAGTATCACCCGTTCCCCACACCAGGATGTCCCAGTGTCTCTCCAGGAGAGAGTATCACCCTTTCCCCACACCAGGATGTCCCAGTGTCTCCCCAGGAGAGAGTATCACCCTTTCCCCACACCAGGATATCCCGGTGTCTCTCCAGGAGAGAGTATCACCGTGTCCTTATACCATGATGTCCCGGTGTCACTCCAGGAGAGAGTATCACCCTTTCCTAACACCAGGATGTCCCGGTGTCTCTCCAGGACAGAGTATCACACTTTCCCCACACCAGGATGTCCCAGTGTCTCCCCAGGAGAGAGTATCACTCTTTCCACACACCACTATGTCCTAGTGTCTCTCCAGGAGAGAGTATCACCGTTTCCCCACACCAGGATGTCCCCGTGTCTCCCCAGGAGAGAGTATCACCCTTTCCCCACACCAGGATGTCCCGGTGTCTCTCCAGGAGTGGGTATCACCCTTTCCCCACACCAGGATGTCCCGGTGTCTCTCCAGGAGAGAGTATCACCCTTTCCCCACACCAGGATGTCCTGGTGTCTCTCCAGGAGAGAGTATCGCCCTTTCACCACACCAGGATGTCCCGGTGTCTCTCCAGGAGAGAGTATCACCCTTTCCCCACACCAGGATGTCCCGGTGTCTCTCCAGGAGAGAGTATCGCCCTTTCCCCACACCAGGATGTCCCGGTGTCTCTCCAGGAGAGAGTATAACCCTTTCACCACACCAGGATGTCGCAGTGTCTCACCAGGAGAGAGTACCACCCTTTCCCCACACCAGGATGTCCCGGTGTCTCTCCAGGAGAGAGTATCACCCTTTCCCTTCACCAGGATGTCCCGGTGTCTCTCCAGGAGAGAGTATCACCCTTTCCTCACACCAGGATGTCCCGGTGTCTCTCCAGGAGAGAGTATCACCCTGTCCTTACACCATGATGTCCCGGTGTCACTCCAGGAGAGAGTATAACCCTTTCCGAAAACCAAGATGTCCCGGTGTCTCTCCAGGAGAGGGTATCACCCTTTCCTCACACCAGGATGTCCCGGTTTCTCTCCAGGAGAGAGTATCACCCTTTCCCCACACCAGAATGTCCCGGTATCTCTCCTGGAGAGAGTATCACCTTTTCCCCACACCAGGATGTCCCAGTGTCTCTCCAGGAGAGAGTATCACCCTTTCCCCGCACCAGGATGTCCCGCTGTCTCTCCAGGAGAGAGTATCACCCTGTCCTCACACCAGGATGTCCCGGTGTCTCTCCAGGAGAGAATATCACCCTGTCCTTACACCATGATGTCCCAGTGTCACTCCAGGAGAGAGTATCAACCTTTCCCCACACCAGGATGTCCCGGTGTCTCTCCAGGAGAGAGTATCACCCTTTCCTAACACCAGGATGTCCCGGTGTCACTCCAGGAGAGAGTATCACCCTTTCCCCACAGCAGGATGTCCCGGTGTCTCTCCAGGAGAGAGTATCAACCATTCCCCACACCAGGATGTCCCGGTGTCTCTCCAGGAGAGAGTATCATCCTTTCCCCACACCAGGATGTCACGGTGTCTCTCCAGGAGCGAGTATCACCCTTTCCCCACACCAGGATGTCCCGGTATCTCTCCTGGAGAGAGTATCACCCGTTCCCCACACCAGGATGTCCCAGTGTCTCTCCAGGAGAGAGTATCACCCTTTCCCCACACCAGGATGTCCCAGTGTCTCCCCAGGAGAGAGTATCACCCTTTCCCCACACCAGGATATCCCGGTGTCTCTCCAGGAGAGAGTATCACCCTGTCCTTATACCATGATGTCCCGGTGTCACTCCAGGAGAGAGTATCACCCTTTCCTAACACCAGGATGTCCCGGTGTCTCTCCAGGACAGAGTATCACACTTTCCCCACACCAGGATGTCCCAGTGTCTCCCCAGGAGAGAGTATCACTCTTTCCACACACCACTATGTCCTAGTGTCTCTCCAGGAGAGAGTATCACCGTTTCCCCACACCAGGATGTCCCCGTGTCTCCCCAGGAGAGAGTATCACCCTTTCCCCACACCAGGATGTCCCGGTGTCTCTCCAGGAGTGGGTATCACCCTTTCCCCACACCAGGATGTCCCGGTGTCTCTCCAGGAGAGAGTATCACCCTTTCCCCACACCAGGATGTCCTGGTGTCTCTCCAGGAGAGAGTATCGCCCTTTCACCACACCAGGATGTCCCGGTGTCTCTCCAGGAGAGAGTATCACCCTTTCCCCACACCAGGATGTCCCGGTGTCTCTCCAGGAGAGAGTATCGCCCTTTCCCCACACCAGGATGTCCCGGTGTCTCTCCAGGACAGAGTATAACCCTTTCCCCACACCAGGATGTCGCAGTGTCTCACCAGGAGAGAGTACCACCCTTTCCCCACACCAGGATGTCCCGGTGTCTCTCCAGGAGAGAGTATCACCCTTTCCCTTCACCAGGATGTCCCGGTGTCTCTCCAGGAGAGAGTATCACCCTTTCCTCACACCAGGATGTCCCGGTGTCTCTCCAGGAGAGAGTATCACCCTGTCCTTACACCATGATGTCCCGGTGTCACTCCAGGAGAGAGTATAACCCTTTCCGAAAACCAAGATGTCCCGGTGTCTCTCCAGGAGAGGGTATCACCCTTTCCTCACACCAGGATGTCCCGGTTTCTCTCCAGGAGAGAGTATCACCCTTTCCCCACACCAGAATGTCCCGGTATCTCTCCTGGAGAGAGTATCACCTTTTCCCCACACCAGGATGTCCCAGTGTCTCTCCAGGAGAGAGTATCACCCTTTCCCCGCACCAGGATGTCCCGCTGTCTCTCCAGGAGAGAGTACCACCCTTTCCCCACACCAGGATGTCGCAGTGTCTCTCCAGGAGAGAATATCACCCTTTCCTCACACCAGGATGTCGCAGTGTCTCTCCAGGAGAGAGTATCACTCTTTCCTCACACCAGGATGTCCCGGTGTCTCTCCAGGAGAGAGTATCACTCTTTCCCCACACCAGGATGTCCCAGTGTCTCTCCAGGAGAGAGTATCAACATTTCCCCACACCAGGATGTCCCGGTGTCTCTCCAGGAGAGAGTACCACCCTTTCCCCAGACCAGGATGTCGCAGTGTCTCTCCAGGAGAGAGTATCACCCTTTCCTCACACCAGGATGTCGCAGTGTCTCTCCAGGAGAGAGTATCACCCTTTCCTAACACCAGGATTTCCCAGTGTCTCTCCAGGAGAGAGTATCACCCTTTCCTAACACCAGGATGTCCCAGTGTCTCTCCAGGAGAGAGTATCACCCTTTCCCCACACCAGGATGTCGCAGTGTCTCTCCAGGAGAGAGTATCACCCTTTCCCCACACCAGGATGTCCCGGTGTCTTTCCAGGAGAGAGTATCACCCTTTCCCCACACCAGGATGTCCCAGTGTCTCTCCAGGAGAGAGTATCACCCTTTCCCCACACCAGGATGTCGCAGTGTCTCTCCAGGAGAGAGTACCACCCTTTCCCCACACCAGGATGTCCCGGTGTCTCTCCAGGAGAGAGTATCACCCTTTCCCCACACCAGGATGTCGCTGTGTCTCTCCAGGAGAGAGTATCACCCTTTACTCACACCAGGATGTCGCAGTGTCTCTCCAGGAGAGAGTATCACCCTTTCCTCACACCAGGATTTCCCGGTGTCTCTCCAGGAGAGAGTATCAACCTTTCCCCACACCAGGATGTCCCGGTGTCTCTCCAGGAGAGAGTACCACCCTTTCCCCACACCAGGATGTCGCAGTGTCTCTCCAGGAGAGAGTATCACCCTTTCCTCACACCAGGATGTCCCGGTGTCTCTCCAGGAGAGAGTACCACCCTTTCCTCACACCAGGATGTCGCAGTGTCTCTCCAGGAGAGAGTATCACCCTTTCCCCACACCAGGATGTCCCGGTGTCTCTCCAGGAGAGAGTATCAACCTTTCCCCACACCAGGATGTCCCGGTGTCTCTCCAGGAGAGAGTACCACCCTTTCCCCACACCAGGATGTCGCAGTGTCTCTCCAGGAGAGAGTATCACCCTTTCCTCACACCAGGATGTCCCGGTGTCTCTCCAGGAGAGAGTACCAACCTTTCCCCACACCAGGATGTCCCAGTGTCTCTCCAGGAGAGAGTAGCACCCTTTCCTCACACCAGGATGTCCCGATGTCTCTCCAGGAGAGAGTATCACCCTGTCCTTACACCATGATGTCCCGGTGTCACTCCAGGAGAGAGTATCACCCTTTCCGAAAACCAGGATGTCCCGGTGTCTCTCCAGGAGAGGGTATCACCCTTTCCTCACACCAGGATGTCCCGGTGTCTCTCCAGGAGAGAGTATCACTCTTTCCCCACACCAGAATGTCCCGGTGTCTCTCCAGGAGAGAGTTAATCCCTTTCCCCACACCAGGATGTCCCAGTGTCTCTCCAGGAGAGAGTATCACCATTTCCCCACACCAGGATGTCCCGGTGTCTCTCCAGGAGAGAGTACCACCCTTTCCCCACACCAGGATGTCGCAGTGTCTCTCCAGCAGAGAGTATCACCCTTTCCTAACACCAGGATTTCCCGGTGTCTCTCCAGGAGAGAGTATCACCCTTTCCCCACACCAGGATGTCCCGGTGTCTCTCCAGGAGAGAGTATCACCCTGTCCTCACGCCAGGATGTCCCGGTGTCTCTCCAGGAGAGAATATCACCCTGTCCTTACACCATGATGTCGCAGTGTCTCTCCAGGAGTGAGTATCACACTTTCCTAACACCAGGATTTCCCGGTGTCTCTCCAGGAGAGAGTATCACCCTTTCCCCACACCAGGATGTCCCGGTGTCTCTCCAGGAGAGAGTATCACCCTGTCCTCACACCAGGATGTCCCGGTGTCTCTCCAGGAGAGAATATCACCCTGTCCTTACACCATGATGTCCCAGTGTCACTCCAGGAGAGAGTATCAACCTTTCCCCACACCAGGATGTCCCGGTGTCTCTCCAGGAGAGAGTATCACCCTTTCCTAACACCAGGATGTCCCGGTGTCACTCCAGGAAAGAGTATCACCCTTTCCCCACAGCAGGATGTCCCGGTGTCTCTCCAGGAGAGAGTATCAACCATTCCCCACACCAGGATGTCCCGGTGTCTCTCCAGGAGAGAGTATCATCCTTTCCCCACACCAGGATGTCACGGTGTCTCTCCAGGAGCGAGTATCACCCTTTCCCCACACCAGGATGTCCCGGTATCTCTCCTGGAGAGAGTATCACCCGTTCCCCACACCAGGATGTCCCAGTGTCTCTCCAGGAGAGAGTATCACCCTTTCCCCACACCAGGATGTCCCAGTGTCTCCCCAGGAGAGAGTATCACCCTTTCCCCACACCAGGATATCCCGGTGTCTCTCCAGGAGAGAGTATCACCCTGTCCTTATACCATGATGTCCCGGTGTCACTCCAGGAGAGAGTATCACCCTTTCCTAACACCAGGATGTCCCGGTGTCTCTCCAGGACAGAGTATCACACTTTCCCCACACCAGGATGTCCCAGTGTCTCCCCAGGAGAGAGTATCACTCTTTCCACACACCACTATGTCCTAGTGTCTCTCCAGGAGAGAGTATCACCGTTTCCCCACACCAGGATGTCCCCGTGTCTCCCCAGGAGAGAGTATCACCCTTTCCCCACACCAGGATGTCCCGGTGTCTCTCCAGGAGTGGGTATCACCCTTTCCCCACACCAGGATGTCCCGGTGTCTCTCCAGGAGAGAGTATCACCCTTTCCCCACACCAGGATGTCCTGGTGTCTCTCCAGGAGAGAGTATCGCCCTTTCACCACACCAGGATGTCCCGGTGTCTCTCCAGGAGAGAGTATCACCCTTTCCCCACACCAGGATGTCCCGGTGTCTCTCCAGGAGAGAGTATCGCCCTTTCCCCACACCAGGATGTCCCGGTGTCTCTCCAGGAGAGAGTATAACCCTTTCCCCACACCAGGATGTCGCAGTGTCTCTCCAGGAGAGAGTACCACCCTTTCCCCACACCAGGATGTCCCGGTGTCTCTCCAGGAGAGAGTATCACCCTTTCCCTTCACCAGGATGTCCCGGTGTCTCTCCAGGAGAGAGTATCACCCTTTCCTCACACCAGGATGTCCCGGTGTCTCTCCAGGAGAGAGTATCACCCTGTCCTTACACCATGATGTCCCGGTGTCACTCCAGGAGAGAGTATAACCCTTTCCGAAAACCAAGATGTCCCGGTGTCTCTCCAGGAGAGGGTATCACCCTTTCCTCACACCAGGATGTCCCGGTTTCTCTCCAGGAGAGAGTATCACCCTTTCCCCACACCAGAATGTCCCGGTATCTCTCCTGGAGAGAGTATCACCTTTTCCCCACACCAGGATGTCCCAGTGTCTCTCCAGGAGAGAGTATCACCCTTTCCCCGCACCAGGATGTCCCGCTGTCTCTCCAGGAGAGAGTACCACCCTTTCCCCACACCAGGATGTCGCAGTGTCTCTCCAGGAGAGAATATCACCCTTTCCTCACACCAGGATGTCGCAGTGTCTCTCCAGGAGAGAGTATCACTCTTTCCTCACACCAGGATGTCCCGGTGTCTCTCCAGGAGAGAGTATCACTCTTTCCCCACACCAGGATGTCCCAGTGTCTCTCCAGGAGAGAGTATCAACATTTCCCCACACCAGGATGTCCCGGTGTCTCTCCAGGAGAGAGTACCACCCTTTCCCCAGACCAGGATGTCGCAGTGTCTCTCCAGGAGAGAGTATCACCCTTTCCTCACACCAGGATGTCGCAGTGTCTCTCCAGGAGAGAGTATCACCCTTTCCTAACACCAGGATTTCCCAGTGTCTCTCCAGGAGAGAGTATCACCCTTTCCTAACACCAGGATGTCCCAGTGTCTCTCCAGGAGAGAGTATCACCCTTTCCCCACACCAGGATGTCGCAGTGTCTCTCCAGGAGAGAGTATCACCCTTTCCCCACACCAGGATGTCCCGGTGTCTTTCCAGGAGAGAGTATCACCCTTTCCCCACACCAGGATGTCCCAGTGTCTCTCCAGGAGAGAGTATCACCCTTTCCCCACACCAGGATGTCGCAGTGTCTCTCCAGGAGAGAGTACCACCCTTTCCCCACACCAGGATGTCCCGGTGTCTCTCCAGGAGAGAGTATCACCCTTTCCCCACACCAGGATGTCGCTGTGTCTCTCCAGGAGAGAGTATCACCCTTTACTCACACCAGGATGTCGCAGTGTCTCTCCAGGAGAGAGTATCACCCTTTCCTCGCACCAGGATTTCCCGGTGTCTCTCCAGGAGAGAGTATCAACCTTTCCCCACACCAGGATGTCCCGGTGTCTCTCCAGGAGAGAGTACCACCCTTTCCCCACACCAGGATGTCGCAGTGTCTCTCCAGGAGAGAGTATCACCCTTTCCTCACACCAGGATGTCCCGGTGTCTCTCCAGGAGAGAGTACCACCCTTTCCTCACACCAGGATGTCGCAGTGTCTCTCCAGGAGAGAGTATCACCCTTTCCCCACACCAGGATGTCCCGGTGTCTCTCCAGGAGAGAGTATCAACCTTTCCCCACACCAGGATGTCCCGGTGTCTCTCCAGGAGAGAGTACCACCCTTTCCCCACACCAGGATGTCGCAGTGCCTCTCCAGGAGAGAGTATCACCCTTTCCTCACACCAGGATGTCCCGGTGTCTCTCCAGGAGAGAGTACCACCCTTTCCCCACACCAGGATGTCCCAGTGTCTCTCCAGGAGAGAGTAGCACCCTTTCCTCACACCAGGATGTCCCGGTGTCTCTCCAGGAGAGAGTATCACCCTGTCCTTACACCATGATGTCCCGGTGTCACTCCAGGAGAGAGTATCACCCTTTCCGAAAACCAGGATGTCCCGGTGTCTCTCCAGGAGAGGGTATCACCCTTTCCTCACACCAGGATGTCCCGGTGTCTCTCCAGGAGAGAGTATCACTCTTTCCCCACACCAGAATGTCCCGGTGTCTCTCCAGGAGAGAGTTAATCCCTTTCCCCACACCAGGATGTCCCAGTGTCTCTCCAGGAGAGAGTATCACCATTTCCCCACACCAGGATGTCCCGGTGTCTCTCCAGGAGAGAGTACCACCCTTTCCCCACACCAGGATGTCGCAGTGTCTCTCCAGCAGAGAGTATCACCCTTTCCTAACACCAGGATTTCCCGGTGTCTCTCCAGGAGAGAGTATCACCCTTTCCCCACACCAGGATGTCCCGGTGTCTCTCCAGGAGAGAGTATCACCCTGTCCTCACGCCAGGATGTCCCGGTGTCTCTCCAGGAGAGAATATCACCCTGTCCTTACACCATGATGTCCCAGTGTCACTCCAGGAGAGAGTATCACCCTTTCCCCACACCAGGATGTCTCGGTGACTCTCCAGGAGAGAGTATAACCCTTTCCCCACACCAGGATGTCGCAGTGTCTCTCCAGGAGAGAGTACCACCCTTTCCCCACACCAGGATGTCCCGGTGTCAATCCAGGAGAGAGTATCACCCTTTCCCTTCACCAGGATGTCCCGGTGTCTATCCAGGAGAGAGTACCACCCTTTCCCCACACCAGGATGTCCCAGTGTCTCTCCAGGAGAGAGTATCACCCTTTCCTCACACCAGGATGTCCCGGTGACTCTCCAGGAGAGAGTATCACCCTGTCCTTACACCATGATGTCCCGGTGTCACTCCAGGAGAGAGTATCACCCTTTCCGAAAACCAAGATGTCCCGGTGTCTCTCCAGGAGAGGGTATCACCCTCTCCTCACACCAGGATGTCCCGGTTTCTCTCCAGGAGAGAGTATCACCCTTTCCCCACACCAGAATGTCCCGGTGTCTCTCCAGGAGAGGGTATCACCCTCTCCCCACACCAGGATATCCCGGTGTCTCTCCAGGAGAGAGTATCACCCTGTCCTTATACCATGATGTCCCGGTGTCACTCCAGGAGAGAGTATCACCCTTTCCTAACACCAGGATGTCCCGGTGTCTCTCCAGGACAGAGTATCACACTTTCCCCACACCAGGATGTCCCAGTGTCTCCCCAGGAGAGAGTATCACTCTTTCCACACACCACTATGTCCTAGTGTCTCTCCAGGAGAGAGTATCACCGTTTCCCCACACCAGGATGTCCCCGTGTCTCCCCAGGAGAGAGTATCACCCTTTCCCCACACCAGGATGTCCCGGTGTCTCTCCAGGAGTGGGTATCACCCTTTCCCCACACCAGGATGTCCCGGTGTCTCTCCAGGAGAGAGTATCACCCTTTCCCCACACCAGGATGTCCTGGTGTCTCTCCAGGAGAGAGTATCGCCCTTTCACCACACCAGGATGTCCCGGTGTCTCTCCAGGAGAGAGTATCACCCTTTCCCCACACCAGGATGTCCCGGTGTCTCTCCAGGAGAGAGTATCGCCCTTTCCCCACACCAGGATGTCCCGGTGTCTCTCCAGGAGAGAGTATAACCCTTTCCCCACACCAGGATGTCGCAGTGTCTCTCCAGGAGAGAGTACCACCCTTTCCCCACACCAGGATGTCCCGGTGTCTCTCCAGGAGAGAGTATCACCCTTTCCCTTCACCAGGATGTCCCGGTGTCTCTCCAGGAGAGAGTATCACCCTTTCCTCACACCAGGATGTCCCGGTGTCTCTCCAGGAGAGAGTATCACCCTGTCCTTACACCATGATGTCCCGGTGTCACTCCAGGAGAGAGTATAACCCTTTCCGAAAACCAAGATGTCCCGGTGTCTCTCCAGGAGAGGGTATCACCCTTTCCTCACACCAGGATGTCCCGGTTTCTCTCCAGGAGAGAGTATCACCCTTTCCCCACACCAGAATGTCCCGGTATCTCTCCTGGAGAGAGTATCACCTTTTCCCCACACCAGGATGTCCCAGTGTCTCTCCAGGAGAGAGTATCACCCTTTCCCCGCACCAGGATGTCCCGCTGTCTCTCCAGGAGAGAGTACCACCCTTTCCCCACACCAGGATGTCGCAGTGTCTCTCCAGGAGAGAATATCACCCTTTCCTCACACCAGGATGTCGCAGTGTCTCTCCAGGAGAGAGTATCACTCTTTCCTCACACCAGGATGTCCCGGTGTCTCTCCAGGAGAGAGTATCACTCTTTCCCCACACCAGGATGTCCCAGTGTCTCTCCAGGAGAGAGTCCGGTGTCTCTCCAGGAGAGAGTACCACCCTTTCCCCAGACCAGGATGTCGCAGTGTCTCTCCAGGAGAGAGTATCTACCCTTTCCTCACACCAGGATGTCGCAGTGTCTCTCCAGGAGAGAGTATCACCCTTTCCTAACACCAGGATTTCCCAGTGTCTCTCCAGGAAGAGAGTATCACCCTTTCCTAACACCAGGATGTCCCAGTGTCTCTCTCAGGAGAGAGTATCACCCTTCCCCACACCAGGATGTCGCAGTGTCTCTCCAGGAGAGAGTATCACCCTTTCCCCACACCAGGATGTCCCGGTGTCTTTCCAGGAGAGAGTATCACCCCTTTCCCCACACCAGGATGTCCCAGTGTCTCTCCAGGAGAGAGTATCACCCTTTCCCCACACCAGGATGTCGCAGTGTCTCTCCAGGAGAGAGTACCACCCTTTCCCCACACCAGGATGTCCCGGGTGTCTCTCCAGGAGAGAGTATCACCCTTTCCCCACACCAGGATGTCGCTGTGTCTCCCAGGAGAGAGTATCACCCTTTACTCACACCAGGATGTCGCAGTGTCCTCTCCAGGAGAGAGTATCACCCTTTCCTCGCACCAGGATTTCCCGGTGTCTCTCCAGAGAGAGGTATCAACCTTTCCCCACACCAGGATGTCCCCGGTGTCTCTCCAGGAGAGAGTACCACCCTTTCCCACACCAGGATGTCGCAGTGTCTCTCCAGGAGAGAGTATCACCCTTTCCTCACACCAGGATGTCCCGGTGTCTCTCCAGGAGAGAGTACCACCCTTTCCTCACACCAGGATGTCGCAGTGTCTCTCCAGGAGAGAGTATCACCCTTTCCCCACACCAGGATGTCCCGGTGTCTCTCCAGGAGAGAGTATCAACCTTTCCCCACACCAGGATGTCCCGGTGTCTCTCAGGAGAGAGTACCACCCTTTCCCCCACACCAGGATGTCGCAGTGCCTCTCCAGGAGAGAGTATCACCCTTTCCTCACACCAGGATGTCCCGGTGTCTCTCCAGGAGAGAGTACCACCCTTTTCCCCACACCAGGAAGTCCCAGTGTCTCTCCAGGAGAGAGTAGCACCCTTTCCTCACACCAGGATGTCCCGGTGTCTCTCCAGGAGAGAGTATCACCCTGTCCTTACACCATGATGTCCCGGTGTCACTCCAGGAGAGAGTATCACCCTTTCCGAAAACCAGGATGTCCCGGTGTCTCTCCAGGAGAGGGTATCACCCTTTCCTCACACCAGGATGTCCCGGTGGTCCTCTCCAGGAGAGAGTATCACTCTTTCCCCACACCAGAATGTCCCGGTGGTCTCTCCAGGAGAGAGTTAATCCCTTTCCCCACACCAGGATGTCCCAGTGTCTCTCCAGGAGAGAGTATCACCATTTCCCCACACCAGGATGTCCCGGTGTCTCTCCAGGAGAGAGTACCACCCTTTCCCCACACCAGGATGTCGCAGTGTCTCTCCAGCAGAGAGTATCACCCTTTCCTAACACCAGGATTTCCCGGTGTCTCTCCAGGAGAGAGTATCACCCCTTTCCCCACACCAGGATGTCCCGGTGTCTCTCCAGGAGAGAGTATCACCCTGTCCTCACGCCAGGATGTCCCGGTGTCTCTCCAGGAGAGAATATCACCCTGTCCTTACACCATGATGTCCCAGTGTCACTCCAGGAGAGAGTATCACCCTTTCCCCACACCAGGATGTCTCGGTGACTCTCCAGGAGAGAGTATAACCCTTTCCCCACCAACCAGGATGTCGCAGTGTCTCTCCAGGAGAGAGTACCACCCTTTCCCCACACCAGGATGTCCCGGTGTCAATCCAGGAGAGAGTATCACCCTTTCCTTCACCAGGATGTCCCGGTGTCTATCCAGGAGAGAGTACCACCCTTTCCCCACACCAGGATGTCCAGTGTCTCTCCAGGAGAGAGTATCACCCTTTCCTCACACCAGGGATGTCCCGGTGACTCTCCAGGAGAGAGTATCACCCTGTCCTTACACCATGATGTTCCCGGTGTCACTCCAGGAGAGAGTATCAACCCTTTCCGAAAACCAAGATGTCCCGGTGTCTCTCCAGGAGAGGGTATCACCCTCTCCTCACACCAGGATGTCCCGGTTTCTCTCCAGGAGAGAGTATCACCCTTCTTCCCCACACCAGAATGTCCCAGTGTCTCTCCAGGAGAGATTATCACACTTTCCCCGCACCAGGATGTCCCGGTGTCTCTCCAGGAGATAGTACCACCCTTTCCCCACACCAGGATGTCGCAGTGTCTCTCCAGGAGAGAGTATCACCCTTTCCTCACACCAGGATGTCCCGGTGTCTCTCCAGGAGAGAGTATCACTCTTTCCCCACACCAGGATGTCCCAGTGTCTCCCAGGAGAGAGTATCAACCTTTCCCCACCCCAGGATGTCCCGGTGTCTCTCCAGGAGAGAGTACCACCCTTTCCCCCACACCAGGATGTCGCAGTGTCTCTCCAGGAGCGAGTATCACCCTTTCCTCACACCAGGATGTCGCAGTGTCTCTCCAGGAGAGAGTATCACCCTTTCCTAACACCAGGATTTCCCGGTGTCTCTCCAGGAGAGAGTATCACCCTTTCCTAACACCAGGATGTCCCAGTGTCTCTCCAGGAGAGAGTATCACCCTTTCCCCACACCAGGATGTCGCAGTGTCTCTCCAGGAGAGAGTATCACCCTTTCCCCACACCAGGATGTCCCGGTGTCTTTCCAGGAGAGAGTATCACCCTTTCCCCCACACCAGGATGTCCCAGTGTCTCTCCAGGAGAATGTATCACCCTTTCCCCACACCAGGATGTCGCAGTGTCTCTCCAGGAGAGAGTATCACCCTTTCCCCACACCAGGATGTCCCGATGTCTTTCCAGGAGAGAGTATCACCCTTTCCCCACACCAGGATGTCCCTGTGTCCTCTCCAGGAGAGAGTATCACCCTTTCTCCACACCAGGATGTCCCGGTGTCTTTCCAGGAGAGAGTACCACCCTTTCCCCACACCAGGATGTCCCGGTGTCTCTCCAGGAGAGAGTATCACCCTTTCCCCCACACCAGGATGTCGCAGTGTCCTCCAGGAGAGAGTATCACCCTTTCCTCACACCAGGATGTCGCCAGTGTCTCTCCAGGAGAGTATCACCCTTTCCTCACACCAGGATTTCCCGGTGTCTCTCCAGGAGAGAGTATCAACCTTTCCCCACACCAGGATGTCCCGGTGGTCTCTCCAGGAGAGAGTACCACCCTTTCCCCACACCAGGATGTCGCAGTGTCTCTCCAGGAGAGAGTATCACCCTTTCCCCACACCAGGATGTCCCGGTGTCTTTCCAGGAGAGAGTATCACCCTTTCCTAACACCAGGATGTCCCGGTGTCACTCCAGGAGAAAGTATCACCCTTTCCCCACAGCAGGATGTCCCGGTGTCTCTCCAGGAGAGAGTTATCAACCATTCCCCACACCAGGATGTCCCGGTGTCTCTCCAGGAGAGGGTATCACCCTTTCCTCACACCAGGATGTCCCGGTGTCTCTCCAGGAGAGAGTATCACCCTTTCCCCACACCAGAAGGTCCCGGTGTCTCTCCAGGAGAGAGTATCACCCTTTCCCCACACCAGGATGTCCCAGTGTCTCTCCAGGAGAGAGTATCACCTTTCCCCACACCAGGATGTCCCGGTGTCTCTCCAGGAGAGAGTACCACCCTTTCCCCACACCAGGATGTCGCAGTGTCTCTCCAGGAGTGAGTATCACACTTTCCTAACACCAGGATTTCCCGGTGTCTCTCCAGGAGAGAGTATCACCCTTTCCCCACACCAGGATGTCCCGGTGTCTCTCCAGGAGAGAGTATCACCCTGTCCTCACACCAGGATGTCCCGGTGTCTCTCCAGGAGAGAATATCACCCTGTCCTTACACCATGATGTCCCAGGTCAACTCCAGGAGAGAGTATCAACCTTTCCCCACACCAGGATGTCCCGGTGTCTCTCCAGGAGAGAGTATCACCCTTTCCTAACACCAGGATGTCCCGTGTCACTCCAGGAGAGGAGTATCACCCTTTCCCCACAGCAGGATGTCCCGGTGTCTCTCCAGGAGAGAGTATCAACCATTCCCCACACCAGGATGTCCCGGTGTCTCTCCAGGAGAGAGTATCATCCTTTCCCCACACCAGGATGTCACGGTGTCCTCTCCCAGGAGCGAGTATCACCCTTTCCCCACACCAGGATGTCCCGGTATCTCTCCTGGAGAGAGTATCACCCGTTCCCCCACACCAGGATGTCCCAGTGTCTCTCCAGGAGAGAGTATCACCCTTTCCCCACACCAGGATGTCCCAGTGGTCCTCCCCCAGGAGAGAGTATCACCCTTTCCCCACACCAGGATATCCCGGTGTCTCTCCAGGAGAGAGTATCACCCTGTCCTTATACCATGATGTCCCGGTGTCACTCCAGGAGAGAGTATCACCCTTTCCTAACACCAGGATGTCCCGGTGTCTCTCCAGGACAGAGTATCACCCTTTCCCCACACCAGGATGTCCCAGTGTCTCCCCAGGAGAGAGTATCACTCTTTCCACACACCACTATGTCCTAGTGTCTCTCCAGGAGAGAGTATCACCGTTTCCCCACACCAGGATGTCCCCCGTGTCTCCCCCAGGAGAGAGTATCACCCTTTCCCCACACCAGGATGTCCCGGTGTCTCTCCAGGAGTGGGTATCACCCTTTCCCCACACCAGGATGTCCCGGTGTCTCTCCAGGAGAGAGTATCACCCTTTCCCCACACCAAGGATGTCCTGGTGTCTCTCCAGGAGAGAGTATCGCCCTTTCACCACACCAGGATGTCCCGGTGTCTCTCCAGGAGAGAGTATCACCCTTTCCCCACACCAGGATGTCCCGGTGTCTCTCCAGGAGAGAGTATCGCCCTTTCCCCACACCAGGATGTCCCGGTGTCTCTCCAGGAGAGAGTATAACCCTTTCCCCACACCAGGATGTCGCAGTGTCTCTCCAGGAGAGAGTACCACCCTTTCCCCACACCAGGATGTCCCGGTGTCTCTCCAGGAGAGAGTATCACCCTTTCCCTTCACCAGGATGTCCCGGTGTCTCTCCAGGAGAGAGTATCACCCTTTCCTCACACCAGGATGTCCCGGTGTCTCTCCAGGAGAGAGTATCACCCTGTCCTTACACCATGATGTCCCGGTGTCACTCCAGGAGAGAGTATAACCCTTTCCGAAAACCAAGATGTCCCGGTGTCTCTCCAGGAGAGGGTATCACCCTTTCCTCACACCAGGATGTCCCGGTTTCTCTCCAGGAGAGAGTATCACCCTTTCCCCACACCAGAATGTCCCGGTATCTCTCCTGGAGAGAGTATCACCTTTTCCCCACAACAGGATGTCCCAGTGTCTCTCCAGGAGAGAGTATCACCCTTTCCCCGCACCAGGATGTCCCGCTGTCTCTCCAGGAGAGAGTACCACCCTTTCCCCACACCAGGATGTCGCAGTGTCTCTCCAGGAGAGAATATCACCCTTTCCTCACACCAGGATGTCGCAGTGTCTCTCCAGGAGAGAGTATCACTCTTTCCTCACACCAGGATGTCCCGGTGTCTCTCCAGGAGAGAGTATCACTCTTTCCCCACACCAGGATGTCCCAGTGTCTCTCCAGGAGAGAGTATCAACCTTTCCCCACACCAGGATGTCCCGGTGTCTCTCCAGGAGAGAGTACCACCCTTTCCCCAGACCAGGATGTCGCAGTGTCTCTCCAGGAGAGAGTATCACCCTTTCCTCACACCAGGATGTCGCAGTGTCTCTCCAGGAGAGAGTATCACCCTTTCCTAACACCAGGATTTCCCAGTGTCTCTCCAGGAGAGAGTATCACCCTTTCCTAACACCAGGATGTCCCAGTGTCTCTCCAGGAGAGAGTATCACCCTTTCCCCACACCAGGATGTCGCAGTGTCTCTCCAGGAGAGAGTATCACCCTTTCCCCACACCAGGATGTCCCGGTGTCTTTCCAGGAGAGAGTATCACCCTTTCCCCACACCAGGATGTCCCAGTGTCTCTCCAGGAGAGAGTATCACCCTTTCCCCACACCAGGATGTCGCAGTGTCTCTCCAGGAGAGAGTACCACCCTTTCCCCACACCAGGATGTCCCGGTGTCTCTCCAGGAGAGAGTATCACCCTTTCCCCACACCAGGATGTCGCTGTGTCTCTCCAGGAGAGAGTATCACCCTTTACTCACACCAGGATGTCGCAGTGTCTCTCCAGGAGAGAGTATCACCCTTTCCTCACACCAGGATTTCCCGGTGTCTCTCCAGGAGAGAGTATCAACCTTTCCCCACACCAGGATGTCCCGGTGTCTCTCCAGGAGAGAGTACCACCCTTACCCACACCAGGATGTTGCAGTGTCTCTCCAGGAGAGAGTATCACCCTTTCCTCACACCAGGATGTCCCGGTGTCTCTCCAGGAGAGAGTACCACCCTTTCCTCACACCAGGATGTCGCAGTGTCTCTCCAGGAGAGAGTATCACCCTTTCCCCACACCAGGATGTCCCGGTGTCTCTCCAGGAGAGAGTATCAACCTTTCCCCACACCAGGATGTCCCGGTGTCTCTCCAGGAGAGAGTACCACCCTTTCCCCACACCAGGATGTCGCAGTGTCTCTCCAGGAGAGAGTATCACCCTTTCCTCACACCAGGATGTCCCGGTGTCTCTCCAGGAGAGAGTACCACCCTTTCCCCACACCAGGATGTCCCAGTGTCTCTCCAGGAGAGAGTAGCACCCTTTCCTCACACCAGGATGTCCCGGTGTCTCTCCAGGAGAGAGTATCACCCTGTCCTTACACCATGATGTCCCGGTGTCACTCCAGGAGAGAGTATCACCCTTTCCGAAAACCAGGATGTCCCGGTGTCTCTCCAGGAGAGGGTATCACCCTTTCCTCACACCAGGATGTCCCGGTGTCTCTCCAGGAGAGAGTATCACTCTTTCCCCACACCAGAATGTCCCGGTGTCTCTCCAGGAGAGAGTTAATCCCTTTCCCCACACCAGGATGTCCCAGTGTCTCTCCAGGAGAGAGTATCACCATTTCCCCACACCAGGATGTCCCGGTGTCTCTCCAGGAGAGAGTACCACCCTTTCCCCACACCAGGATGTCGCAGTGTCTCTCCAGCAGAGAGTATCACCCTTTCCTAACACCAGGATTTCCCGGTGTCTCTCCAGGAGAGAGTATCACCCTTTCCCCACACCAGGATGTCCCGGTGTCTCTCCAGGAGAGAGTATCACCCTGTCCTCACGCCAGGATGTCCCGGTGTCTCTCCAGGAGAGAATATCACCCTGTCCTTACACCATGATGTCCCAGTGTCACTCCAGGAGAGAGTATCACCCTTTCCCCACACCAGGATGTCTCGGTGACTCTCCAGGAGAGAGTATAACCCTTTCCCCACACCAGGATGTCGCAGTGTCTCTCCAGGAGAGAGTACCACCCTTTCCCCACACCAGGATGTCCCGGTGTCAATCCAGGAGAGAGTATCACCCTTTCCCTTCACCAGGATGTCCCGGTGTCTATCCAGGAGAGAGTACCACCCTTTCCCCACACCAGGATGTCCCAGTGTCTCTCCAGGAGAGAGTATCACCCGTTCCTCACACCAGGATGTCCCGGTGTCTCTCCAGGAGAGAGTATCATCCTGTCCTTACACCATGATGTCCCGGTGTCACTCCAGGAGAGAGTATCACCCTTTCCGAAAACCAAGATGTCCCGGTGTCTCTCCAGGAGAGGGTATCACCCTTTCCTCACACCAGGATGTCCCGGTTTCTCTCCAGGAGAGAGTATCACCCTTTCCCCACACCAGAATGTCCCAGTGTCTCTCCAGGAGAGATTATCACACTTTCCCCGCACCAGGATGTCCCGGTGTCTCTCCAGGAGATAGTACCACCCTTTCCCCACACCAGGATGTCGCAGTGTCTCTCCAGGAGAGAGTATCACCCTTTCCTCACACCAGGATGTCCCGGTGTCTCTCCAGGAGAGAGTATCACTCTTTCCCCACACCAGGATGTCCCAGTGTCTCTCCAGGAGAGAGTATCAACCTTTCCCCACACCAGGATGTCCCGGTGTCTCTCCAGGAGAGAGTACCACCCTTTCCCCACACCAGGATGTCGCAGTGTCTCTCCAGGAGAGAGTATCACCCTTTCCTCACACCAGGATGTCGCAGTGTCTCTCCAGGAGAGAGTATCACCCTTTCCTAACACCAGGATTTCCCGGTGTCTCTCCAGGAGAGAGTATCACCCTTTCCTAACACCAGGATGTCCCAGTGTCTCTCCAGGAGAGAGTATCACCCTTTCCCCACACCAGGATGTCGCAGTGTCTCTCCAGGAGAGAGTATCACCCTTTCCCCACACCAGGATGTCCCAGTGTCTCTCCAGGAGAGAGTATCACCCTTTCCCCACACCAGGATGTCCCAGTGTCTCTCCAGGAGAGAGTATCACCCTTTCCCCACACCAGGATGTCCCGGTGTCTTTCCAGGAGAGAGTATCACCCTTTCCCCACACCAGGATGTCCCAGTGTCTCTCCAGGAGAGAGTATCACCCTTTCCCCACACCAGGATGTCGCAGTGTCTCTCCAGGAGAGAGTATCACCCTTTCCCCACACCAGGATGTCCCGATGTCTTTCCAGGAGAGAGTATCACCCTTTCTCCACACCAGGATGTCCCGGTGTCTTTCCAGGAGAGAGTACCACCCTTTCCCCACACCAGGATGTCCCGGTGTCTCTCCAGGAGAGAGTATCACCCTTTCCCCACACCAGGATGTCGCAGTGTCTCTCCAGGAGAGAGTATCACCCTTTCCTCACACCAGGATGTCGCAGTGTCTCTCCAGGAGAGAGTATCACCCTTTCCTCACACCAGGATTTCCCGGTGTCTCTCCAGGAGAGAGTATCAACCTTTCCCCACACCAGGATGTCCCGGTGTCTCTCCAGGAGAGAGTACCACCCTTTCCCCACACCAGGATGTCGCAGTGTCTCTCCAGGAGAGAGTATCACCCTTTCCCCACACCAGGATGTCCCGGTGTCTTTCCAGGAGAGAGTATCACCCTTTCCTAACACCAGGATGTCCCGGTGTCACTCCAGGAGAAAGTATCACCCTTTCCCCACAGCAGGATGTCCCGGTGTCTCTCCAGGAGAGAGTATCAACCATTCCCCACACCAGGATGTCCCGGTGTCTCTCCAGGAGAGGGTATCACCCTTTCCTCACACCAGGATGTCCCGGTGTCTCTCCAGGAGAGAGTATCACCCTTTCCCCACACCAGAAGGTCCCGGTGTCTCTCCAGGAGAGAGTATCACCCTTTCCCCACACCAGGATGTCCCAGTGTCTCTCCAGGAGAGAGTATCACCCTTTCCCCACACCAGGATGTCCCGGTGTCTCTCCAGGAGAGAGTACCACCCTTTCCCCACACCAGGATGTCGCAGTGTCTCTCCAGGAGTGAGTATCACACTTTCCTAACACCAGGATTTCCCGGTGTCTCTCCAGGAGAGAGTATCACCCTTTCCCCACACCAGGATGTCCCGGTGTCTCTCCAGGAGAGAGTATCACCCTGTCCTCACACCAGGATGTCCCGGTGTCTCTCCAGGAGAGAATATCACCCTGTCCTTACACCATGATGTCCCAGTGTCACTCCAGGAGAGAGTATCAACCTTTCCCCACACCAGGATGTCCCGGTGTCTCTCCAGGAGAGAGTATCACCCTTTCCTAACACCAGGATGTCCCGGTGTCACTCCAGGAGAGAGTATCACCCTTTCCCCACAGCAGGATGTCCCGGTGTCTCTCCAGGAGAGAGTATCAACCATTCCCCACACCAGGATGTCCCGGTGTCTCTCCAGGAGAGAGTATCATCCTTTCCCCACACCAGGATGTCACGGTGTCTCTCCAGGAGCGAGTATCACCCTTTCCCCACACCAGGATGTCCCGGTATCTCTCCTGGAGAGAGTATCACCCGTTCCCCACACCAGGATGTCCCAGTGTCTCTCCAGGAGAGAGTATCACCCTTTCCCCACACCAGGATGTCCCAGTGTCTCCCCAGGAGAGAGTATCACCCTTTCCCCACACCAGGATATCCCGGTGTCTCTCCAGGAGAGAGTATCACCCTGTCCTTATACCATGATGTCCCGGTGTCACTCCAGGAGAGAGTATCACCCTTTCCTAACACCAGGATGTC
Source organism: Hemitrygon akajei (assembly GCF_048418815.1). Lineage (NCBI taxonomy): Eukaryota > Metazoa > Chordata > Chondrichthyes > Myliobatiformes > Dasyatidae > Hemitrygon > Hemitrygon akajei. Next base: position 45,280,442 of record NC_133151.1, read on the forward strand.
CCGGTGTCTCTCCAGGACAGAGTATCACCCTTTCCCCACACCAGGATGTCCCAGTGTCTCCCCAGGAGAGAGTATCACTCTTTCCACACACCACTATGTCCTAGTGTCTCTCCAGGAGAGAGTATCACCGTTTCCCCACACCAGGATGTCCCCGTGTCTCCCCAGGAGATAGTATCACCCTTTCCCCACACCAGGATGTCCCGGTGTCTCTCCAGGAGTGGGTATCACCCTTTCCCCACACCAGGATGTCCCGGTGTCTCTCCAGGAGAGAGTATCACCCTTTCCCCACACCAGGATGTCCTGGTGTCTCTCCAGGAGAGAGTATCGCCCTTTCACCACACCAGGATGTCCCGGTGTCTCTCCAGGAGAGAGTATCACCCTTTCCCCACACCAGGATGTCCCGGTGTCTCTCCAGGAGAGAGTATCGCCCTTTCCCCACACCAGGATGTCCCGGTGTCTCTCCAGGAGAGAGTATAACCCTTTCCCCACACCAGGATGTCGCAGTGTCTCTCCAGGAGAGAGTACCACCCTTTCCCCACACCAGGATGTCCCGGTGTCTCTCCAGGAGAGAGTATCACCCTTTCCCTTCACCAGGATGTCCCGGTGTCTCTCCAGGAGAGAGTATCACCCTTTCCTCACACCAGGATGTCCCGGTGTCTCTCCAGGAGAGAGTATCACCCTGTCCTTACACCATGATGTCCCGGTGTCACTCCAGGAGAGAGTATAACCCTTTCCGAAAACCAAGATGTCCCGGTGTCTCTCCAGGAGAGGGTATCACCCTTTCCTCACACCAGGATGTCCCGGTTTCTCTCCAGGAGAGAGTATCACCCTTTCCCCACACCAGAATGTCCCGGTATCTCTCCTGGAGAGAGTATCACCTTTTCCCCACAACAGGATGTCCCAGTGTCTCTCCAGGAGAGAGTATCACCCTTTCCCCGCACCAGGATGTCCCGCTGTCTCTCCAGGAGAGAGTACCACCCTTTCCCCACACCAGGATGTCGCAGTGTCTCTCCAGGAGAGAATATCACCCTTTCCTCACACCAGGATGTCGCAGTGTCTCTCCAGGAGAGAGTATCACTCTTTCCTCACACCAGGATGTCCCGGTGTCTCTCCAGGAGAGAGTATCACTCTTTCCCCACACCAGGATGTCCCAGTGTCTCTCCAGGAGAGAGTATCAACCTTTCCCCACACCAGGATGTCCCGGTGTCTCTCCAGGAGAGAGTACCACCCTTTCCCCAGACCAGGATGTCGCAGTGTCTCTCCAGGAGAGAGTATCACCCTTTCCTCACACCAGGATGTCGCAGTGTCTCTCCAGGAGAGAGTATCACCCTTTCCTAACACCAGGATTTCCCAGTGTCTCTCCAGGAGAGAGTATCACCCTTTCCTAACACCAGGATGTCCCAGTGTCTCTCCAGGAGAGAGTATCACCCTTTCCCCACACCAGGATGTCGCAGTGTCTCTCCAGGAGAGAGTATCACCCTTTCCCCACACCAGGATGTCCCGGTGTCTTTCCAGGAGAGAGTATCACCCTTTCCCCACACCAGGATGTCCCAGTGTCTCTCCAGGAGAGAGTATCACCCTTTCCCCACACCAGGATGTCGCAGTGTCTCTCCAGGAGAGAGTACCACCCTTTCCCCACACCAGGATGTCCCGGTGTCTCTCCAGGAGAGAGTATCACCCTTTCCCCACACCAGGATGTCGCTGTGTCTCTCCAGGAGAGAGTATCACCCTTTACTCACACCAGGATGTCGCAGTGTCTCTCCAGGAGAGAGTATCACCCTTTCCTCACACCAGGATTTCCCGGTGTCTCTCCAGGAGAGAGTATCAACCTTTCCCCACACCAGGATGTCCCGGTGTCTCTCCAGGAGAGAGTACCACCCTTACCCACACCAGGATGTTGCAGTGTCTCTCCAGGAGAGAGTATCACCCTTTCCTCACACCAGGATGTCCCGGTGTCTCTCCAGGAGAGAGTACCACCCTTTCCTCACACCAGGATGTCGCAGTGTCTCTCCAGGAGAGAGTATCACCCTTTCCCCACACCAGGATGTCCCGGTGTCTCTCCAGGAGAGAGTATCAACCTTTCCCCACACCAGGATGTCCCGGTGTCTCTCCAGGAGAGAGTACCACCCTTTCCCCACACCAGGATGTCGCAGTGTCTCTCCAGGAGAGAGTATCACCCTTTCCTCACACCAGGATGTCCCGGTGTCTCTCCAGGAGAGAGTACCACCCTTTCCCCACACCAGGATGTCCCAGTGTCTCTCCAGGAGAGAGTAGCACCCTTTCCTCACACCAGGATGTCCCGGTGTCTCTCCAGGAGAGAGTATCACCCTGTCCTTACACCATGATGTCCCGGTGTCACTCCAGGAGAGAGTATCACCCTTTCCGAAAACCAGGATGTCCCGGTGTCTCTCCAGGAGAGGGTATCACCCTTTCCTCACACCAGGATGTCGCAGTGTCTCTCCAGCAGAGAGTATCACCCTTTCCTAACACCAGGATTTCCCGGTGTCTCTCCAGGAGAGAGTATCACCCTTTCCCCACACCAGGATGTCCCGGTGTCTCTCCAGGAGAGAGTATCACCCTGTCCTCACGCCAGGATGTCCCGGTGTCTCTCCAGGAGAGAATATCACCCTGTCCTTACACCATGATGTCCCAGTGTCACTCCAGGAGAGAGTATCACCCTTTCCCCACACCAGGATGTCTCGGTGACTCTCCAGGAGAGAGTATAACCCTTTCCCCACACCAGGATGTCGCAGTGTCTCTCCAGGAGAGAGTACCACCCTTTCCCCACACCAGGATGTCCCGGTGTCAATCCAGGAGAGAGTATCACCCTTTCCCTTCACCAGGATGTCCCGGTGTCTATCCAGGAGAGAGTACCACCCTTTCCCCACACCAGGATGTCCCAGTGTCTCTCCAGGAGAGAGTATCACCCGTTCCTCACACCAGGATGTCCCGGTGTCTCTCCAGGAGAGAGTATCATCCTGTCCTTACACCATGATGTCCCGGTGTCACTCCAGGAGAGAGTATCACCCTTTCCGAAAACCAAGATGTCCCGGTGTCTCTCCAGGAGAGGGTATCACCCTTTCCTCACACCAGGATGTCCCGGTTTCTCTCCAGGAGAGAGTATCACCCTTTCCCCACACCAGAATGTCCCAGTGTCTCTCCAGGAGAGATTATCACACTTTCCCCGCACCAGGATGTCCCGGTGTCTCTCCAGGAGATAGTACCACCCTTTCCCCACACCAGGATGTCGCAGTGTCTCTCCAGGAGAGAGTATCACCCTTTCCTCACACCAGGATGTCCCGGTGTCTCTCCAGGAGAGAGTATCACTCTTTCCCCACACCAGGATGTCCCAGTGTCTCTCCAGGAGAGAGTATCAACCTTTCCCCACACCAGGATGTCCCGGTGTCTCTCCAGGAGAGAGTACCACCCTTTCCCCACACCAGGATGTCGCAGTGTCTCTCCAGGAGAGAGTATCACCCTTTCCTCACACCAGGATGTCGCAGTGTCTCTCCAGGAGAGAGTATCACCCTTTCCTAACACCAGGATTTCCCGGTGTCTCTCCAGGAGAGAGTATCACCCTTTCCTAACACCAGGATGTCCCAGTGTCTCTCCAGGAGAGAGTATCACCCTTTCCCCACACCAGGATGTCGCAGTGTCTCTCCAGGAGAGAGTATCACCCTTTCCCCACACCAGGATGTCCCAGTGTCTCTCCAGGAGAGAGTATCACCCTTTCCCCACACCAGGATGTCCCAGTGTCTCTCCAGGAGAGAGTATCACCCTTTCCCCACACCAGGATGTCCCGGTGTCTTTCCAGGAGAGAGTATCACCCTTTCCCCACACCAGGATGTCCCAGTGTCTCTCCAGGAGAGAGTATCACCCTTTCCCCACACCAGGATGTCGCAGTGTCTCTCCAGGAGAGAGTATCACCCTTTCCCCACACCAGGATGTCCCGATGTCTTTCCAGGAGAGAGTATCACCCTTTCCCCACACCAGGATGTCCCTGTGTCTCTCCAGGAGAGAGTATCACCCTTTCTCCACACCAGGATGTCCCGGTGTCTTTCCAGGAGAGAGTACCACCCTTTCCCCACACCAGGATGTCCCGGTGTCTCTCCAGGAGAGAGTATCACCCTTTCCCCACACCAGGATGTCGCAGTGTCTCTCCAGGAGAGAGTATCACCCTTTCCCCACACCAGGATGTCCCGGTGTCTCTCCAGGAGTGGGTATCACCCTTTCCCCACACCAGGATGTCCCGGTGTCTCTCCAGGAGAGAGTATCACCCTTTCCCCACACCAGGATGTCCTGGTGTCTCTCCAGGAGAGAGTATCGCCCTTTCACCACACCAGGATGTCCCGGTGTCTCTCCAGGAGAGAGTATCACCCTTTCCCCACACCAGGATGTCCCGGTGTCTCTCCAGGAGAGAGTATCGCCCTTTCCCCACACCAGGATGTCCCGGTGTCTCTCCAGGAGAGAGTATAACCCTTTCCCCACACCAGGATGTCGCAGTGTCTCTCCAGGAGAGAGTACCACCCTTTCCCCACACCAGGATGTCCCGGTGTCTCTCCAGGAGAGAGTATCACCCTTTCCCTTCACCAGGATGTCCCGGTGTCTCTCCAGGAGAGAGTATCACCCTTTCCTCACACCAGGATGTCCCGGTGTCTCTCCAGGAGAGAGTATCACCCTGTCCTTACACCATGATGTCCCGGTGTCACTCCAGGAGAGAGTATAACCCTTTCCGAAAACCAAGATGTCCCGGTGTCTCTCCAGGAGAGGGTATCACCCTTTCCTCACACCAGGATGTCCCGGTTTCTCTCCAGGAGAGAGTATCACCCTTTCCCCACACCAGAATGTCCCGGTATCTCTCCTGGAGAGAGTATCACCTTTTCCCCACACCAGGATGTCCCAGTGTCTCTCCAGGAGAGAGTATCACCCTTTCCCCGCACCAGGATGTCCCGCTGTCTCTCCAGGAGAGAGTACCACCCTTTCCCCACACCAGGATGTCGCAGTGTCTCTCCAGGAGAGAATATCACCCTTTCCTCACACCAGGATGTCGCAGTGTCTCTCCAGGAGAGAGTATCACTCTTTCCTCACACCAGGATGTCCCGGTGTCTCTCCAGGAGAGAGTATCACTCTTTCCCCACACCAGGATGTCCCAGTGTCTCTCCAGGAGAGAGTATCAACCTTTCCCCACACCAGGATGTCCCGGTGTCTCTCCAGGAGAGAGTACCACCCTTTCCCCAGACCAGGATGTCGCAGTGTCTCTCCAGGAGAGAGTATCACCCTTTCCTCACACCAGGATGTCGCAGTGTCTCTCCAGGAGAGAGTATCACCCTTTCCTAACACCAGGATTTCCCAGTGTCTCTCCAGGAGAGAGTATCACACATTCCTAACACCAGGATGTCCCAGTGTCTCTCCAGGAGAGAGTATCACCCTTTCCCCACACCAGGATGTCGCAGTGTCTCTCCAGGAGAGAGTATCACCCTTTCCCCACACCAGGATGTCCCGGTGTCTTTCCAGGAGAGAGTATCACCCTTTCCCCACACCAGGATGTCCCAGTGTCTCTCCAGGAGAGAGTATCACCCTTTCCCCACACCAGGATGTCGCAGTGTCTCTCCAGGAGAGAGTACCACCCTTTCCCCACACCAGGATGTCCCGGTGTCTCTCCAGGAGAGAGTATCACCCTTTCCCCACACCAGGATGTCGCTGTGTCTCTCCAGGAGAGAGTATCACCCTTTACTCACACCAGGATGTCGCAGTGTCTCTCCAGGAGAGAGTATCACCCTTTCCTCACACCAGGATTTCCCGGTGTCTCTCCAGGAGAGAGTATCAACCTTTCCCCACACCAGGATGTCCCGGTGTCTCTCCAGGAGAGAGTACCACCCTTTCCCCACACCAGGATATCGCAGTGTCTCTCCAGGAGAGAGTATCACCCTTTCCTCACACCAGGATGTCCCGGTGTCTCTCCAGGAGAGAGTACCACCCTTTCCTCACACCAGGATGTCGCAGTGTCTCTCCAGGAGAGAGTATCACCCTTTCCCCACACCAGGATGTCCCGGTGTCTCTCCAGGAGAGAGTATCAACCTTTCCCCACACCAGGATGTCCCGGTGTCTCTCCAGGAGAGAGTACCACCCTTTCCCCACACCAGGATGTCGCAGTGTCTCTCCAGGAGAGAGTATCACCCTTTCCTCACACCAGGATGTCCCGGTGTCTCTCCAGGAGAGAGTACCACCCTTTCCCCACACCAGGATGTCCCAGTGTCTCTCCAGGAGAGAGTAGCACCCTTTCCTCACACCAGGATGTCCCGGTGTCTCTCCAGGAGAGAGTATCACCCTGTCCTTACACCATGATGTCCCGGTGTCACTCCAGGAGAGAGTATCACCCTTTCCGAAAACCAGGATGTCCCGGTGTCTCTCCAGGAGAGGGTATCACCCTTTCCTCACACCAGGATGTCCCGGTGTCTCTCCAGGAGAGAGTATCACTCTTTCCCCACACCAGAATGTCCCGGTGTCTCTCCAGGAGAGAGTTAATCCCTTTCCCCACACCAGGATGTCCCAGTGTCTCTCCAGGAGAGAGTATCACCATTTCCCCACACCAGGATGTCCCGGTGTCTCTCCAGGAGAGAGTACCACCCTTTCCCCACACCAGGATGTCGCAGTGTCTCTCCAGCAGAGAGTATCACCCTTTCCTAACACCAGGATTTCCCGGTGTCTCTCCAGGAGAGAGTATCACCCTTTCCCCACACCAGGATGTCCCGGTGTCTCTCCAGGAGAGAGTATCACCCTGTCCTCACGCCAGGATGTCCCGGTGTCTCTCCAGGAGAGAATATCACCCTGTCCTTACACCATGATGTCCCAGTGTCACTCCAGGAGAGAGTATCACCCTTTCCCCACACCAGGATGTCTCGGTGACTCTCCAGGAGAGAGTATAACCCTTTCCCCACACCAGGATGTCGCAGTGTCTCTCCAGGAGAGAGTACCACCCTTTCCCCACACCAGGATGTCCCGGTGTCAATCCAGGAGAGAGTATCACCCTTTCCCTTCACCAGGATGTCCCGGTGTCTATCCAGGAGAGAGTACCACCCTTTCCCCACACCAGGATGTCCCAGTGTCTCTCCAGGAGAGAGTATCACCCGTTCCTCACACCAGGATGTCCCGGTGTCTCTCCAGGAGAGAGTATCACCCTGTCCTTACACCATGATGTCCCGGTGTCACTCCAGGAGAGAGTATCACCCTTTCCGAAAACCAAGATGTCCCGGTGTCTCTCCAGGAGAGGGTATCACCCTTTCCTCACACCAGGATGTCCCGGTTTCTCTCCAGGAGAGAGTATCACCCTTTCCCCACACCAGAATGTCCCAGTGTCTCTCCAGGAGAGATTATCACACTTTCCCCGCACCAGGATGTCCCGGTGTCTCTCCAGGAGATAGTACCACCCTTTCCCCACACCAGGATGTCGCAGTGTCTCTCCAGGAGAGAGTATCACCCTTTCCTCACACCAGGATGTCCCGGTGTCTCTCCAGGAGTGAGTATCACTCTTTCCCCACACCAGGATGTCCCAGTGTCTCTCCAGGAGAGAGTATCAACCTTTCCCCACACCAGGATGTCCCGGTGTCTCTCCAGGAGAGAGTACCACCCTTTCCCCACACCAGGATGTCGCAGTGTCTCTCCAGGAGAGAGTATCACCCTTTCCTCACACCAGGATGTCGCAGTGTCTCTCCAGGAGAGAGTATCACCCTTTCCTAACACCAGGATTTCCCGGTGTCTCTCCAGGAGAGAGTATCACCCTTTCCTAACACCAGGATGTCCCAGTGTCTCTCCAGGAGAGAGTATCACCCTTTCCCCACACCAGGATGTCGCAGTGTCTCTCCAGGAGAGAGTATCACCCTTTCCCCACACCAGGATGTCCCAGTGTCTCTCCAGGAGAGAGTATCACCCTTTCCCCACACCAGGATGTCCCAGTGTCTCTCCAGGAGAGAGTATCACCCTTTCCCCACACCAGGATGTTCCGGTGTCTTTCCAGGAGAGAGTATCACCCTTTCCCCACACCAGGATGTCCCAGTGTCTCTCCAGGAGAGAGTATCACCCTTTCTCCACACCAGGATGTCGCAGTGTCTCTCCAGGAGAGAGTATCACCCTTTCCCCACACCAGGATGTCCCGATGTCTTTCCAGGAGAGAGTATCACCCTTTCCCCACACCAGGATGTCCCTGTGTCTCTCCAGGAGAGAGTATCACCCTTTCTCCACACCAGGATGTCCCGGTGTCTTTCCAGGAGAGAGTACCACCCTTTCCCCACACCAGGATGTCCCGGTGTCTCTCCAGGAGAGAGTATCACCCTTTCCCCACACCAGGATGTCGCAGTGTCTCTCCAGGAGAGAGTATCACCCTTTCCTCACACCAGGATGTCGCAGTGTCTCTCCAGGAGAGAGTATCACCCTTTCCTCACACCAGGATTTCCCGGTGTCTCTCCAGGAGAGAGTATCAACCTTTCCCCACACCAGGATGTCCCGGTGTCTCTCCAGGAGAGAGTACCACCCTTTCCCCACACCAGGATGTCGCAGTGTCTCTCCAGGAGAGAGTATCACCCTTTCCTCACACCAGGATGTCCCGGTGTCTCTCCAGGAGAGAGTACCACCCTTTCCTCACACCAGGATGTCGCAGTGTCTCTCCAGGAGAGAGTAGATAGATAGATAGATAGATAGATAGATACTTTATTCATCCCCAAGGGGAAATTCAATGTTCCTCCAGTATGATATCACATAGACACAAGACAGACCAAGACTAACTGACCAAAAAACCACATAATTATAACATACAGTTACAACAGTGCAAAGCAATACCATAATTTGATAAGAGCAGACCATGGGCACGGTAAAAAAAAAGTCTCAAAGTCCCAGATAGCCCATCATCTCACGCAGATGGCAGAAGGAAGAAACCTCCAACGTGGCAAAACTTCCCGATGCAGCCTCTGGAAGCACCCGAGCACAGCCAACTGTGAGTCCGTCCGAAAACTTCCGACAACTTCGTGCCTCCGACCAGCCCTCCGACACCGAGCACCGAGCACCATCTCTGCCGAGTGCTTCAACCCCGGCTCCGGCCACCAAGCAACAGGCAAAGCCGAGGATTCGGGGCCTTCCTCTCTGGATGTCGCAGTGTCTCTCCAGGAGAGAGTATCACCCTTTCCTAACACCAGGATTTCCCGGTGTCTCTCCAGGAGAGAGTATCACTCTTTCCCCACACCAGGATGTCCCGGTGTCTCTCCAGGAGAGAGTATCACCCTGTCCTCACACCAGGATGTCCCGGTGTCTCTCCAGGAGAGACTATCACCCTTTCCCCACACCCAGATGTCCCGGTGTCTCTCCAGGAGAGAGTACCACACTTTCCCCACACCAGGATGTCCCGGTGTCTCTCCAGGAGAGGGTATCACCCTTTCCACACACCAGAATGTCCCGGTATCTCTCCTGGAGAGAGTATCACCCTTTCCCCACACCAGGATGTCCCAGTGTCTCTCCAGGAGAGAGTATCACCCTTTCCCCGCACCAGGATGTCCCGCTGTCTCTCCAGGAGAGAGTACCACCCTTTCCCCACACCAGGATGTCGCAGTGTTTCTCCAGGAGAGAATATCACCCTTTCCTCACACCAGGATGTCGCAGTGTCTCTCCAGGAGAGAGTATCACTCTTTCCTCACACCAGGATGTCCCGGTGTCTCTCCAGGAGAGAGTATCACTCTTTCCCCACACCAGGATGTCCCAGTGTCTCTCCAGGAGAGAGTATCAACCTTTCCCCACACCAGGATGTCCCGGTGTCTCTCCAGGAGAGAGTACCACCCTTTCCCCACACCAGGATGTCGCAGTGTCTCTCCAGGAGAGAGTATCACCCTTTCCTCACACCAGGATGTCGCAGTGTCTCTCCAGGAGAGAGTATCACCCTTTCCTAACACCAGGATTTCCCAGTGTCTCTCCAGGAGAGAGTATCACCCTTTCCCCACACCAGGATGTCGCAGTGTCTCTCCAGGAGAGAGTATCACCCTTTCCCCACACCAGGATGTCCCGGTGTCTTTCCAGGAGAGAGTATCACCCTTTCCCCACACCAGGATGTCCCAGTGTCTCTCCAGGAGAGAGTATCACCCTTTCCCCACACCAGGATGTCGCAGTGTCTCTCCAGGAGAGAGTATCACCCTTTCCCCACACCAGGATGTCCCGGTGTCTTTCCAGGAGAGAGTATCACCCTTTCCCCACACCAGGATGTCCCGGTGTCACTCCAGGAGAGAGTATCAAGCTTTCTCCACAACAGGATGTCCCGGTGTCTTTCCAGGAGAGAGTACCACCCTTTCCCCACACCAGGATGTCCCGGTGTCTCTCCAGGAGAGAGTACCACCCTTTCCCCACACCAGGATGTCGCAGTGTCTCTCCAGGAGAGAGTATCACCCTTTCCTCACACCAGGATGTCCCGGTGTCTCTCCACGAGAGAGTACCACCCTTTCCTCACACCAGGATGTCGCAGTGTCTCTCCAGGAGAGAGTATCACCCTTTCCCCACACCAGGATGTCCCGGTGTCTCTCCAGGAGAGAGTATCAACCTTTCCCCACACCAGGATGTCCCGGTGTCTCTCCAGGAGAGAGTACCACCCTTTCCCCACACCAGGATGTCGCAGTGTCTCTCCAGGAGAGAGTATCACCCTTTCCTCACACCAGGATGTCCCGGTGTCTCTCCAGGAGAGAGTACCACCCTTTCCCCACACCAGGATGTCCCAGTGTCTCTCCAGGAGAGAGTATCACCCTTTCCCCGCACCAGGATGTCCCGCTGTCTCTCCAGGAGAGAGTACCACCCTTTCCCCACACCAGGATGTCGCAGTGTCTCTCCAGGAGAGAATATCACCCTTTCCTCACACCAGGATGTCGCAGTGTCTCTCCAGGAGAGAGTATCACTCTTTCCTCACACCAGGATGTCCCGGTGTCTCTCCAGGAGAGAGTATCACTCTTTCCCCACACCAGGATGTCCCAGTGTCTCTCCAGGAGAGAGTATCAACCTTTCCCCACACCAGGATGTCCCGGTGTCTCTCCAGGAGAGAGTACCACCCTTTCCCCAGACCAGGATGTCGCAGTGTCTCTCCAGGAGAGAGTATCACCCTTTCCTCACACCAGGATGTCGCAGTGTCTCTCCAGGAGAGAGTATCACCCTTTCCTAACACCAGGATTTCCCAGTGTCTCTCCAGGAGAGAGTATCACCCTTTCCTAACACCAGGATGTCCCAGTGTCTCTCCAGGAGAGAGTATCACCCTTTCCCCACACCAGGATGTCGCAGTGTCTCTCCAGGAGAGAGTATCACCCTTTCCCCACACCAGGATGTCCCGGTGTCTTTCCAGGAGAGAGTATCACCCTTTCCCCACACCAGGATGTCCCAGTGTCTCTCCAGGAGAGAGTATCACCCTTTCCTCACACCAGGATGTCGCAGTGTCTCTACAGGAGAGAGTACCACCCTTTCCCCACACCAGGATGTCCCGGTGTCTCTCCAGGAGAGAGTATCACCCTTTCCTCACACCAGGATGTCGCAGTGTCTCTCCAGGAGAGAGTATCACCCTTTCCTCACACCAGGATTTCCCGGTGTCTCTCCAGGAGAGAGTATCAAACTTTCCCCACACCAGGATGTCCCGGTGTCTCTCCAGGAGAGAGTACCACCCTTTCCCCACACCAGGATGTCGCAGTGTCTCTCCAGGAGAGAGTATCACCCTTTCCTCACACCAGGATGTCCCGGTGTCTCTCCAGGAGAGAGTACCACCCTTTCCTCACACCAGGATGTCGCAGTGTCTCTCCAGGAGAGAGTATCACCCTTTCCCCACACCAGGATGTCCCGGTGTCTCTCCAGGAGAGAGTATCAACCTTTCCCCACACCAGGATGTCCCGGTGTCTCTCCAGGAGAGAGTACCACCCTTTCCCCACACCAGGATGTCGCAGTGTCTCTCCAGGAGAGAGTATCACCCTTTCCTCACACCAGGATGTCCCGGTGTCTCTCCAGGAGAGAGTACCACCCTTTCCCCACACCAGGATGTCCCAGTGTCTCTCCAGGAGAGAGTAGCACCCTTTCCTCACACCAGGATGTCCCGGTGTCTCTCCAGGAGAGAGTATCACCCTGTCCTTACACCATGATGTCCCGGTGTCACTCCAGGAGAGAGTATCACCCTTTCCGAAAACCAGGATGTCCCGGTGTCTCTCCAGGAGAGGGTATCACCCTTTCCTCACACCAGGATGTCCCGGTGTCTCTCCAGGAGAGAGTATCACTCTTTCCCCACACCAGAATGTCCCGGTGTCTCTCCAGGAGAGAGTTAATCCCTTTCCCCACACCAGGATGTCCCAGTGTCTCTCCAGGAGAGAGTATCACCATTTCCCCACACCAGGATGTCCCGGTGTCTCTGCAGGAGAGAGTACCACCCTTTCCCCACACCAGGATGTCGCAGTGTCTCTCCAGCAGAGAGTATCACCCTTTCCTAACACCAGGATTTCCCGGTGTCTCTCCAGGAGAGAGTATCACCCTTTCCCCACACCAGGATGTCCCGGTGTCTCTCCAGGAGAGAGTATCACCCTGTCCTCACGCCAGGATGTCCCGGTGTCTCTCCAGGAGAGAATATCACCCTGTCCTTACACCATGATGTCCCAGTGTCACTCCAGGAGAGAGTATCACCCTTTCCCCACACCAGGATGTCTCGGTGACTCTCCAGGAGAGAGTATAACCCTTTCCCCACACCAGGATGTCGCAGTGTCTCTCCAGGAGAGAGTACCACCCTTTCCCCACACCAGGATGTCCCGGTGTCAATCCAGGAGAGAGTATCACCCTTTCCCTTCACCAGGATGTCCCGGTGTCTATCCAGGAGAGAGTACCACCCTTTCCCCACACCAGGATGTCCCAGTGTCTCTCCAGGAGAGAGTATCACCCTTTCCTCACACCAGGATGTCCCGGTGTCTCTCCAGGAGAGAGTATCACCCTGTCCTTACACCATGATGTCCCGGTGTCACTCCAGGAGAGAGTATCACCCTTTCCGAAAACCAAGATGTCCCGGTGTCTCTCCAGGAGAGGGTATCACCCTTTCCTCACACCAGGATGTCCCGGTTTCTCTCCAGGAGAGAGTATCACCCTTTCCCCACACCAGAATGTCCTGGTATCTCTCCTGGAGAGAGTATCACCCTTTCCCCACACCAGGATGTCCCAGTGTCTCTCCAGGAGAGAGTATCACACTTTCCCCGCACCAGGATGTCCCGGTGTCTCTCCAGGAGAGAGTACCACCCTTTCCCCACACCAGGATGTCGCAGTGTCTCTCCAGGAGAGAGTATCACCCTTTCCTCACACCAGGATGTCGCAGTGTCTCTCCAGGAGAGAGTATCACCCTTTCCTCACACCAGGATGTCCCGGTGTCTCTCCAGGAGAGAGTATCACTCTTTCCCCACACCAGGATGTCCCAGTGTCTCTCCAGGAGAGAGTATCAACCTTTCCCCACACCAGGATGTCCCGGTGTCTCTCCAGGAGAGAGTACCACCCTTTCCCCACACCAGGATGTCGCAGTGTCTCTCCAGGAGAGAGTATCACCCTTTCCTCACACCAGGATGTCGCAGTGTCTCTCCAGGAGAGAGTATCACCCTTTCCTAACACCAGGATTTCCCGGTGTCTCTCCAGGAGAGAGTATCAACCTTTCCTAACACCAGGATGTCCCAGTGTCTCTCCAGGAGAGAGTATCACCCTTTCCCCACACCAGGATGTCGCAGTGTCTCTCCAGGAGAGAGTATCACCCTTTCCCCACACCAGGATGTCCCGGTGTCTTTCCAGGAGAGAGTATCACCCTTTCCCCACACCAGGATGTCCCAGTGTCTCTCCAGGAGAGAGTATCACCCTTTCCCCACACCAGGATGTCGCAGTGTCTCTCCAGGAGAGAGTATCACCCTTTCCCCACACCAGGATGTCCCGATGTCTTTCCAGGAGAGAGTATCACCCTTTCCCCACACCAGGATGTCCCGGTGTCTCTCCAGGAGAGAGTATCACCCTTTCTCCACACCAGGATGTCCCGGTGTCTTTCCAGGAGAGAGTACCACCCTTTCCCCACACCAGGATGTCCCGGTGTCTCTCCAGGAGAGAGTATCACCCTTTCCCCACACCAGGATGTCGCAGTGTCTCTCCAGGAGAGAGTATCACCCTTCCCTCACACCAGGATGTCGCAGTGTCTCTCCAGGAGAGAGTATCACCCTTTCCTCACACCAGGATTTCCCGGTGTCTCTCCAGGAGAGAGTATCAACCTTTCCCCACACCAGGATGTCCCGGTGTCTCTCCAGGAGAGAGTACCACCCTTTCCCCACACCAGGATGTCGCAGTGTCTCTCCAGGAGAGAGTATCACCCTTTCCTCACACCAGGATGTCCCGGTGTCTCTCCAGGAGAGAGTACCACCCTTTCCCCACACCAGGATGTCCCAGTGTCTCTCCAGGAGAGAGTAGCACCCTTTCCTCACACCAGGATGTCCCGGTGTCTCTCCAGGAGAGAGTATCACCCTGTCCTTACACCATGATGTCCCGGTGTCACTCCAGGAGAGAGTATCACCCTTTCCGAAAACCAGGATGTCCCGGTGTCTCTCCAGGAGAGGGTATCACCCTTTCCTCACACCAGGATGTCCCGGTGTCTCTCCAGGAGAGAGTATCACTCTTTCCCCACACCAGAATGTCCCGGTGTCTCTCCAGGAGAGAGTTAATCCCTTTCCCCACACCAGGATGTCCCAGTGTCTCTCCAGGAGAGAGTATCACCATTTCCCCACACCAGGATGTCCCGGTGTCTCTGCAGGAGAGAGTACCACCCTTTCCCCACACCAGGATGTCGCAGTGTCTCTCCAGCAGAGAGTATCACCCTTTCCTAACACCAGGATTTCCCGGTGTCTCTCCAGGAGAGAGTATCACCCTTTCCCCACACCAGGATGTCCCGGTGTCTCTCCAGGAGAGAGTATCACCCTGTCCTCACGCCAGGATGTCCCGGTGTCTCTCCAGGAGAGAATATCACCCTGTCCTTACACCATGATGTCCCAGTGTCACTCCAGGAGAGAGTATCACCCTTTCCCCACACCAGGATGTCTCGGTGACTCTCCAGGAGAGAGTATAACCCTTTCCCCACACCAGGATGTCGCAGTGTCTCTCCAGGAGAGAGTACCACCCTTTCCCCACACCAGGATGTCCCGGTGTCAATCCAGGAGAGAGTATCACCCTTTCCCTTCACCAGGATGTCCCGGTGTCTATCCAGGAGAGAGTACCACCCTTTCCCCACACCAGGATGTCCCAGTGTCTCTCCAGGAGAGAGTATCACCCTTTCCTCACACCAGGATGTCCCGGTGTCTCTCCAGGAGAGAGTATCACCCTGTCCTTACACCATGATGTCCCGGTGTCACTCCAGGAGAGAGTATCACCCTTTCCGAAAACCAAGATGTCCCGGTGTCTCTCCAGGAGAGGGTATCACCCTTTCCTCACACCAGGATGTCCCGGTTTCTCTCCAGGAGAGAGTATCACCCTTTCCCCACACCAGAATGTCCTGGTATCTCTCCTGGAGAGGGTATCACCCTTTCCCCACACCAGGATGTCCCAGTGTCTCTCCAGGAGAGAGTATCACACTTTCCCCGCACCAGGATGTCCCGGTGTCTCTCCAGGAGAGAGTACCACCCTTTCCCCACACCAGGATGTCGCAGTGTCTCTCCAGGAGAGAGTATCACCCTTTCCTCACACCAGGATGTCGCAGTGTCTCTCCAGGAGAGAGTATCACCCTTTCCTCACACCAGGATGTCCCGGTGTCTCTCCAGGAGAGAGTATCACTCTTTCCCCACACCAGGATGTCCCAGTGTCTCTCCAGGAGAGAGTATCAACCTTTCCCCACACCAGGATGTCCCGGTGTCTCTCCAGGAGAGAGTACCACCCTTTCCCCACACCAGGATGTCGCAGTGTCTCTCCAGGAGAGAGTATCACCCTTTCCTCACACCAGGATGTCGCAGTGTCTCTCCAGGAGAGAGTATCACCCTTTCCTAACACCAGGATTTCCCGGTGTCTCTCCAGGAGAGAGTATCACCCTTTCCTAACACCAGGATGTCCCAGTGTCTCTCCAGGAGAGAGTATCACCCTTTCCCCACACCAGGATGTCGCAGTGTCTCTCCAGGAGAGAGTATCACCCTTTCCCCACACCAGGATGTCCCGGTGTCTTTCCAGGAGAGAGTATCACCCTTTCCCCACACCAGGATGTCCCAGTGTCTCTCCAGGAGAGAGTATCACCCTTTCCCCACACCAGGATGTCGCAGTGTCTCTCCAGGAGAGAGTATCACCCTTTCCCCACACCAGGATGTCCCGATGTCTTTCCAGGAGAGAGTATCACCCTTTCCCCACACCAGGATGTCCCGGTGTCTCTCCAGGAGAGAGTATCACCCTTTCTCCACACCAGGATGTCCCGGTGTCTTTCCAGGAGAGAGTACCACCCTTTCCCCACACCAGGATGTCCCGGTGTCTCTCCAGGAGAGAGTATCACCCTTTCCCCACACCAGGATGTCGCAGTGTCTCTCCAGGAGAGAGTATCACCCTTCCCTCACACCAGGATGTCGCAGTGTCTCTCCAGGAGAGAGTATCACCCTTTCCTCACACCAGGATTTCCCGGTGTCTCTCCAGGAGAGAGTATCAACCTTTCCCCACACCAGGATGTCCCGGTGTCTCTCCAGGAGAGAGTACCACCCTTTCCCCACACCAGGATGTCGCAGTGTCTCTCCAGGAGAGAGTATCACCCTTTCCTCACACCAGGATGTCCCGGTGTCTCTCCAGGAGAGAGTACCACCCTTTCCTCACACCAGGATGTCGCAGTGTCTCTCCAGGAGAGAGTATCACCCTTTCCCCACACCAGGATGTCCCGGTGTCACTCCAGGAGAGAGTAACAACCTTTCCCCACACCAGGATGTCCCGGTGTCTCTCCAGGAGAGAGTACCACCCTTTCCCCACACCAGGATGTCGCAGTGTCTCTCCAGGAGAGAGTATCACCCTTTCCTCACACCAGGATGTCCCGGTGTCTCTCCAGGAGAGAGTGTCACCCTTTCCTCACACCAGGATGTCCCGGTGTCTCTCCAGGAGAGAGTATCACCCTTTCCCCACACCAGGATGTCCCGGTGTCTCTCCAGGAGAGAGTACCACCCTTACCCCACACCAGGATGTCGCAGTGTCTCTCCAGGAGAGAGTATCACCCTTTCCCCACACCAGGATGTCCCGGTGTATCTCCAGGAGAGAGTATCACCCTGTCCTCACACCAGGGTGTCCCAGTGTCTCTCCAGGAGAGAGTACCACACTTTCCCCACACCAGGATGTCCCGGTGTCTCTCCAGGACAGGGTATCACCCTTTCCTCACACCAGGATGTCCCGGTTTCTCTCCAGGAGAGAGTATCACCCGTTCCCCACACCAGAATGCCCCGGTATCTCTCCTGGAGAGAGTACCACCCTTTCCCCACACCAGGATGTCCCAGTGTCTCTCCAGGAGAGAGTATCACCCTTTCCCCGCACAAGGATGTCCCGCTGTCTCTCCAGGAGAGAGTACCACCCTTTCCCCGCACCAGGATGTCGCAGTGTCTCTCCAGGAGAGAGTATCACCCTTTCCTCACACCAGGATGTCGCAGTGTCTCTCCAGGAGAGAGTATCACCCTTTCCTAACACCAGGATTTCCCAGTATCTCTCCAGGAGAGAGTATCACCCTTTCCCCACACCAGGATGTCGCAGTGTCTCTCCAGGAGAGAGTATCAACCTTTCCCCACACCAGGATGTCCCGGTGTCTCTCCAGGAGAGAGTACCACCCTTTCCCCACACCAGGATGTCGCAGTGTCTCTCCAGGAGAGAGTATCACCCTTTCCTCACACCAGGATGTCGCAGTGTCTCTCCAGGAGAGAGTATCAGCCTTTCCTAACACCAGGATTTCCCGGTGTCTCTCCAGGAGAGAGTATCACCCTTTCCTAACACCAGGATGTCCCAGTGTCTCTCCAGGAGAGAGTATCACCCTTTCCCCACACCAGGATGTCGCAGTGTCTCTCCAGGAGAGAGTATCACCCTTTCCCCACACCAGGATGTCCCGGTGTCTTTCCAGGAGAGAGTATCACCCTTTCCCCACACCAGGATGTCCCAGTGTCTCTCCAGGAGAGAGTATCACCCTTTCCCCACACCAGGATGTCGCAGTGTCTCTCCAGGAGAGAGTATCACCCTTTCCCTACACCAGGATGTCCCGATGTCTTTCCAGGAGAGAGTATCACCCTTTCCCCACACCAGGATGTCCCGGTGTCTCTCCAGGAGAGAGTATCACCCTTTCTCCACACCAGGATGTCCCGGTGTCTTTCCAGGAGAGAGTACCACCCTTTCCCCACACCAGGATGTCCCGGTGTCTCTCCAGGAGAGAATATCACCCTTTCCCCACACCAGGATGTCGCAGTGTCTCTCCAGGAGAGAGTATCACCCTTCCCTCACACCAGGATGTCGCAGTGTCTCTCCAGGAGAGAGTATCACCCTTTCCTCACACCAGGATTTCCCGGTGTCTCTCCAGGAGAGAGTATCAACCTTTCCCCACACCAGGATGTCCCGGTGTCTCTCCAGGAGAGAGTACCACCCTTTCCCCACACCAGGATGTCGCAGTGTCTCTCCAGGAGAGAGTATCACCCTTTCCTCACACCAGGATGTCCCGGTGTCTCTCCAGGAGAGAGTACCACCCTTTCCTCACACCAGGATGTCGCAGTGTCTCTCCAGGAGAGAGTATCACCCTTTCCCCACACCAGGATGTCCCGGTGTCTCTCCAGGAGAGAGTAACAACCTTTCCCCACACCAGGATGTCCCGGTGTCTCTCCAGGAGAGAGTACCACCCTTTCCCCACACCAGGATGTCGCAGTGTCTCTCCAGGAGAGAGTATCACCCTTTCCTCACACCAGGATGTCCCGGTGTCTCTCCAGGAGAGAGTGTCACCCTTTCCTCACACCAGGATGTCCCGGTGTCTCTCCAGGAGAGAGTATCACCCTTTCCCCACACCAGGATGTCCCGGTGTCTCTCCAGGAGAGAGTACCACCCTTACCCCACACCAGGATGTCGCAGTGTCTCTCCAGGAGAGAGTATCACCCTTTCCCCACACCAGGATGTCCCGGTGTCTCTCCAGGAGAGAGTATCACCCTGTCCTCACACCAGGGTGTCCCAGTGTCTCTCCAGGAGAGAGTACCACACTTTCCCCACACCAGGATGTCCCGGTGTCTCTCCAGGAGAGGGTATCACCCTTTCCTCACACCAGGATGTCCCGGTTTCTCTCCAGGAGAGAGTATCACCCGTTCCCCACACCAGAATGTCCCGGTATCTCTCCTGGAGAGAGTACCACCCTTTCCCCACACCAGGATGTCCCAGTGTCTCTCCAGGAGAGAGTATCAACCTTTCCCCGCACAAGGATGTCCCGCTGTCTCTCCAGGAGAGAGTACCACCCTTTCCCCGCACCAGGATGTCGCAGTGTCTCTCCAGGAGAGAGTATCACCCTTTCCTCACACCAGGATGTCGCAGTGTCTCTCCAGGAGAGAGTATCACCCTTTCCTAACACCAGGATTTCCCAGTATCTCTCCAGGAGAGAGTATCACCCTTTCCCCACACCAGGATGTCGCAGTGTCTCTCCAGGAGAGAGTATCAACCTTTCCCCACACCAGGATGTCCCGGTGTCTTTCCAGGAGAGAGTATCACCCTTTCCCCACACCAGGATGTCCCAGTGTCTCTCCAGGAGAGAGTATCACCCTTTCCTCACACCAGGATGTCGCAGTGTCTCTCCAGGAGAGAGTATCACCCTTTCCCCACACCAGGATGTCCCAGTGTCTCTCCAGGAGAGAGTATCACCCTTTCCCCACACCAGGATGTCGCAGTGTCTCTCCAGGAGAGAGTATCACCCTTTCCCCACACCAGGATGTCCCGATGTCTTTCCAGGAGAGAGTATCACCCTTTCCCCACACCAGGATGTCCCGGTGTCTCTCCAGGAGAGAGTATCACCCTTTCTCCACACCAGGATGTCCCGGTGTCTTTCCAGGAGAGAGTACCACCCTTTCCCCACACCAGGATGTCCCGGTGTCTCTCCAGGAGAGAGTATCACCCTTTCCCCACACCAGGATGTCGCAGTGTCTCTCCAGGAGAGAGTATCACCCTTTCCTCACACCAGGATGTCGCAGTGTCTCTCCAGGAGAGAGTATCACCCTTTCCTCACACCAGGATTTCCCGGTGTCTCTCCAGGAGAGAGTATCAACCTTTCCCCACACCAGGATGTCCCGGTGTCTCTCCAGGAGAGAGTACCACCCTTTCCCCACACCAGGATGTCGCAGTGTCTCTCCAGGAGAGAGTATCACCCTTTCCTCACACCAGGATGTCCCGGTGTCTCTCCAGGAGAGAGTACCACCCTTTCCTCACACCAGGATGTCGCAGTGTCTCTCCAGGAGAGAGTATCACCCTTTCCCCACACCAGGATGTCCCGGTGTCTCTCCAGGAGAGAGTAACAACCTTTCCCCACACCAGGATGTCCCGGTGTCTCTCCAGGAGAGAGTACCACCCTTTCCCCACACCAGGATGTCGCAGTGTCTCTCCAGGAGAGAGTATCACCCTTTCCTCACACCAGGATGTCCCGGTGTCTCTCCAGGAGAGAGTGTCACCCTTTCCTCACACCAGGATGTCCCGGTGTCTCTCCAGGAGAGAGTATCACCCTTTCCCCACACCAGGATGTCCCGGTGTCTCTCCAGGAGAGAGTACCACCCTTACCCCACACCAGGATGTCGCAGTGTCTCTCCAGGAGAGAGTATCACCCTTTCACCAAACCAGGATGTCCCGGTGTCTCTCCAGGAGAGAGTATCACCCTGTCCTCACACCAGGGTGTCCCAGTGTCTCTCCAGGAGAGAGTACCACACTTTCCCCACACCAGGATGTCCCGGTGTCTCTCCAGGAGAGGGTATCACCCTTTCCTCACACCAGGATGTCCCGGTTTCTCTCCAGGAGAGAGTATCACCCTTTCCCCACACCAGAATGTCCCGGTATCTCTCCTGGAGAGAGTACCACCCTTTCCCCACACCAGGATGTCCCAGTGTCTCTCCAGGAGAGAGTATCACCCTTTCCCCGCACAAGGATGTCCCGCTGTCTCTCCAGGAGAGAGTACCACCCTTTCCCCACACCAGGATGTCGCAGTGTCTCTCCAGGAGAGAGTATCACCCTTTCCTCACACCAGGATGTCGCAGTGTCTCTCCAGGAGAGAGTATCACCCTTTCCTAACACCAGGATTTCCCAGTATCTCTCCAGGAGAGAGTATCACCCTTTCCCCACACCAGGATGTCGCAGTGTCTTTCCAGGAGAGAGTATCACCCTTTCCCCACACCAGGATGTCCCAGTGTCTCTCCAGGAGAGAGTATCACCCTTTCCTCACACCAGGATGTCGCAGTGTCTCTCCAGGAGAGAGTATCACTCTTTCCTCACACCAGGATGTCCCGGTGTCTCTCCAGGAGAGAGTATCACTCTTTCCCCACACCAGGATGTCCCAGTGTCTCTCCAGGAGAGAGTATCAACCTTTCCCCACACCAGGATGTCCCGGTGTCTCTCCAGGAGAGAGTACCACCCTTTCCCCACACCAGGATGTCGCAGTGTCTCTCCAGGAGAGAGTATCACCCTTTCCTCACACCAGGATGTCGCAGTGTCTCTCCAGGAGAGAGTATCACCCTTTCCTAACACCAGGATTTCCCAGTGTCTCTCCAGGAGAGAGTATCACCCTTTCCCCACACCAGGATGTCGCAGTGTCTCTCCAGGAGAGAATCACCCTTTCCCCACACCAGGATGTCCCGGTGTCTTTCCAGGAGAGAGTATCACCCTTTCCCCACACCAGGATGTCCCAGTGTCTCTCCAGGAGAGAGTATCACCCTTTCCCCACACCAGGATGTCGCAGTGTCTCTCCAGGAGAGAGTATCACCCTTTCCCCACACCAGGATGTCCCGGTGTCTTTCCAGGAGAGAGTATCACCCTTTCCCCACACCAGGATGTCCCGGTGTCTCTCCAGGAGAGAGTATCAAGCTTTCTCCACAACAGGATGTCCCGGTGTCTTTCCAGGAGAGAGTACCACCCTTTCCCCACACCAGGATGTCCCGGTGTCTCTCCAGGAGAGAGTACCACCCTTTCCCCACACCAGGATGTCGCAGTGTCTCTCCAGGAGAGAGTATCACCCTTTCCTCACACCAGGATGTCCCGGTGTCTCTCCAGGAGAGAGTACCACCCTTTCCCCACACCAGGATGTCCCAGTGTCTCTCCAGGAGAGAGTAGCACCCTTTCCTCACACCAGGATGTCGCAGTGTCTCTCCAGGAGAGAGTATCACCCTTTCCTCACACCAGGATTTCCCGGTGTCTCTCCAGGAGAGAGTATCACCCTTTCCTCACACCAGGATGTCCCGGTGTCTCTCCAGGAGAGGGTACCACCCTTTCCCCACACCAGGATGTCCCAGTGTCTCTCCAGGAGAGAGTATCAACCTTTCCCCACACCAGGATGTCCCGGTGTCTCTCCAGGAGAGAGTACCACCCTTTCCCCACACCAGGATGTCGCAGTGTCTCTCCAGGAGAGAGTATCACCCTTTCCTCACACCAGGATGTCGCAGTGTCTCTCCAGGAGAGAGTATCACCCTTTCCTAACACCAGGATTTCCCAGTGTCTCTCCAGGAGAGAGTATCACCCTTTCCCCACACCAGGATGTCGCAGTGTCTCTCCAGGAGAGAGTATCACCCTTTCCTCACACCAGGATGTCGCAGTGTCTCTCCAGGAGAGAGTATCACCCTTTCCTAACACCAGGATTTCCCAGTGTCTCTCCAGGAGAGAGTATCACCCTTTCCCCACACCAGGATGTCGCAGTGTCTCTCCAGGAGAGAGTATCACCCTTTCCCCACACCAGGATGTCCCGGTGTCTTTCCAGGAGAGAGTATCACCCTTTCCCCACACCAGGATGTCGCAGTGTCTCTCCAGGAGAGAGGATCACCCTTTCCTCACACCAGGATGTCGCAGTGTCTCTCCAGGAGAGAGTATCACCCTTTCCTAACACCAGGATTTCCCAGTATCTCTCCAGGAGAGAGTATCACCCTTTCCCCACACCAGGATGTCGCAGTGTCTCTCCAGGAGAGAGTATCACCCTTTCCCCACACCAGGATGTCCCGGTGTCTTTCCAGGAGAGAGTATCACCCTTTCCCCACACCAGGATGTCCCAGTGTCTCTCCAGGAGAGAGTATCACCCTTTCCTCACACCAGGATGTCGCAGTGTCTCTCCAGGAGAGAGTATCACCCTTTCCCCACACCAGGATGTCCCAGTGTCTCTCCAGGAGAGAGTATCACCCTTTCCCCACACCAGGATGTCGCAGTGTCTCTCCAGGAGAGAGTATCACCCTTTCCCCACACCAGGATGTCCCGATGTCTTTCCAGGAGAGAGTATCACCCTTTCCCCACACCAGGATGTCCCGGTGTCTCTCCAGGAGAGAGTATCACCCTTTCTCCACACCAGGATGTCCCGGTGTCTTTCCAGGAGAGAGTACCACCCTTTCCCCACACCAGGATGTCCCGGTGTCTCTCCAGGAGAGAGTATCACCCTTTCCCCACACCAGGATGTCGCAGTGTCTCTCCAGGAGAGAGTATCACCCTTTCCTCACACCAGGATGTCGCAGTGTCTCTCCAGGAGAGAGTATCACCCTTTCCTCACACCAGGATTTCCCGGTGTCTCTCCAGGAGAGAGTATCAACCTTTCCCCACACCAGGATGTCCCGGTGTCTCTCCAGGAGAGAGTACCACCCTTTCCCCACACCAGGATGTCGCAGTGTCTCTCCAGGAGAGAGTATCACCCTTTCCTCACACCAGGATGTCCCGTTGTCTCTCCAGGAGAGAGTACCACCCTTTCCTCACACCAGGATGTCGCAGTGTCTCTCCAGGAGAGAGTATCACCCTTTCCCCACACCAGGATGTCCCGGTGTCTCTCCAGGAGAGAGTAACAACCTTTCCCCACACCAGGATGTCCCGGTGTCTCTCCAGGAGAGAGTACCACCCTTTCCCCACACCAGGATGTCGCAGTGTCTCTCCAGGAGAGAGTATCACCCTTTCCTCACACCAGGATGTCCCGGTGTCTCTCCAGGAGAGAGTGTCACCCTTTCCTCACACCAGGATGTCCCGGTGTCTCTCCAGGAGAGAGTATCACCCTTTCCCCACACCAGGATGTCCCGGTGTCTCTCCAGGAGAGAGTACCACCCTTTCCCCACACCAGGATGTCCCGGTGTCTCTCCAGGAGAGAGTATCACCCTGTCCTCACACCAGGGTGTCCCAGTGTCTCTCCAGGAGAGAGTACCACACTTTCCCCACACCAGGATGTCCCGGTTTCTCTCCAGGAGAGGGTATCACCCTTTCCTCACACCAGGATGTCCCGGTTTCTCTCCAGGAGAGAGTATCACCCTTTCCCCACACCAGAATGTCCCGGTATCTCTCCTGGAGAGAGTACCACCCTTTCCCCACACCAGGATGTCCCAGTGTCTCTCCAGGAGAGAGTATCACCCTTTCCCCGCACAAGGATGTCCCGCTGTCTCTCCAGGAGAGAGTACCACCCTTTCCCCACACCAGGATGTCGCAGTGTCTCTCCAGGAGAGAGTATCACCCTTTCCTCACACCAGGATGTCGCAGTGTCTCTCCAGGAGAGAGTATCACACTTTCCTAACACCAGGATTTCCCAGTATCTCTCCAGGAGAGAGTATCACCCTTTCCCCACACCAGGATGTCGCAGTGTCTCTCCAGGAGAGAGTAACAACCTTTCCCCACACCAGGATGTCCCGGTGTCTTTCCAGGAGAGAGTATCACCCTTTCCCCACACCAGGATGTCCCAGTGTCTCTCCAGGAGAGAGTATCACCCTTTCCTCACACCAGGATGTCGCAGTGTCTCTCCAGGAGAGAGTATCACTCTTTCCTCACACCAGGATGTCCCGGTGTCTCTCCAGGAGAGAGTATCACTCTTTCCCCACACCAGGATGTCCCAGTGTCTCTCCAGGAGAGAGTATCAACCTTTCCCCACACCAGGATGTCCCGGTGTCTCTCCAGGAGAGAGTACCACCCTTTCCCCACACCAGGATGTCGCAGTGTCTCTCCAGGAGAGAGTATCACCCTTTCCTCACACCAGGATGTCGCAGTGTCTCTCCAGGAGAGAGTATCACCCTTTCCTAACACCAGGATTTCCCAGTGTCTCTCCAGGAGAGAGTATCACCCTTTCCCCACACCAGGATGTCGCAGTGTCTCTCCAGGAGAGAGTATCACCCTTTCCCCACACCAGGATGTCCCGGTGTCTTTCCAGGAGAGAGTATCACCCTTTCCCCACACCAGGATGTCCCAGTGTCTCTCCAGGAGAGAGTATCACCCTTTCCCCACACCAGGATGTCGCAGTGTCTCTCCAGGAGAGAGTATCACCCTTTCCCCACACCAGGATGTCCCGGTGTCTTTCCAGGAGAGAGTATCACCCTTTCCCCACACCAGGATGTCCCGGTGTCTCTCCAGGAGAGAGTATCAAGCTTTCTCCACAACAGGATGTCCCGGTGTCTTTCCAGGAGAGAGTACCACCCTTTCCCCACACCAGGATGTCCCGGTGTCTCTCCAGGAGAGAGTACCACCCTTTCCCCACACCAGGATGTCGCAGTGTCTCTCCAGGAGAGAGTATCACCCTTTCCTCACACCAGGATGTCCCGGTGTCTCTCCAGGAGAGAGTACCACCCTTTCCCCACACCAGGATGTCCCAGTGTCTCTCCAGGAGAGAGTAGCACCCTTTCCTCACACCAGGATGTCGCAGTGTCTCTCCAGGAGAGAGTATCACCCTTTCCTCACACCAGGATTTCCCGGTGTCTCTCCAGGAGAGAGTATCACCCTTTCCTCACACCAGGATGTCCCGGTGTCTCTCCAGGAGAGGGTACCACCCTTTCCCCACACCAGGATGTCCCAGTGTCTCTCCAGGAGAGAGTATCACCCTTTCCTCACACCAGGATGTCGCAGTGTCTCTCCAAAAGAGTATCACCATTTCCTAACACCAGGATTTCCCGGAGTCTCTCCAGGAGAGAGTATCACCCTTTCCTAACACCAGGATGTCCCAGTGTCTCTCCAGGAGAGAGTATCACCCTTTCCCCACACCAGGATGTCGCAGTGTCTCTCCAGGAGAGAGTATCACCCTTTCCCCACACCAGGATGTCCCGGTGTCTTTCCAGGAGAGAGTATCACCCTTTCCCCACACCAGGATGTCCCAGTGTCTCTCCAGGAGAGAGTATCACCCTTTCCCCACACCAGGATGTCGCAGTGTCTCTCCAGGAGAGAGTATCACCCTTTCCCCACACCAGGATGTCCCGATGTCTTTCCAGGAGAGAGTATCACCCTTTCCTCACACCAGGATTTCCCGGTGTCTCTCCAGGAGAGAGTATCAACCTTTCCCCACACCAGGATGTCCCGGTGTCTCTCCAGGAGAGTGTACCACCCTTTCCCCACACCAGGATGTCGCAGTGTCTCTCCAGGAGAGAGTACCACCCTTTCCCCACACCAGGATGTCGCAGTGTCTCTCCAGGAGAGAGTATCACCCTTTCCTCACACCAGGATGTCCCGGTGTCTCTCCAGGAGAGAGTACCACCCTTTCCGCACACCAGGATGTCCCAGTGTCTCTCCAGGAGAGAGTAGCACCCTTTCCTCACACCAGGATGTCGCAGTGTCTCTCCAGGAGAGAGTATCACCCTTTCCTCACACCAGGATTTCCCGGTGTCTCTCCAGGAGAGAGTATCACCCTTTCCCCACACCAGAATGTCCCGGTATCTCTCCTGGAGAGAGTATCACCCTTTCCCCACACCAGGATGTCCCAGTGTCTCTCCAGGAGAGAGTATCACCCTTTCCCCGCACCAGGATGTCCCGGTGTCTCTCCAGGAGAGAGTACCACCCTTTCCCCACACCAGGATGTCGCAGTGTCTCTCCAGGAGAGAGTATCACCCTTTCCTCACACCAGGATGTCGCAGTGTCTCTCCAGGAGAGAGTACCACCCTTTCCCCACACCAGGATGTCGCAGTGTCTCTCCAGGAGAGATTATCACCCTTTCCTCACACCAGGATGTCGCAGTGTCTCTCCAGGAGAGAGTATCACCCTTTCCTAACACCAGGATTTCCCGGTGTCTCTCCAGGAGAGAGTATCACCCTTTCCTAACACCAGGATGTCCCAGTGTCTCTCCAGGAGAGAGTATCACCCTTTCCCCACACCAGGATGTCGCAGTGTCTCTCCAGGAGAGAGTATCACCCTTTCCCCACACCAGGATGTCCCGGTGTCTTTCCAGGAGAGAGTATCACCCTTTCCCCACACCAGGATGTCCCAGTGTCTCTCCAGGAGAGAGTATCACCCTTTCCCCACACCAGGATGTCGCAGTGTCTCTCCAGGAGAGAGTATCACCCTTTCCCCACACCAGGATGTCCCGATGTCTTTCCAGGAGAGAGTATCACCCTTTCCCCACACCAGGATGTCCCGGTGTCTCTCCAGGAGAGAGTATCACCCTTTCTCCACACCAGGATGTCCCGGTGTCTTTCCAGGAGAGAGTACCACCCTTTCCCCACACCAGGATGTCCCGGTGTCTCTCCAGGAGAGAGTATCACCCTTTCCCCACACCAGGATGTCGCAGTGTCTCTCCAGGAGAGAGTATCACCCTTTCCTCACACCAGGATGTCGCAGTGTCTCTCCAGGAGAGAGTATCACCCTTTCCTCACACCAGGATTTCCCGGTGTCTCTCCAGGAGAGAGTATCAACCTTTCCCCACACCAGGATGTCCCGGTGTCTCTCCAGGAGAGAGTACCACCCTTTCCCCACACCAGGATGTCGCAGTGTCTCTCCAGGAGAGAGTATCACCCTTTCCTCACACCAGGATGTCCCGGTGTCTCTCCAGGAGAGAGTACCACACTTTCCTCACACCAGGATGTCGCAGTGTCTCTCCAGGAGAGAGTATCACCCTTTCCCCACACCAGGATGTCCCGGTGTCTCTCCAGGAGAGAGTATCAACCTTTCCCCACACCAGGATGTCCCGGTGTCTCTCCAGGAGAGAGTACCACCCTTTCCCCACACCAGGATGTCGCAGTGTCTCTCCAGGAGAGAGCATCACCCTTTCCTCACACCAGGATGTCCCGGTGTCTCTCCAGGAGAGAGTATCACCCTTTCCTCACACCAGGATGTCCCGGTGTCTCTCCAGGAGAGAGTATCACCCTTTCCCCACACCAGGATGTCCCGGTGTCTCTCCAGGAGAGAGTACCACCCTTACCCCACACCAGGATGTCGCAGTGTCTCTCCAGGAGAGAGTATCACCCTTTCCCCACACCAGGATGTCCCGGTGTCTCTCCAGGAGAGAGTATCACCCTGTCCTCACACCAGGGTGTCCCAGTGTCTCTCCAGGAGAGAGTACCACACTTTCCCCACACCAGGATGTCCCGGTGTCTCTCCAGGAGAGAGTATCACCCTTTCCCCACACCAGGATGTCCCGGTGTCTCTCCAGGAGAGAGTACCACCCTTTCCCCGCACCAGGATGTCCCAGAGTCTCTCCAGGAGAGAGTATCACCCTTTCCTCGCACCAGGATGTCCCGGTGTCTCTCCAGGAGAGAGTATCACCCTGTCCTTACACCATGATGTCCCGGTGTCACTCCAGGAGAGAGTATCACCCTGTCCTTACACCATGATGTCCCGGTGTCTCTCCAGGAGAGAGTATCACCCTTTCCCCACACCAGGATGTCGCAGTGTCTCTCCAGGAGAGAGTATCACCCTTTCCTCACACCAGGATGTCGCAGTGTCTCTCCAGGAGAGAGTACCACCCTTTCCCCACACCAGGATGTCGCAGTGTCTCTCCAGCAGAGATTATCACCCTTTCCTCACACCAGGATGTCGCAGTGTCTCTCCAGGAGAGAGTATCACCCTTTCCTAACACCAGGATTTCCCGGTGTCTCTCCAGGAGAGAGTATCACCCTTTCCTAACACCAGGATGTCCCAGTGTCTCTCCAGGAGAGAGTATCACCCTTTCCCCACACCAGGATGTCGCAGTGTCTCTCCAGGAGAGAGTATCACCCTTTCCCCACACCAGGATGTCCCGGTGTCTTTCCAGGAGAGAGTATCACCCTTTCCCCACACCAGGATGTCCCAGTGTCTCTCCAGGAGAGAGTATCACCCTTTCCCCACACCAGGATGTCGCAGTGTCTCTCCAGGAGAGAGTATCACCCTTTCCCCACACCAGGATGTCCCGATGTCTTTCCAGGAGAGAGTATCACCCTTTCCCCACACCAGGATGTCCCGGTGTCTCTCCAGGAGAGAGTATCACCCTTTCTCCACACCAGGATGTCCCGGTGTCTTTCCAGGAGAGAGTACCACCCTTTCCCCACACCAGGATGTCCCGGTGTCTCTCCAGGAGAGAGTATCACCCTTTCCCCACACCAGGATGTCGCAGTGTCTCTCCAGGAGAGAGTATCACCCTTTCCTCACACCAGGATGTCGCAGTGTCTCTCCAGGAGAGAGTATCACCCTTTCCTCACACCAGGATTTCCCGGTGTCTCTCCAGGAGAGAGTATCAACCTTTCCCCACACCAGGATGTCCCGGTGTCTCTCCAGGAGAGAGTACCACCCTTTCCCCACACCAGGATGTCGCAGTGTCTCTCCAGGAGAGAGTATCACCCTTTCCTCACACCAGGATGTCCCGGTGTCTCTCCAGGAGAGAGTACCACACTTTCCTCACACCAGGATGTCGCAGTGTCTGTCCAGGAGAGAGTATCACCCTTTCCCCACACCAGGATGTCCCGGTGTCTCTCCAGGAGAGAGTATCAACCTTTCCCCACACCAGGATGTCCCGGTGTCTCTCCAGGAGAGAGTACCACCCTTTCCCCACACCAGGATGTCGCAGTGTCTCTCCAGGAGAGAGCATCACCCTTTCCTCACACCAGGATGTCCCGGTGTCTCTCCAGGAGAGAGTATCACCCTTTCCTCACACCAGGATGTCCCGGTGTCTCTCCAGGAGAGAGTATCACCCTTTCCCCACACCAGGATGTCCCGGTGTCTCTCCAGGAGAGAGTACCACCCTTACCCCACACCAGGATGTCGCAGTGTCTCTCCAGGAGAGAGTATCACCCTTTCCCCACACCAGGATGTCCCGGTGTCTCTCCAGGAGAGAGTATCACCCTGTCCTCACACCAGGGTGTCCCAGTGTCTCTCCAGGAGAGAGTACCCACACTTTCCCCACACCAGGATGTCCCGGTGTCTCTCCAGGAGAGAGTATCACCCTTTCCCCACACCAGGATGTCCCGGTGTCTCTCCAGGAGAGAGTACCACCCTTTCCCCCGCACCAGGATGTCCCAGAGTCTCTCCAGGAGAGAGTATCACCCTTTCCTCGCACCAGGATGTCCCGGTGTCTCTCCAGGAGAGAGTATCACCCTGTCCTTACACCATGATGTCCCGGTGTCACTCCAGGAGAGGGTATCACCCTGTCCTTACACCATGATGTCCCGGTGTCTCTCCAGGAGAGAGTATCACCCTTTCCCCACACCAGGATGTCCCGGTGTCTCTCCAGGAGAGAGTATCACCCTTTCCCCACACCAGGATGTCCCGGTGTCTCTCCAGGAGAGAATATCACCCTGTCCTTACACCATGATGTCCCAGTGTCACTCCAGGAGAGAGTATCACCCTTTCCCCACACCAGGATGTCCCGGTGTCTTTCCAGGAGAGAGTATCACCCTTTCCTAACACCAGGATGTCCCGGTGTCACTCCAGGAGTAAGTATCACACTTTCCCCACACCAGGATGTCCCGGTGTCTCTCCAGGAGAGAGTACCACCCTTTCCCCACACCAGGATGTCCCGGTGTCTCTCCAGGAGAGAGTACCACCCTTTCCCCACACCAGGATGTCACGGTGTCTCTCCAGGAGAGAATATCACCCAGTCCTTACACCATGATGTCCCAGTGTCACTCCAGGAGAGAGTATCACCCTTTCCCCACACCAGGATGTCCCGGTGTCTTTCCAGGAGAGAGTACCACCCTTTCCCCACACCAGGATGTCCCGGTGTCTCTCCAGGAGAGAGTACCACCCTTTCCCCACACCAGGATGTCGCAGTGTCTCTCCAGGAGAGAGTATCACCCTTTCCTCACACCAGGATGTCCCGGTGTCTCTCCAGGAGAGAGTACCACCCTTTCCCCACACCAGGATGTCCCAGTGTCTCTCCAGGAGAGAGTAGCACCCTTTCCTCACACCAGGATGTCGCAGTGTCTCTCCAGGAGAGAGTATCACCCTTTCCTCACACCAGGATTTCCCGGTGTCTCTCCAGGAGAGAGTACCACCCTTTCCCCACACCAGGATGTCGCAGTGTCTCTCCAGGAGAGATTATCACCCTTTCCTCACACCAGGATGTCGCAGTGTCTCTCCAGGAGAGAGTATCACCCTTTCCTAACACCAGGATTTCCCGGTGTCTCTCCAGGAGAGAGTATCACCCTTTCCTAACACCAGGATGTCCCAGTGTCTCTCCAGGAGAGAGTATCACCCTTTCCCCACACCAGGATGTCGCAGTGTCTCCCCAGGAGAGAGTATCACCCTTTCCCCACACCAGGATGTCCCGGTGTCTTTCCAGGAGAGAGTATCACCCTTTCCCCACACCAGGATGTCCCAGTGTCTCTCCAGGAGAGAGTATCACCCTTTCCCCACACCAGGATGTCGCAGTGTCTCTCCAGGAGAGAGTATCACCCTTTCCCCACACCAGGATGTCCCGATGTCTTTCCAGGAGAGAGTATCACCCTTTCCCCACACCAGGATGTCCCGGTGTCTCTCCAGGAGAGAGTATCACCCTTTCTCCACACCAGGATGTCCCGGTGTCTTTCCAGGAGAGAGTACCACCCTTTCCCCACACCAGGATGTCCCGGTGTCTCTCCAGGAGAGAGTATCACCCTTTCCCCACACCAGGATGTCGCAGTGTCTCTCCAGGAGAGAGTATCACCCTTTCCTCACACCAGGATGTCGCAGTGTCTCTCCAGGAGAGAGTATCACCCTTTCCTCACACCAGGATTTCCCGGTGTCTCTCCAGGAGAGAGTATCAACCTTTCCCCACACCAGGATGTCCCGGTGTCTCTCCAGGAGAGAGTACCACCCTTTCCCCACACCAGGATGTCGCAGTGTCTCTCCAGGAGAGAGTATCACCCTTTCCTCACACCAGGATGTCCCGGTGTCTCTCCAGGAGAGAGTACCACACTTTCCTCACACCAGGATGTCGCAGTGTCTCTCCAGGAGAGAGTATCACCCTTTCCCCACACCAGGATGTCCCGGTGTCTCTCCAGGAGAGAGTATCAACCTTTCCCCACACCAGGATGTCCCGGTGTCTCTCCAGGAGAGAGTACCACCCTTTCCCCACACCAGGATGTCGCAGTGTCTCTCCAGGAGAGAGCATCACCCTTTCCTCACACCAGGATGTCCCGGTGTCTCTCCAGGAGAGAGTATCACCCTTTCCTCACACCAGGATGTCCCGGTGTCTCTCCAGGAGAGAGTATCACCCTTTCCCCACACCAGGATGTCCCGGTGTCTCTCCAGGAGAGAGTACCACCCTTACCCCACACCAGGATGTCGCAGTGTCTCTCCAGGAGAGAGTATCACCCTTTCCCCACACCAGGATGTCCCGGTGTCTCTCCAGGAGAGAGTATCACCCTGTCCTCACACCAGGGTGTCCCAGTGTCTCTCCAGGAGAGAGTACCACACTTTCCCCACACCAGGATGTCCCGGTGTCTCTCCAGGAGAGAGTATCACCCTTTCCCCACACCAGGATGTCCCGGTGTCTCTCCAGGAGAGAGTACCACCCTTTCCCCGCACCAGGATGTCCCAGAGTCTCTCCAGGAGAGAGTATCACCCTTTCCTCGCACCAGGATGTCCCGGTGTCTCTCCAGGAGAGAGTATCACCCTGTCCTTACACCATGATGTCCCGGTGTCACTCCAGGAGAGAGTATCACCCTGTCCTTACACCATGATGTCCCGGTGTCTCTCCAGGAGAGAGTATCACCCTTTCCCCACACCAGGATGTCCCGGTGTCTCTCCAGGAGAGAGTATCACCCTTTCCCCACACCAGGATGTCCCGGTGTCTCTCCAGGAGAGAATATCACCCTGTCCTTACACCATGATGTCCCAGTGTCACTCCAGGAGAGAGTATCACCCTTTCCCCACACCAGGATGTCCCGGTGTCTTTCCAGGAGAGAGTATCACCCTTTCCTAACACCAGGATGTCCCGGTGTCACTCCAGGAGTAAGTATCACACTTTCCCCACACCAGGATGTCCCGGTGTCTCTCCAGGAGAGAGTACCACCCTTTCCCCACACCAGGATGTCCCGGTGTCTCTCCAGGAGAGAGTACCACCCTTTCCCAACACCAGGATGTCACGGTGTCTCTCCAGGAGAGAATATCACCCAGTCCTTACACCATGATGTCCCAGTGTCACTCCAGGAGAGAGTATCACCCTTTCCCCACACCAGGATGTCCCGGTGTCTTTCCAGGAGAGAGTACCACCCTTTCCCCACACCAGGATGTCCCGGTGTCTCTCCAGGAGAGAGTACCACCCTTTCCCCACACCAGGATGTCGCAGTGTCTCTCCAGGAGAGAGTATCACTCTTTCCTCACACCAGGATGTCCCGGTGTCTCTCCAGGAGAGAGTACCACCCTTTCCCCACACCAGGATGTCCCAGTGTCTCTCCAGGAGAGAGTAGCACCCTTTCCTCACACCAGGATGTCGCAGTGTCTCTCCAGGAGAGAGTATCACCCTTTCCTCACACCAGGATTTCCCGGTGTCTCTCCAGGAGAGAGTATCACCCTTTCCTCACACCAGGATGTCCCGGTGTCTCTCCAGGAGAGGGTACCACCCTTTCCCCACACCAGGATGTCCCAGTGTCTCTCCAGGAGAGAGTATCACCCTTTCCTCACACCAGGATGTCGCAGTGTCTCTCCAAAAGAGTATCACCATTTCCTAACACCAGGATTTCCCGGTGTCTCTCCAGGAGAGAGTATCACCCTTTCCTAACACCAGGATGTCCCAGTGTCTCTCCAGGAGAGAGTATCACCCTTTCCCCACACCAGGATGTCGCAGTGTCTCTCCAGGAGAGAGTATCACCCTTTCCCCACACCAGGATGTCCCGGTGTCTTTCCAGGAGAGAGTATCACCCTTTCCCCACACCAGGATGTCCCAGTGTCTCTCCTGGAGAGAGTATCACCCTTTCCCCACACCAGGATGTCGCAGTGTCTCTCCAGGAGAGAGTATCACCCTTTCCCCACACCAGGATGTCCCGATGTCTTTCCAGGAGAGAGTATCACCCTTTCCTCACACCAGGATTTCCCGGTGTCTCTCCAGGAGAGAGTATCAACCTTTCCCCACACCAGGATGTCCCGGTGTCTCTCCAGGAGAGTGTACCACCCTTTCCCCACACCAGGATGTCGCAGTGTCTCTCCAGGAGAGAGTACCACCCTTTCCCCACACCAGGATGTCGCAGTGTCTCTCCAGGAGAGAGTATCACCCTTTCCTCACACCAGGATGTCCCGGTGTCTCTCCAGGAGAGAGTACCACCCTTTCCGCACACCAGGATGTCCCAGTGTCTCTCCAGGAGAGAGTAGCACCCTTTCCTCACACCAGGATGTCGCAGTGTCTCTCCAGGAGAGAGTATCACCCTTTCCTCACACCAGGATTTCCCGGTGTCTCTCCAGGAGAGAGTATCACCCTTTCCCCACACCAGAATGTCCCGGTATCTCTCCTGGAGAGAGTATCACCCTTTCCCCACACCAGGATGTCCCAGTGTCTCTCCAGGAGAGAGTATCACCCTTTCCCCGCACCAGGATGTCCCGGTGTCTCTCCAGGAGAGAGTACCACCCTTTCCCCACACCAGGATGTCGCAGTGTCTCTCCAGGAGAGAGTATCACCCTTTCCTCACACCAGGATGTCGCAGTGTCTCTCCAGGAGAGAGTACCACCCTTTCCCCACACCAGGATGTCGCAGTGTCTCTCCAGGAGAGATTATCATCCTTTCCTCACACCAGGATGTCGCAGTGTCTCTCCAGGAGAGAGTATCACCCTTTCCTAACACCAGGATTTCCCGGTGTCTCTCCAGGAGAGAGTATCACCCTTTCCTAACACCAGGATGTCCCAGTGTCTCTCCAGGAGAGAGTATCACCCTTTCCCCACACCAGGATGTCGCAGTGTCTCTCCAGGAGAGAGTATCACCCTTTCCCCACACCAGGATGTCCCGGTGTCTTTCCAGGAGAGAGTATCACCCTTTCCCCACACCAGGATGTCCCAGTGTCTCTCCAGGAGAGAGTATCACCCTTTCCCCACACCAGGATGTCGCAGTGTCTCTCCAGGAGAGAGTATCACCCTTTCCTAACACCAGGATGTCCCGGTGTCACTCCAGGAGAGAGTATCACCCTTTCCCCACAGCAGGATGTCCCGGTGTCTCTCCAGGAGAGAGTATCAACCATTCCCCACACCAGGATGTCCCGGTGTCTCTCCAGGAGAGAGTATCATCCTTTCCTCACACCAGGATGTCCCGGTGTCTCTCCAGGAGAGGGTATCACCCTTTCCCCACACCAGGATGTCCCGGTGTCTCTCCAGGAGAGAGTATCACCCTTTCCCCACACCAGGATGTCCCGGTATCTCTCCTGGAGAGAGTATCATCCTTTCCCCACACCAGGATGTCCCAGTGTCTCTCCAGGAGAGAGTATCACCCTTTCCCCACACCAGGATGTCCCAGTGTCTCCCCAGGAGAGAGTATCACCCTTTCCCCACACCAGGATATCCCGGTGTCTCTCCAGGAGAGAGTATCACCCTGTCCTTATACCATGATGTCCCGGTGTCACTCCAGGAGAGAGTATCACCCTTTCCTAACACCAGGATGTCCCGGTGTCTCTCCAGGAGAGAGTATCATCCATTCCCCACACCATGATCTCCCGGTGTCTCTCGAGGAGAGAGTATCACCCTGTCCTCACACCAGGATGTCCCGGTGTCTCTCCAGGACAGAGTATCACCCTTTCCCCACACCAGGATGTCCCAGTGTCTCCCCAGGAGAGAGTATCACCCTTTCCACACACCACTATGTCCTGGTGTCTCTCCAGGAGAGAGTATCACGGTTTCCCCACACCAGGATGTCCCCGTGTCTCCCCAGGAGAGAGTATCACCCTTTCCCCACACCAGGATGTCCCGGTGTCTCTCCAGGAGAGAGTATCACCCTTTCTCCACACCAGGATGTCCCGGTGTCTTTCCAGGAGAGAGTACCACCCTTTCCCCACACCAGGATGTCCCGGTGTCTCTCCAGGACAGAGTATCACCCTTTCCCCACACCAGGATGTCCGAGTGTCTCCCCAGGAGAGAGTATCACCCTTTCCACACACCACTATGTCCTGGTGTCTCTCCAGGAGAGAGTATCACCGTTTCCCCACACCAGGATGTCCCCGTGTCTCCCCAGGAGAGAGTATCACCCTTTCCCCACACCAGGATGTCCCGGTGTCTCTCCAGGAGAGAGTATCACCCTTTCTCCACACCAGGATGTCCCGGTGTCTTTCCAGGAGAGAGTACCACCCTTTCCCCACACCAGGATGTCCCGGTGTCTCTCCAGGAGAGAGTATCACCCTTTCCCCAAACCAGGATGTCGCAGTGTCTCTCCAGGAGAGAGTATCACCCTTTCCTCACACCAGGATGTCGCAGTGTCTCTCCAGGAGAGAGTATCACCCTTTCCTCACACCAGGATTTCCCGGTGTCTCTCCAGGAGAGAGTATCAACCTTTCCCCACACCAGGATGTCCCGGTGTCTCTCCAGGAGAGAGTACCACCCTTTCCCCACACCAGGATGTCGCAGTGTCTCTCCAGGAGAGAGTATCACCCTTTCCTCACACCAGGATGTCCCGGTGTCTCTCCAGGAGAGAGTACCACACTTTCCTCACACCAGGATGTCGCAGTGTCTCTCCAGGAGAGAGTATCACCCTTTCCCCACACCATGATGTCCCGGTGTCACTCCAGGAGAGAGTATCACCCTGTCCTTACACCATGATGTCCCGGTGTCTCTCCAGGAGAGAGTATCACGCTTTCCCCACACCAGGATGTCCCGGTGTCTCTCCAGGAGAGAGTATCACCCTTTCCCCACACCAGGATGTCCCGGTGTCTCTCCAGGAGAGAATATCACCCTGTCCTTACACCATGATGTCCCAGTGTCACTCCAGGAGAGAGTATCACCCTTTCCCCACACCAGGATGTCCCGGTGTCTTTCCAGGAGAGAGTATCACCCTTTCCTAACACCAGGATGTCCCGGTGTCACTCCAGGAGTAAGTATCACACTTTCCCCACACCAGGATGTCCCGGTGTCTCTCCAGGAGAGAGTACCACCCTTTCCCCACACCAGGATGTCCCGGTGTCTCTCCAGGAGAGAGTACCACCCTTTCCCAACACCAGGATGTCACGGTGTCTCTCCAGGAGAGAATATCACCCAGTCCTTACACCATGATGTCCCAGTGTCACTCCAGGAGAGAGTATCACCCTTTCCCCACACCAGGATGTCCCGGTGTCTTTCCAGGAGAGAGTACCACCCTTTCCCCACACCAGGATGTCCCGGTGTCTCTCCAGGAGAGAGTACCACCCTTTCCCCACACCAGGATGTCGCAGTGTCTCTCCAGGAGAGAGTATCACTCTTTCCTCACACCAGGATGTCCCGGTGTCTCTCCAGGAGAGAGTACCACCCTTTCCCCACACCAGGATGTCCCAGTGTCTCTCCAGGAGAGAGTAGCACCCTTTCCTCACACCAGGATGTCGCAGTGTCTCTCCAGGAGAGAGTATCACCCTTTCCTCACACCAGGATTTCCCGGTGTCTCTCCAGGAGAGAGTATCACCCTTTCCTCACACCAGGATGTCCCGGTGTCTCTCCAGGAGAGGGTACCACCCTTTCCCCACACCAGGATGTCCCAGTGTCTCTCCAGGAGAGAGTATCACCCTTTCCTCACACCAGGATGTCGCAGTGTCTCTCCAAAAGAGTATCACCATTTCCTAACACCAGGATTTCCCGGTGTCTCTCCAGGAGAGAGTATCACCCTTTCCTAACACCAGGATGTCCCAGTGTCTCTCCAGGAGAGAGTATCACCCTTTCCCCACACCAGGATGTCGCAGTGTCTCTCCAGGAGAGAGTATCACCCTTTCCCCACACCAGGATGTCCCGGTGTCTTTCCAGGAGAGAGTATCACCCTTTCCCCACACCAGGATGTCCCAGTGTCTCTCCAGGAGAGAGTATCACCCTTTCCCCACACCAGGATGTCGCAGTGTCTCTCCAGGAGAGAGTATCACCCTTTCCCCACACCAGGATGTCCCGATGTCTTTCCAGGAGAGAGTATCACCCTTTCCTCACACCAGGATTTCCCGGTGTCTCTCCAGGAGAGAGTATCACCCTTTCCCCACAGCAGAATGTCCCGGTATCTCTCCTGGAGAGAGTATCACCCTTTCCCCACACCAGGATGTCCCAGTGTCTCTCCAGGAGAGAGTATCACCCTTTCCCCGCACCAGGATGTCCCGGTGTCTCTCCAGGAGAGAGTACCACCCTTTCCCCACACCAGGATGTCGCAGTGTCTCTCCAGGAGAGAGTATCACCCTTTCCTCACACCAGGATGTCGCAGTGTCTCTCCAGGAGAGAGTACCACCCTTTCCCCACACCAGGATGTCGCAGTGTCTCTCCAGGAGAGATTATCATCCTTTCCTCACACCAGGATGTCGCAGTGTCTCTCCAGGAGAGAGTATCACCCTTTCCTAACACCAGGATTTCCCGGTGTCTTTCCAGGAGAGAGTATCACCCTTTCCTAACACCAGGATGTCCCAGTGTCTCTCCAGGAGAGAGTATCACCCTTTCCCCACACCAGGATGTCGCAGTGTCTCTCCAGGAGAGAGTATCACCCTTTCCCCACACCAGGATGTCCCGGTGTCTTTCCAGGAGAGAGTATCACCCTTTCCCCACACCAGGATGTCCCAGTGTCTCTCCAGGAGAGAGTATCACCCTTTCCCCACACCAGGATGTCGCAGTGTCTCTCCAGGAGAGAGTATCACCCTTTCCTAACACCAGGATGTCCCGGTGTCACTCCAGGAGAGAGTATCACCCTTTCCCCACAGCAGGATGTCCCGGTGTCTCTCCAGGAGAGAGTATCAACCATTCCCCACACCAGGATGTCCCGGTGTCTCTCCAGGAGAGAGTATCATCCTTTCCTCACACCAGGATGTCCCGGTGTCTCTCCAGGAGAGGGTATCACCCTTTCCCCACACCAGGATGTCCCGGTGTCTCTCCAGGAGAGAGTATCACCCTTTCCCCACACCAGGATGTCCCGGTATCTCTCCTGGAGAGAGTATCATCCTTTCCCCACACCAGGATGTCCCAGTGTCTCTCCAGGAGAGAGTATCACCCTTTCCCCACACCAGGATGTCCCAGTGTCTCCCCAGGAGAGAGTATCACCCTTTCCCCACACCAGGATATCCCGGTGTCTCTCCAGGAGAGAGTATCACCCTGTCCTTATACCATGATGTCCCGGTGTCACTCCAGGAGAGAGTATCACCCTTTCCTAACACCAGGATGTCCCGGTGTCTCTCCAGGAGAGAGTATCATCCATTCCCCACACCATGATCTCCCGGTGTCTCTCGAGGAGAGAGTATCACCCTGTCCTCACACCAGGATGTCCCGGTGTCTCTCCAGGACAGAGTATCACCCTTTCCCCACACCAGGATGTCCCAGTGTCTCCCCAGGAGAGAGTATCACCCTTTCCACACACCACTATGTCCTGGTGTCTCTCCAGGAGAGAGTATCACCGTTTCCCCACACCAGGATGTCCCCGTGTCTCCCCAGGAGAGAGTATCACCCTTTCCCCACACCAGGATGTCCCGGTGTCTCTCCAGGAGAGAGTATCACCCTTTCTCCACACCAGGATGTCCCGGTGTCTTTCCAGGAGAGAGTACCACCCTTTCCCCACACCAGGATGTCCCGGTGTCTCTCCAGGACAGAGTATCACCCTTTCCCCACACCAGGATGTCCCAGTGTCTCCCCAGGAGAGAGTATCACCCTTTCCACACACCACTATGTCCTGGTGTCTCTCCAGGAGAGAGTATCACCGTTTCCCCACACCAGGATGTCCCCGTGTCTCCCCAGGAGAGAGTATCACCCTTTCCCCACACCAGGATGTCCCGGTGTCTCTCCAGGAGAGAGTATCACCCTTTCTCCACACCAGGATGTCCCGGTGTCTTTCCGGGAGAGAGTACCACCCTTTCCCCACACCAGGATGTCCCGGTGTCTCTCCAGGAGAGAGTATCACCCTTTCCCCACACCAGGATGTCGCAGTGTCTCTCCAGGAGAGAGTATCACCCTTTCCTCACACCAGGATGTCGCAGTGTCTCTCCAGGAGAGAGTATCACCCTTTCCTCACACCAGGATTTCCCGGTGTCTCTCCAGGAGAGAGTATCAACCTTTCCCCACACCAGGATGTCCCGGTGTCTCTCCAGGAGAGAGTACCACCCTTTCCCCACACCAGGATGTCGCAGTGTCTCTCCAGGAGAGAGTATCACCCTTTCCTCACACCAGGATGTCCCGGTGTCTCTCCAGGAGAGAGTACCACACTTTCCTCACACCAGGATGTCGCAGTGTCTCTCCAGGAGAGAGTATCACCCTTTCCCCACACCAGGATGTCCCGGTGTCTCTCCAGGAGAGAGTATCAACCTTTCCCCACACCAGGATGTCCCGGTGTCTCTCCAGGAGAGAGTACCACCCTTTCCCCACACCAGGATGTCGCAGTGTCTCTCCAGGAGAGAGCATCACCCTTTCCTCACACCAGGATGTCCCGGTGTCTCTCCAGGAGAGAGTATCACCCTTTCCTCACACCAGGATGTCCCGGTGTCTCTCCAGGAGAGAGTATCACCCTTTCCCCACACCAGGATGTCCCGGTGTCTCTCCAGGAGAGAGTACCACCCTTTCCCAACACCAGGATGTCACGGTGTCTCTCCAGGAGAGAGTATCACCCTTTCCCCACACCAGGATGTCGCAGTGTCTCTCCAGGAGAGAGTATCACCCTTTCCCCACACCAGGATGTCCCGATGTCTTTCCAGGAGAGAGTATCACCCTTTCCTCACACCAGGATTTCCCGGTGTCTCTCCAGGAGAGAGTATCAACCTTTCCCCACACCAGGATGTCCCGGTGTCTCTCCAGGAGAGTGTACCACCCTTTCCCCACACCAGGATGTCGCAGTGTCTCTCCAGGAGAGAGTACCACCCTTTCCCCACACCAGGATGTCGCAGTGTCTCTCCAGGAGAGAGTATCACCCTTTCCTCACACCAGGATGTCCCGGTGTCTCTCCAGGAGAGAGTACCACCCTTTCCGCACACCAGGATGTCCCAGTGTCTCTCCAGGAGAGAGTAGCACCCTTTCCTCACACCAGGATGTCGCAGTGTCTCTCCAGGAGAGAGTATCACCCTTTCCTCACACCAGGATTTCCCGGTGTCTCTCCAGGAGAGAGTATCACCCTTTCCCCACAGCAGAATGTCCCGGTATCTCTCCTGGAGAGAGTATCACCCTTTCCCCACACCAGGATGTCCCCGTGTCTCCCCAGGAGAGAGTATCACCCTTTCCCCACACCAGGATGTCCCGGTGTCTCTCCAGGAGAGAGTATCACCCTGTCCTCACACCAGGGTGTCCCAGTGTCTCTCCAGGAGAGAGTACCACACTTTCCCCACACCAGGATGTCCCGGTGTCTCTCCAGGAGAGAGTATCACCCTTTCCCCACACCAGGATGTCCCGGTGTCTCTCCAGGAGAGAGTACCACCCTTTCCCCGCACCAGGATGTCCCAGAGTCTCTCCAGGAGAGAGTATCACCCTTTCCTCGCACCAGGATGTCCCGGTGTCTCTCCAGGAGAGAGTATCACCCTGTCCTTACACCATGATGTCCCGGTGTCACTCCAGGAGAGGGTATCACCCTGTCCTTACACCATGATGTCCCGGTGTCTCTCCAGGAGAGAGTATCACCCTTTCCCCACACCAGGATGTCCCGGTGTCTCTCCAGGAGAGAGTATCACCCTTTCCCCACACCAGGATGTCCCGGTGTCTCTCCAGGAGAGAATATCACCCTGTCCTTACACCATGATGTCCCAGTGTCACTCCAGGAGAGAGTATCACCCTTTCCCCACACCAGGATGTCCCGGTGTCTTTCCAGGAGAGAGTATCACCCTTTCCTAACACCAGGATGTCCCGGTGTCACTCCAGGAGTAAGTATCACACTTTCCCCACACCAGGATGTCCCGGTGTCTCTCCAGGAGAGAGTACCACCCTTTCCCCACACCAGGATGTCCCGGTGTCTCTCCAGGAGAGAGTACCACCCTTTCCCCACACCAGGATGTCACGGTGTCTCTCCAGGAGAGAATATCACCCAGTCCTTACACCATGATGTCCCAGTGTCACTCCAGGAGAGAGTATCACCCTTTCCCCACACCAGGATGTCCCGGTGTCTTTCCAGGAGAGAGTACCACCCTTTCCCCACACCAGGATGTCCCGGTGTCTCTCCAGGAGAGAGTACCACCCTTTCCCCACACCAGGATGTCGCAGTGTCTCTCCAGGAGAGAGTATCACCCTTTCCTCACACCAGGATGTCCCGGTGTCTCTCCAGGAGAGAGTACCACCCTTTCCCCACACCAGGATGTCCCAGTGTCTCTCCAGGAGAGAG
This sequence comes from Hemitrygon akajei, assembly GCF_048418815.1. Classification (NCBI taxonomy): domain Eukaryota; kingdom Metazoa; phylum Chordata; class Chondrichthyes; order Myliobatiformes; family Dasyatidae; genus Hemitrygon; species Hemitrygon akajei. Next base: position 45,323,199 of record NC_133151.1, read on the forward strand.
TAGCACCCTTTCCTCACACCAGGATGTCGCAGTGTCTCTCCAGGAGAGAGTATCACCCTTTCCTCACACCAGGATTTCCCGGTGTCTCTCCAGGAGAGAGTACCACCCTTTCCCCACACCAGGATGTCGCAGTGTCTCTCCAGGAGAGATTATCACCCTTTCCTCACACCAGGATGTCGCAGTGTCTCTCCAGGAGAGAGTATCACCCTTTCCTAACACCAGGATTTCCCGGTGTCTCTCCAGGAGAGAGTATCACCCTTTCCTAACACCAGGATGTCCCAGTGTCTCTCCAGGAGAGAGTATCACCCTTTCCCCACACCAGGATGTCGCAGTGTCTCCCCAGGAGAGAGTATCACCCTTTCCCCACACCAGGATGTCCCGGTGTCTTTCCAGGAGAGAGTATCACCCTTTCCCCACACCAGGATGTCCCAGTGTCTCTCCAGGAGAGAGTATCACCCTTTCCCCACACCAGGATGTCGCAGTGTCTCTCCAGGAGAGAGTATCACCCTTTCCCCACACCAGGATGTCCCGATGTCTTTCCAGGAGAGAGTATCACCCTTTCCCCACACCAGGATGTCCCGGTGTCTCTCCAGGAGAGAGTATCACCCTTTCTCCACACCAGGATGTCCCGGTGTCTTTCCAGGAGAGAGTACCACCCTTTCCCCACACCAGGATGTCCCGGTGTCTCTCCAGGAGAGAGTATCACCCTTTCCCCACACCAGGATGTCGCAGTGTCTCTCCAGGAGAGAGTATCACCCTTTCCTCACACCAGGATGTCGCAGTGTCTCTCCAGGAGAGAGTATCACCCTTTCCTCACACCAGGATTTCCCGGTGTCTCTCCAGGAGAGAGTATCAACCTTTCCCCACACCAGGATGTCCCGGTGTCTCTCCAGGAGAGAGTACCACCCTTTCCCCACACCAGGATGTCGCAGTGTCTCTCCAGGAGAGAGTATCACCCTTTCCTCACACCAGGATGTCCCGGTGTCTCTCCAGGAGAGAGTACCACACTTTCCTCACACCAGGATGTCGCAGTGTCTCTCCAGGAGAGAGTATCACCCTTTCCCCACACCAGGATGTCCCGGTGTCTCTCCAGGAGAGAGTATCAACCTTTCCCCACACCAGGATGTCCCGGTGTCTCTCCAGGAGAGAGTACCACCCTTTCCCCACACCAGGATGTCGCAGTGTCTCTCCAGGAGAGAGCATCACCCTTTCCTCACACCAGGATGTCCCGGTGTCTCTCCAGGAGAGAGTATCACCCTTTCCTCACACCAGGATGTCCCGGTGTCTCTCCAGGAGAGAGTATCACCCTTTCCCCACACCAGGATGTCCCGGTGTCTCTCCAGGAGAGAGTACCACCCTTACCCCACACCAGGATGTCGCAGTGTCTCTCCAGGAGAGAGTATCACCCTTTCCCCACACCAGGATGTCCCGGTGTCTCTCCAGGAGAGAGTATCACCCTGTCCTCACACCAGGGTGTCCCAGTGTCTCTCCAGGAGAGAGTACCACACTTTCCCCACACCAGGATGTCCCGGTGTCTCTCCAGGAGAGAGTATCACCCTTTCCCCACACCAGGATGTCCCGGTGTCTCTCCAGGAGAGAGTACCACCCTTTCCCCGCACCAGGATGTCCCAGAGTCTCTCCAGGAGAGAGTATCACCCTTTCCTCGCACCAGGATGTCCCGGTGTCTCTCCAGGAGAGAGTATCACCCTGTCCTTACACCATGATGTCCCGGTGTCACTCCAGGAGAGAGTATCACCCTGTCCTTACACCATGATGTCCCGGTGTCTCTCCAGGAGAGAGTATCACCCTTTCCCCACACCAGGATGTCCCGGTGTCTCTCCAGGAGAGAGTATCACCCTTTCCCCACACCAGGATGTCCCGGTGTCTCTCCAGGAGAGAATATCACCCTGTCCTTACACCATGATGTCCCAGTGTCACTCCAGGAGAGAGTATCACCCTTTCCCCACACCAGGATGTCCCGGTGTCTTTCCAGGAGAGAGTATCACCCTTTCCTAACACCAGGATGTCCCGGTGTCACTCCAGGAGTAAGTATCACACTTTCCCCACACCAGGATGTCCCGGTGTCTCTCCAGGAGAGAGTACCACCCTTTCCCCACACCAGGATGTCCCGGTGTCTCTCCAGGAGAGAGTACCACCCTTTCCCAACACCAGGATGTCACGGTGTCTCTCCAGGAGAGAATATCACCCAGTCCTTACACCATGATGTCCCAGTGTCACTCCAGGAGAGAGTATCACCCTTTCCCCACACCAGGATGTCCCGGTGTCTTTCCAGGAGAGAGTACCACCCTTTCCCCACACCAGGATGTCCCGGTGTCTCTCCAGGAGAGAGTACCACCCTTTCCCCACACCAGGATGTCGCAGTGTCTCTCCAGGAGAGAGTATCACTCTTTCCTCACACCAGGATGTCCCGGTGTCTCTCCAGGAGAGAGTACCACCCTTTCCCCACACCAGGATGTCCCAGTGTCTCTCCAGGAGAGAGTAGCACCCTTTCCTCACACCAGGATGTCGCAGTGTCTCTCCAGGAGAGAGTATCACCCTTTCCTCACACCAGGATTTCCCGGTGTCTCTCCAGGAGAGAGTATCACCCTTTCCTCACACCAGGATGTCCCGGTGTCTCTCCAGGAGAGGGTACCACCCTTTCCCCACACCAGGATGTCCCAGTGTCTCTCCAGGAGAGAGTATCACCCTTTCCTCACACCAGGATGTCGCAGTGTCTCTCCAAAAGAGTATCACCATTTCCTAACACCAGGATTTCCCGGTGTCTCTCCAGGAGAGAGTATCACCCTTTCCTAACACCAGGATGTCCCAGTGTCTCTCCAGGAGAGAGTATCACCCTTTCCCCACACCAGGATGTCGCAGTGTCTCTCCAGGAGAGAGTATCACCCTTTCCCCACACCAGGATGTCCCGGTGTCTTTCCAGGAGAGAGTATCACCCTTTCCCCACACCAGGATGTCCCAGTGTCTCTCCTGGAGAGAGTATCACCCTTTCCCCACACCAGGATGTCGCAGTGTCTCTCCAGGAGAGAGTATCACCCTTTCCCCACACCAGGATGTCCCGATGTCTTTCCAGGAGAGAGTATCACCCTTTCCTCACACCAGGATTTCCCGGTGTCTCTCCAGGAGAGAGTATCAACCTTTCCCCACACCAGGATGTCCCGGTGTCTCTCCAGGAGAGTGTACCACCCTTTCCCCACACCAGGATGTCGCAGTGTCTCTCCAGGAGAGAGTACCACCCTTTCCCCACACCAGGATGTCGCAGTGTCTCTCCAGGAGAGAGTATCACCCTTTCCTCACACCAGGATGTCCCGGTGTCTCTCCAGGAGAGAGTACCACCCTTTCCGCACACCAGGATGTCCCAGTGTCTCTCCAGGAGAGAGTAGCACCCTTTCCTCACACCAGGATGTCGCAGTGTCTCTCCAGGAGAGAGTATCACCCTTTCCTCACACCAGGATTTCCCGGTGTCTCTCCAGGAGAGAGTATCACCCTTTCCCCACACCAGAATGTCCCGGTATCTCTCCTGGAGAGAGTATCACCCTTTCCCCACACCAGGATGTCCCAGTGTCTCTCCAGGAGAGAGTATCACCCTTTCCCCGCACCAGGATGTCCCGGTGTCTCTCCAGGAGAGAGTACCACCCTTTCCCCACACCAGGATGTCGCAGTGTCTCTCCAGGAGAGAGTATCACCCTTTCCTCACACCAGGATGTCGCAGTGTCTCTCCAGGAGAGAGTACCACCCTTTCCCCACACCAGGATGTCGCAGTGTCTCTCCAGGAGAGATTATCATCCTTTCCTCACACCAGGATGTCGCAGTGTCTCTCCAGGAGAGAGTATCACCCTTTCCTAACACCAGGATTTCCCGGTGTCTCTCCAGGAGAGAGTATCACCCTTTCCTAACACCAGGATGTCCCAGTGTCTCTCCAGGAGAGAGTATCACCCTTTCCCCACACCAGGATGTCGCAGTGTCTCTCCAGGAGAGAGTATCACCCTTTCCCCACACCAGGATGTCCCGGTGTCTTTCCAGGAGAGAGTATCACCCTTTCCCCACACCAGGATGTCCCAGTGTCTCTCCAGGAGAGAGTATCACCCTTTCCCCACACCAGGATGTCGCAGTGTCTCTCCAGGAGAGAGTATCACCCTTTCCTAACACCAGGATGTCCCGGTGTCACTCCAGGAGAGAGTATCACCCTTTCCCCACAGCAGGATGTCCCGGTGTCTCTCCAGGAGAGAGTATCAACCATTCCCCACACCAGGATGTCCCGGTGTCTCTCCAGGAGAGAGTATCATCCTTTCCTCACACCAGGATGTCCCGGTGTCTCTCCAGGAGAGGGTATCACCCTTTCCCCACACCAGGATGTCCCGGTGTCTCTCCAGGAGAGAGTATCACCCTTTCCCCACACCAGGATGTCCCGGTATCTCTCCTGGAGAGAGTATCATCCTTTCCCCACACCAGGATGTCCCAGTGTCTCTCCAGGAGAGAGTATCACCCTTTCCCCACACCAGGATGTCCCAGTGTCTCCCCAGGAGAGAGTATCACCCTTTCCCCACACCAGGATATCCCGGTGTCTCTCCAGGAGAGAGTATCACCCTGTCCTTATACCATGATGTCCCGGTGTCACTCCAGGAGAGAGTATCACCCTTTCCTAACACCAGGATGTCCCGGTGTCTCTCCAGGAGAGAGTATCATCCATTCCCCACACCATGATCTCCCGGTGTCTCTCGAGGAGAGAGTATCACCCTGTCCTCACACCAGGATGTCCCGGTGTCTCTCCAGGACAGAGTATCACCCTTTCCCCACACCAGGATGTCCCAGTGTCTCCCCAGGAGAGAGTATCACCCTTTCCACACACCACTATGTCCTGGTGTCTCTCCAGGAGAGAGTATCACGGTTTCCCCACACCAGGATGTCCCCGTGTCTCCCCAGGAGAGAGTATCACCCTTTCCCCACACCAGGATGTCCCGGTGTCTCTCCAGGAGAGAGTATCACCCTTTCTCCACACCAGGATGTCCCGGTGTCTTTCCAGGAGAGAGTACCACCCTTTCCCCACACCAGGATGTCCCGGTGTCTCTCCAGGACAGAGTATCACCCTTTCCCCACACCAGGATGTCCGAGTGTCTCCCCAGGAGAGAGTATCACCCTTTCCACACACCACTATGTCCTGGTGTCTCTCCAGGAGAGAGTATCACCGTTTCCCCACACCAGGATGTCCCCGTGTCTCCCCAGGAGAGAGTATCACCCTTTCCCCACACCAGGATGTCCCGGTGTCTCTCCAGGAGGGAGTATCACCCTTTCTCCACACCAGGATGTCCCGGTGTCTTTCCAGGAGAGAGTACCACCCTTTCCCCACACCAGGATGTCCCGGTGTCTCTCCAGGAGAGAGTATCACCCTTTCCCCAAACCAGGATGTCGCAGTGTCTCTCCAGGAGAGAGTATCACCCTTTCCTCACACCAGGATGTCGCAGTGTCTCTCCAGGAGAGAGTATCACCCTTTCCTCACACCAGGATTTCCCGGTGTCTCTCCAGGAGAGAGTATCAACCTTTCCCCACACCAGGATGTCCCGGTGTCTCTCCAGGAGAGAGTACCACCCTTTCCCCACACCAGGATGTCGCAGTGTCTCTCCAGGAGAGAGTATCACCCTTTCCTCACACCAGGATGTCCCGGTGTCTCTCCAGGAGAGAGTACCACACTTTCCTCACACCAGGATGTCGCAGTGTCTCTCCAGGAGAGAGTATCACCCTTTCCCCACACCATGATGTCCCGGTGTCACTCCAGGAGAGAGTATCACCCTGTCCTTACACCATGATGTCCCGGTGTCTCTCCAGGAGAGAGTATCACGCTTTCCCCACACCAGGATGTCCCGGTGTCTCTCCAGGAGAGAGTATCACCCTTTCCCCACACCAGGATGTCCCGGTGTCTCTCCAGGAGAGAATATCACCCTGTCCTTACACCATGATGTCCCAGTGTCACTCCAGGAGAGAGTATCACCCTTTCCCCACACCAGGATGTCCCGGTGTCTTTCCAGGAGAGAGTATCACCCTTTCCTAACACCAGGATGTCCCGGTGTCACTCCAGGAGTAAGTATCACACTTTCCCCACACCAGGATGTCCCGGTGTCTCTCCAGGAGAGAGTACCACCCTTTCCCCACACCAGGATGTCCCGGTGTCTCTCCAGGAGAGAGTACCACCCTTTCCCAACACCAGGATGTCACGGTGTCTCTCCAGGAGAGAATATCACCCAGTCCTTACACCATGATGTCCCAGTGTCACTCCAGGAGAGAGTATCACCCTTTCCCCACACCAGGATGTCCCGGTGTCTTTCCAGGAGAGAGTACCACCCTTTCCCCACACCAGGATGTCCCGGTGTCTCTCCAGGAGAGAGTACCACCCTTTCCCCACACCAGGATGTCGCAGTGTCTCTCCAGGAGAGAGTATCACTCTTTCCTCACACCAGGATGTCCCGGTGTCTCTCCAGGAGAGAGTACCACCCTTTCCCCACACCAGGATGTCCCAGTGTCTCTCCAGGAGAGAGTAGCACCCTTTCCTCACACCAGGATGTCGCAGTGTCTCTCCAGGAGAGAGTATCACCCTTTCCTCACACCAGGATTTCCCGGTGTCTCTCCAGGAGAGAGTATCACCCTTTCCTCACACCAGGATGTCCCGGTGTCTCTCCAGGAGAGGGTACCACCCTTTCCCCACACCAGGATGTCCCAGTGTCTCTCCAGGAGAGAGTATCACCCTTTCCTCACACCAGGATGTCGCAGTGTCTCTCCAAAAGAGTATCACCATTTCCTAACACCAGGATTTCCCGGTGTCTCTCCAGGAGAGAGTATCACCCTTTCCTAACACCAGGATGTCCCAGTGTCTCTCCAGGAGAGAGTATCACCCTTTCCCCACACCAGGATGTCGCAGTGTCTCTCCAGGAGAGAGTATCACCCTTTCCCCACACCAGGATGTCCCGGTGTCTTTCCAGGAGAGAGTATCACCCTTTCCCCACACCAGGATGTCCCAGTGTCTCTCCAGGAGAGAGTATCACCCTTTCCCCACACCAGGATGTCGCAGTGTCTCTCCAGGAGAGAGTATCACCCTTTCCCCACACCAGGATGTCCCGATGTCTTTCCAGGAGAGAGTATCACCCTTTCCTCACACCAGGATTTCCCGGTGTCTCTCCAGGAGAGAGTATCAACCTTTCCCCACACCAGGATGTCCCGGTGTCTCTCCAGGAGAGTGTACCACCCTTTCCCCACACCAGGATGTCGCAGTGTCTCTCCAGGAGAGAGTACCACCCTTTCCCCACACCAGGATGTCGCAGTGTCTCTCCAGGAGAGAGTATCACCCTTTCCTCACACCAGGATGTCCCGGTGTCTCTCCAGGAGAGAGTACCACCCTTTCCGCACACCAGGATGTCCCAGTGTCTCTCCAGGAGAGAGTAGCACCCTTTCCTCACACCAGGATGTCGCAGTGTCTCTCCAGGAGAGAGTATCACCCTTTCCTCACACCAGGATTTCCCGGTGTCTCTCCAGGAGAGAGTATCACCCTTTCCCCACAGCAGAATGTCCCGGTATCTCTCCTGGAGAGAGTATCACCCTTTCCCCACACCAGGATGTCCCAGTGTCTCTCCAGGAGAGAGTATCACCCTTTCCCCGCACCAGGATGTCCCGGTGTCTCTCCAGGAGAGAGTACCACCCTTTCCCCACACCAGGATGTCGCAGTGTCTCTCCAGGAGAGAGTATCACCCTTTCCTCACACCAGGATGTCGCAGTGTCTCTCCAGGAGAGAGTACCACCCTTTCCCCACACCAGGATGTCGCAGTGTCTCTCCAGGAGAGATTATCATCCTTTCCTCACACCAGGATGTCGCAGTGTCTCTCCAGGAGAGAGTATCACCCTTTCCTAACACCAGGATTTCCCGGTGTCTCTCCAGGAGAGAGTATCACCCTTTCCTAACACCAGGATGTCCCAGTGTCTCTCCAGGAGAGAGTATCACCCTTTCCCCACACCAGGATGTCGCAGTGTCTCTCCAGGAGAGAGTATCACCCTTTCCCCACACCAGGATGTCCCGGTGTCTTTCCAGGAGAGAGTATCACCCTTTCCCCACACCAGGATGTCCCAGTGTCTCTCCAGGAGAGAGTATCACCCTTTCCCCACACCAGGATGTCGCAGTGTCTCTCCAGGAGAGAGTATCACCCTTTCCTAACACCAGGATGTCCCGGTGTCACTCCAGGAGAGAGTATCACCCTTTCCCCACAGCAGGATGTCCCGGTGTCTCTCCAGGAGAGAGTATCAACCATTCCCCACACCAGGATGTCCCGGTGTCTCTCCAGGAGAGAGTATCATCCTTTCCTCACACCAGGATGTCCCGGTGTCTCTCCAGGAGAGGGTATCACCCTTTCCCCACACCAGGATGTCCCGGTGTCTCTCCAGGAGAGAGTATCACCCTTTCCCCACACCAGGATGTCCCGGTATCTCTCCTGGAGAGAGTATCATCCTTTCCCCACACCAGGATGTCCCAGTGTCTCTCCAGGAGAGAGTATCACCCTTTCCCCACACCAGGATGTCCCAGTGTCTCCCCAGGAGAGAGTATCACCCTTTCCCCACACCAGGATATCCCGGTGTCTCTCCAGGAGAGAGTATCACCCTGTCCTTATACCATGATGTCCCGGTGTCACTCCAGGAGAGAGTATCACCCTTTCCTAACACCAGGATGTCCCGGTGTCTCTCCAGGAGAGAGTATCATCCATTCCCCACACCATGATCTCCCGGTGTCTCTCGAGGAGAGAGTATCACCCTGTCCTCACACCAGGATGTCCCGGTGTCTCTCCAGGACAGAGTATCACCCTTTCCCCACACCAGGATGTCCCAGTGTCTCCCCAGGAGAGAGTATCACCCTTTCCACACACCACTATGTCCTGGTGTCTCTCCAGGAGAGAGTATCACCGTTTCCCCACACCAGGATGTCCCCGTGTCTCCCCAGGAGAGAGTATCACCCTTTCCCCACACCAGGATGTCCCGGTGTCTCTCCAGGAGAGAGTATCACCCTTTCTCCACACCAGGATGTCCCGGTGTCTTTCCAGGAGAGAGTACCACCCTTTCCCCACACCAGGATGTCCCGGTGTCTCTCCAGGACAGAGTATCACCCTTTCCCCACACCAGGATGTCCCAGTGTCTCCCCAGGAGAGAGTATCACCCTTTCCACACACCACTATGTCCTGGTGTCTCTCCAGGAGAGAGTATCACCGTTTCCCCACACCAGGATGTCCCCGTGTCTCCCCAGGAGAGAGTATCACCCTTTCCCCACACCAGGATGTCCCGGTGTCTCTCCAGGAGAGAGTATCACCCTTTCTCCACACCAGGATGTCCCGGTGTCTTTCCGGGAGAGAGTACCACCCTTTCCCCACACCAGGATGTCCCGGTGTCTCTCCAGGAGAGAGTATCACCCTTTCCCCACACCAGGATGTCGCAGTGTCTCTCCAGGAGAGAGTATCACCCTTTCCTCACACCAGGATGTCGCAGTGTCTCTCCAGGAGAGAGTATCACCCTTTCCTCACACCAGGATTTCCCGGTGTCTCTCCAGGAGAGAGTATCAACCTTTCCCCACACCAGGATGTCCCGGTGTCTCTCCAGGAGAGAGTACCACCCTTTCCCCACACCAGGATGTCGCAGTGTCTCTCCAGGAGAGAGTATCACCCTTTCCTCACACCAGGATGTCCCGGTGTCTCTCCAGGAGAGAGTACCACACTTTCCTCACACCAGGATGTCGCAGTGTCTCTCCAGGAGAGAGTATCACCCTTTCCCCACACCAGGATGTCCCGGTGTCTCTCCAGGAGAGAGTATCAACCTTTCCCCACACCAGGATGTCCCGGTGTCTCTCCAGGAGAGAGTACCACCCTTTCCCCACACCAGGATGTCGCAGTGTCTCTCCAGGAGAGAGCATCACCCTTTCCTCACACCAGGATGTCCCGGTGTCTCTCCAGGAGAGAGTATCACCCTTTCCTCACACCAGGATGTCCCGGTGTCTCTCCAGGAGAGAGTATCACCCTTTCCCCACACCAGGATGTCCCGGTGTCTCTCCAGGAGAGAGTACCACCCTTTCCCAACACCAGGATGTCACGGTGTCTCTCCAGGAGAGAATATCACCCAGTCCTTACACCATGATGTCCCAGTGTCACTCCAGGAGAGAGTATCACCCTTTCCCCACACCAGGATGTCCCGGTGTCTTTCCAGGAGAGAGTACCACCCTTTCCCCACACCAGGATGTCCCGGTGTCTCTCCAGGAGAGAGTACCACCCTTTCCCCACACCAGGATGTCGCAGTGTCTCTCCAGGAGAGAGTATCACTCTTTCCTCACACCAGGATGTCCCGGTGTCTCTCCAGGAGAGAGTACCACCCTTTCCCCACACCAGGATGTCCCAGTGTCTCTCCAGGAGAGAGTAGCACCCTTTCCTCACACCAGGATGTCGCAGTGTCTCTCCAGGAGAGAGTATCACCCTTTCCTCACACCAGGATTTCCCGGTGTCTCTCCAGGAGAGAGTATCACCCTTTCCTCACACCAGGATGTCCCGGTGTCTCTCCAGGAGAGGGTACCACCCTTTCCCCACACCAGGATGTCCCAGTGTCTCTCCAGGAGAGAGTATCACCCTTTCCTCACACCAGGATGTCGCAGTGTCTCTCCAAAAGAGTATCACCATTTCCTAACACCAGGATTTCCCGGTGTCTCTCCAGGAGAGAGTATCACCCTTTCCTAACACCAGGATGTCCCAGTGTCTCTCCAGGAGAGAGTATCACCCTTTCCCCACACCAGGATGTCGCAGTGTCTCTCCAGGAGAGAGTATCACCCTTTCCCCACACCAGGATGTCCCGGTGTCTTTCCAGGAGAGAGTATCACCCTTTCCCCACACCAGGATGTCCCAGTGTCTCTCCAGGAGAGAGTATCACCCTTTCCCCACACCAGGATGTCGCAGTGTCTCTCCAGGAGAGAGTATCACCCTTTCCCCACACCAGGATGTCCCGATGTCTTTCCAGGAGAGAGTATCACCCTTTCCTCACACCAGGATTTCCCGGTGTCTCTCCAGGAGAGAGTATCAACCTTTCCCCACACCAGGATGTCCCGGTGTCTCTCCAGGAGAGTGTACCACCCTTTCCCCACACCAGGATGTCGCAGTGTCTCTCCAGGAGAGAGTACCACCCTTTCCCCACACCAGGATGTCGCAGTGTCTCTCCAGGAGAGAGTATCACCCTTTCCTCACACCAGGATGTCCCGGTGTCTCTCCAGGAGAGAGTACCACCCTTTCCGCACACCAGGATGTCCCAGTGTCTCTCCAGGAGAGAGTAGCACCCTTTCCTCACACCAGGATGTCGCAGTGTCTCTCCAGGAGAGAGTATCACCCTTTCCTCACACCGGGATTTCCCGGTGTCTCTCCAGGAGAGAGTATCACCCTTTCCCCACAGCAGAATGTCCCGGTATCTCTCCTGGAGAGAGTATCACCCTTTCCCCACACCAGGATGTCCCAGTGTCTCTCCAGGAGAGAGTATCACCCTTTCCCCGCACCAGGATGTCCCGGTGTCTCTCCAGGAGAGAGTACCACCCTTTCCCCACACCAGGATGTCGCAGTGTCTCTCCAGGAGAGAGTATCACCCTTTCCTCACACCAGGATGTCGCAGTGTCTCTCCAGGAGAGAGTACCACCCTTTCCCCACACCAGGATGTCGCAGTGTCTCTCCAGGAGAGATTATCATCCTTTCCTCACACCAGGATGTCGCAGTGTCTCTCCAGGAGAGAGTATCACCCTTTCCTAACACCAGGATTTCCCGGTGTCTCTCCAGGAGAGAGTATCACCCTTTCCTAACACCAGGATGTCCCAGTGTCTCTCCAGGAGAGAGTATCACCCTTTCCCCACACCAGGATGTCGCAGTGTCTCTCCAGGAGAGAGTATCACCCTTTCCCCACACCAGGATGTCCCGGTGTCTTTCCAGGAGAGAGTATCACCCTTTCCCCACACCAGGATGTCCCAGTGTCTCTCCAGGAGAGAGTATCACCCTTTCCCCACACCAGGATGTCGCAGTGTCTCTCCAGGAGAGAGTATCACCCTTTCCTAACACCAGGATGTCCCGGTGTCACTCCAGGAGAGAGTATCACCCTTTCCCCACAGCAGGATGTCCCGGTGTCTCTCCAGGAGAGAGTATCAACCATTCCCCACACCAGGATGTCCCGGTGTCTCTCCAGGAGAGAGTATCATCCTTTCCTCACACCAGGATGTCCCGGTGTCTCTCCAGGAGAGGGTATCACCCTTTCCCCACACCAGGATGTCCCGGTGTCTCTCCAGGAGAGAGTATCACCCTTTCCCCACACCAGGATGTCCCGGTATCTCTCCTGGAGAGAGTATCATCCTTTCCCCACACCAGGATGTCCCAGTGTCTCTCCAGGAGAGAGTATCACCCTTTCCCCACACCAGGATGTCCCAGTGTCTCCCCAGGAGAGAGTATCACCCTTTCCCCACACCAGGATATCCCGGTGTCTCTCCAGGAGAGAGTATCACCCTGTCCTTATACCATGATGTCCCGGTGTCACTCCAGGAGAGAGTATCACCCTTTCCTAACACCAGGATGTCCCGGTGTCTCTCCAGGAGAGAGTATCATCCATTCCCCACACCATGATCTCCCGGTGTCTCTCGAGGAGAGAGTATCACCCTGTCCTCACACCAGGATGTCCCGGTGTCTCTCCAGGACAGAGTATCACCCTTTCCCCACACCAGGATGTCCCAGTGTCTCCCCAGGAGAGAGTATCACCCTTTCCACACACCACTATGTCCTGGTGTCTCTCCAGGAGAGAGTATCACCGTTTCCCCACACCAGGATGTCCCCGTGTCTCCCCAGGAGAGAGTATCACCCTTTCCCCACACCAGGATGTCCCGGTGTCTCTCCAGGAGAGAGTATCACCCTTTCTCCACACCAGGATGTCCCGGTGTCTTTCCAGGAGAGAGTACCACCCTTTCCCCACACCAGGATGTCCCGGTGTCTCTCCAGGACAGAGTATCACCCTTTCCCCACACCAGGATGTCCCAGTGTCTCCCCAGGAGAGAGTATCACCCTTTCCACACACCACTATGTCCTGGTGTCTCTCCAGGAGAGAGTATCACCGTTTCCCCACACCAGGATGTCCCCGTGTCTCCCCAGGAGAGAGTATCACCCTTTCCCCACACCAGGATGTCCCGGTGTCTCTCCAGGAGAGAGTATCACCCTTTCTCCACACCAGGATGTCCCGGTGTCTTTCCGGGAGAGAGTACCACCCTTTCCCCACACCAGGATGTCCCGGTGTCTCTCCAGGAGAGAGTATCACCCTTTCCCCACACCAGGATGTCGCAGTGTCTCTCCAGGAGAGAGTATCACCCTTTCCTCACACCAGGATGTCGCAGTGTCTCTCCAGGAGAGAGTATCACCCTTTCCTCACACCAGGATTTCCCGGTGTCTCTCCAGGAGAGAGTATCAACCTTTCCCCACACCAGGATGTCCCGGTGTCTCTCCAGGAGAGAGTACCACCCTTTCCCCACACCAGGATGTCGCAGTGTCTCTCCAGGAGAGAGTATCACCCTTTCCTCACACCAGGATGTCCCGGTGTCTCTCCAGGAGAGAGTACCACACTTTCCTCACACCAGGATGTCGCAGTGTCTCTCCAGGAGAGAGTATCACCCTTTCCCCACACCAGGATGTCCCGGTGTCTCTCCAGGAGAGAGTATCAACCTTTCCCCACACCAGGATGTCCCGGTGTCTCTCCAGGAGAGAGTACCACCCTTTCCCCACACCAGGATGTCCCGGTGTCTCTCCAGGAGAGAGTATCACCCTTTCCTAACACCAGGATGTCCCGGTGTCACTCCAGGAGAGAGTATCACCCTTTCCCCACAGCAGGATGTCCCGGTGTCTCTCCAGGAGAGAGTATCAACCATTCCCCACACCAGGATGTCCCGGTGTCTCTCCAGGAGAGAGTATCATCCTTTCCCCACACCAGGATGTCACGGTGTCTCTCCAGGAGCGAGTATCACCCTTTCCCCACACCAGGATGTCCCGGTATCTCTCCTGGAGAGAGTATCATCCTTTCCCCACACCAGGATATCCCGGTGTCTCTCCAGGAGAGAGTACCACCCTTTCCCCACACCAGGATGTCGCAGTGTCTCTCCAGGAGAGAGTATCACACTTTCCAACACCAGGATTTCCCGGTGTCTCTCCAGGAGAGAGTATCACCCTTTCCCCACACCAGGATGTCCCGGTGTCTCTCCAGGAGAGAGTATCACCCTGTCCTCACACCAGGATGTCCCGGTGTCTCTCCAGGAGAGAATATCACCCTGTCCTTACACCATGATGTCCCAGTGTCACTCCAGGAGAGAGTATCACCCTTTCCCCACACCAGGATGTCCCGGTGTCTCTCCAGGAGAGAGTATCACCCTTTCCTAACACCAGGATGTCCCGGTGTCACTCCAGGAGAGAGTATCACCCTTTCCCCACAGCAGGATGTCCCGGTGTCTCTCCAGGAGAGAGTATCAACCATTCCCCACACCAGGATGTCCCGGTGTCTCTCCAGGAGAGAGTATCATCGTTTCCCCACACCAGGATGTCACGGTGTCTCTCCAGGAGCGAGTATCACCCTTTCCCCACACCAGGATGTCCCGGTATCTCTCCTGGAGAGAGTATCATCCTTTCCCCACACCAGGATGTCCCAGTGTCTCTCCAGGAGAGAGTATCACCCTTTCCCCACACCAGGATGTCCCAGTGTCTCCCCAGGAGAGAGTATCACCCTTTCCCCACACCAGGATATCCCGGTGTCTCTCCAGGAGAGAGTATCACCCTGTCCTTATACCATGATGTCCCGGTGTCACTCCAGGAGAGAGTATCACCCTTTCCTAACACCAGGATGTCCCGGTGTCTCTCCAGGAGAGAGTATCATCCATTCCCCACACCATGATCTCCCGGTGTCTCTCGAGGAGAGAGTATCACCCTGTCCTCACACCAGGATGTCCCGGTGTCTCTCCAGGACAGAGTATCACCCTTTCCCCACACCAGGATGTCCCAGTGTCTCCCCAGGAGAGAGTATCACCCTTTCCACACACCACTATGTCCTGGTGTCTCTCCAGGAGAGAGTATCACCGTTTCCCCACACCAGGATGTCCCCGTGTCTCCCCAGGAGAGAGTATGACCCTTTCCCCACACCAGGATGTCCGGGTGTCTCTCCAGGAGTGGGTATCACCCTTTCCTCGCACCAGGATATCCCGGTGTCTCTCCAGGAGAGAGTATCACCCTTTCCCCACACCAGGATGTCCTGGTGTCTCTCCAGGAGAGAGTATCGCCCTTTCCCCACACCAGGATGTCCCGGTGTCTCTCCAGGAGAGAGTATCACCCTTTCCCCACACCAGGATGTCCCGGTGTCTCTCCAGGAGAGAGTATCGCCCTTTCCCCACACCAGGATGACCCGGTGTCTCTCCAGGAGAGAGTATCACCCTTTCCCCACACCATGATGTCCCGGTGTCTCTCCAGGAGAGAGTATCACCCTTTCCACACACCAGGATGTCCCGGTGTCTCCCCTGGAGAGAGTATCACCCTGTCCTCACACCAGGATGTCCCGTTGTCTCTCCAGGAGAGAGTATCACCCTTTCCCCACACCAGGATGTCCCAGTGTCTCTCCAGGAGAGAATATCACCCTTTCCCCACAGCAGGATGGCCCGGTGTCTCTCCAGGACTGAGTATCTCCCTTTCCCCACACCAGGATGTCCCGGTGTCTCTCCAGGAGAGAGTATCTCCCTTTCCCCACAGCAGGATGTCCCGGTGTCTCTCCAGGAGAGAGTATCACCCTTTCCCCACACCAGGATGTCCCGGTGTCTCTCCAGGAGAGAGTATCACCCTTTCCCCACACCAGGATATCCCAGTGTCTCTCCAGTAGAGAGTATCACTCTTTCCCCACACCAGGATGTCCCAGTGTCTCTCCCGGAGAGAATATCACCCTGTCCTTACTCCATGATGTCCCAGTGTCACTCCAGGAGAGAGTATCACCCTTTCCCCACACCAGGATGTCCCGGTGTCTCTCCAGGAGAGAGTATCACCCTTTCCTAACACCAGGATGTCCCTGTGTCACTCCAGGAGAGAGTATCACCCTTTCCCCACAGCAGGATGTCCCGGTGTCTCTCCAGGAGAGAGTATCAACCATTCCCCACACCAGGATGTCCCGGTGTCTCTCCAGGAGAGAGTATCACCCTTTCCCCACACCAGGATGTCCCGGTGTCTCTCCAGGAGAGAGTATCACCCTTTCCCCACACCAGGATATCCCAGTGTCTCTCCAGTAGAGAGTATCACTCTTTCCCCACACCAGGATGTCCCAGTGTCTCTCCCGGAGAGAATATCACCCTGTCCTTACTCCATGATGTCCCAGTGTCACTCCAGGAGAGAGTATCACCCTTTCCCCACACCAGGATGTCCCGGTGTCTCTCCAGGAGAGAGTATCACCCTTTCCTAACACCAGGATGTCCCGGTGTCACTCCAGGAGAGAGTATCACCCTTTCCCCACAGCAGGATGTCCCGGTGTCTCTCCAGGAGAGAGTATCAACCATTCCCCACAGCAGGATGTCCCGGTGTCTCTCCAGGAGAGAGTATCATCCTTTCCCCACGCCAGGATGTCCCGGTGTCACTCCAGGAGAGAGTATCACCCTTTCCCCACACCAGGATGTCACGGTGTCTCTCCAGGAGCGAGTATCACCCTTTCCCCACACCAGGATGTCCCGGTATCTCTCCTGGAGAGAGTATCATCCTTTCCCCACACCAGGATGTCCCAGTGTCTCTCCAGGAGATAGTATCACCCTTTCCCCACACCAGGATGTCCCAGTGTCTCCCCAGGAGAGAGTATCACCCTTTCCCCACACCAGGATATCCCGGTGTCTCTCCAGGAGAGAGTATCACCCTGTCCTTATACCATGATGTCCCGGTGTCACTCCAGGAGAGAGTATCACCCTTTCCTAACACCAGGATGTCCCGGTGTCTCTCCAGGAGAGAGTATCATCCATTCCCCACACCAGGATCTCCCGGTGTCTCTCGAGGAGAGAGTATCACCCTCTCCTCACACCAGGATGTCCCGGTGTCTCTCCAGGACTGAGTATCACCCTTTCCCCACACCAGGATGTCCCAGTGTCTCCCCAGGAGAGAGTATCACCCTTTCCACACACCACTATGTCCTGGTGTCTCTCCAGGAGAGAGTATCACCCTTTCCCCACACCAGGATGTCCTGGTGTCTCTCCAGGAGAGAGTATCGCCCTTTCCCCACACCAGGATGTCCCGGTGTCTCTCCAGGAGAGAGTATCACCCTTTCCCCACACCAGGATGTCCCGGTGTCTCTCCAGGAGAGAGTATCGCCCTTTCCCCACACCATGATGTCCCGGTGTCTCTCCAGGAGAGAGTATCATCCTTTCCTCACACCAGGATTTCCCAGTGTCTCTCCAGGAGAGAGTATCACCCTTTCCTCACACCAGGATGTCCCGGTGTCTCCCCAGGAGAGAGTATCATCCATTCCCCACACCAGGATGTCCCGGTGTCTCTCCAGGAGAGAGTATCACCCTTTCCCCACACCAGGATGTCCCTGTGTCTCTCCAGGAGAGAGTATCACCCTTTCCACACACCAGGATGTCCCGGTGTCTCCCCTGGAGAGAGTATCACCCTGTCCTCACACCAGGATGTCCCGTTGTCTCTCCAGGAGAGAGTATCACCCTTTCCCCACACCAGGATGTCCCTGTGTCTCTCCAGGAGAGAGTATCACCCTTTCCCCACACCAGGATGTCCCGGTGTCTCTCCAGGAGAGAGTACCACCCTTTCCGCACACCAGGATGTCCCAGTGTCTCTCCAGGAGAGAGTAGCACCCTTTCCTCACACCAGGATGTCGCAGTGTCTCTCCAGGAGAGAGTATCACCCTTTCCTCACACCAGGATTTCCCGGTGTCTCTCCAGGAGAGAGTATCACACTTTCCCCACACCAGAATGTCCCGGTATCTCTCCTGGAGAGAGTATCACCCTTTCCCCACACCAGGATGTCCCAGTGTCTCTCCAGGAGAGAGTATCACCCTTTCCCCGCACCAGGATGTCCCGGTGTCTCTCCAGGAGAGAGTACCCCCCTTTCCCCACACCAGGATGTCGCAGTGTCTCTCCAGGAGAGAGTATCACCCTTTCCTCACACCAGGATGTCGCAGTGTCTCTCCAGGAGAGAGTACCACCCTTTCCCCACACCAGGATGTCGCAGTGTCTCTCCAGGAGAGATTATCACCCTTTCCTCACACCAGGATGTCGCAGTGTCTCTCCAGGAGAGAGTATCACCCTTTCCTAACACCAGGATTTCCCGGTGTCTCTCCAGGAGAGAGTATCACCCTTTCCTAACACCAGGATGTCCCAGTGTCTCTCCAGGAGAGAGTATCACCCTTTCCCCACACCAGGATGTCGCAGTGTCTCTCCAGGAGAGAGTATCACCCTTTCCTCACACCAGGATGTCCCAGTGTCTCTCCAGGAGAGAGTATCACCCTTTCCCCACACCAGGATGTCCCAGTGTCTCTCCAGGAGAGAGTATCACCCTTTCCCCACACCAGGATGTCCCAGTGTCTCTCCAGGAGAGAGTATCACCCTTTCCCCACACCAGGATGTCCCAGTGTCTCTCCAGGAGAGAGTATCACCCTTTCCCCACACCAGGATGTCCCGGTGTCTCTCCAGGAGAGAGTATCGCCCTTTCCCCACACCATGATGTCCCGGTGTCTCTCCAGGAGAGAGTATCACCCTTTCCTCACACCAGGATGTCCCGGTGTCTCCCCAGGAGAGAGTATCATCCATTCCCCACACCAGGATGTCCCGGTGTCTCTCCAGGAGAGAGTATCACCCTTTCCCCACACCAGGATGTCCCTGTGTCTCTCCAGGAGAGAGTATCACCCTTTCCACACACCAGGATGTCCCGGTGTCTCCCCTGGAGAGAGTATCACCCTGTCCTCACACCAGGATGTCCCGTTGTCTCTCCAGGAGAGAGTATCACCCTTTCCCCACACCAGGATGTCCCTGTGTCTCTCCAGGAGAGAGTATCACCCTTTCCCCACACCAGGATGTCCCGGTGTCTCTCCAGGAGAGAGTACCACCCTTTCCGCACACCAGGATGTCCCAGTGTCTCTCCAGGAGAGAGTAGCACCCTTTCCTCACACCAGGATGTCGCAGTGTCTCTCCAGGAGAGAGTATCACCCTTTCCTCACACCAGGATTTCCCGGTGTCTCTCCAGGAGAGAGTATCACCCTTTCCCCACACCAGAATGTCCCGGTATCTCTCCTGGAGAGAGTATCACCCTTTCCCCACACCAGGATGTCCCAGTGTCTCTCCAGGAGAGAGTATCACCCTTTCCCCGCACCAGGATGTCCCGGTGTCTCTCCAGGAGAGAGTACCCCCCTTTCCCCACACCAGGATGTCGCAGTGTCTCTCCAGGAGAGAGTATCACCCTTTCCTCACACCAGGATGTCGCAGTGTCTCTCCAGGAGAGAGTACCACCCTTTCCACACACCAGGATGTCGCAGTGTCTCTCCAGGAGAGATTATCACCCTTTCCTCACACCAGGATGTCGCAGTGTCTCTCCAGGAGAGAGTATCACCCTTTCCTAACACCAGGATTTCCCGGTGTCTCTCCAGGAGAGAGTATCACCCTTTCCTAACACCAGGATGTCCCAGTGTCTCTCCAGGAGAGAGTATCACCCTTTCCCCACACCAGGATGTCGCAGTGTCTCTCCAGGAGAGAGTATCACCCTTTCCCCACACCAGGATGTCCCAGTGTCTCTCCAGGAGAGAGTATCACCCTTTCCCCACACCAGGATGTCGCAGTGTCTCTCCAGGAGAGAGTATCACCCTTTCCCCACACCAGGATGTCCCGGTGTCTTTCCAGGAGAGAGTATCACCCTTTCCCCACACCAGGATGTCCCAGTGTCTCTCCAGGAGAGAGTATCACCCTTTCCCCACCTCTCTCCAGGAGAGAGTATCACCCTTTCCCCACACCAGGATGTCCCGATGTCTTTCCAGGAGAGAGTATCACCCTTTCCCCACACCAGGATGTCCCGGTGTCTCTCCAGGAGAGAGTATCACCCTTTCTCCACACCAGGATGTCCCGGTGTCTTTCCAGGAGAGAGTACCACCCTTTCCCCACACCAGGATGTCGCAGTGTCTCTCCAGGAGAGAGTATCACCCTTTCCTCACACCAGGATGTCGCAGTGTCTCTCCAGGAGAGAGTATCACCCTTTCCTCACACCAGGATTTCCCGGTGTCTCTCCAGGAGAGAGTATCAACCTTTCCCCACACCAGGATGTCCCGGTGTCTCTCCAGGAGAGAGTACCACCCTTTCCCCACACCAGGATGTCGCAGTGTCTCTCCAGGAGAGAGTATCACCCTTTCCTCACACCAGGATGTCCCGGTGTCTCTCCAGGAGAGAGTACCACCCTTTCCTCACACCAGGATGTCGCAGTGTCTCTCCAGGAGAGAGTATCACCCTTTCCCCACACCAGGATGTCCCGGTGTCTCTCCAGGAGAGAGTATCAACCTTTCCCCACACCAGGATGTCCCGGTGTCTCTCCAGGAGAGAGTACCACCCTTTCCCCACACCAGGATGTCGCAGTGTCTCTCCAGGAGAGAGCATCACCCTTTCCTCACACCAGGATGTCCCGGTGTCTCTCCAGGAGAGAGTATCACCCTTTCCTCACACCAGGATGTCCCGGTGTCTCTCCAGGAGAGAGTATCACCCTTTCCCCACACCAGGATGTCCCGGTGTCTCTCCAGGAGAGAGTACCACCCTCACCCCACACCAGGATGTCGCAGTGTCTCTCCAGGAGAGAGTATCACCCTTTCCCCACACCAGGATGTCCCGGTGTCTCTCCAGGAGAGAGTATCACCCTGTCCTCACACCAGGGTGTCCCAGTGTCTCTCCAGGAGAGAGTACCACACTTTCCCCACACCAGGATGTCCCGGTGTCTCTCCAGGAGAGAGTATCACCCTTTCCACACACCAGGATGTCCCGGTGTCTCTCCAGGAGATGGTACCCACCCTTTCCCCGCACCAGGATGTCCCAGAGTCTCTCCAGGAGAGAGAATCACCCTTTCCTCGCAACAGGATGTCCCGGTGTCTCTCCAGGAGAGAGTATCACCCTGTCCTTACACCATGATGTCCCGGTGTCACTCCAGGAGAGAGTATCACCCTGTCCTTACACCATGATGTCCCGGTGTCTCTCCAGGAGAGAGTATCACCCTTTCCCCACACCAGGATGTCCCGGTGTCTCTCCAGGAGAGAGTATCACCCTTTCCCCACACCAGGATGTCCCGGTGTCTCTCCAGGAGAGAATATCACCCTGTCCTTACACCATGATGTCCCAGTGTCACTCCAGGAGAGAGTATCACCCTTTCCCCACACCAGGATGTCCCGGTGTCTTTCCAGGAGAGAGTATCACCCTTTCCTAACACCAGGATGTCCCGGTGTCACTCCAGGAGAAAGTATCACCCTTTCCCCACACCAGGATGTCCCGGTGTCTCTCCAGGAGAGAGTACCACCCTTTCCCCACACCAGGATGTCCCGGTGTCTCTCCAGGAGAGAGTACCACCCTTTCCCCACACCAGGATGTCACGGTGTCTCTCCAGGAGAGAATATCACCCAGTCCTTACACCATGATGTCCCAGTGTCACTCCAGGAGAGAGTACCACCCTTTCCCCACACCAGGATGTCACGGTGTCTCTCCAGGAGAGAGTATCAACCATTCCCCACACCAGGATGTCCCGGTGTCTCTCCAGGAGAGGGTATCACCCTTTCCTCACACCAGGATGTCCCTGTGTCTCTCCAGGAGAGAGTATCACCCTTTCCCCACACCAGAAGGTCCCGGTGTCTCTCCAGGAGAGAGTATCACCCTTTCCCCACACCAGGATGTCCCGGTGTCTCTCCAGGAGAGAGTACCACCCTTTCCCCACACCAGGATGTCGCAGTGTCTCTCCAGGAGAGAGTATCACACTTTCCAACACCAGGATTTCCCGGTGTCTCTCCAGGAGAGAGTATCACCCTTTCCCCACACCAGGATGTCCCGGTGTCTCTCCAGGAGAGAGTATCACCCTGTCCTCACACCAGGATGTCCCGGTGTCTCTCCAGGAGAGAATATCACCCTGTCCTTACACCATGATGTCCCAGTGTCACTCCAGGAGAGAGTATCACCCTTTCCCCACACCAGGATGTCCCGGTGTCTCTCCAGGAGAGAGTATCACCCTTTCCTAACACCAGGATGTCCCGGTGTCACTCCAGGAGAGAGTATCACCCTTTCCCCACAGCAGGATGTCCCGGTGTCTCTCCAGGAGAGAGTATCAACCATTCCCCACACCAGGATGTCCCGGTGTCTCTCCAGGAGAGAGTATCATCCTTTCCCCACACCAGGATGTCACGGTGTCTCTCCAGGAGCGAGTATCACCCTTTCCCCACACCAGGATGTCCCGGTATCTCTCCTGGAGAGAGTATCATCCTTTCCCCACACCAGGATGTCCCAGTGTCTCTCCAGGAGAGAGTATCACCCTTTCCCCACACCAGGATGTCCCAGTGTCTCCCCAGGAGAGAGTATCACCCTTTCCCCACACCAGGATATCCCGGTGTCTCTCCAGGAGAGAGTATCACCCTGTCCTTATACCATGATGTCCCGGTGTCACTCCAGGAGAGAGTATCACCCTTTCCTAACACCAGGATGTCCCGGTGTCTCTCCAGGAGAGAGTATCATCCATTCCCCACACCATGATCTCCCGGTGTCTCTCGAGGAGAGAGTATCACCCTGTCCTCACACCAGGATGTCCCGGTGTCTCTCCAGGACAGAGTATCACCCTTTCCCCACACCAGGATGTCCCAGTGTCTCCCCAGGAGAGAGTATCACCCTTTCCACACACCACTATGTCCTGGTGTCTCTCCAGGAGAGAGTATCACCGTTTCCCCACACCAGGATGTCCCCGTGTCTCCCCAGGAGAGAGTATGACCCTTTCCCCACACCAGGATGTCCCGGTGTCTCTCCAGGAGTGGGTATCACCCTTTCCTCGCACCAGGATATCCCGGTGTCTCTCCAGGAGAGAGTATCACCCTTTCCCCACACCAGGATGTCCTGGTGTCTCTCCAGGAGAGAGTATCGCCCTTTCCCCACACCAGGATGTCCCGGTGTCTCTCCAGGAGAGAGTATCACCCTTTCCCCACACCAGGATGTCCCGGTGTCTCTCCAGGAGAGAGTATCGCCCTTTCCCCACACCAGGATGTCCCGGTGTCTCTCCAGGAGAGAGTATCACCCTTTCCCCACACCATGATGTCCCGGTGTCTCTCCAGGAGAGAGTATCACCCTTTCCACACACCAGGATGTCCCGGTGTCTCCCCTGGAGAGAGTATCACCCTGTCCTCACACCAGGATGTCCCGTTGTCTCTCCAGGAGAGAGTATCACCCTTTCCCCACACCAGGATGTCCCAGTGTCTCTCCAGGAGAGAATATCACCCTTTCCCCACAGCAGGATGGCCCGGTGTCTCTCCAGGACTGAGTATCTCCCTTTCCCCACACCAGGATGTCCCGGTGTCTCTCCAGGAGAGAGTATCTCCCTTTCCCCACACCAGGATGTCCCGGTGTCTCTCCAGGAGAGAGTATCACCCTTTCCCCACACCAGGATGTCCCGGTGTCTCTCCAGGAGAGAGTATCACCCTTTCCCCACACCAGGATATCCCAGTGTCTCTCCAGTAGAGAGTATCACTCTTTCCCCACACCAGGATGTCCCAGTGTCTCTCCCGGAGAGAATATCACCCTGTCCTTACTCCATGATGTCCCAGTGTCACTCCAGGAGAGAGTATCACCCTTTCCCCACACCAGGATGTCCCGGTGTCTCTCCAGGAGAGAGTATCACCCTTTCCTAACACCAGGATGTCCCGGTGTCACTCCAGGAGAGAGTATCACCCTTTCCCCACAGCAGGATGTCCCGGTGTCTCTCCAGGAGAGAGTATCAACCATTCCCCACACCAGGATGTCCCGGTGTCTCTCCAGGAGAGAGTATCACCCTTTCCCCACACCAGGATGTCCCGGTGTCTCTCCAGGAGAGAGTATCACCCTTTCCCCACACCAGGATATCCCAGTGTCTCTCCAGTAGAGAGTATCACTCTTTCCCCACACCAGGATGTCCCAGTGTCTCTCCCGGAGAGAATATCACCCTGTCCTTACTCCATGATGTCCCAGTGTCACTCCAGGAGAGAGTATCACCCTTTCCCCACACCAGGATGTCCCGGTGTCTCTCCAGGAGAGAGTATCACCCTTTCCCCACACCAGGATATCCCAGTGTCTCTCCAGTAGAGAGTATCACTCTTTCCCCACACCAGGATGTCCCAGTGTCTCTCCCGGAGAGAATATCACCCTGTCCTTACTCCATGATGTCTTAGTGTCACTCCAGGAGAGAGTATCACCCTTTCCCCACACCAGGATGTCCCGGTGTCTCTCCAGGAGAGAGTATCACCCTTTCCCCACACCAGGATATCCCAGTGTCTCTCCAGTAGAGAGTATCACTCTTTCCCCACACCAGGATGTCCCAGTGTCTCTCCCGGAGAGAATATCACCCTGTCCTTACTCCATGATGTCCCAGTGTCACTCCAGGAGAGAGTATCACCCTTTCCCCACACCAGGATGTCCCAGTGTCTCTCCCGGAGAGAATATCACCCTGTCCTTACTCCATGATGTCCCAGTGTCACTCCAGGAGAGAGTATCACCCTTTCCCCACACCAGGATGTCCCGGTGTCTCTCCAGGAGAGAGTATCACCCTTTCCCCACACCAGGATGTCACGGTGTCTCTCCAGGAGCGAGTATCACCCTTTCCCCACACCAGGATGTCCCGGTGTCACTCCAGGAGAAAGTATCACCCTTTCCCCACACCAGGATGTCCCGGTGTCTCTCCAGGAGAGAGTACCACCCTTTCCCCACACCAGGATGTCCCGGTGTCTCTCCAGGAGAGAGTACCACCCTTTCCCCACACCAGGATGTCACGGTGTCTCTCCAGGAGAGAATATCACCCAGTCCTTACACCATGATGTCCCAGTGTCACTCCAGGAGAGAGTACCACCCTTTCCCCACACCAGGATGTCACGGTGTCTCTCCAGGAGAGAGTATCAACCATTCCCCACACCAGGATGTCCCGGTGTCTCTCCAGGAGAGGGTATCACCCTTTCCTCACACCAGGATGTCCCTGTGTCTCTCCAGGAGAGAGTATCACCCTTTCCCCACACCAGAAGGTCCCGGTGTCTCTCCAGGAGAGAGTATCACCCTTTCCCCACACCAGGATGTCCCGGTGTCTCTCCAGGAGAGAGTACCACCCTTTCCCCACACCAGGATGTCGCAGTGTCTCTCCAGGAGAGAGTATCACACTTTCCAACACCAGGATTTCCCGGTGTCTCTCCAGGAGAGAGTATCACCCTTTCCCCACACCAGGATGTCCCGTGTCTCTCCAGGAGAGAGTATCACCCTGTCCTCACACCAGGATGTCCCGGTGTCTCTCCAGGAGAGAATATCACCCTGTCCTTACACCATGATGTCCCAGTGTCACTCCAGGAGAGAGTATCACCCTTTCCCCACACCAGGATGTCCCGGTGTCTCTCCAGGAGAGAGTATCACCCTTTCCTAACACCAGGATGTCCCGGTGTCACTCCAGGAGAGAGTATCAACCCTTTCCCCACAGCAGGATGTCCCGGTGTCCTCTCCAGGAGAGAGTATCAACCATTCCCCCACACCAGGATGTCCCGGTGTCTCTCCAGGAGAGAGTATCATCCTTTCCCCACACCAGGATGTCACGGTGTCTCTCCAGGAGCGAGTATCACCCTTTCCCCACACCAGGATGTCCCGGTATCTCTCCTGGAGAGAGTATCACCCTTTCCCCCACACCAGGATGTCCCAGTGTCTCCCCAGGAGAGAGTATCACCCTTTCCCCACACCAGGATATCCCGGTGTCTCTCCAGGAGAGAGTATCACCCTGTCCTTATACCATGATGTCCCGGTGTCACTCCAGGAGAGAGTATCACCCTTTCCTAACACCAGGATGTCCCGGTGTCTCTCCAGGAGAGAGTATCATCCATTCCCCACACCATGATCTCCCGGTGTCTCTCGAGGAGAGAGTATCACCCTGTCCTCACACCAGGATGTCCCGGTGTCTCTCCAGGACAGAGTATCACCCTTTCCCCACACCAGGATGTCCCAGTGTCTCCCCAGGAGAGAGTATCACCCTTTCCACACACCACTATGTCCTGGTGTCTCTCCAGGAGAGAGTATCACCGTTTCCCCACACCAGGATGTCCCCGTGTCTCCCCAGGAGAGAGTATGACCCTTTCCCCACACCAGGATGTCCCGGTGTCTCTCCAGGAGTGGGTATCACCCTTTCCTCGCACCAGGATATCCCGGTGTCTCTCCAGGAGAGAGTATCACCCTTTCCCCACACCAGGATGTCCTGGTGTCTCTCCAGGAGAGAGTATCGCCCTTTCCCCACACCAGGATGTCCCGGTGTCTCTCCAGGAGAGAGTATCACCCTTTCCCCACACCAGGATGTCCCGGTGTCTCTCCAGGAGAGAGTATCGCCCTTTCCCCACACCAGGATGTCCCGGTGTCTCTCCAGGAGAGAGTATCACCCTTTCCCCACACCATGATGTCCCGGTGTCTCTCCAGGAGAGAGTATCACCCTTTCCACACACCAGGATGTCCCGGTGTCTCCCCTGGAGAGAGTATCACCCTGTCCTCACACCAGGATGTCCCGTTGTCTCTCCAGGAGAGAGTATCACCCTTTCCCCACACCAGGATGTCCCAGTGTCTCTCCAGGAGAGAATATCACCCTTTCCCCACAGCAGGATGGCCCGGTGTCTCTCCAGGACTGAGTATCTCCCTTTCCCCACACCAGGATGTCCCGGTGTCTCTCCAGGAGAGAGTATCTCCCTTTCCCCACACCAGGATGTCCCGGTGTCACTCCAGGAGAGAGTATCACCCTTTCCCCACACCAGGATGTCCCGGTGTCTCTCCAGGAGAGAGTATCACCCTTTCCCCACACCAGGATATCCCAGTGTCTCTCCAGTAGAGAGTATCACTCTTTCCCCACACCAGGATGTCCCAGTGTCTCTCCCGGAGAGAATATCACCCTGTCCTTACTCCATGATGTCCCAGTGTCACTCCAGGAGAGAGTATCACCCTTTCCCCACACCAGGATGTCCCGGTGTCTCTCCAGGAGAGAGTATCACCCTTTCCTAACACCAGGATGTCCCGGTGTCACTCCAGGAGAGAGTATCACCCTTTCCCCACAGCAGGATGTCCCGGTGTCTCTCCAGGAGAGAGTATCAACCATTCCCCACACCAGGATGTCCCGGTGTCTCTCCAGGAGAGAGTATCACCCTTTCCCCACACCAGGATGTCCCGGTGTCTCTCCAGGAGAGAGTATCACCCTTTCCCCACACCAGGATATCCCAGTGTCTCTCCAGTAGAGAGTATCACTCTTTCCCCACACCAGGATGTCCCAGTGTCTCTCCCGGAGAGAATATCACCCTGTCCTTACTCCATGATGTCCCAGTGTCACTCCAGGAGAGAGTATCACCCTTTCCCCACACCAGGATGTCCCGGTGTCTCTCCAGGAGAGAGTATCACCCTTTCCCCACACCAGGATATCCCAGTGTCTCTCCAGTAGAGAGTATCACTCTTTCCCCACACCAGTATGTCCCAGTGTCTCTCCCGGAGAGAATATCACCCTGTCCTTACTCCATGATGTCTTAGTGTCACTCCAGGAGAGAGTATCACCCTTTCCCCACACCAGGATGTCCCGGTGTCTCTCCAGGAGAGAGTATCACCCTTTCCCCACACCAGGATATCCCAGTGTCTCTCCAGTAGAGTGTATCACTCTTTCCCCACACCAGGATGTCCCAGTGTCTCTCCCGGAGAGAATATCACCCTGTCCTTACTCCATGATGTCCCAGTGTCACTCCAGGAGAGAGTATCACCCTTTCCCCACACCAGGATGTCCCAGTGTCTCTCCCGGAGAGAATATCACCCTGTCCTTACTCCATGATGTCCCAGTGTCACTCCAGGAGAGAGTATCACCCTTTCCCCACACCAGGATGTCCCGGTGTCTCTCCAGGAGAGAGTATCACCCTTTCCCCACACCAGGATGTCACGGTGTCTCTCCAGGAGCGAGTATCACCCTTTCCCCACACCAGGATGTCCCGGTATCTCTCCTGGAGAGAGTATCATCCTTTCCCCACACCAGGATGTCCCAGTGTCTCTCCAGGAGATAGTATCACCCTTTCCCCACACCAGGATGTCCCAGTGTCTCCCCAGGAGAGAGTATCACCCTTTCCCCACACCAGGATATCCCGGTGTCTCTCCAGGAGAGAGTATCACCCTGTCCTTATACCATGATGTCCCGGTGTCACTCCAGGAGAGAGTATCACCCTTTCCTAACACCAGGATGTCCCGGTGTCTCTCCAGGAGAGAGTATCATCCATTCCCCACACCAGGATCTCCCGGTGTCTCTCGAGGAGAGAGTATCACCCTCTCCTCACACCAGGATGTCCCGGTGTCTCTCCAGGACTGAGTATCACCCTTTCCCCACACCAGGATGTCCCAGTGTCTCCCCAGGAGAGAGTATCACCCTTTCCACACACCACTATGTCCTCGTGTCTCTCCAGGAGAGAGTATCACCCTTTCCCCACACCAGGATGTCCTGGTGTCTCTCCAGGAGAGAGTATCGCCCTTTCCCCACACCAGGATGTCCCGGTGTCTCTCCAGGAGAGAGTATCACCCTTTCCCCACACCAGGATGTCCCGGTGTCTCTCCAGGAGAGAGTATCGCCCTTTCCCCACACCATGATGTCCCGGTGTCTCTCCAGGAGAGATTATCATCCTTTCCTCACACCAGGATTTCCCAGTGTCTCTCCAGGAGAGAGTATCACCCTTTCCTCACACCAGGATGTCCCGGTGTCTCCCCAGGAGAGAGTATCATCCATTCCCCACACCAGGATGTCCCGGTGTCTCTCCAGGAGAGAGTATCACCCTTTCCCCACACCAGGATGTCCCTGTGTCTCTCCAGGAGAGAGTATCACCCTTTCCACACACCAGGATGTCCCGGTGTCTCCCCTGGAGAGAGTATCACCCTGTCCTCACACCAGGATGTCCCGTTGTCTCTCCAGGAGAGAGTATCACCCTTTCCCCACACCAGGATGTCCCTGTGTCTCTCCAGGAGAGAGTATCACCCTTTCCCCACACCAGGATGTCCCTGTGTCTCTCCAGGAGAGAGTATCACCCTTTCCACACACCAGGATGTCCCGGTGTCTCCCCTGGAGAGAGTATCACCCTGTCCTCACACCAGGATGTCCCGTTGTCTCTCCAGGAGAGAGTATCACCCTTTCCCCACACCAGGATGTCCCAGTGTCTCTCCAGGAGAGAATATCACCCTTTCCCCACACCAGGATGGCCCGGTGTCTCTCCAGGACTGAGTATCTCCCTTTCCCCACACCAGGATGTCCCGGTGTCTCTCCAGGAGAGAGTATCTCCCTTTCCCCACACCAGGATGTCCCGGTGTCTCTCCAGGAGAGAGTATCACCCTTTCCCCACACCAGGATGTCCCGGTGTCTCTCCAGGAGAGAGTATCACCCTTTCCCCACACCAGGATGTCCCAGTGTCTCTCCAGTAGAGAGTATCACTCTTTCCCCACACCAGGATGTCCCGGTGTCTCTCCAGGAGAGAGTATCTCCCTTTCCCCACACCAGGATGTCCCGGTGTCTCTCCAGGAGAGAGTACCACACTTTCCCCACACCAGGATGTCCCAGTGTCTCTCCAGGAGAGAGTACCACCCTTTCCTCACACCAGTATGTCCCGGTGTCACTCCAGGAGAGAGTATCACCCTTTCCTAACACCAGGATGTCCCGGTGTCTCTCCAGGAGAGAGTATCATCCATTCCCCACACCATGATCTCCCGGTGTCTCTCGAGGAGAGAGTATCACCCTGTCCTCACACCAGGATGTCCCGGTGTCTCTCCAGGACAGAGTATCACCCTTTCCCCACACCAGGATGTCCCAGTGTCTCCCCAGGAGAGAGTATCACCCTTTCCACACACCACTATGTCCTGGTGTCTCTCCAGGAGAGAGTATCACCGTTTCCCCACACCAGGATGTCCCCGTGTCTCCCCAGGAGAGAGTATGACCCTTTCCCCACACCAGGATGTCCCGGTGTCTCTCCAGGAGTGGGTATCACCCTTTCCTCGCACCAGGATATCCCGGTGTCTCTCCAGGAGAGAGTATCACCCTTTCCCCACACCAGGATGTCCTGGTGTCTCTCCAGGAGAGAGTATCGCCCTTTCCCCACACCAGGATGTCCCGGTGTCTCTCCAGGAGAGAGTATCACCCTTTCCCCACACCAGGATGTCCCGGTGTCTCTCCAGGAGAGAGTATCGCCCTTTCCCCACACCAGGATGTCCCGGTGTCTCTCCAGGAGAGAGTATCACCCTTTCCCCACACCATGATGTCCCGGTGTCTCTCCAGGAGAGAGTATCACCCTTTCCACACACCAGGATGTCCCGGTGTCTCCCCTGGAGAGAGTATCACCCTGTCCTCACACCAGGATGTCCCGTTGTCTCTCCAGGAGAGAGTATCACCCTTTCCCCACACCAGGATGTCCCAGTGTCTCTCCAGGAGAGAATATCACCCTTTCCCCACAGCAGGATGGCCCGGTGTCTCTCCAGGACTGAGTATCTCCCTTTCCCCACACCAGGATGTCCCGGTGTCTCTCCAGGAGAGAGTATCTCCCTTTCCCCACACCAGGATGTCCCGGTGTCTCTCCAGGAGAGAGTATCACCCTTTCCCCACACCAGGATGTCCCGGTGTCTCTCCAGGAGAGAGTATCACCCTTTCCCCACACCAGGATATCCCAGTGTCTCTCCAGTAGAGAGTATCACTCTTTCCCCACACCAGGATGTCCCAGTGTCTCTCCCGGAGAGAATATCACCCTGTCCTTACTCCATGATGTCCCAGTGTCACTCCAGGAGAGAGTATCACCCTTTCCCCACACCAGGATGTCCCGGTGTCTCTCCAGGAGAGAGTATCACCCTTTCCTAACACCAGGATGTCCCGGTGTCACTCCAGGAGAGAGTATCACCCTTTCCCCACAGCAGGATGTCCCGGTGTCTCTCCAGGAGAGAGTATCAACCATTCCCCACACCAGGATGTCCCGGTGTCTCTCCAGGAGAGAGTATCACCCTTTCCCCACACCAGGATGTCCCGGTGTCTCTCCAGGAGAGAGTATCACCCTTTCCCCACACCAGGATATCCCAGTGTCTCTCCAGTAGAGAGTATCACTCTTTCCCCACACCAGGATGTCCCAGTGTCTCTCCCGGAGAGAATATCACCCTGTCCTTACTCCATGATGTCCCAGTGTCACTCCAGGAGAGAGTATCACCCTTTCCCCACACCAGGATGTCCCGGTGTCTCTCCAGGAGAGAGTATCACCCTTTCCCCACACCAGGATATCCCAGTGTCTCTCCAGTAGAGAGTATCACTCTTTCCCCACACCAGGATGTCCCAGTGTCTCTCCCGGAGAGAATATCACCCTGTCCTTACTCCATGATGTCCCAGTGTCACTCCAGGAGAGAGTATCACCCTTTCCCCACACCAGGATGTCCCGGTGTCTCTCCAGGAGAGAGTATCACCCTTTCCCCACACCAGGATATCCCAGTGTCTCTCCAGTAGAGAGTATCACTCTTTCCCCACACCAGGATGTCCCAGTGTCTCTCCCGGAGAGAATATCACCCTGTCCTTACTCCATGATGTCCCAGTGTCACTCCAGGAGAGAGTATCACCCTTTCCCCACACCAGGATGTCCCAGTGTCTCTCCCGGAGAGAATATCACCCTGTCCTTACTCCATGATGTCCCAGTGTCACTCCAGGAGAGAGTATCACCCTTTCCCCACACCAGGATGTCCCGGTGTCTCTCCAGGAGAGAGTATCACCCTTTCCCCACACCAGGATGTCACGGTGTCTCTCCAGGAGCGAGTATCACCCTTTCCCCACACCAGGATGTCCCGGTATCTCTCCTGGAGAGAGTATCATCCTTTCCCCACACCAGGATGTCCCAGTGTCTCTCCAGGAGATAGTATCACCCTTTCCCCACACCAGGATGTCCCAGTGTCTCCCCAGGAGAGAGTATCACCCTTTCCCCACACCAGGATATCCCGGTGTCTCTCCAGGAGAGAGTATCACCCTGTCCTTATACCATGATGTCCCGGTGTCACTCCAGGAGAGAGTATCACCCTTTCCTAACACCAGGATGTCCCGGTGTCTCTCCAGGAGAGAGTATCATCCATTCCCCACACCAGGATCTCCCGGTGTCTCTCGAGGAGAGAGTATCACCCTCTCCTCACACCAGGATGTCCCGGTGTCTCTCCAGGACTGAGTATCACCCTTTCCCCACACCAGGATGTCCCAGTGTCTCCCCAGGAGAGAGTATCACCCTTTCCACACACCACTATGTCCTCGTGTCTCTCCAGGAGAGAGTATCACCCTTTCCCCACACCAGGATGTCCTGGTGTCTCTCCAGGAGAGAGTATCGCCCTTTCCCCACACCAGGATGTCCCGGTGTCTCTCCAGGAGAGAGTATCACCCTTTCCCCACACCAGGATGTCCCGGTGTCTCTCCAGGAGAGAGTATCGCCCTTTCCCCACACCATGATGTCCCGGTGTCTCTCCAGGAGAGATTATCATCCTTTCCTCACACCAGGATTTCCCAGTGTCTCTCCAGGAGAGAGTATCACCCTTTCCTCACACCAGGATGTCCCGGTGTCTCCCCAGGAGAGAGTATCATCCATTCCCCACACCAGGATGTCCCGGTGTCTCTCCAGGAGAGAGTATCACCCTTTCCCCACACCAGGATGTCCCTGTGTCTCTCCAGGAGAGAGTATCACCCTTTCCACACACCAGGATGTCCCGGTGTCTCCCCTGGAGAGAGTATCACCCTGTCCTCACACCAGGATGTCCCGTTGTCTCTCCAGGAGAGAGTATCACCCTTTCCCCACACCAGGATGTCCCTGTGTCTCTCCAGGAGAGAGTATCACCCTTTCCCCACACCAGGATGTCCCTGTGTCTCTCCAGGAGAGAGTATCACCCTTTCCACACACCAGGATGTCCCGGTGTCTCCCCTGGAGAGAGTATCACCCTGTCCTCACACCAGGATGTCCCGTTGTCTCTCCAGGAGAGAGTATCACCCTTTCCCCACACCAGGATGTCCCAGTGTCTCTCCAGGAGAGAATATCACCCTTTCCCCACACCAGGATGGCCCGGTGTCTCTCCAGGACTGAGTATCTCCCTTTCCCCACACCAGGATGTCCCGGTGTCTCTCCAGGAGAGAGTATCTCCCTTTCCCCACACCAGGATGTCCCGGTGTCTCTCCAGGAGAGAGTATCACCCTTTCCCCACACCAGGATGTCCCGGTGTCTCTCCAGGAGAGAGTATCACCCTTTCCCCACACCAGGATGTCCCAGTGTCTCTCCAGGAGATAGTATCAGTCTTTCCCCACACCAGGATGTCCCAGTGTCTCTCCAGGAGAGAGTATCACCAGTTTTGGATCATCAGGCAAACCAGTACTTGACGACAGGCTTCTCTAGTCTCGAAATGAATTTACATTCCTGTGAGCGCATAACAATGAGAGATTTAATTGAGGTCTACAGAATTATGAGGAGCATAGATAGCGTGTTTGGTGGCGTGTTGGATACACGTCTTTACCAAAGGAGGTGTAAGGGGCTCCTTCCCTCCGCTGGCCTGCAGGTCACCCTTGGGCAAGGTGTAGCTCCTGCTTAGCCCCCGATCGGGGTGAGGTGAAGCCGTGGGAGCAGGTGGTGGACGGTCGTACGAGCAGCCGGTGCAGATCACAAGTCCTGGTTATGTGACCACTGACACCAGGCAGACAATCTCTGACGAGTATCGATAATGGCTGGGGTCACCCGTCTTGTAAAGACTCGGCCCAGAAGAAGGCAATGGCAAACCACTTCTGTAGAAAAACTTGCCAAGAACAGTTACGGTGAAAGATGTCATTCGACACGGCATATAGAAACATAGAAACATAGAAAACCTACAGCACAATACAGGCCCTTCGGCCCACAATGCTATGCTGAACATGTCCTTATCTTAGAAATTACTAGGCTTACCCATAGCCCTCTATTTTTCTAAGCTCCATGTACCTATCCAAAAGTCTCTTAAAAGACCCTAATGTATCCACCTCCACCACCGTTGCCGGCAGCCCATTCCACGCTCTCACCACTCTCTGAGTGATAAACTTACCCCTGACATCTCCTCTGTACCTACTCCCCAGCACCTTAAAACTGTGCCCTCTTGTGGCAACCATTTCAGCCCTGGGAAAAGCCTCTGACTATCCACACATTCAATGCCTCTCATCATCTTATACACCTCTATCAGGTCACCTCTCATCCTCCGTCACTCCAAGGAGAAAAGGCCGAGTTCACTCAACCTATTCTCATAAGGCATGCTCCCCAATCCAGGCAACATCCTTGTAAATCTCCTCTGCACCCTTTCTATGGTTTCCACATCCTTCCTGTAGTGAGGCGACCAGAACTGAACACAGTACTCCAAGTGGGGTCTGACCAGGGTCCTATATAGCTGCAACATTACCTCTCGGCTCCTAAATTCAATTCCATGAATGCGGACTTCACGGACCGGACCATGACAGTTTTGCATCCTATCAATGTCCCGCTGTAACCTCTGACAGCCCTCCACACTATCCACAACACCTCCAACCTTTGTGTCATCAGCAAACTTACTAACCCATCCCTCCACTTCCTCATCCAGGTCATTTATAAAAATCACGAAGAGTAAGGGTCCCAGAACAGATCCCTGAGGCACACCACTGGTCACCAACATCCGTGCAGAATATGACCCATCTACAACCACTCTTTGCCTTCTGTGGGCAAACAAGTTCTGGATTCACAAAGCAATGTCCTCTTGGATCCCATGCCTCCTTACTTTCTCAATAAGCCTTGCATGGGGTATCTTATCAAATGCCTTGCTGAAATCCATATACACTACATCTACTGCTCTTCCTTCATCAATGTGTTTAGTCACATCCCCAAAAAATTCAATCAGGCTGGTAAGGCACGACCTGCCTTTGACAAAGCCATGCTGACTATTCCTAATCATATTATACCTCTCCAAATGTTCATAAATCCTGCCTCTCAGGATCTTCTCCATCAACTTACCAACCACTGAGGTAAGACTCACTGGTCTATAATTTCCTGGGCTACCTCTACTCCCTTTCTTGAATAAGGGAACAACACCCGCAACCCTCCAATCCTCGGGAACCTCTCCCGTCCCCATTGATGATGCAAAGATCATCACCAGAGGCTCAGCAATCTCCTCCCTCAGCTCCCACAGTAGCCTGGGGTATATCTCATCCGGTCCCGGTGACTTATCCAACTTGATGCTTTCCAAAAGTTCCAGTACATCCTTTTTCTTAATATCTACACGCTCAAGTTTTTCAGTCTGCTGCAAGTCATCCCTACAATCACCAAGATCCTTTTCCATAGTGAATACTGAAGTAAAGTATTTATTAAGTACCTCTGCTATTTCCTCCAGTTTCATAAACACTTTCCCACTGTCACACTTGATAGGTCCTATTCTCTCACATCTTATCCTCTTGCTCTTCACCTACTTGTAGAATACCTTGGGGTTTTCCTTAATTCTGCCCGCCAAGGCCTTCTCATGGCCCCTTCTGGCTCTCCTAATTTCCTCCTTAAGCTCTTTCCAGTTAGCCTTATAATCTTCTAGATCTCTAACATTACCGAGCTCTCTGAACCTTTTGTAAGCTTTTCTTTTCTCTTGACTAGATTTATTACAGCCTTTGTACACCGTGGTTCCTGTACCCTACCATAATTTGTCTCATCGGAATGTACCTATACAGAACCACGCACAAATATCCCCTGAATATTTGCCATGTTTCTTCCGTACTTTTCCCTGAAAACACCTGTTTCCAATTTAAGCCTCCAATCTCCTGCCCGATAGCCTCATAATTCCCCTTACTCCAATTAAACACTTTTCTAACTTGTTTGTTCCTATCTTGCTCCAATGCTATTGTAAAGGAGACAGGATTATAATCACTATCTCCAAAATACTCTCCCACTGAGAGACCTGACACCTGACCAGGTTCATTTCCCAATACCAAATCAGGTACAGCCTCTCCTCTTGTAGGCTTATCTACATATTGTATCAAGAAACCTTCTTGAACACATCTAACAAACTCCATCCTATCTAAACCCCTTGCTGTCAGGAGATGCCAATCGATATTTGGGAAATTAAAATCTCCCATCACGACAACTCTGTTATTATTACAACTTTCCAGGATCTGTTTCCCTATCTGCTCCTCGATATCCCTGTTACTGACACCCAGTAAAGTTATTGACCCCTTCCTGTTCCTAACCTCCACCCACAGAGACTCCGTTAGACAACCCCTCCATGGCGTCCACCTTTTCTGCAGCCGTGACACTGTCTCTGATCAACAGTGCACGCCCCCACCTCTTTTGAGTGTGAGTGTGATTGTGATTGTGAGTGTGAGAGTGAGTGTGAGTGTGAGAGTGATTGTGATTGTGAGTGTGAGAGTGAGTGTGAGTGTGAGAGTGATTGTGATTGTGAGTGTGAGAGTGAGAGTGA